>NW_018743955.1:920098-1648413 GCF_001683475.1 Chenopodium quinoa
CAACCTCCTGTTTCAACGCAACCCATGCATACCGTACAACAAGTTCCGTACCTATCATCGAAGACAATGACATTGTTAAACAATTCAAGAAGACAAAAGTTGAGATGAATGTATGGAAGCTTCTAGCAACATCTCGAGAACATAGGTTGGCTGTGATGAATGCCTTGGATAAAATCGGGATAGATTCTGACACCACTCCTAAGAGACTAGCTAACTTCCTCACGAGTGATCTCCCTAGTCCAATTAATCTAATCACCTTCTCTGATAAAGATTTACCCCCGGAAGGTGACAAGCACTACAAAGCGTTAAACCTCACAGTAGTCTGCAAAAGAATGAATGTTCCCATGACTCTTGTAGACAATGGATCGGCTATTAATGTCTGTCCACTTAGGACTGCGAGGATGCTCGGCATAAAGGATGAGGATTTAACTCCGTCCACACAAGGAATAAGAGCTTTACGATAATACTCGACGTCAAGATCTTGGCAAAATAACCCTAAATGTGACGGCATGAGCAATAGAACATGCTACTACTTTTCAAGTGGTAGACATCAAAGCCTCATTCAATCTGTTGTTAGGACGCCCTTGGCTCCACGATCTAAAGGCCGTCCCTTCATCTCTCCACCAACAAGTGAAAGCTATAGTTGGAGGAATCCCCATCACTATTGATGCTTCGCCAATGAGGATCAGGTCAATAGAGAATCCAATCATCAACGTGGAGCACGACGAAGATGATGAAGACCTATGGGGCTTTAACGAAGAAGTCTCCTTAATCCAAGAGGATGAAAGGACATCTCTTTGCCACAACCCCCATTCCAACATGATTATCAACACTATGCTGAAAAAACATGGACACTTCCCTGGGATGACCTTAAGAAAGAAGAAGGGGATAGCAAAATCGATAGAGTCACCTGGCCTCCCTAAACTAGATACTTTCGGACTTGGTTTCGAACCGACTTGGAAAGATCTCAAGCGAGCCCAGGACAAATTGAAAGCACGTAGGGACACTCGCATTCAAAAGAAAGCAATTCCAATGGATCAGTACCCTCTTACGCTTAATGGTCAGTTTATAAAAGAAGGAGAGGACTATCCATGCTATGAATTTCCCGAACCATTTGTTGTAAATGGCATACGACAACCAGGATTCGAGATTTTCTTGGATTGCTATTTCACTGATGAAATCCCAATTCCCGTTCTTAAGGAGAAAATACCTCCATGCTTTGACTTTAACGTCATGGGATTACTGTTTGGGCGAGAAAAAGAATGAGCCAACTTATGAGGAAGACAACTCCTCACTCATTCAAACGGTCCTACAAAGCGAAAACTTCGATCCCTCGAAACTAATTACTCCAGCTGAAGGATTACTGCAAGGGTGGCGCAAGACTATCAAGGTGATTACTCCAAGTGGGAGGAAGATATCAATCACGACGGGACAAGGGCCAATGTTTGAAGAATCGTCAGAGTCAGAGTCAGAATCAGAGTCTTTCCCCATAGAGTCTTCTAAGTCTTTAGCTATAACGCCTTCCCTTCCTATTTCTTCTCCTAGGATAGTTAGTGATCCAGTCCCTGAGGACATATCACTCTTTGATGTAATGATCTCAGAGTATAATAATATCGCTCATTCTCCTTACTTCTCGTGTTCTTCCCTAACCCAAGATGACGAACATTTCTTAGCTAACGATGAAAAAGATAAAGAATTTATTAAAGCAATGGAAACACTTGAAAAGAAAACACCAGTAATTGAAGAGACTGAAACAGTTGACATCTCAAATGATTCAACTCATAAAAGAGAAGTTAAAATCGGACTAACATTGAATAAACAAGAAAGAACCGATTTAATTAACTTGCTTAAAGAATTTATCGATGTATTTGCTTGGTCATATGAAGATATGCCAGGCATTAACAGAGAAATAGCTCAACACACTATACCATTAATTCCAGGAATGAAACTTGTAAAACAAAAGTTGCGTCGAATGAAACCCGACGTAGCGCTTAAGATAAAAGAAGAAGTTCAAAAACAAATAACTGCAGGTTTCATCAAGGCATCCAAATACCCCGAATGGGTCGCCAACGTCGTCCCAGTTCCTAAGAAAGACGGAAGGGTAAGGATGTGTGTCGACTATCGAGATCTAAATAAGGCAAGTCCAAAGGACGACTTTCCTTTGCCACACATCAATATTCTGGTAGACAACACAACAAATCACGCGTTCCTATCATTCATGGATGGATACGCCGGGTACAATCAGATTCTCATGGCGGAAGAAGACATGGAGAAGACAAATTTTATCACACCATGGGGCACTTACTGTTACACGGTAATGCCATTTAGGTTGAAAAACGCAGGTGCTACTTACCAACGTGCAGCAACTGCCTTGCTCCATGACATGATGCACAAAGAAGTCGAGGTATATGTAGACGACATGATTGTGAAATCAAAAGACCGTCCAGGCCATCAAGTAGCCTTAAGGAAATTTTTCGAAAGGCTAAGAAAATATAATATGAGGTTAAATCCCTCAAAATGTGCTTTTGGAGTAACCTCGGGCAAGCTCTTGGGATACGTCATAAACTCTAGAGGAATAGAGATAGATCCAACCAAGATTAAAGCAATCATGTCAATTCCACCGCCCATGACCGAGAAACAGATTCGAGGATTCATTGGTCGGTTACAATACATAAGTAGGTTCATATCAAAACTAACAACGATATGTGAACCAATCTTCAAAAAGCTCAAGAAGAATATACCAGTAATATGGGATGACGAGTGTCAAAAAGCCTTTGACCGGATCAAAGCCTATCTCGCAAATCCTCCCGTATTAGCGCCAGCACTCCCCAGAATACCTCTTAGGTTATATTTGAAGGTTACCAAAGAGACAATGGGAGCCATGCTAGCACAAGAGGTAGAAAACAAAGAGAATGCAATCTATTACTTAAGTAAGAAGATGCTCGAATACGAAACACGCTATACACCACTCGAGAAATTGTGCCTCGCTTTAGTGTGGGCCACAACTAAGTTGAGACATTACATGTTGGTGCATACCGTTTTCGTGGTATCTCGATTGGATCCACTCAAATACTTGTTCGAGAAATCAACGCTCAATGGACGTATTTCAAGATGGATAGTCAACTTAGCCCAGTTCGATGTACGGTTTATGCCACAAAGAGCTATTAAAGGATCCGTGGTGTCAGACTTTCTGGCAGACTTTCCAATAGAAGACTCGACACCAATACAGGACAGTGAATTTCCAAATGAAGATTTGATGGTCACCGAAGATGATACTTGGACCTTGTATTTTGACGGAGCCTCAAACCAAAAGGGATGTGGTGTCGGAGTGTTATTAGTATCACCTAAAGAAGAACACGTCCAAATCTCAATAAAGCTTGATTTCGACGTTACCAACAATGCTGCTGAATAGAAGCATGCGTGGTAGGCCTTGAAACAGCTTTGGCATTGGGAGTAAAGAAGTTAAGGATATTCGGGGATTCCTCTCTAATCATCAATCAAATATCTAAAAGGTGGAAAGTAAGGAGTGAAAGCCTAGCTCCTTACCAAACTTATCTGGAAACTCTTACCGATCAGTTAGAGAAGGTAGAATACACATATCTACCAAGAGAAGAAAAACCAATTCGCTGATGCCTTGGCAAGACTAGCCTCAATGGTTAGGATTCCCACGGATATCGAGCAAATGCCTCTAACTATCGAAAAAAGGCACAAACCAGCATATATACAGGCTATAGAAGACGACAACCCAGTCCAAGACGAAGATGAAGAACAAGAAGAAGAACCATGGTACACAGACATTCTCAACTATGTCACCAATGGAGAATACCCTCCTCATGCTGACAAAAGAGCTAAGCGAGCCTTGAGACTTTTGGCTTCTCAATATGTACTCATAGACAACGAGCTACATAAAAGGGTACCTAAAGGTCGAGCTCTCCTATGCATAGGGAAGGTGGATGCACAAAGAATAATGAGAATGGTCCACGAAGGAATATGTGGAACTCATATAAATGGCAAAATGTTAGTCTAGAAAATAATGCGAGAGGGGTATTATTGGACTACCATGAATAGGGATTGCCATCAATATGTAAAAAGATGCCCTTAGTGTCAAATTTATGCCAATTTACAGCACGTTCCTCCATCTTTACTCTACACCTACACATCACCATGGCCATTCTCGACATGGGGAATTGACATAATTGGCAAGATCACTCCTCCAGGAACAGGAGGCCATGAATTTATTCTAGTAGCGATTGATTACTTTACGAAGTGGGTTGAAGAACAATCATATGCTAAACTCACCGCAAAACATGTAGCACTTTTTATCGAGAGAAATATCATTTGTCGATATGGAGTCCCACATGAAATGATAAGTGACAATGGAACTCACTTTCAAGCCGAATGTGAAGAATTGCTACATAAATATGGTATCCAACATCATCATTCGTCCCCTTATAGACCTCAAGCAAACGGAGCAGTCAAGGCAGCTAATAAAAATTTAAAGACTATCATCAAGAAAATGACAGAAAATTACAAGGATTGGCCTGACAAGCTTCACTTTGCATTGTGGGGATATCGCACGTCAATCCGTACGTTAACAGGAAATACACCATTTTCTTTGGTATATGGAATGGATGTCGTACAACCTGTCGAACTAGAAATACCATCTCTACGTATTGCGCTAGAAAGTAAACTCGATGAAGTCGAATGGACTAGGACACGATATGAAGATTGATCCTACTCGACGAAAAACGACTAGAAGCTCTACATCACACTCGGTGTTATCAAACTCGTATGGCTAGACATTTTAATAAGAAGGTCAAGACAAGAAATATCAAAATAGGAGATTAGGTATTAAAGGCACTAAGGAAAAATGTTTTAGATCCAAGGGGAAAGTTTAGACCTAATTGGTGTGGCCCCTACATTGTCAAAACAATCCTGTCAGGTGGTGCAACAAAATTAACTGACATGGATGGCAATGAATTCTCAAACATGAGCAATCTTGACCAACTTAAAAAATACTACCCATAATTACTTGAGTAGGACACTCAAGAGAGCTACGTTCGGCCTGATTCCTTAGGAAATGATACGTAGGCAACCCATAACGGGTGCGGCCACTTTATTTTTCGACATCTCCGCATTCCAGAATCAACAAAAAGTCAACAAAAGTCGGAAAAGAAACTGGCGTCGCAGAACAGAGCCTGGCGCCAGCAAAAGGCCATCAGCGCCAAACGACAGTATTGGCGCCTGGCGCCAGACCTCAATATCTGGCGCCAATTCGCAATTATTGATGCCAATTCAGTAATAAAATCTGGGCGAATTTCGGCGTTTTTCGGAAAATTTTCGACTTCCGTACTCGAAGAATTTCTGGAAAATCAATTTTTTCGGTTTTTCATTGCTTTAATAAAACAAATTTAAAGTAACAATTTAATTGAAAGCTGAAATTTCATTAATAAAATAAAATTGCATTGTTAATGGAATTTAAATAAAGCTGAAATAAATTAACTTTAAATAAAAACTAAGAATCTAATAAATCGAAAGCTAAGCAATGTTCTAATCTTTCTCCTCCTTCTTTGCTCTTTTCCAATTCTTTTCCTCCTCTTCATCCATTACTTTAGCTAGTAGGCATCCTTTAGAGGACCTACATTCAATCTTGGAATGGATTGTTTCCCCTTCCGCTAGCACCTCATGCTTCTTTTCCACCCAAACCTTTTTGTCTGTAGTGGTAGCTTTCCTTTTCCCCTTGCCTTTAGTAGAATTCTTCTTCTTAGGCATTATAGGTGTCTTGAACTCAATTCTTGTACCTAAGCGTTCCTTGGCCGGTGTCACCCTGTCACCTAGACGATTCTTCACATCAGTTCTACCCTGATCAATTGAAGACTTCTTCAGCAACCACTTCTTTACAACATTAGGCAAAGAAGGGGGAACCTTTTGGGTAATCACTTCCCATAAAGGTCTAGCGCTCCAGTACGTGTCAAATTTATCTACTTCTTGAGATATGGGATACTCATAAGGAGGACGAAGATCCCCGGAAGGAATATTTTGAAGCAAGCCATATTGTCTCTTTACTCTGCAGGGATAATAATATGTCATGAGAGACAAGCTTGGAAGACGGCAGAAAGGTTGCTTATTAACACCAACCATCCTTTTTATTTTCCACCATGGGATGACCCACTTGATAGCAAAGTCACGTGATTCAAAGACTTTCTTCCACCCATGGCCCCCAATTTTAGGGATGCGCTTCTTTCTTCTTACAAAGCAAGTGGGCGTATAACTTTCAATGTCGTCCGGAGGGCTAATTAATCCTAGCCTTTCCATTAGCCACATCTGAAAAAAAAAAAATCAATGCAAATAAATCAATATTACAATACAAAAATATATTTTTTAATTTCTGTAATTAAAATATTATTTTTCTACCTGTAATAAAATTGGAGAACCGCGAAGAGGTGCTTTTGGGTCCCTTTTCAACTCATCTAGACTAATCATAGTCTCTCCAACTATTAAAGGCATCGGATTTCTCCCTGATTCAATTTGTTCTAGCACAATGGTTATAATTGATCGACCCTCATTAATTTTACCACTACTAAGACAATATTGATTAAGCATGCAGAATAAGAACGCCCTTCTTCTATATATGTGACGAGATTCAGAAAGCGGTTTATCAAAATAATAGCGTGCGAATTCTTTTAAGTTCACCACGTTGCCATTCACTATCCTTGATAAATCCCTTTCCTTCAAATTAAAGAAGCGCTCAAAATCCTTATAGTAATATGCATCTACTCTAGGGATCACTACCAGGTCTATTGCAGGGAAGCCTAAAATAGCACCAAATTCCTCTGGCAAAGGGCTAATTTCATCATACCCCATTCTAAAACAATGTGTGTCAATGTTCCAATATTCTAAAGCGGTATGTAGGAAGTCTATGTCTAGATCTACCCCTTTTATGCCATATATTCCCCCCAAGTGAAATAAATCCAATTCTTTTCTTTCTCTAGCATTGAGAGATCGACACCATTCATGAGAATATTGGGTGAAGGTTTTAGTGGCTAAAGACATGATTATTATTTTTTCTAAAGAGAAGAATAATTTTTTCGCTGGAATTATGTGAATAATCGACTGAGTAGGGGGCTATTTATGCACAAATTTCAAGGAATTTCAACCTGACTGGAATACGTAGTCAGCGTCAATTGGCATCACACACCCGAAATTGGCGCCACACGCTAGAAATAGCGCCTGGCGCCACGCGCCACAGGCTGGCGCCAGCTGGCGCCAAGTCAGCAGGACAGCCGCGTGTGCTCAGTTTGCGTTTTGATATTAAATTGGAGTCGGTTAATGACTTCATGGCCCCGTTTTAATTTCTTCTAAATATCTTTCTATCCTTTTCTTAATTAATTAAATATAGTTTAGTTAATTTTTTATTCTTTTTTTGGATTTTATATTCAAAAATCAGCCTTTCTCTCCGTTTTTATTTTTCCCTTTTTATTTTTTTTTCCTTTTGGGGGAGAGAGTCGAATAATACCCTCCATCAATAATAAAAATGACGGAATTTTTGCGCAAAATTGTTATCACATTTGCACACACTAACATACACTAACATAATAATAATAATACATAATAATAGATTTACAGAACGGAGTGTCTAAGTAACAAGTCAAAGGCAAAGTTCTATAAAAAGTCAAAATAAATGCATATACATAAATAAAATACGGCGCCGGAGGACGTAGACCCATCATGCGATAAAACTGTGCCGTCCGAGGAGTCACCTCTCCACCAGCTCCAGCCTCAGCATCAGTTCCAGTCTCCGTAGGAGGAGGGAAACTCAAAACAGGACCGCTCCATCCAAGGCCAACCTGAGGCTGAGACCGTAGAGGCTGCTGTGATGACGAGCCAACCTCGTACATCCCACCACCTCTGAAAGCCGAGGTAGCCTCTCCTAACGGTGCAGCCGAAACCTCCTCAGAAGAAGACCCAGAGCCCTCAGCAACGTCGGCTCGAGCAGCCTCGGACCGACCACCTCTACCTCCTGACGAAGTGCGACGACGTCTCGAGCTAGACCTCGCCGGCTCTCTTCGCCCCTCAGGCCTCGTACGGGTGTGAGAAGCAATCGGCTGACCCTGCAAAAAGAAATAAATCAGAAACAAGGTGAAAACTGAAGCATAGTGCAGAAACAATAAGTAAAGAAAAATTACCTCTCGGACAGCGTCGTCTCGACGACAGGTAGCTGCGTTCCTCATCCGGACGAGTTGGCTCCGGAAGGCATCTATGCATCGTGCCATAGCCGAAACCACCTCGCGTGAGAACTGTCAAGGAAAGTTAAGTCAGTAAAAATGCATGATAACTGAATACAAGATTCTGAATTAGAGCTAGACTTACTCTGGTCTGATGACGAGGAATTGACCGCTCCACGAAGCGCTCGCCCTCAGGAGCCGGAGAAATCATCTCCTCGATCGGCCCGTACATCCCTTGGTAGTGGATGGACATACGGGGTGGCACAACCTCAGTGGGTCCATCTTGATAAAACAGAAAAGAAATCAGTAAGGTGTTAATTGGGGGCTACTCAGCGAAAAACAAAAAGCCAAGAATCTTACCCTCATATCCTCGGCCGGCACGGGGGCTGAAGCTAACAAAGGAAGTAGCTCCTCAGCATAACTCCGCCCAAGGATCACATGGGGCCGCCAAAGAGAACCAGGCTCCTTAGCCATGCTCGACAACTCTCTCTTGTCGAACATGTGGCGTGGTGGAGGAACAGGAACGACAAAGACATCGGAAGAGTGCTGTCTAGCAACTCTCTCTCCTAAATACGCAACTGCTCCGTAGGTCCCCAGAAAATAACGGCACTCAGCAGAGAACTGTGCAGCTAATCCAGGGACTGTCCAACCACCCCATGGCCGGTATACTACCTCAGGTCCCTATAAAAAATACCAATCGGGTAAGAACATGTATAAAATGTTGCAGAAGAGCAAGATAAGCACCAAAAAACGCACCGAGATGATCCGACTCCGGACACGTGCAGTAGACAGGTCCACATGGTGGCCGCCCCAAGAGGCGCTCACTGGATACCCCCTCGGCGATGGTCTCGCCGGCGCAATGGAAGGAAAGTATTCATTGAACCAGATCTACAAAAGGCTAAAGCATGAGTAAATGCTAACTAAACATATAGGGCTAAATCTTATAGGGAATAATGTTTACCTCTACAACTTTCCAGAAAGCGGACAAAGCAACATTCGTCCTAAGAACTCGGTGGCGACACGAGTCCCTCAGTGCGTGAACGAAGTCAGTATAGGCCAAGCTGGCCTAGTCATAAGTCCCGATCCGTCGGAGATCGCGAACAGCAGGGAGATAGTAAAGCAATGCCCTACTACCCCTATCAAGGGAGATTGTCCCTGACAATAACATCAGCACAAAGATGCGCACCCGCTGCTCTCGGGTGGTCGCATCGTCATCGTCATCCCTCTAGTATAAACTGAGTCGTCTCGACCTCATCTCGGGCCCGAACAACAATCGGCCCCAGTAGTTCCTCGACCTCTGGAGAAAAGACGTCGATACCGCCGTCGAATGGCAGCGGCACAGAAGAGATCTCCAGTCCTGTGATGAGACTGAAGTCTGTAGGAGTGACCATCATCTCACCCCATGGAAAATGAAATGTGTTGGTGGTGTCCCAAAAGAACTCCACCAAGGCGCGTACTACGTGGTGACCCTCGCTGGAGGCGACCATAGCCTCGGAGGTCTCAAATAGGGCAACCAACCCGCAAGACTCCCATAGGAGTCTCGTCTCTCGATCTCTGGCAATATGCATCCTATACATATCGCCGAGACCATCGTAGCCAGAGCCGTGATGTCGTGTCCTTCCCTGCTCGGTTCCCCGTCTCACCCTCTCAGAAATGTGGTGGACAGGGGCAAAGAACAAGGTCCGCTCATCCCACTCTGGGAACATGCCAAGCGAAGTGGACGGTGTAGTGTCGTCCTCCACAGGCTCATGCTCCCGTCTAATGTTTCGGGACCGTGAACCGGAGCCTCGTTATCTAGCCATGCTACATTGTGCAGAATCATCATAAAGCAAGGTTCTATAGTATCTAAAGGTTTGCCTAGCCGCATGATACTATGTTCGCAAAAAACAGAGTATGTAGTACTAAAACAGAGCACAAATTCAAATTGAGCATGATAAGCATTTTTTCAAGCAATCAAACAATTTCTTGCAACACTATAGTGATTATTGTGACAAATTGAACAAGAATTGCTAGCAAAAATATCAAGAACGAGCAACATTGTTTTTCACGACCTTAGGAGGTCCAACAATGGCGGATTGCTCATTTCTTCGCCAAATTGAGTCAAACAAGTCTCAAATTACTCCCAAGGCAATATAAAAACATAAACAAGAAATTTCATGGCATAAAACTTGATAAAAAAAGCAAATTGAGAGTACAAGTTTCGAATTTTCATGAAATTCGTGAATGAACATACCAATAATTCATAAAAACCGGTGTGAGTTGGAAGGAAACTTACATAGATCGGGAATATGGATGAAAAGAGCTTGGATTTGCAACAAATTTGAGCAAATTCGGTTGAGAAACGAATGAGCAACGATCAATTGAAGGTTTGGCTTCTTTCGAGCAGCGTTCGCAACAAACCAGAGCACGAAATGAACTGAAAACGGGAATTTAAAGTGATTCCCGTGCTGGCGCCAGTCCCTAGGCATTGGCGTCACATTATGTGCTTGGCGCCAGACGCCAATTTCAGCGCATGGCGCTAATACGATAAAACTGGCGCTAATCGATTTTCAGCGACGCCAAAGCAGCCACCACCTTTTGGGGTAGTGCTAGCCTTCTGCAATATTTTGGGTTCCTTGGTACGCCAGTTAGCCCCTCTGAGCAATTTGTCATGATTAGGTAATCAGCTTGATTACATGAAGTGATCAACCTGATGAAAAGATCGTCTCACAAAGCTTAAAGCGCCTAAGCATTGGCTCATTAGCAAAAGGCACCGACATACAGGTTTATTAGCAAAAGGCACCGACATACAGGTTCATTAGCAAAAGGCACCGACATACAGGTTCATTAGCAAAAGGCACCGACATACAGGTTCATTAGCAAAAAAGAGCACCGACATATAGGTTCAAGAGCAAAGAGCGCCGACGTACAGGCATAGCAAAAAGGAAAGTTCAGGCGAAATTTTAAAGATCGACGGGCGTGGATCTTCGGTATTTTCCTTTGGGATATTATCGTATCAAATGAGGATGACTTCAAGAGAAGATGACTTCGACATCATTCCCTAGCTTGCGGAAAGTTGTCACAAACAACTGAAGGTAATTTCGGGCGAAATTGTCTTCGATCATAGTTCCTGAGGCATGGAACGTGATCATAATGCGGATGAGAATTATTTCAAGAGATAATTTTCGATGATATTCCCTTGGACGTGGAATATTATCACATCGGGGAAGGTAGTTTCAGGCGAAGTAATCTTCTAATTGGAAGCAGTTACGGGCGTAGCGGTTTTCAAGCGGGATGACATTCTCTAGCTTGCATGAGGTCATCAAAGCAATCGGTTACTTTCAGAGACGTGTGCTCGATGGTGCAAGATACGCGTTTCTTAACTCTTTTATCTGTTTAACTAATGCTAGTTTTGCAGGTATCGGCGTTACAAGATTGATTTAGGATCGCAGAACGTTCTGAATCATTCTCCGTCCCTATCGTTACTTTGACTTTCGTTTTTTCGAAACTTGCGTTTCTCCAAACTCAGTCAAAGTGGGGGCTTCTTTAGACACCCATTTGTGTCTCCCCAAAACCAAACCCAGTGATGAGTGCCTTTCACGTCGAATCATAATCGAATGAAACGAAAGTGTGGAAAGGTCTAGTGTTGCGGAAAGTTTTATTTCTTTTCTTTTCTTTTCTCTTCTCTCTGTTTTTGAAAACTTTATTTTAAGAAAACATCCAATCCAGTTTGTTTGATCCATTATATGGGTCCAATAGTGTTGTAGTTGGATGGGGCTTGCAAAGACCTTTCCAACGATATATTATAAGCCCAATTCCGATGAATATTGAGGAATTTATGGCCAATTTACTAAACTGGGCCCGATTTGAGTTTTAAGTACGGCCCAATGATCTAGGGGAGGGCCTAATATGATTTATCATTCCTAATGTAATTAGGAATGGTTTTGGTCGTCTAGAACATTCTAGAAGGTCTTATCATTTTTAATTCAATTAGGATTCCTTAGAGTTTTAATTAGATCAAATAGCATTTTCGACTGAAATTATATTATTTTATCTTCTAGTACGGGAATTTTATCAGATTTTCGAAAACGTGTTAAAAGCCGGTTTTGCGTCCAACCCCAGGCCTTGGCGCCTGGAACCAGGATTGGCGCCAGACGCCAGCCATTGGCGCCTGGCGCTAGCCACTGGTCCTGGCGCCAATGAACCAGGTCTGGCGCCAAGTTGTTTCTGTGATCTTCAGACTTTGTTTTGATAAATTATGTTTTTTGGATGTTTTTCTCTATAAATATCGTATCAAAAACTCCGTTTTAAAGGACGGATTATCATCTATCATTCACCACTTCTTTTATTCTTAAGTTCTTATAAATTAGTTTTTATTCATCTACAATCTGGAATCGTCAACAAATTAGTTTATGAATCATTAATCTTTCGTTCTTTCTTTCTAAACTTTATTCTTTAACACAAAATTCCGCATTCACAAGATCTTGATACACCTAGCCATATTCGAAGTTGCCTTCGCCCTAGACGTGAAAGGTTTTAATTTCTGAGGGTTTTGTCCCAAATCTCTATTTCAATTATTTAATTTAATTGCTTTGTTTATTACTTTTCTTGAAGTTACTAACGTGTGTATTTTGTAATTAGAAAGAGGTACGAGGCATCCAATTAAGTACTTTAATGGTTTAATTGATTTTATGATGTAGACATCATGTTTGTATTATTTTTATGATATTCCTAGTATCATGTCTAGGGTATTTTTAATATTAAATATGATTGTTATGTTGCTTCCTATGTTCTTTCTAACATTTATGATTATGATTGATGATGATTATTTATTATGTTGCTTGATATGCATATTATTATTATATTGTTATTGCTTGATCACCTTTTATTGCAGGTTAAAGGGAATTGGTATTTGCAATCACGCTTAATAAGACAATTAATAATCTTGTTAGGTTAATATGATTATAATTCAAGTGATCGCCAATAATAGTTTATTTGTGCATTAAGTTCAACCAACATAGATTAAACAGGTTTAGGGTTAATCCTATTGATTGTATGTTAGTCAGAAAGCGCACATGAATACGAGCAGAATAAAGTAGAGGCCTATTATTAGGGCAGGTTCAATCTCTTTTAGGTTGGATTTGTACCTTCATCCCCGAACCCCTATTTTGGTTCATGACCTTATGGAGTTGACGATCTCTTGGATCGTTAAGGGGTGTAACCTTCACCTCGTGAACGGTTTACAAGTTCCTTAAAAACTTGTTGGCGACTCTTTTGCTCTATCTTCTTCCCTTTTGGACGCCACCGTACTTTAGTGTATGATCACAGTGGGGTTCAAGCTAGTGGGATTTTAAAGGCTTGAAACTATTCCCTACACCTACATGGTCGCCTCGTAGCAGCCAAAGCATCCGTCGTTATAGCTGGCCCCATCTGGCCAGATGATTGTGTCCACAACATCCGGCACAGAGAGGATAAACCCATGTCCGATGACATGCTTTAACTTGAACTTGGTCAGGTCATTCTTCATAGTGTCCCGCCTGGCCGCGAGAACATGCACATAATATGGAGCATCCTCCAGTTTTCAAGGTGGCAGACGGCTCGAACCAGCCCTTGCCTTTTTCTACAGACAAGGACTCCCTTGTTGTTTCTATTGTGGCTCGCACCTCCTCTAAGTTAAGGGAGGCGTTATTAGAAGATGACAAGGTCGTATCGTTGTCAGAGCTCTCGTTAGAGCTAGGGGACTGTCGGCTGGTACCAATAGTGTCCTCCCCTAGTCTCTCTTCCAACGCCTGACCAGACGACTCGGGGATTTGTTCATTATCTAACTCCTCCTAAATTGAGGAGCCGGGGGTACTAATAGGGCTTGGAGAGTTGTTGATTAATTGATTTGGAGGAAAGTCGGCAGAAGGGCTGGGAGGATGGTCAGACAGCTCATTAACAAGCGCCCTAATAGAGCCATTAGAGTATATTGTTGATCCCTCCGAATGGTACCAAGAACCATCCGAATTGTATTTTCTAGTTGTTCTCTTCATTCTGGCCATGGTGTCCTGCACAGATATAGAAACGGACGGATTCAGAGAAATTCGCAAAGGGGAGTCCATGAACGAGCATTCGACACCGCTAGTTCTAGATTCAGCCGTCCCCAGTGACCGGCTGATCACTACCCTAGGCCGTGCCGTGTGCGTTTCGGAAACCATTTTTGAAAAAAGAAACCAAGAAACAAAGTAAAAAGAAAAAGAAGCAGGCGGTTACCTTTAGAGAGTAATGAGAGGCAGTTGAAAAAGCTTGGATGTCTGTTTAGAGACGTTCTTGAGGACGGTTGTCGCATGCTTGCAAAGAAATTGACAAAGTTCAAAAGTCAAAGGCTCTAGATTCTCTCAAAGATTCACAAACGTGTGAATTATGAGGGGGGGGGGGTCAACCCCTATTTATATAAAGGGTAAAGAATCCAAGGTAAAAACCCTTAGATTCACCCATGGTAAATGGTTAAAACATTTTTCCACTCCCATGCCGACACCTTTCACAAGCGCCACGTGACCCCTTTAAGGGGCAAATGTTTTGGGTATTTGGCTGGCCCAGTCAGAGCGCGCCATGTGTCGCTGGAAGAGAATTCCAAATGGACCTCCTAGACGCTGACATGTGGCATGCGGATATTGCTCCCTAGGAATGGCGGCTTTCAGGTCCCAAATCCCAAGGAGCCAAAAAAACGGCACTGCCATTATTCCTAGGTCATCAAACCTTAGGAGGGGGCACACCTTTCTAGGATCCTATAAATAGGGAGATTCCCCTATTTATTGGGGCATATTCCACTCATTACACCATATGTCACTCTCAAGAAACAGACACCCACATGATCTCGGAATCCGAGAAGATACTTTACTTTTTCGCATCTTTTACTCCGACTCTTTACTAACTTAAGCTTCGGAGGTGGACCTCTGAACATCCGGAGTTCCGTTGTTTTGCAGGTACATGTGGCTTCGTGAATCCAGTCTTTGTGCTGTAACTCTCCCGGGGGAATAAAAACACCTGAAACAGATACATTTTAACTTACACACTAGTGTCCCATCCAGTCCAACAAACACCCACCCAGACCTTAGCTCTAAGCCTCTAACTCTCGAAATCCCAACCAAAGCCCAACCCATCCCCAACCACACTTATGCGGCGAACTTCCACCTAGCCCCAACCTAGCTGATTAATCGAACCCACACAACTCTCACGCACCGTAGTCGGCACAAACCTATGACCACCCAGCCCTCCACACCAAACCTGACACCCTAGTCTTTTTAAAAAAATATTATTATAATTCAAATTAAAATTAATTTTTTGTATTTAAAGTTAATATTAAGCTATATTTTGTTTTTTAATTAAGACAATTCTTATTTAATTGAGAGTTAATAATAGTATACTCCCTCTGTTTTTAAATACTTGCTTCATTTCTCCATGCGTGGAGTTTTAGGAGAAATTGGAGAAAGTAATAAAATATAGAGGTAGTGGGGTTGGTGGAAGAATAAAAAATTGTAAAAAGCAAAAGTAGTGGTGAAATTGGAGGAGAGAGAATATGAAATTAACAAAATATGATATTTGTTGGGTCCACTAGGTGAGAGAAATGAGTTAAATATTGTAAAAGCTTTTCAAATAAGGAAATGGAGCAAATATTTAAAAACGGCCGAAAAAGGAAAGTGGAGCAAGTATTTAAAAATAGAGGGAGTAGGTCAAATGATGACTTATTTGATCGGTCACAAGTAAAATGTAGTACTTAAACAAATTATGGAATATAGACATCCATACTTATTTCTTAATTTATTAAAGTTGAATTAATATTGGAAGATCACCTAAAGTTTGACTTATAGTGGTTATTTTTACATTATTTTATTGTATTATATTAGACTTTCCTTTTACTTATCATCTGTATATCCATTTCTATGTTACACTAATGTTTTTCATACGAAAATGACAAAAAAAGAATGATGCATTATCACACCAAGAACAAATTTTTTTTAGTGTGTCATTAAGTATATAGTTATTGAAACATATACTTATGGATTATTGATTGGTTATTATTTATTGATGATTAATATTTATTTATTTAAGTAAACTATAAAAATAAAATATTTAATTATATTTTTTTCTAATGGATAAATCACAAAAAAAAAAAGTCAAAAGAGAAGTGTTAATAGTGAAAATTTCCAAATGATGCAACTAAATAAAGAGAGCAAGTGTTTAACAAATTCTGTAAAATTATTTACGACTTAAAAAATAAATATATAATATTTCTAAAAATAAATGATTTTTTTAAATTATCATTTTGACTCGGGCCTCCAAATTGTGAAAATTGACTATGGGTAGTATTTCAATAAAAATTCAAAAATTAAAGTAAAATTTAGAAAAAATTGTCAGCAACTACACGCTTAATAAGGGTATTTGAACAACTACTCACAAAATTTTTTTATCAAAAAACTACCCTAAATTTAAAGACTTAGAGTAGCACTATCCATTTCAAATTTGCGACAACAAATGAAACTCCGGCGAGTGGGCCCTAATTGCTCAATTTTTCTCTGATAGGTACTTCTTCTTTTTTATTCCATTAATTATGAATTTTGATGTTAGGGTGTAATGATTAGCAAAATTAAAGTTCTTAGAAATTGGAAATAATTTGAAATTGGTTGAATTTGTTGCTTTTAATTCAATTTGGTTATCCCAGGGTTACGAATTAAGGTCGAACTTGTCATTACGTCGTGTATTTTTGGAGGGAATTGAACAAGTAGGGCCCACACGCCGGAGTTTGTTGCCGAAAAGTTGGAATAACTAGTGCTACTTTAAGATTTTAAATTTTGGGTAGCTTTTTTGATAACATTTTTTAGCAAATAGTTGTTCACAAATTCCCTTATTAATCGTGTAGTTCATGACAGTTTTCTTAAAATTTATACCTTTGGTAACAGAACTAGTTCAAGGAAAATTTAAAGATAGGTCCATTTCATATAACTTCGTCCTACGGTAAAGGAAAATTAAAAACAACTAGCAATACATTAGCAACAAAATTTCATTCAATTATCAAATTAGGCTATCAAAATCACATTAAATTATACAATATATCAACAAAAAATTGCAAATAGCAAAATTCTGGCAAAAAAAATTGATCGTTATATGTTTCATAACTTGAATAATTAATGTAAACTTAGAAGAACCCTAAATTGAATATAACGATAAACCCTAGTATGTGATGAGTGATATGAAAAACTTACCTCAGAAGAGCCGCTTTAATGGAGAATTCAGAGTTCGCACTTTAGTGGAGGAGAAAAAGAGAAAGGAGTGCAGGGTAGAACTATAGAAGTGAAGCTCTAAAAGAGAATGGTTAAGAAATTGTAGGAAAAATTTAAGAGTAGAAGCACGACTGTCTTATCTATATCCTTTATACAACGGCCTGTTCACATTTACTAAACTAAGCTGAACTGAACTGAACTGATTGGAGCTGAACTGAACTGACCTGAACTGAACTAAACTGAAATGAATATTTTATGAGAGAAGGAAATTAGGAGTTGAACTGAACTGATGGGAAATGAACTGAACTGAACTGATTAGAGCTGAACTAAACTGAACTAAACTGAAATTAAGTAAATGTGAATAGGCCCTATGTCTGAAAAATAATGGCCTGACAATACTAATATGGACATATGGTCATGGTGCACTCTAGTGCAACTAGAGCACCACACGTCTATAATATGAAGATTTAAAAAATATTAACACTTTAAAAATTGAATATTTTGTAAAAAAAAAATGAATATTTATGAACACGTCACAATTAACCCAAAAAAACCTTTAGCGTGTTTTGGTAAAAGAAAAAATAACTCATGCAACAATTTGGCAAAAAAATAATCTCAAGCGATAATTAACCGAAAAATACAAAATTTTCAACAAACTACTCGCGAATGCATTTTTCATGGTTTCTTTTGTTATATACAATAGTTTTGCCATTAATATTCCAACCCCTTGTGAGGAAGTAATAGTTGGAAAATAAAAAAAAAATTGATACTTATTTTTGCATAATTTTCTACCCTTATTAACGATTTTTTTTATTTTTTTTAATAAAAGAGGATTGAAAATAAATTTGGTATCGAGTTTAGCAAAATATAAAGGGGATGGATGGAAAATTAATTCAAAGTTTTAATGGAAAAAATAAATTTAAAACATAAAAAGAATTAAATTAGGATTTTTAAAGTGTTTGTTGGAAAAAAAATTAGATTTTTTGGTCTAAATGTCGCTTGAGTTTAATTTTTTTTATTTCTTTTACCATAACGTTATCGAAATTAATTTTTGTACCAAATTGTCGCTATGTGTCTTTTTTATTTACCAATTTGGTTAATTGACCCCAAAAAAACATTTAATAAAAAAGTATGAACACGTTTAAAAAAATGAACATTTAGTAATAGAATTTGAACACTTAGTTATAAAAAATGAATACTTCAATGAACAATCAACATATCAATATATATTATTAAAACTCATGGCAAGACATTTAGTTTTGCCATGTGTCACCAATTTTGCGATTTGGCATATGATGTGTCGCCAAATCTTACTATACCATTAATGATTGAAAAACTTCATGCATTAACCTCCATGTATTAATGTTTAGTTTAATTGATACACTCCAAGGCAAGGAGTATTATATAGTCATGTGTCATTTTTCTTGTGTTATTCTGCCACATCATATGTGAAACATGCCACATAATCGGACTCTAGTAATGTTTAGTTTTAATGAAAAAACTCCACATTGATCTAACCTCCATATATTAATGTTAAATTTAATTGAAAAACTCTTCATATGTATAATCACCCTATTAAATTTCCTTTGGAATGTAACTACTTATTAATAATTGCACAATAATGTAGCTTGTAAGAAATTAATTATTACGGAGTACTTTTTTTTTTTTTTGTACATTAATTCATAAAATAGTAGTTATAGAGTAGTATATATTGACATCAATATTATATAGATTTGATTTATCATTTATCCTTTACAAATTTATACAAAAAAGTATTTTGAATCTTGCTAACGAACGTTTCCGGTGTTGGATAAACATTTAAAATATTACCTAAAGTGGTATTAATTTGGGAAAGCATGACAAAATCATGCTTCGATCAGTGTAATCAATGTTTATTTTAATTTAATCTTTCAACTTTTAGCTAACTCATTCAACACCCCCGGGGCATTTGTTAGTTGTTGCCAATTATTTTTATAGTCAAACCAACTTATACAAACACTAAATCTACTAAATAAAATCTCATCTTTAACCTACTTAAGCTCTTAGTGACAAATTAAGTCAAAGTAAAATTTGATTAAAGTAATAAATTTATAATGACGTGGGGCATCGCCCGTGCCAATAACTAATTAGTAAATTAAAAATGAATATGATTATCATAGGGTAAATAGATCACACCCTATAAAAAGAACATGTACTAAAAAATAATGACCATTTAGTAATAACATAATGAACACATAAAAACAATAATGAACATGACACATTATCAATAACTATATACTAAAAGACACACCAGCAATGACACGTGTCATCTCCGGGTGTGTCCTTAAATATTTTTTTTTGAAACGCTAATTAAGAAAAGTTTTAATGAGGTAAAAAAAAAGTTAACTAATATGTAAATTGCCTTAATAATTAAAAATTAGTTATAGTCTAAATCTTTACTTTTAGAAAGAATAAAAAAAAATCAATCACAACACTAGAAAAAATACCATATAGATTATAATTATAATAAGAGATTATTATAAACTATTTTTGCCAACCTAATTACCTTAATAATAAAAAAACTATGTATGTACGAGTAATAAACATCAACAAATATTAAATAATACATTGAAAATATTTTGATTGATAACTTTTTTTTTTTCTTTTATTGTATAAGATATTGCCAAAACATAATATAAAACTTACCAATATCCAATAACAAGAGAAAGGTTAAATAAAGAAATAATAGTACGTTATTTGGAAGATATGGATTATTATTGTAAATTGCTTGATTTGAGATAAAATAAAAGCGTGATTTTATTAGCGAGTATAAAGTGAATTGAATTATTTTATGAGGTAGCTTTAAAAATTAATTTAGTTAACAAGAAAATAATGGTACCACAATGAAATACATCATATATAATCATATGATCAAATGCATAACTTTTAAATACATAATTAACTAATTAGATCTTCCATGATTATTTCAATACATATTCACATTATTAGACAATTTTCTTACACTATTTTTTTGTACACTAATTAAAATATTGTAGATTTGATAATAATACTAAAAAATACCGTGCGTGGCACGGGACCTAACCTTGTAATTATAAAAATGCATAACTTTTAAAAGTCAAATTAGAGCTTAGTAAGAAAATTCTCTAGTGAGTGAAACTCTCTCTTTGTTTTCTCTGTTTATTTCGCAGTTCTTCTTCCTAGTCTGACTCAATTAAATTTTATCTTCCTAGTTTGTCTTAGTCATGTCTAATAGAATTTTTCCTCGTACTTTTGTTTATCCTCACTTACTAGGTTCTTACGAATTTCCTCCCCCCTCTTTTCAAGATGCTGATATAGACTGGCAGTGTACTGTCATAGGAAAGTTTTGGGATTCTCGAAAGTTTTCTGTTGGTCTAGTCCAATGTTTAGTGTCAAGATTCTGGCATCTTCGTGGTCCTGTTAAAGTTTACCTGTATGAATCTGACTTTGTGTTTTGTTGTTCGAATGAATATGATGCTGATGATCTAGATCAGCGTGGCTGGGTTCATTTTAAAGGTAGTCTAATGGTGTTGCAACGCCTCCGTGCTCATGAAGTCCCCGAGAATTTGAATCTCAATTTAGCTCCGATGTGGGTTCAAGTCCAAGGTCTGCCGATTAGATACTCTGTTCCGCAGGTCGCTTCATCAGTCCTGAATCATGTTGGCGAGCTGCTTATGGAGGAAAATCATGTTGGTCAGTTTCTTATCCCAAAACCTAGAGTTAAAATTCTAGTTGATTTGTCATTACCGTTAATACCTAGCTGTTTCTTTCCGACCTATGGCAATCATGTTACTTGGGTTCGATTTAAATATGAGGGAATATTTCGCTTTTGCAAAAAGTGTGGTTTTGTTGGTCATGGTCGGGAGACTTGTCCCAAATCATTTGAATTAAGTAGCTTTTGTTGGAGCGCCGCTTTCGTAAGCTACACGAAAACGGCGCACGTGTTTTATTTGGTCCTACGGATGTGTCTCTATACTCGAATTCTATTAGAGGAATTGCTCCGAATCCAGATAATTGGACTACGGAATTATGGTTCGGTGACAACGATGAGGAGGATCCGTTTGAATATCCGGCTGATTCACACCCCTCGGATTGGGATGCTCTTAGTGATATTATTGATAATTTCTCTATGGGTTCGGTAACATCTCCTTCTCCTCCACCGACGCCGGCTTCCATTCCGGGTCTGTTCCCTAGGCCGCCGTATACTGGCTTTCGCAACAGCCATGACGAGGTGTGGCGCCGTGATCTGGGTATAAATCGGTGCATTAGGAAAGATTTGGAAATTGATGAAGCTCCTCGTGTTGTTAGTCCACCCCCTACACGTGTTGATCAGGCTCGTAATCCTCGTCAAGGTTGGAGATTCATAAGTAACTGGGAACATCCTACACGTGGCTTGGATGATAATAACGAAACTCCTCGTAATCAGGTTACCTCAAATGCACGTGCCTCTGGGTTGCTTCCTCATCAAATTTTTCAGAACTCTCAAGATTATCCAGCACGTGATACAGATCAGAATAATATTTCCTTAAATGATCCAGGTGGATCGGGTTTTCGGAATATGGACCCTTATACAGCGGCCTCTTTAGATATTGGGCCTTCTTCTGGTGGGCTTCTTCCTGAGCCCAGATATAGAGGTATCCAGTTCCGGGATTTGGGTCGCTCCACTCTTAATCCAATTGAAGTTTTCTCACCACCTCCTTTAGGTCCATCTGGGCCTCTTTTCCCGGATCCTTTTGGCGCAGGACCAAGTAACTGGCTGGCCCAACCATCTCACGCTCCATCTATCCCAAATCAAGAACACAGTTCCTCGTCTCCTTCCCTGGGATCGTCTTTTCCCACAGTACCTGCTGCAAATTCTGGATATGAGTCTGATTCATCCTCCAGGGAGTTAGCCTTATCTCACTCTCCTCCTTCGGTCTCTCACCTTCCAGCAGAAATTTCAGTGCACTCCATGGTCGAGTCTGATGAAGCTACTCCAATGGACTAGTCGCCGCAATGGAAGTCTTTTTCCCCGTCTCTTTCGGATATCCCTTCTCCTCCTCCTGATTTTCGGTTGGATAAGGCTGATAAGTCACTTAAGCTTAAGTTATCCAGGGGTAAAGAGAAAGTTTGGAGTTGGGTTAAGAATTCATGCCCTTCTAAGCGTTCTGCAGCTATTTCAGAGCCGGATTCCCCTTCAATTCCCTCTTTAGGTTGTTTAGCTTGTTTGAAGCAGGTTAAGAAGCGCAAGGGTACTTCAGGGCAATCGCTTTCTGGCTCGGTTTCTCCTTCTTCTGATCATGGTTCGGCGGCTCACCTTCAAGGGTCGCCAAGGGTCCCATGAAAGTTGGGGCTTGGAATTGTAGGGGTATTGGCTCAGCGGAATCCCCTAAGGTTCCGTACTTGTCTTCGCTAGTCCACTCTTTCTCTCTAGAAATTATGTTTATTATGGAAACTTTTGTAGCACTTGATGATGCTGTACATAAATTAGCTCCTCTTAGGTTTGATAGTTTTTGTGGTATAGATTCTCAGGGTCTTAGTGGCGGGTTAGTTGTGTTTTAGTTTTCCCCGCTTAAGGTAGTACCTATAGTTCTCACTCCGAATGTAATTTTGTGTGAAGTATGTAGTTCAAGGGATGATATAAAATATACTATGTTTGTGTATGGTTCGCCTCATCATTCAGGTAGATCAACTATCTAGGCTAAAATAAGTTCTATTTTACTATCTTATCAGAATGTAGTTCTTATCGGTGATTTTAATCAGATAGAATATAGTTCTGATAAGGTTGGTGGTTCTAGAAATATAGTGGCCGGGTCAGACGGATTTTAGGGAATGGAAATTGGATTCTGGTTTACTAGATGTGCCATTTACGGGTCCAACGTTCACTTGGACTAACGGGGTTAATAATGGAGATCCGACTTTTGAACATTTAGATAAAGCGTATGCTACACAAAGTTGGTTTTTGGATCATCCTGATGCTTCTCTTATTCATCAACCTATCACATTTTAAGATCATGCATCTATTATTCTTCAGGAGAAAGCTTCTTCTGGTGGTCCTAAACCATATAGAATAGATAATTGGTGCTTACTCTCAAAAGAAGTAGAGGAAATAGTTTCTTTGGCCTGGTCTCTAAACTCCTCAGGGTCGCCTATGTTTTCTGTCTCTAGGAAATTAGAGAATTTACGGTCTAAACTCCTCGCTTGGTGTATTTCTCATAAGAAATATTGGGGAGTAAACTGGAGAGATCTTTATCAATCTCTGGAACCTGTGGCTCAGAAGTTAGATTCCAAGTTTCATAGGCATCTTTTTCTTTCTTTACGTGATGAAAAGATCGGCCAATCTCAGGCTGCTTATCTTTATTGGAAACAAAGAGCTAAACTTAAATGGGATGCGTTGGGGAAAGTCATTCTCACTTGCTTTTCTCCTATGTTCAAGCGCGTCGACGGAATAATAATATCCAGGGTATTCAAGACTCATCGGGTGGTTGGATTCATGACCAAGCTGCTATCAGTCGGGTTTTCATGGAATACTTTTCTTCCATTTATAAAGTTGGTCAGTTACCAGTTTCATCTGTGGAATTTGATTGGGAGGGCTTGGATTTGCCTTGTCTTTCGGATGTTCTCATTAGGGATCTTATGCTTCCCCTTTTTCGGTCAATGAAATCAAGCAAGCTATGTTTATTATTGATGATTCTAAATCTCCAGGTCCGGATGGGTTTTCTTCGGCTTTTTTCAAGAATTACTGGTCTGTTGTTGGACCCTCGGTGACTTCAGCTATACAATATTTCTTTCTTCATGGTCACATGCTTCGGGAATGGAATCGTACGTTTCTTGTTTTGATTCCTAAGGTGGATAATCCTCAGCAACCTTCCCAGTTTTGCCCTATCGGTCTTTGTAACGTTCTTTCTAAATGTATTGCTAAGTGCCTCTCCTCCAGGATTAGAACAGTTTTACCATCCCTTATGTCGAAAACTCAGAATGCTTTTGTTCCTGGTAGGTGTATGTCGGATAATGGTCTTTTAGCTAATGGAATTTTATCCTATATGAATCAATCTAGAGGACGTACGATGTCCGCGGCTCTTAAGTTGGACATGAACAAGGCTTATGACAGGGTGAGTTGGGTTTTTTTTATGGCAAACTCTCAGAATTTTTGGTTTTCCTCCCTATTGGATTCACATTATTCAGCAATGTTTCTCGACGGTTTCTTATCAGATTTTGGTTAATGGTAATCCTACCAAAGTTTTCCTACTTGTGGTCTTCGACAAGGTGATCCCCTTTCCTCCTATCTGTTTGTTCTATGTATGGAGGTTTTTTCTGATATGATTCGGCGGGCGGAAAGGAATAACCTTTTTAAGGGTGTTCGTGTTACACGTTATGCTCCCCCTGTTTCCCATCTGTTCTTTGCAGATGATTCCTTATTGTTCTTTCAGCCTTCTCCAGAGTCGTGTTTTCAAATCCTCATGGTTGTTCAGCAATTCTATGATATTTCAGGTCAGATGGTTAATCTCCAGAAGTCCTTTGTGAGATTTAGTAATAATGTGCCAGAAGATTACAGGGATTTTTTATCCTCTTCCTTACGGTTAAAGAATCAGCCTTCCTTGGGGTCGTATTTGGGTCTTCCGGTTGATATGGGTCGACGTAAATGTCAAAATTTCTAACCTCTGGTTGATAAGATTGCTGCCAGATTATCAGCTTTTTCTTCTCTGCATTTATCAGCATCGGCGAAATTGGTGGTAATTAACTCTGTGTTGGTGGCTTCTCTTATCCATGTTATGTCTGTTTTTAAAATCCCTCCTTCCATTAGTGATAAAATTAATAACCTATTGGTTCGATTTTGGTGGAAAACTAATCCTCTCTCGAAGGGCTTAGCTTTAGCTCCATAATTTTTTCTTTTCACTCCCAAGGGTATGGGCGGTTTAGGAATTCGGCATGTGGCTGTTTTTAATTCGGCCCTTTTAGCAAAGCAATCCTGTCGTCTTTTGCACAACCCTCAACTTCTGGTTTCTCGGGTTCTGCGTGCTAAGCATCCTTCGCTTTTCCATTTTCGTTCTGATGCATGCTTGAAAAGACCTTCTAGGGGTTGTAGAAGCATTTCAGAGGGTTTTCTGGTATTAAAACAAGGTCTTAGTTGGAAGATTGGTAATGGTTCTAAAGTTCATATTCTTCAAGATTCTCGGGTACCGGGTATTTCTGTGCAGTTCGAGAATCCTGTAGCTGGAGCGGTTCATCCGACTCTGGTGTCTTCTCTTCTGGATCCTGCTTCCAATGATTGGGATTCGACTTTGGTTCATTCTTTAATTTCCTTCTTCCACGGCAGCTAAAATTCTTAGCTTAGAACGGCCTTCACATCCTATGGATGACTTTGTTTACTGGAAGTTCACTCGGGATGGTTCATTCTCTTCAAAGACTGCTTATGCATATTTGGTTGGTACATCGGATTGGTTCCCTCGTAATAGTCCTTCACCTGTTTCTCTTCGTTGGAACAGGTGGTGGGCTTTACCTATTCTCCCACGATGGAAGCTTTTAGTTTGGAAGCTAGCCCATGATGCTCTTCCAGTTGCAGATTTGCTTTATCTGAAGGGTCTTCCAATTGATTCGGCTTGTTCCTTTTGCCATTAAGCTCCGGAGACAGTTTCACATCTTTTTATGGCTTGTCCCTTCACTCATCGTCTTTGGGCTTGTGGACCATTGGGTATTCGGCCCCCTGATGGTGCTGATAGTTTTCAAAGGTGGTTTTTCCCTTTGACTTCTACTCTTTTTCAGGCCAAAGACTGGACTGCGTTGGATTCTATTTTGTCTTTTGTTTGGGCTATTTGGGTCCTCAGGAACAATATTAGGTTTCGTCAGGCCAGTTGTTCCCCTTCTACAGTTTTTTCAGATAGCTCACGAATGGAGTGTTCGCAGTGCTTCAGCCAGAGACTACTCTGCGGTAGAGTCTCCCCCTCCAGGGTTTGGTCTGTTTCCCCTTTCTCTTTATCTTAGGGGAAATATGTCTGATTCCCCTCTGGTTTCTATCATTGTTGATGGTGCTTGGGATTCTTCGGATTTGAGAGCTTGTATTGGTTGGTGCTTTTATTCTATTCAGTCTAGTATTAGTCTAGGTGGGGCTGCTCGTGCTTGTTTTACGTTGAATGCTTTTCAAGCAGAATTGCTCGCTTGTCTTTGCGCCCTTCGTATGGCTGTTCAGCGTGGTTTTACTAGTGTTCTCCTTCTGACTGATTGTATGAATTCCCTTGTGGGTTTTCGTAATGCAGTCTCCAAGGATATTGCCTCGGTTTGGATTCACAAGCAGCTTCAAGAGGTGATTTCGGGTTTTCAGGTGTGCAAGATTCAGAAGGTGTCCCGTGACGTGGTTCTTCCTGCTCATCGTCTGGCAACGTCTGCTAGGACTCGTCAGCTTGTTCGTTTCTCTTTTTAGTTTCTGTTGGTGTGTGTTTTCTTTTCGAGTTGTCCTTTGTCAAAAAAAAAAAAATTAGAGCTTAGTAAGTTTCTCTTATCCTTAAAAAAGTGAATTTACCAAATTGTCCTTTGCTATAGATTCCACATGAGCGGGTGCTTTTGGGTGATGCCTGATGATTTTGGGGAGCTCCTTCTCAGCTGGACAACTCATCCTTTGATGTTCCTTGTGGTTTTGGCATTTTTTCGAGTACAATCGGTTTCAATGTATTCTTAGTTAGGCTAATCATAGGTTTACTTATTTCTAATAGTCAGTTCATTATAATTTTTGTAATGTATTTTTTTTTTTTGGAAAAATACACTTTAATAATCCAAAATATTGGCGATTTACCTACAATAATCCCAACTAACGTTTATTTTTTAATAATCCTAACTATGCCATGAGTTTTCCTCCAATAGTTTGAAAAACTGGTTACATTTTGAAAGGGTAATTTTTTTTTTTGTTTTAAAAAGCACCATATGTCAGCACATGATTGGCCTAATTTTGAAAAAAATTATAAAAAAGAAAATTAAAAAAAAAAAAGGAAAAATTAAACATAATTCATCCCAGCTGCCCCCAACCCACCGGGAACTGCCAACCAACCCCCAAAACCACCCAGGCACCTTCCCCCAAAAGGCCAAAACCACCCAGCCAACTTCCACCACCACGGAAATGGCCGACAGGTCCTCCTAAAACCACCCAGCCACCTTCCTCAAACCACCCATCCACCACGAAACCCTAACCCCACACCACCTAATCTCGACGGATGTTGGCCGCCCGCCCCCACTAACCACCAAAACTACCCGGCCGACCCTATACGACCCCACTAACCACTGCAGCCCCACGCAGACCCGCACCGCAGTGACGACCCTCCCCTTCTGACCTTCTTCCTCCTCCAACACTAAAAACCAGCAGCCACCCCTAAACCACCAATCGACTATTCACCAATCGACTATTCACCTAACCCCTAGAATAACCAGCCACCGACACAACTATTGCTCCTTTCGCTGACCCGCATCGTAGCGACGACCCTCCCAAAACCACCAACCATGATAGGCGAGTAATTCGACCTCCAATAATCACCCTCCTTTCCCTCCTTCACCGGAAAATCGAAAAACCTTATTAGTTGGGGAGTTTCGCTAGCGGATCTAGGTGAAAAAGAGGATAAGGAGGGAGGTTAGGTTGGTTTCGCGAGCAAGATGGTTGTTTTCGGTGGAGTGGAAGGGGGTAGTGGAGGTTCTGGCGAGGTGGGGTGGTGGAATCTAGTTGGGTTAAGGGGATGAGGGTGGCTGGAATGGAGGAGATGGGTTTTTTTTTCCATTTTTTTTTTGAACCACTTACGTGATGCCACGTGTCAAAGCAACCTGTTATATCAGGTTGATGACCGGCTGGGTCTGCTCTAGGAAAACTGGGTGCATAGTTGGGATTATTAGAAAATAAACGTTAGTTGGGATTATTGTAGGTAAATTGCCCATAGTTGGGATTATTAAAGTGTATTTATCCTTTTTTTTTAAAGAATTTTGTAATGTATTTTGTTTACCATATTAATAAATGTTGTGCATTTTTTTTTATATATTGTTTAGTTCAATATTAGTTCTTTATATATCTGTCTTTTGCTAATTCCTTGTTAAGATAGGGTGATGTTGCATTTTAGTTGATATTGGTTGTGATTTAAGCTTAGTAGGTGACATTAGACTGTTATTTATAATTCAATTTATTGTTCATCTCGTTGATATAATATACAATTACACCAAAATTATCTATTAATTATTCAATAGAAGTGTTCTTAATAGTGCTTCTCAATAAAAAAAAAAAAAAAAAAAAAAAAAAAAAAAAAGTGTTCTTAATAGTTGTTTGGTAACTGCGATGCTTATTAGCTAATCTAAGTATGTTACACCCCAAAATCAAAATTTTGACTTTTTGTTTTTTCTTGATTTTGATCGAGTAAAATGGGTCCTAGAGTCAGCAAAAGTTTATTGGGTTGAACTAGCTGATATATAAAAGGAATACGACCAATATCACTTTGAGGCCCAATAAATAGAAGTCGGTTTCGAAGGCAAGGGGATGTTTCTAATTTTTGAAGAAGTGTTGGCGCCAAAAGACATAACCGCACAACACTTATGTAAGTCAGCCATAACCGCTCCAGTTTGCTCATAAATAGAAGTGTAAGGATCAAAAGAAAGGATAAGAAAATCAATCAACAACAAGCATTTCATTACTTTATAAGCTTTCTTCTTAGCTTTCATAGTTTTCCTTAGCTTAGGAGCCAAGCGATAATTTAGTTTATCTGTTACCATGTATTGAAAATCGTCCGTCTTTTCTAATTGTATGATCATAGACAAAGACGTCCAAATCATTTTTGAGGCCCTGTGCAGCAAAGAAAAAATTTGGCCCTTTCTTCAAATAGCGCAAATCTTAGAAAAATATTATTACTAGACATGTAAAAAATCTTTCCTTACTCTTTTTGAAAAATTATTATACAAAGTGTCGGCAAATAATCAAATGTTATGAGGAAAAATTGAATGAGAAAAGCAATACCAAATTCAATGGATAACTATATGTTGGGATTTGGTGAGTCCGACTCACCGAGGAAACACCCCCGACCCAAGAACCACTCGCAATTAATAAAACCATAAAGCATAACAAAAACCACAAAAGGGTAAAACCGGAATTTACCTTTGTGCTTCGCCCTCACACACGGGCTCGTAATTGAAAGCTCTAGCTACGATAATACGCAAGCCTCCAACGATATCCACCCACAAAGGATAAACACCGACTTTTCAGGTTCGCTACCTTGGGGTTAGTGAGGTCCGACCAAAACCCGAGTATTAATAGAGTTTAAGAGTTTATGCCAAAATGCAATGCTCTTTTTAACTCCCACTCAAGCAAAGAATTCTCAAGCCATGCTATGACTATTTATAAGGAAGGATGCCTTGTGAATTTCACTCATCTTTCAATGTGGGACTTTTTCACAAAAAATCCCACATGGAAAGATTGGTGAATTCAACCCTTAGTTAAATAAACCATGGAACAAGTAACAAGTGTCACATGGTTAGGAGTGGACCACTTTCTCACTTGGTCCCCAAGGCATTTCACATGCAATGTGAGCTAACCATGTGTCACCCAACCTTGAGCCCCAAGTTGGGTTCGGTTGGGCCATTTTATTTTGGCCCGTGTCCATGACCCATCAACCCGGGTCCACGACCCTTGCCACATGTGTCGCCACCATGGCGCGCCGCCACCATGGCACTCTGCCACCTGGTGGCTGCCACTAGGTGGCTGCCACGTGTGCTGCCACATGGCGTTTTGCCATGTGTGTTGCCACGTGGCACGCTCCTATTGGACGCGCTTTCCTAGCCTTTCGCGTGGCTAGGATTTTACTTGTTACTTGAAGAATTTTGGCTTGACATTTGAGATTTTCCGACGCTCGTTTTCGACGCTCCAAGCTTGAATTTCCGACGTCTAAATATTTAACACTCGGGCGACAAATTAATTTCTTCCGGATTAATTCGTCGAGTTGGTTCGTTAATTTGCTTGGGTGTGACCCGAAGGGTTCAGTCAAGATTAAGCTGTAATATTAATTATGCATTAATATTACTGATCGGAATCGGCCTCCACCCAGGCATTCCGATCACTTTACCTTACTAAATATATTAGCTTTCTGATAATTCTGAACCCGCTATCAGAATAATACACTTGTCCGAAGGACACCATTCCTTTCACTATATGCATTTAATTAATAAGAAAATATGAAAACATGAATAATTTTGTACTAAGGCATTGTTCTCTTCACCTTAAAAAAAATAATATTAAGTAAAAATAAGTTCAGTTCAACAAAATTAATTTCAGTTCAGTAAAAATAATTTTAGTTCAGTAAAAATAAGTACAATTCAGTAAAATTCAGTTTTTTAAAGAAAGAATTATAACTGAAAATCAGTAAAAAAAATAATAATTTTAGTTCAGTAAAATTAAATTAAGTTCAGTACAAATAATTTAAGTTCAGGAAAAATAATTTCAGTTCGGTAAAAATAATTCAGTTCAGCAAAATTAAGGTGATGAGAATGGGGCCTAAGTACAATATGTAATAATAGGAAAGAAATTAAGTCCTTAGGTCATTACACATATAAGTATGTTGGGAAATGAAAAATTATTAAGTTAATACATGCATAAAGTGACAGAGGTAAAACATTACCAACATTTACTTGTTTTTATACTTACACTAAAAATATATATAATAATAATAAAAAAAAAAAAAAAAAAAAAAAAAAAAAAAAAAAAAAAAAAGCATGCAACTGGCATCGAACATGGGACATTTTCCATTGAAAATCTATTTGGAGCAGAGAAAATTACAACCGAATCACACAACAATATACGACATTTAATCGCTATGTTAGTTAATTAACTAGATTTTAAGACATGAGGCCTTAACTAATTTGTGGGCCTTGTGCGGTTGCACAGGCCACACAGGTTAAGGGTCGGGCCTGATCATAGACATAACATCTCCTTCAACTTGTATAATTGTAGACCTAACTCTATCCTTTAATTAATGGAAGACATTTGTATCTCTAGTCATATATTAATCTACACATTTCTTTGAGCAATCTAACTTGTTTTACTTCTTTTGGAAAAGTTTCCTTGTTTTTTTTTGTTTGCATGTTAGCAAGGTTATCAGTCTTTGAATGGTAACTCAAGGGGAAACCCCCTAATACTCTTAAACAAGATAGAGTATTTAACTTGTTGACAGAGAATAATATTTTCCTCAATAAGTTTTTTTAGCAACCACGGAGGAAGAATAGTAAATTAAATCCATTTAACTTCGTTAATTTATAAGCTTTTTTCCATGGCTCCTAAGCGTTTAGCACATAAAGGAAACACTCGGGATGATATTCAATACTTTAGAGGATCAACTAGATCTAGAAAATCAGTCAACTGAACTTATGGCACATTCTTCTGAACCATTCGAGCCTTTTACACAAAGGCAAGACGAATCGATTTACAGTGAGTAGAAAGTCAGTCTCCCACCAGAAACTTACTTAATACAATTTACGTTAAATACGTGGATATTTTAATTTGTTTGATGGAAGATCTAAGAAAAAAAAAAGAGCAGTTTGATAACTACTTTTGGGGCGTGTCATGGTGAAAGAAACCGCCATAGTGGTAACGATCGAGTTGAGAGACTTTGACTCTATTACCCAACAAGCGGTTAGGTAGATTATTCTAGATATTAATGATACTCTGAACGCTACTGTAGGGAATATTTCAAGCACTATAACCCCAAGCTTGAACCCCACTGTGATCATACACTTAAGTATAGTGGCGTCCAAAGGGAAATAAAAGAGAGCAAAAGAGTCCCCAACAAGTTTTAGGAACTTGAAAACCAATCACGAGGTGAAGGTTACACCCTTTAAACGATCCAGGAGATCGTCAACTCCATAAGGTCTTGAACCAAACAGGGTTCGGGGATGAGGGTACTAATCCAATCTACAAAAGAAAGGACCCACCCTATAAAATAGGCCTCCACTTTATTCTACTCGTATTCGTGTGCGCTTTCTGACTAACATGCAATCATTAGATTAACCCTAAACCTGTTTATCTATGTTGGTTGAATATTAATGCACAAATAAAACTATTATTGGCGATCACTTGTATTAAAATCATATTAGCCTAAAATCAAATTATTAATTATCTTATTAAGCGTGATTTCAAGTACAAATTCCCTTTAAACATGCATAAAAGGCGTGATCAAGCAATAACAATAAATATATATAAATATCAAGCAACATAATATTAATCATAATAATCATCATAATAATCATAATAAGGCATAATAAAGCTTAATAATAATAGCAAGATCCTAGGCATGATACTAACAAGATTAATAACAAATCCTAGCATGTCACTAAGCAATAAAGATTAAAGCTTTAAACCTAACATGGTACTAACATGATATTAGAAAGAGTAAAATACACCCTAAACATGATACTAGAAAGCAATAAATAACATCCTAACATGATACTAGGAATTAAACAAATTTAAGCATGCTTTCTACATTGTGAATAAAATAGGGAGTAAGCTAGTCTACTTACTTTGAAGCCTCGTACCTCTTTCTTGCACGTCTAGGGCGAAGGCAACTTCGAACTTGGCTAGATGATTCTAAATCTTGTGTATGCGGAATTGTGTTTAATAAAAGGCTGGTTTAGAAAGAGAGAGAAAGAAAGCATACATTTCTCAAGAGAGAGAATAGATAGAATCAAGTAATTCTTGATGAGAGTTGATGAATAAAAACGGAGGTCGAGGACCTTATTTATAAGGAAAATAGTCCGGAAATTGACAGAATTTGATAAGGAATAAACTACACGTTGTCGCCCGAAATTCACTCTGTCGCCAGGCGACAGGGTTTGTCACCAGGCGTCAGACTTGTCGTTTGGCGACAGCCTGGCTTGCACGCGCTTTCCACGCGGAATCCGATCTTTAACCAAATTTGATCTACGGAATCCGTACCGAAGATAAAAAGTGTATTTAAAAATAATAATATAATAATAAAATAATAGTAATATTTTATTCCAAATTAAAATCCATCTTAAAAACAATTATTAATCCTAATAATATTAGAATTTAAAAGAACCTTCTAGAAACTTCTAGAAAGTTATATTTAATCCTAATTATTTTAGAAATAATAATTGACATTGGGCCCTCCTCTAGATCATTGGGCCGTATGTAAATAATGAACCGGGCCCAATTTAGTATTTTGGCCATAACTTCCTCAATACTCATCGGAATTGGGCTTATAATATATCGTTGGAAAGGTCTTTTCGAGCCCCATCCAATTACACTATTATTGGACCCTTATCATGGACCAAACTAAACTGGATTGGCTATTTTAAATAAAATAGAGTTGTTTTCAAAAACAGAGAGAAGAGAATTTTTAATAAAAACTAAACCGCAACACTTGACTTTCACACTTTCACCTCATTCGACTATGGTTCGACGTGAAAGGCATTCATAACTGGGTTTTGTTTTGGGGAGACACAAATGGGTGTCTACAGAAGCCCCCACTTTGACTGAGTTTGGAGAAACTTCGATTTCAAAAACAAAAGTCAAAGTATCGATAGGGACGGAGAATGATTCAGAACTTTCTGCGATCCCAAATCATTCTTATAACGCAAATACCTGTAAAATAATGTTAGTCAAACAGATAAAAGAGTTAAGAAATGCGTATCTTGCACCGTTGAGCACACGTCTCTGGAGTAATCGTTTTGTTGCTGCATTTTGTTCTGACGACCTTCTACAAGCTAGAGAACGCCATCTTTGAAGGTAACATTGCGTCGTCATCTTCAACATCTCTTGGTGACAATCCTCCACAGTATCTCGGGAATATCGTCGAAAATAACTGTACGTCGTTATCTTCAGGGTTGTGCCAGTACGTCGCCATGGCAGTGCGTCGCCGCTATAGACAATCTCTTCTTTATCTTGAGGGACCGTCGAAGGTGACCATATCTTGTCATCTTCAGAATTTGTGACATTGTCTCGCCACGGCAGTATCTCACCACTAGACAACTTCCTCTCTACGTCGGGACTTCGTCGAAGATCACTCTACGTATTGATCTTTAATATTACTCTTGTACCAATACGTCGGTGCTTCTACTGTTTTGTGAACCATTACGTTGGTGCTTTTATTGCTTATGAACCATTATTTCGGTGCCTTGTTACGAGCCAATATTTAGGCGCTTTAAGCTAAGTGAGACGATCTTTTATTAGGTCGATCACTTAACCTGATTGTAATCGAGCTGATTATTAAATCATGTCAATTTGCTTAGAGGGGCTAACTGGCGTACCAAGGAACCCAAACTGCTGCACTAGGTCCACATAACCATAATATGGGGCCCAACATGTTGTCGCCGCTCCAGCGCCAGCCAAAAACAGCTGTCGCCAGCATTTCCGTCTGTCGCCTTGCGACAAACCTATCGTTTGGCGATAGAATCGGGTTTTTAAATACCCGTCTTCTTCTTCATTTCGCTGCTGCTCTGCTTCGTTCATTTTCGCAAAAACATCAAATCGTCCGTTCTTGCTCATTTCTTGGCCGAATTCGCTCAAACTTGTTGCAAATCGAAGCTTTTCTCATCTTATTTTCCGATCTATGTAAGTTTTGCTCAAACTCAACTCGGTTTTTGATGAATTACATGTTCTTGTTCACGAATTTTTGAAAAATTCGGAACTTACTTTGCTTAATTTGCTTTGTTTGTTGAATTTTGTGCCTTGAATTCACTTGATTATGTTTGTATATTGCCTTGGGAGTATTTTGAGATTTGTTTGACTCAATTTGGTGAAGAAATGAGAAATTCACCATTGTTGGACCTCTTAAGGTCGTGAAGAACAATGTGACTCGTTTTTTGTGTTTTTGTCGTCTTTTCTTGCACAATTTGTCACAATATTTACTATATTATTGCAAGAAATTATTTGTTTGCTTGAAAATGCTAATTATGCTTAGTTGAATTTTTGCTCTGTTTTAGTTCTACGTACTCTGTTTTTTGCGAACATAGTATCATGCGGCTAGGCGAACCTTAGATACTATAGAGCCTTAAATTTAATTACTTTTACATAATTTAGCATGGCTAGACGACGTGGTTCTTGTTCTCGATCGAGAGACCCGCGCCGGGAGGACGAGCCTGCCAGCGAGAGCGAGGATGCTCCGTCTACGTCCAGACTAGGACTTCTTCCAGAGTGGGACGAGCACACTCTGTTTCAGCTTTTGTATTTGATCATATACTGCTACTAACTTTGTCGTTTTGACAGTTTTCTCGCGAGGTGGTGACAGCTATGGCGAGGTGCATAGACGCCTTTCGCAGCCAGCTCGTGAGGTTGCGGAACCGTGCTACCTGTCGTAGCAACGATGCTGAGGAGGTATTACTTTGATTTTTAGCATTATTTCTCTGTTTTATCTTTACTTGCTTTCTGATTTGATTTACTCTTGCAGGGACAACCTATTCCTTCTCCACGCACTCGGTCGAGACCCGAGCCTAGGAGAGAGACTACTAGGTCCGACTCGAGGCGTCGTCGGACTACTTCGGGCAGTCGGGGCGGTCATTCTGAGGCCGCCCCTATAGAGGATTCAGCCTCATGTCCTGAGGATGCTCCGGTTGGGCCGACTAGCCGAGGAGGGATGACAAGGGCTCCTTTCGTGGGTGGTTGGACGTACGAGGTTGGCTTGTCGTTGCAGCAGCCCTTGCAGCCTCAACCACTGTCTATTGGATATCAGGGTGAGCTAGGTTGGGCTGGCCCCGAGTTGCGGTTTCCGCCGGCTGGCGGCTCGGGAGATGGTGAGGGACATACTCCACGGAGTACGACTTTCTTTGATACTTTCAACATCCCTCATCATTTGCGGCCTCCCGCGCCATAGTTGTACCTGTGTTTTTTATTTATTTTGACTTTGTAGGATTTTGTCTAATTTGTATTATATAACTCATGTATTAGACACTTGTATATATGCAATTATTATTATTAAACTCATTTTATACCTTGCATTTTATTTTTTTTGGTTTTATTTTATGTGCGTGTAAGTGTGTGAAAAAATTGTGATTTTTGCGCAAAAATTCCGTCATTTTTATTTTTAATGGAGGGTATTAATGGAGGGTATCGACTTTCTCCCCCAAAAAAAAAGAAAAAATGAAAAAATAAAATGAAGTAAAATATTTCGACTAAAAATAAGCCTAAAATTAGTTAAGCTTAATTTAATCAAGAGAGAAAACAAAGATAGAGATGAAACAAAGTGGGTTTGATTAGTCAAATCAACGTCGAATTTGAGTTAGGAAAAACGCGGTTTACGAAGCGCGTGGCTGTCGCTGCTAAAAATAAACTGGCGCCACGTGTTTACTCCTGTCGCCACGCGACAAACTTGTCGCTTGGCGACAGCGTTGATTTTCCGAATCCTTTCAGAAATTTAATTCTGACGAGAAAAAACTTATAAATAGCCCCCAGATCTAACGTTTTCTGCATAATTCGAACAGATTAATAATTAAACAAATTAACAATTAATCATGTCTTTAATTAAGAAAAACTTTTGTGATTTCACACGTGAGTGGTGTCGTTCTTTAACTGCCAAAGAGAGAAAAGAACTAGACTTTTTTCACATGCGGGGTATTTATGGCATAAAGGGGGTAGACCTTGACATAGATTTTATTCATACCGCCTTAGAATATTGGGATGCTAATTCTCACTGTTTTAAATTATTCTATGATGAAATTTGCCCTTTACCGGAAGAATCTGGAGCCATTCTAGGCTTCCCCTCCTTAAATCTTGCGGTAATGCCTAGGATAAGTGAGTATTATTATAAAGATTATGAGCGTTTCTTTTATCTAAGGGGTAAAGATCTAAAAAACATAGTGCATGGTAATATTATTGATTTAAAAGAATTCGCACGTTTTTATTTTGATAGACCACGCTCCGAATCCTTTCATGTTTATAGAAGGAGAGCCTTCCTCTTTTGTATGCTTAGCCAATATCTCCTTACTAGTTGTAAAAATAATGAGGGCCAAGCAATAATTATGTCTGTCTTAGAACAAATTGAGTCAGGGAGAAATCCAATGCCATTAATTGTTGGAGAGACTATGCTGGGCCTAGATGAATCGAAAAAGAATCCAAAAGCACCCCTTCGAGGCTCTCCAATTTTATTACAGGTAGAAAAATAATATCCATAATTACAGAAATTAAAAAATTATTTTTGTATTGTAATACTAATCAAGTGCATTATTACAGGCATGGCTCATGGAGAGACTAGGATTAATTAGTCCTCCTGATGATATTGACAAGTACACTCCCAACTGTTTAGTTCGGCGAAAGAAACGCTTTTCTTTAAAGATGGGCCGCCGTGAGTAGGGCAAGGTGTTTGCTGCTGGTGACTTTTCTATACACTGGGTCGACCCTTGGTGGAAGATTGAGAAGATGATCGGTTGTAATAACCAACCTTTCTGCTGTCTCCCTAGTTTATCAAAATTAACCTTTTATTATCCCTGTAGAGTTAAGAGACAATATGGCATCGCACAAACCATCCCTACGGGAGATCTTCGCCGTCCTTATGAATTCCCTGTTTCACAAGAAGTTGAGCGCTTTGATAGGTATTGGTGCGCTAGGCCTTTATGGGAAGTGATTACCCATAAGGTTCCACCCTCTTTGTCCAATAGTGTGAATCAATGGCTTGATGGAAGATCTTAGAAGGACCAAGTCAAAATTGAAAAGACCAATGTGAAGACTCGTCTGGGAGACAAGAAAGCTCCTATTAAGGAACGCCTAGGTGAGTTTAAGACTCCTATTATGCCTAAAAAGAAGAGTTCTAAAAAAGACAAAGGGAAAAGAAAAGTTGACTCTACAGAAAAGAAAGTTTGGGTGGAGAAGAAGCATGAGGAGGGAGAGACTACCAAAATAGAATGTAGATCTTCTAATGGATGCTTCCTAGCAAAGATGATGGATGAGGAAGAAGAAGATGCGAATAAAAATTGGAAAAGGATTAAGAAAGAAAAGAAAGATTAGAGCATTTCCTTTCTTTTGATTTATTAGAAAATTTAAATTTGTTTTAAGTTAATTTCTTTAAGCTTTATTTCATCATTAATGTAATTTTTTATTAATCAATACAATTTCAGCTTTTTATTTAAATTAACTTTACATTTAAAGCAATGAAAACGATTAAAAATATTTTTTTTTCGGAAGATTTCTTCGAGTACGATATTCGAAAAAAATTTCCAGAATATACCAAATTTGTCTTGATATTCGCAGAAAATTAGTGTAGAAACCCATTTGTGTCTCCCCAAAACCAAACCCGGTGATGAGTACCTTTCGCGTCGAATCATAATCGAATGAAGCGAAAGTGTGGAAAGGTCTAGTGTTGCGGAAAGTTTTAATTCTTTTCTTTTCTCTCTGTTTTTGAAAACTTTATTTTAAGAAAACAGCCAATCCAGTTTGGTTGGTCCATGATATGGGTCCAATAGTGTTGTAGTTGGATGGGGCTTGCAAAGACCTTTCCAACGATATATTATAAGCCAAATTCCGATGAATATTGAGGAAGTTATGGCCAATTTACTAAACTGGGCCCGGTTTGAGCTTTAAGTACGGCCCAATGATCTAGGGGAGGGCCTAATATGATTTATCATTCCTAATGTAATTAGGAATGGTTTTAGTCTTCTAGAACATTCTAGAAGGTCTTATCATTCTTAATTCAATTAGGATTCTTTAGAGTTTTAATTAGATCAAATAGCATTTTCGACTGAAACTATATTATTTTATCTTCCAGTACGGGAAATTTATCAGATTTTCGAAAACGCGTTGAAATCCAATTTGGCGTCCAACCCCAGGCCTTGGCGCCTGAAATCAGGATTGGCGCCAGACGCCAGCCATTGGTGCCTGGCGCTAGCCACTAGTCCTGGCGCCAATGAGCCAGGGCTGGCGCCAATGTGTTTTTGTGGTCTTCAGACTCTGTTTTGATAAATTATCTTTTTTGGATGATTTTCTCTATAAATATCGTATCAAAAACTCTGTTTTCAAGCATCATCTACATCTATCGTTCACCAATTCTCTTTATTCTTAAGTTGTCACCAACTATCTTCATCATCGATCCTCAACTCTCTTCATTCACAAATTATTCATCAATTAGCATTCATCTCTTTCAATAATCCTTTTCATTCATCTCTTTTCACCAACTCTCATCAAGATTTTCTTGATTATTCTCTCTCTCTCTCTTTTTCTAAACTTTGTTCTCAAATACAAAATTCCGCATTCGCAAGATCTAGAAACATCTAGCCATATTCGAAGTTGCCTTTGCCCTAGACGTGAAAGGTTTAATTTCTGAGGGTTTGGTCCCAAATCTCTATTTCAATTATTTAATTTAATTGTTTTGATTATTATTTTCCTTGAAGTTACTAACGCGTGTATTTTGTAATTAGAAAGAGGTACGAGGCATCCAAGTAAGTACTTTAATAGATTAATTGATATTATGATGTAGAAATCATGCTTAGATTGTTATTATGATATTCCTAGTATCATGTCTAGGGTATTTTTAATATTAAGTATGATTGTTATGATGCTTCCTATATTCTTCCTAATATTTATTATCGTTATTAATGATGTTGATTATTTATTATGTTGCTTGATATTTATTTTATTGCTTGATCACTTTTATTGCATGTTAAAGGGAATTGGTATTTGCAATCACGCTTAATAAGATAATTAATAATCTTGTTAGGGTTAACTTTGATTATAATTCAAGTGATCGCCAATAATAATTTGTTTGTGCATTAAATTCAACCAACATAGATAAATAGGTTTAGGGTTAATCTATTGATTGTATGTTAGTCAGAAAGCGCACATGAATACGAGCAGAATAAAGTAGAGGCCTATTATTAGGGCAGGTTCAATCTCTTTTAGGTTGGATTTGTACCATCATCCCCGAACCCTTATTTGGTTCATGACCTTATGGAGTTGACGGTCTCTTGGATCGTGAAGGGGTGTAACCTTCATCCTATGAACGGTTTACAAGTTCCTTAAAAACTTGTTGGCGACTCTTTTGCTCTATCTTCTTCCCTTTTGGACGCCACCGTAATTTAGTGTATGATCACAGTGGGGTTCAAGCTAGTGGGATTTTTAAAGGCTTGAAACTATTCCCTACAATTAGCGCTTTAGGTTTTGATTTTGTCGCCGGAATATTCCTTCTGTCGCCTGGCGACAAAATTGTCGTCTGGCGACAGAGGCTTTTTTCTGGCACCAGTCCTGTTTCCTTGCAGTCATAAATATTTCAATTCTGGGATGCGAGAATTTGAAAAATTAAAGTGGTCGCACCTTTTTAAAGTTACCTACGTATCCTTTGTTAAGGAATCAGGCCAAACGTAGCTCTCTTGAGTGTTTTACTCGAGTAATTATGGGTAGTACTTCTTAAGTTGGTCAAGATTTGTCATATTTGAAAACTCATTGCCATCCATGTCAGTTAATTTAGCTGCGCCTCCTGACAGGATTGTCTTGACAATGTATGGTCCGGACCAATTAGGCCTGAACTTGCCTCTTGGATCCAAAACATTTTTCCTTAGTGCTTTTAATACCAAGTCTCCAACCTTGATAATTCTAGTCTTGACCCTTTTATTGAAGTGTCTAGCCATACGAGTTTGATAGCATTGGGTATGATGTAGAGCTTCTAGTCGCTTTTCATCAAGTAGAATTAGCTCTTCATATCGTGCTCTAGTCCATTCCACTTCATCGAGTTTACTTTCTAACGCGATGCGTAGAGAAGGTATTTCTAACTCCACAGGTTGTACGACATCCATTCCATACACCAAGGTGAACGGCGTATTCCCTGTCGATGTTCAAATTGACGCACGATAACCCCACAGTGCAAAGTGGAGTTTGTCAGGCCAATCTTTGTAATTCTCTGTCATTTTCTCGATGATCGTCTTTAGATTCTTATTGGTGGCCTCAACTGCTCCATTTTCTTAAGGCCTATAGGGGGAAGAATGGTGATGTTGAATACCATATTTTTGTAGCAATTCTTCACATTCGGCTTGAAAGTGAGTTCCTTTGTCACTTATCATTTCATGCGGGACTCCGTATCGACAAATTATGTTTCTTTCGATAAAGAGTGCTACATGTTTTGCAGTGAGTTTAGCATACGATTGTGCTTCAACCCACTTTGTGAAGTAATCTATTGCGACTAAAATGTATTCATGACCTCCTGTCTCAGGAGGTGTAATTTTTCCAATTATGTCAATCCCCCATGTTGAGAAGGGTCATGGTGAAGTGTATGTGTAGAGGAGAGATGGAGGAACATGTTGCAAATTTGCATAGATTGGCATTTGGGACATCTTTTTACATATTGATGACAGTCCCTATTCATGGTAGTCCAATAGTATCCTTCTCTCATTATCTTTTGGACTAGCATTTTGCCATTAACATGTGTTCCACATATTCCTTCATGAACAACCCTCATAGCTCTTTGAGCATCCTTTTTACCTACACATAATAAAGCTCGACCTTTAGGTACCCTTTTGTGTAACTCATCTCCTATGAGCACAAACTGGGAAGCCAAAAGTCTTAAGGCTCGTTTTGCCCTTTTGTCAGCATGGGGAGGGTACTCTCCTTTGGTGACATAATTAAGTATATCGGTGTACCATGGTTCTTCTTGTTCTTCTTCTTGAACTACTTCATCATCTTCTATAGCTTGAATATATGCTGGTTTATGCCTTTTTTCTATGGTTAAAGGCATTTGCTCAATTTCCTTAGGAGTTCTAACCATTGAGGCTAGTCTTGCCAAGGCGTCGGCAAATTCATTTTCCTCTCTAGGTAGATAGGTGTATTCTACCTTTTCCATCTGAATAGTGAGGGTTTCCAGGTATGTTTGGTAAGGAGCTAAGCTTTCGCTCCAAACCTTCCATCTTTTTGAGATTTGATTGATGATTAAAGAGGAATCTCCGAAAATTCGGAGTTTCTTTACACCTAAGGCTAGAGTTGTTTCGAGGCCTACCACGCATGCTTCATATTCAGCCGCGTTGTTGGTAACGTCGAAATCTAACTTTATGGCGATGGGAACGTGTTCCTCTTTGGGTGATACTAATAGGACTCCTACGCCACATCCCTTTTGGTTTGAGGCTCCATCAAAGTATAGGGTCCATGTATCATCTTCTGTCATCATTAAATCCTCGTTTGGAAATTCGTTATCTTCTATTGGCGTCAAATCTTCTATTGGAAAGTCTGCAAGAAAATCCGAGTCCACTGATCCTTTGATTGCCTTTTGAGGCATGAACCTTATATCAAACTGGGCTAAGTTAACTATCCACCTTGAAATGCATCCATTAAGTGTTGATTTCTCGAATAAATACTTGAGAGGATCCATTCGTGACACTACATAGACAGTGTGTGCAAGCATGTAGTGTCTTAACTTGGTTGTGGCCCACACCAATGCGAGGCACAACTTCTCAAGTGGTGTATAGCGTGTTTCATATTTGAGCATCTTTTTACTTAGGTAGTAGATAGCATTTTCTTTGTCTTCTACCTCTTGCGCAAGCATAGCTCCCATTGTTTCTTTGGTAACTGTCAAATATAACCTTAGAGGTATTCCTGGGAGTGCTGGAGCTAATACAGGAGGATTTGCGAGATAGGCTTTGATCTTCTCAAAGGATTTTTGACACTCATCGTCCCATATAACTGACACATTCTTCTTGAGCTTTTTGAATATTGGTTCACATATTGTGGTTAACTTGGATATGAACCTACTTATGTATTGCAACCGGCCAATGAATCCCCGAATTTGCTTTTCGATTTTGGGCGTTGGCATGGACATGATTGCTTTAATCTTGGTTGGGTCTATCTCTATTCCTCTAGAGCTTATGACATATCCCAAGAGTTTTTCTGAGGTTACTCCGAAAGCACATTTGGAGGGGTTCAACCTCATGTTGTATTTTCTTAATCTTTCGAAGAATTTTCTTAAGGCTACTTGATGTCCTAGACGGTCCTTAGATTTTACAATCATGTCATCTATATAGACCTCCACTTCTTTGTGCATCATGTCATGGAGTAGGGCAGTCGCTGCTCGTTGGTAAGTAGCACCCGCGTTTTTCAACCCGAATGGCATTACCATGTAACAGTAAGTACCCCAAGGTGTTATGAATGTGGTTTTCTCCATGTCTTCTTCGGCCATGAGAATTTGGTTGTACCCTGCGTATCCATCCATAAACGAGAGAAGTGTGTGATTCGCTGTATTATCCACCAAAATATCGATGTGTGGTAAAGGGAAGTCGTCCTTTGGACTTGCCTTGTTTAGATCTCGATAGTCGACACACATTCGAACCCTACCATATTTTTTTGGAACTGGGACCACATTTGCGACCCATTCGAGGTATTTGGATACCTTAATAAAACCTGCAATAATTTGTTTTTGAACTTCTTCTTTTATTTTAAGAGCTACGTCGGGTTTCATTCGACGTAACTTTTGTTTTACAGGTTTCATTCCTGGAATTAATGGTATTGTGTGTTGAGCTATTTCTCTAATAATTCCTAGCATATCTTCATAGGACCAGGCGAATACATCGATAAATTCTTTAAGTAGATTAATTAGATCGGTTCTTTCATCTTTTCTTAGTGTAAGTTCGATTTTAACTTCTCTTTTAATGGTTGGATCTTTTGAGATGTCAACCGTTTCTGTATCTTCGATTATTGGTGTTTTATTTTCAAGTATTTCCATTGCTTTATTTCTTTGTCATTTTCATCATTAGTTAAGCAATGCTCGTCATCTTTGGCTAAAGAAAAACTCAAGGAATAAGGGGAAGAAGACATATTATTAAATTCAGAAATCATTACATCGAATAAAGAGATGACCGTTGGGACTTGACTACTAACTATCCTAGGAGTAGAAATAGAAGATGGAGGTGCTACAACTAGAGATTTGGAAGCCTCGATAGGGGAAGAATCTGACTCGGACTCTGACTCAGACGATTCATCAAACATTGGCCCTTATCCTGTGGTTACGGAGATTTTCCTTCCACTTGTAGTGGTCACCTTTACCGTTTTGCACCATCCTCGCTCTTGATCTTCTATTGGAGTAATGAACTTTGATGGATCAAAGTTTTCACTTTGTAGGACTGTTTGAATGAGTGAAGAGTTGTCCTCCACATATCTTGGCTCATTCTTTTCTCGCCCAAAGAAGAGTCCCATGACATTAAAGTCAAAGCAAGGGGGTGCTTTCTCCTTATGGTTAGGAGTTGGGATCTCACCTAGAAAGTAACAGTCCAGAAATATTTCGAACCCTGGTTATCTTATGCCATTTACAACAAAGGGTTCTAGAAATTCATAACATGGATAATCTTCTCCCTCTCTTATGAATTGTCCATTTAAGGTGAGAGGATATTGATCCATTGGTATTTCTTTCTTTTGTGTGCGAGCATTCCTACGTGCTTTTGACTTTTCCTGGGCTCGCTTAAGGTCTTCGAGAGTTGGTTCAAAACCAAGTCCGAAAGTGTCCAACTTAGGGAGGCCAGGTAATCCCATGTGCTTAGCTATCTCTTTCTTCTTTCCTAGAGTCATTCCAAGAAAGTGTCCTTGCTTTCTTAAGATAGTATTATTTACCATGTTTGAGTGGAGGTCGTAGTGAAGAGGGGTCCTTTCATCTTTCTCTATTAAGGAGACCTCTTCGTTAAAGCCCCACAAGTCTTCATCATCTTCATCATGTTCCACATTAATTAGTGGGTTTTCCACCGTTTTAATTCTCATAGGTGAAGCATCGATGGTAATTGGTATTCCTCCAATTATGGCTTTCACTTGTTGATGAAGAGATGAAGGGACGGACTTTAGGTCATGAAGCCAAGGGCGTCCCAATAGTAGGTTAAAAGATGCCTTAATATCCACTACTTGAAATGTGGTAGCATGCTCGATTGCTCCCGCCGTTATGTTCATGGTAATTGTACCTAATGCTTGACGGCGTGAGTTATCGTAGGCTCTTATTCCTTGTGTTGATGGGGATAAATCCTCATCTCTTATGCCTAACATCCTCGCAGTTCTAAGTGGGCAAACATTAATTGCTGATCCGTTATCTACCAGGGTCATAGGGACTTTCATCCTTTTACAGATCACTATAAGGTTAAGAGCCTTGTTGTGCTTGTCACTTCTGGCGGCAAATCCTTGTCTGAAAAAGTGATCAAGTTAATAGGACTTGGGAGATCACTCGTGAGGAAATTGGCTAACCCCTCAGGAGTGGTGTCCGAATCTATGCCTACCTTAGCCAAGGCATCCATAACTGCAACTCTATGTTCTGGGGATGTGGCCAGTAATTTCCATACATTCATTTCAACCTTAGTCTTTTTAGTTGTTTGATAACATCGTTGTCTTCTATGATTGGTATGGGAACTTGTTGAACAGTAGGCATAGGTTGTGTTGTAATGGGAGGTTGCATTCTCCCGGACCTCGTGAGGACATCTATGGGTGAATCTTCTTCGTCCCAAATGTCACTTACTGGGTATATTGTTGATAGAGGAGTCTCTTCGATATCTTTGAGGTAGACATCCTCATCATCACTGTCCCAGACTCCATTAATTGTGGCATCTTGTGGGAGTTGGGCTAGTTTCTTCTCATCAATCAGTTGTTGAATTAATTCTTTGAACTTGAAACAGTTCTCTATTGTATGTCCCCCTGATTGATGGTATGAACAGTAATACCTATATGTCCTTTTGAGTGATTCAAATGGTCTCGGTTCGAGAGGCTGGATTTTACCATTCTCGGAGAGCATTTTAAACATGTTGGCATAAGACGTCCCAATTGGAGTATATAGCCTGTTACTCTTTTTGGGAGTGTCAATTACTTGTAGGGAGAAAGGTTTCTTGTTTGCTTCTATGAGGTCTTGAATGAGATTTTGAAATCTATAGCATTCATCTGTGGTATGACCATTTCCTTGATGGTACTTGCAGTAAGAATTGGGATTCCAACTCGAAGATTGCTTTTCTGGCGTCGGATCTTCAGTAGGGCCAATGCGTTTGATTAATCCTTGACCATAAAGGCGATCGAAAGCAACATCATGGGTCATTCCAATGGGTGTGAGCTCTCTTTTGGGTTTCTTCTCCTTTGGTTGAGGTTTATTTTTGAGCAACTCATTTTGTTCTTCTAGAGCCTCCTTGGCCTGAAACAATAGCTTGTTTGCTTCTGCCATAAGTAGTGTTAGTGCATGTATGTCCTGCCTAGTCAAAGGTTCTTGCCCATAAGAGTCACTAGCATCCTCGAAAATCTCTTCTTCTTCAATAGTCTCAATAGGTTCAATAAGACTCGATGGGTCTACTTGACTTTCTTCGTCAGAAATGGCCAAAGAATCTGACAATGGTGTAGTGTTGATGCTTGGCTTCTTACTTGCAGGGGGCAATGGAAGTTTGTTGCTATCAATTAAATCCTGGATGGCTTCCTTTAGCCTCCAACAATTTTCCGTAGGATGGCCCCTACCCTAATGATACTTACAGTGTGCATTTGGGTTCCAGCTAGCTGTTCTCTTTTCGTCAGGTGGGTCCCCAAATGGTCCAATGGGAGTTATAAGACCTTTTGCGTGTAGGCGATCAAACGCGGTGTCATAACTCATACCAATAGGAGTATAGTTTTTCCTAAATGGTTTCTTTTGTCCTTGGTTGTTGTTCATGGCTAGGACTTCATTTGGATAAAGGTGCCAACATTATTTGAGTGGGTGGTTTTGGAAGAAGAAGGATTGTCGTTCTTCTTATCTTTCCAGCCACTGTTGGAGTTATTGTTGGCAGCTTTTTGTTTAGCTAAGTCGTCTTCAATATTGATACCAATATCATAGACGGCCTTAAAGGTGTGTAAATTACTTTGGTACCTAAGGTGCTTAGAACATTTTTCTTAGAGGTTCTTAATGAACATCCTTACAGATTCTTTTTCACTGGGAAGCTCAACCATTTTTGCGGTAGTCTCGCTCCATTTGTTAAAGAAGGAAGTAAAGCCTTCATTTTCTTTTTGTTTTAATATCTCAAGTTCTCTATGATCAGTTTCAACTTGAATATTACATTTATACCTATCAATGAAGGAACTTACAATGGACTCCCAACTAGAGGTCTTCTCTTTGTCAAGAGAAAAGTACCATTGTTGACACACAGTTTCTAATGACAAAGAAAATACAGAATGAAATGCTTTCTTGTCTATCCCCTTAATATTCATTACAGTTTCATAAGCTCTTAAATGAAAATAAGGGTTGTCCATAGGCTTGAACTTCGGGATGTCGTTGGCATTGAACTTCTGCGAAAGAAGGTCCTTGTCCACCGAGACCCCTTGTGAGCTAATCCCTTGGAACCTAAATTCATTGGACAATTTGCTCAAACATTCCTAGATTAGATCCATTTGTTGTTGTTTCATAGGGTCGTTGATTTGAAGGGTCAGACCCTTCAATATTTCAGCCAAGTTAGCTACTTCTCCCTTAACTTCATTAAGTTCTTCTTGACTTGCCATTATCTTCTTAGCCTTCCTTTTCCTACCAATTGGTTTGTCAAAAAGTGCTACTTGAATGAAAGTGTTGTCCTTGATTAGACGCCCTTCCTTTCTTGTCCACGCGCTGTAAATTAAACCATACTCGTTTCAATGACCCGACTCTAATCGACTTTGATTTTATGGTTTAAAAGTAAATAATAAAAAGGGAAAAAAGAAAAAATAGGGTGCATATTTTGGGGATGGGTTCAATCAAGTGGTTGATTGGAGGATTAATATCCGACTTACCCCCTTAAAAAAACGACGGAAAACACGCATTCAAGACTCTCTAGACATGGTCATGGTGTGACAAACATGTTATGTGTGTGCATTATAAGTGTATGTGAGTGACATGCTTTGACTCTTGTGTATGACCATGGGACTTAAGTGCCTAGACTCAATTAAAGACTTGGACATGGTTTGAACCATTAATAAATCGGGAACTGATTAGTGGACTGTTTAATTAGACTCGTCGTGATGACTCGAGCAAGAAACTGGACTGTCGCTATAACAACAGGACTATCTCCACTGTTTAAAGCCTGTCGCCAAACGACAGAGCTGTCGCCAGGCGACAGACAATAAACAGAGGCGCCACAGCCCAGATTCCCGCGCCATTGCTGGAACATTAATCTGGACCGTTTCCAGTAATTTTACTCTAAAGAGACATGCCTAAAGTGGTACTAAGTCAAGTTGATTTATTAGCCTTTAATTAATTAAATTAATTAATTAATTAATTAATTACACAAAGTCCTTTTTAGTCATTAGTCAATTTATTTAGTCTTAAACACAAGTCAAACAAACGGTTAGCACATATAGTATGCACAAGCAAGAATGCACAAGTAGTTCACATAGTCACAATATGATGCAATGAGTTTGCAACCTAACCATGGCTCTAGTTCTCTAAAGTTCAAGAATATGGGTTAAGTCAAAGAGGATCCATGGTTATGAGTCCAGATGCATCGCGCGGAAGCCTTACCTTTGGAAGGGTTGGCGCGTATGGATGGGACCCCGCAAGTTAAAAAACTTGCTTCCACGGTTTGGTGGATTCACTAACTCGGATGTACCCGTCTGCCAGGAACATTCGATTGGGAAGATGGAGCGTGAACCCCCAGAGGGTTATGGCCATATGTAGAACACATATGGGTTTCAGAAAAGTGAGAAAAACTCAATCAGGAAGTAGAATCGAGCCAACAATACTAGAAATGGTCAAAACAAGAAGGCAGAGTTTTGGCTCGGTATTGGAAGAACTTGGCGCCAGACTACAGGAACTGTCGCCGCAAAAGAACCTCTGTCGCCAGGCGACATAAGCTCTTTACAGGCGAAGGTTTCTGTTTTCTAGACGCTAGTTCCTACATGCCTCAGCAGGTACCTGTATCCTTAGAATTTTCCAGATTTCGCAGTATTATTTCGATTCTAGTTGTGAAAGATATTTCTCAAATTTCCTACGTGTAAAATCCTATGTTTTTGACTCATTTAGGATGGTCTATGCAATGAGGACCTTTTTTATGCATATGAAAATAATGTTAATCAAAATTACGCACATGAAATACTTAGAACTTTTTGAGTCTCATCCGCTCATTCTAAATCATTGCCAAAATAAATTTCAGGAATTAAAATAGAAATCCTCCCCAGTTGAGCCGCCAAAAACTGTAGGGAATATTTCAAGCACTATAACCCCAAGCTTAAACCCCACTGTGATCATACACTTAAGTATGGTGCGTCCAAAGGGAAAGAAAAGAGAGCAAAAGAGTCGCCAACAAGTTTTAGGAACTTGTAAACCAATCACGAGGTGAAGGTTACACTCCTTAAACGATCCTGGAGATCGTCAACTCCATAAGGTCTTGAACCAAACAGGGTTCGGGGATGAGGGTACGAATCCAATCTACAAAAGAAAGGGCCCGCCCTATAAAATAGGCCTTTACTTTATTCTACTCGTATTCATGTGCGCTTTCTGACTAACATGCAATCATTAGATTAACCCTAAACCTGTTTATCTATGTTGGTTGAATATTAATGCACAAATAAAACTATTATTGGCGATCACTTGTATTAAAATCATATTAGCCTAAAATCAAATTATTAATTATCTTATTAAGTGTGATTTCAAGTACAAATTCCCTTTAAACATGCATAAAAGGCGTGATCAAGCAATAACAATAAATATATATATAAATATCAAGCAACATAATATTAATCATAATAATCATCATAATAATCATAATAAGGCATAATAAAGCTTAATAATAATAGCAAGATCCTAGGCATGATACTAACAAGATTAATAACAAATCCTAGCATGTCACTAAGCAATAAAGATTAAAGCTTTAAACCTAACATGGTACTAACATGATATTAGAAAGAGTAAAAGACACCCTAAACATGATACTAGAAAGCAATAAATAACATCCTAACATGATACTAGGAATTAAACAAATTTAAGCATGCTTTCTACATTGTGAATAAAATAGGGAGTAAGCTAGTATACTTACTTTGAAGCCTCGTACCTCTTTCTTGCACGTCTAGGGCGAAGGCAACTTCGAACTTGGCTAGATGATTCTAAATATTGTGTATGCTGAATTGTGTTTAATAAAAGTCTAGTTTAGAAAGAGAGAGAAAGAAAGCATAATTGCTCAAGAGAGAGAATAGAGAGAATCAAGTAATTCTTGATGAGAGTTGATGAATAAAAACGGAGGTCGAGGACCCTATTTATAAGGAAAATAGTCCGGAAATTGACAAAATTTGATAAGGAATAAAACTACACGTTGTCGCCAGAAATTCACTCTGTCGCGAGGCGACAGCCTGGCTTGCACGCGCTTTCCACACGGAATCCGATCTTTAACCAAATTTGATCTACGGAATCCGTACCGATGATAAAACGTGTATTTAAAAATAATAATATAATAATAAAATAATAATATTTTATTCCAAATAAAAATTCATCTTAAAAACAATTATTAATCCTAATAATATTAGAATTTAAAAGAACCTTCTAGAAACTTCTAGAAAGTTACAATTAATCCTAATTATTTAGAAATAATAATTGACATTGGGCCCTCCTCTAGATCATTGGGCCGTTTGTAAATAATGAACCGGGCCCAGTTTAGTAATTTGGCCATAACTTCCTCAATACTCATCGGAATTGGGCTTATAATATGTCGTTGGAAAGGTCTTTTCGAGTCCCATCCAATTACACTATTATTGAACCCTTATCACGGACCAAACTAAACTGGATTGTCTATTTTAAATAAAATAGAGTTGTTTTCAAAAACAGAGAGAAGAGAATTTTTAATAAAAACTAAACCGCAACACTTGACTTTTCACACTTTCACCTCATTCGACTATGGTTCGACGTGAAAGGCATTCATCACTGGGTTTGGTTTTGGGGAGACACAAATGGGTGTCTACAGCTACTAACATGGCAATATCAAAGAGTGTAGGAACCGAAATAGTTACAAGATTTGAACTTTTAGTGGAGGGACATAACCAACTTAATGAGAAGTTAATGAATGTTCTTACCACTTTAGGTAGTGGGATTACTGAAGTAAATCAAAGGGATAACTTCCTTATAGGATACTGATGCACGTGTTGTCGAAGTGCACACAAAATTAAACCTTATTCGCCTTAACAAATAGCTAGGGTAAGTAAGAGTTGATCCCACGAGGAAAGTAAGTTTAAAGTAACAAGTCACCAAATCTGGCCAAGTTCCACAATATTAACACAATTTTAGGGTGGGGGAGGGAGGGTTTGATATGAGAAATCTGATCAATAATAACTAAAGGAATGATAAATAAAAGTAATTTAAACAAAAGAATAAACAATTAATGGAGAAAACATTCAGTAGATAATTAGATTCCAATCATGAAACTTCGTAAAATCATCGACACATTAATTAACCCTCTAGGAACAAGTTGACTTATGGAACAAGTTCCTTTGTTTTCCCTTATTAATGGTAAGATCTGATACGAATTTCAGTAACCCTAACTAACAAATAACCCCTATAATACAAGCAAGGAATTTAACGTGTTGACAACATTAGGATCTAGGAAAACATCAAGTCTAGACAACCATGACATTATCGGGACACGGTTTCACTTAGATCAAGAATTACTTTACAATTTAATAGAGTTGAGTGTCCTCCGATCCTCTACAATTGGTTGATACTTCATTAACATTTACAAGCAATTACGGACTTAGTAGTATTAATTAGAAATAGAAATCAGATCCATACAAATAGTTGCGCACCTACTTGTGAGAAATCATCATTCATAGAAATAAGTAGTAATTCAAGACTATTCCTAAAACATTAACAAATAATCACTATAGCCAAACTAACTTATCTTAAGTACTAATTATTACATGGCCTCATCTAACTATTACTGAGCATAAAGAGTTACTCACTCATGTTACAGAGCAAAGAAGAAAGGTTTTTGGAGTAAGATCTTAGGCATGATATTAAACGGATTAATAACAAATCCTAGCAAGTTACTAATAACAAAATCAAAGCGTTAACCTAAACATGGTACTAGGAATCAAAATCAACATCCTAAACATGATACTAGAATTCAAAATAACATCCTAAGCATGATACTAGAAATTAAAATAACATCCTAAGCACGATTTCTACTCCAAAATCAAAAGAATAATTAAGTAATTAGATTACTTACTTTGATGCCTCGAACTTCTTGCTATTAAAACAATACATACGTTAGTAAATTTCAAGAAAGTTAAAATAATTAAGAATTGAAATATAGATTTAGGACCAAACCCTTAAAATAATTAACCTTTCACGTCGGGGTCGAAGGCCACGTCGAGTATGGCTTGGAGTATTCGAATCTTGCGAAGGAGGTATTGTGGTTGATTTAGGACGGAGAGTATCAAGGATGTGTTTAAGCTAAGGCTAAGAACATAGGTGTTTAAGAATAATGATTGATGATGAGAATTATGATGGCTATTGATGGTAATTGTTCATGATCTAAAACGGAGGAAAACGATCCCTATCTCTACACAATCCAAGTCCCAATTGCAACTTTATTGATTTTTTTTGTTTTTTATTTTGATTTTGTATTAACTTAACTCCACCGTTTTGCTACTTATTTTTATTTTACGCTAGTAGAAAAAAGCACTTGGGAAGCGGTAGAAACCCTTTAATGGCAAACAATTTTGAACCTCTTGGGCTTGGGGAGCTTCCCATTGCCCCTTTAAATAAGGAGCGGTTCGAACCACTTCCCATTTAATTGAAGGTAATGGGAAGTGGTTTTGGCTCCGAACCACTTCCTTTTATGCCTACAGAAATTAAATTACTTTTTTTTTATAAAAAAATTTTCACTTTAATTGAAATACAAACAATTAACAAATGTATAAACAATTTAACATTATTTTTATTAATCAATTGATGTAATATTTCATTTTCATCAACAAAAAATAAATTAAATTAACAAAACATTCTACTTGTATTTTAAATTGTTACTGTCGCTGCTCTTGTGCAACCACCATACCCTAGCCACGCCGCCCCCAGCCACCAGCCCTTATCCACGCGCACCGCTAGCCCTAAGCCATGCGCACCAACAAACACCAACCCTCAACCACGCACACCACCCGCCTTGAGTAACCAACCCCCTTTTACGCATCACCAGGCCACCACCGAAAAAATCACCTCACCTATCACGATCCCCACCAAAACGCCTACCCAAACCAGATCCGCCTGAAACAAACCAATACAACCACACATTACCATAATTTTTTTTTTAAAAAAAAATAAAAAAAAAACAAAATAAAAGAAATAAAAATAGGGAATGATAAGTGACATTTATGTCACTATTAGGGAGTAGTTTTAGAGTTATTTCCGTGATTATTTTCCCTTATTTTCCTTTTATTCTCTTGTTTTCTCTTTAATAAAGTTTCTAGTTTATTTTGGTAATTTTGGAGCGTTTTAGTTTATTTTCTTTATTTTATTAGTTTTAGTTTATTTTCGTATTTTATTTTATTTTATTTTATTTGCTTGCGTAGTTTTAATTATTTCTTTTGGTTTTAGTTTTGTGTCGTCTTTTATTTTAGTTTACTTTATTTATTTTCATTTTATTTTATTCTTTGTCCCAATCCTCTCCTCAATCTTGCTCGTGTTTGTAAGTATGTTGAGGTTCAAGGCATATGCTACAATATCCAAATGGAGTGAGTTTCGGGTTTGCCCTGCTACTTGCTGCTGCCCCTAATCCTACACCCCACGTTTCACCTTATCCTCCCCCACACCAAAACACCACACTCCCCTGTTCCCACGCATCACACTCCCTGCTCTTCCCCTGCTACCAGCCCACGCTTATCTAACAACCAATAAACCACCAAAACACCTTCATCCACCTCGCACAACCCCACAACAACCATCAGCACCCACAAACCGCATCTAGTAGCCCTGACCCACCTTCAACTACCACCGCAATCAACTTGCCTCAACCGTCACTAGCAGCAGTCGCGCAATTTCCGGCAACAGCACGCCGTAGCCCTGCCGCAGCAACAATCCTCCTCACCGCACTCCTTCTTTCCTGCAATTCCCGGCTACCGCAACCACCAATCAAAGCCACCGCACACAGCAGCAGCCCCAAATCAGAGCAACCCGCAACCCAAAGCTCCAATTCATCTCCATTCTCGATACCCTTCCGAGCGGGCACTCACTCCACCAAAGCGGCCGCTCCATTTCGTTCAATTTCTCCAATTCGAGGCAGAAGGTATGAGCAGCCTGTCACGTGCCGACTACTTTGCCCTAGTCACGCACCGTGCGCCACCCGCTTACAGTCCGTCGTAAGACGAGTCAGGCTTTCTCCTTGGCACTTACTCCTTGTGCCCACGTAGCACAACTCCTTGTGCTGCTAGTATAAGTTTGCTAGCACGATCCCTTTGTGCTAACAAGTCCCCTTTGGTTGAACTAAGCACTCACCCTTAGTGCCTTAGTCCGAATTTACGACTAAGTGTCGTAGACAATTGAGCACCCAAGCTATCACCCTTGCTGGTATGCCCGATCACTCACTTGGCACCCTCGTGCCTTAGTTTTCCTCACACTCTCTAAGTGTTGGAAGGAAAGGATTGAGTTGCAAGAGAACACAAGTGCTTAAGAAAGGCTTTTTGTATTGCTCTCAACTTATAGCTCTTAACTTGTTGATCTCTCAACTTGAATGTACAAATGATGCCTTGGAGCCTATTTATAGTGCTCCACCCTACTTACTCTCTTTCTCTAGAACGTTCCTAACCTCCTCAAATGGAGGGTTCTAGACTACAACAATCTAGAGTGTTCCCACCTCCTTAGGAACTACATACATGGAGGTTTCTACAAGCTTCCAACCTAGAATGCTAAGGACTAACCTAGAACATTCTAGAACTTTACATTCAAAATGTACATACATAGAAGGCCCTAGAGACTTCTAAGATGCACTGGATGAACCTTGAATATTCTAGAGACATCCTCTCTAGAATACTCCTCCAAAAGAACTCCGTAGATAGCTCCGGAACCTTCTAGAAGCTTCCCACGTTTCCCGGGCTACCTGCTGCACAAACCTGTATTTCGGGACCTTGTCTCAGAAAACTGACACCACCATCGTCTTCCTTGGCCCAAAATACGGTGGACCCCCAAATTTGGGCCCATTTGGACTTCATTTGGGTCTCCAAACGACCCATTATTGTGTTATTGTCAAGTGGGTGTTCACTAGGATTTTAAGCAAGGTGTAATATAAAGCTCTTTAGGGGGAAGTGCTTACCTGAGCACCAAGGCAAGCCCCCTAGCCTCGATTGTTGCCTTGCTGCCTAGTGACCCTCTTGACGCCCATCCTTGGTGTGGGAGATGACCCGTGACAAGCCGCTCCAATGGGTATGGGCGACCGCTCCATCTTTATCGAGCTTAATTGTACGGATTAATGAATTTGTGCGGCTGCGATTTATTTGATTAATCCAACAGTCGTGTTTTAATGATGCTTGATGATGATAATGTTGATGATTGAAAATGACGGTGATGATTGATGATGGTGGATGGCGGTTGTGATGGATGATTTGTAGAGCAGCAGCACGAAGAGGGAGAAGGGGGTCTGATTGATTTTTGGGATTTTTAGGGTTTTATTTTCCCTGTTTTTTATTTTCTTTTAATTCTATTTTTATTTCTTTTTCAATTTATTTTCTTTTCTTTATTTTATTTTCTTTTCTTTTGGTTTTCTCTTTTCTTTTTCTTTTATGTAGCTTTGTATAAATACCCATTTTTGGGGATAATTAAGATTCATCTATTATTCTATTTACTCTCTGATTAGTTTTTAGGAGAGCTTCTCTCTCTTAGGTTTAGCTTAGGATTAGGGTAGTTTAGAGAGAGAAAGTGAGGGTTTCACCATTGTTGAACTTGGATTTTGAACAAGAAATTGATCATCTTTTCTATAGATTTTCATCTTCAATCAATGAGAATCTCTAACTCTCTCTCCTCTATTTTTATTGCTATTTTTTATTATTGTTTTAGTTGTTGGTATTACTTGTTAATCATGTTGATTCTTGGTTATTTGTTGATTAATCTTGTTATTGTCATGATTAGTGAGTAATTTCCCCATTAAGGGGATGGTTGTGGTGTAGTTGGATCTTGAGCATGTTCTAGGGTTTAGAGTTGATTTATTTGTGATTAAAGTCTTTATATGCTTGATATTCTTTAATCTTCTTGCAAGTGCACATTGTTGGTTGATTAAAGGTGAATCTTTGCTAACAAGGAACGGAAGTTGACTTAGCTAGGGTTCATTATTATCGATTGTTATTTAATAGTACCTCCCAATATATGGTTCTAGTGTGGAAACATAGAGGTTATGTTAGGAGAAGCCGATTAACCCCGGAAGGCGGTTAGATTGGGCCTTACTTTGATATTCGAGCATGTTTAGTTCAAAATTAATTCAACTTCTATGCCTTTGTTATGCTTGAGTGATTGCTACTCCTAGACCATATCCCTTAATGTTTTATCTCTAGTTTTAGTTTGTTTAGACCTTTAGTTTACTTCCCTTTATCCCGGACTAGCTTAGTTGTTGATAGCATTTGGTAGTGTTTAATCGTTCCCTGTGGTTCGACCCCTCTTCTTGCCATATACTCGTATTAGGTTAGTTGAGTGTTATAAATTGTATTTGATCTAGGGATAGTCGTCTAACGACGCAATTATTTCCTTTGTCAGGGAACATACCTTGAATTCCACCAAAACCCCGAAATTAGCTTGAATTTGGGTTTTAAAGTTGAAATTCGACCATCTAGAGTTTTCATGGTCGAATTTGACATGAAAAATTTGTAGTTTGTTTTTGAAATTAAAACCCTAAAGTTCCATGTTCGAAGTCCACAAACAAAAACAATTTCGTGAGAAAGAAAGAACAAAGAAAAAGAGAACGTGAAAGAAGAGAGGAGAAAAGGATAGAGGAGAGAGAAGGAGATCGAAGAGAAATAGGGAAGAGAAAAGGAGAGAGATGGAGAACGAGAGAGATGGAAGAGGAGAGAGAATGAGAAAATGAAGGGAGATGGAGCTAAGGGGGTGGGCAACTACTTAGTAGTTAGTATTTTTAGATTTTTTTTAAAGAGATGGGGAGCGGTTCGATGTTCAAACTACTTCCCATTGCAACATTTTGGAGCGGTTCACTCATAACCGCTTACCATTTGTATGCTTTACCTATTTTTTTTTGGGTGGATTTTTAGAAGTGGAATTCAATAACCGCTTCCCATTTGTGGCTTCCAAATTGCTTTTTTCTACTAGTGTATATTTAAAAAAAATTTATTTTGCCATATGTATGTCTTTCAACCATTTGATTTTGAGTAGGCTAGCAAAAATTCATGTCGTATCCATCTTCGTGCTTGATCTTGTGTCAAATTTTGTTCACTAAAAACTATCAAAAACTATGTAATTTTTAAAATTATAATTAAATCAAACTTTTACTTTTGAGTACGCCTGTAAAAAATGTTCATGTTTAGTCCCGTGCCAATTTCATATTGTTCACATAATCTATCAAATAATGTAAAATGTAAAATAATTTCATAATTTGACCACTTTATCTAAAACAAGTCGTGTTCATGTTGATTTCCTATGTGTCGATTTCATGTTTTCTCTCAGTAACTTTGTGCTCGTGTCGTAACAGTTCTTGTCGTGTTAGAGATTGCAAGCTGTACTTTTAAGTTTTTTAGTTTTTATTACTTTTTTTCTAAAAACTTTATATTTTTTTAATTAAATTAATTCATTAATAAAAGATCATACAACATCTACAAATGATATCTAAATTAACAAACACCTAAAATTAATCAAAATAAATAAGAGCGAGTTTCCTTTATCAAAACTACAATCGTTGAATAGATCTTGCACTATGGTTATGACTCGCAGTATCACACACATCGCTGGAATATACATTCTTTTTGGAGAGACGGACTAACGATTTTTTTGTAATCGTATGGATGATTTTCATCTAATTCATTTAAATGTACTTGAAAATTTGGTAACTGCTGTGATCCCGCACATATCTTTACTAACGAATTGATAATAGGGAAAGAAATATTACCTTTTTAATAAACCCTAACACACAAACAAACACTAAACCAAAAAAAAAAAGAACTAAGAAAAACTAACGAGTCCACCATAGGAAGACACTGCATCCACAATTGGGAGACAGTCAAACATCTATACTACATGTGTAGATTTATTGAAACTTAAATAGCTAAACCAAATAAAAGTAAGAGAATAGAGTCGAAAATAGTCTATTATGCGAAAAACTTAGAGTATTTTCGGCTTAAACAAACAGATTTTAGAAAACCTTATAAGAGAAGAAGAAAGGAGAGGATATTTTTTTTTATAACTTTTTTGTTTTAACTTTGTCATAGTTATAGTCGTCTTAGCTATGACATGTTTGTTGTTTGGTTTTAATTTAATTTAATTTAATTTAATTTTGTTTGCGATAGTTATAATTATCTATATCCATGAGCTATGACACACTTGAATCCTTTTTTTGTTTTACTTTTTTTTTTAAATGTTAGTTATAGTTATCTATAGCTATGACATTATTTAGCTATATTATACAACCATATGCAATCAATATATACACTACTATACTTACACTACTAAAACAACAGAAAAAAAAAGTATACACTACTTGTAGACACCCAATTGTGTCTCCCCAAAACGAAACCCAGTAATGAATATCTTTCACTACGAATGATAATTGAATGAAGTGAAAGTGTGAAAAGTCTAGTGTTGCGACAGTTTTTTTTATTTAAAATCATTCTTTCTGTTTTCAAAAAACCTGCTCTATTTATGAAAATAGCCAGTCCAATTTAGTTTGTTCCATGATAAGTGTCCAATAACAGTGTAGTTGAATTGGGCTGGAAAAGAGCTTTCCAACGATATATTATAAGCTTAATTCCGATGAATATTAAGGATGTTATGGCCAAAATACTAAGTTGGGTCCAATTTGGTTCTTACATGCGGCCTAATGATCAAGAGGAGGGCGTATTGTTAATTATTATTCCTAAACCTATTAGGATTGATGATAGTCTTTTAGAATTATCTAGAAGGTTCTCATAAATCCTAATGGGATTAGGATTGATAATTATATCTTAAAGATCTTTACTTGGAATAAAATAAGTGTTTTTATGAAAATACGATTTTCACCTTAAACACGCATTTTACGACTTAATAATATTAAGAAAAGGATTCTGCGTGGAAAACATGTGATTTTCTAAAACAACACCTGGTGTTAAAAGCCGTCGCCTGGCGCTAGAGTGCAGCGCCTAGCGTTGAACCTGTCGCTCGGCGCTGGCCCTGACGTCTGGCGACATGAAGTGTTTTATTCCGTTTGAAATTGATGTGTTTTCTATTGGTTTCCGGACTATTTTTCTATAAATAAGGTCCTTGACCTCTGTTTTCAAATCATCCACAACCCAAAATTCTCTAATTCTTCTCTTCTCTCTCTTAAGCATTAGCTTATTCTTTCTCTCTCTTGTTTTCTAAACTAGCCTTTCTCAAAATACACAATATCGCATTCACAAATCTAGACACACCTAGCCAAGTTCAAAATTGTCTTCGTCCTAGACGTGAATGGTTGATACTTTTCTGAGGGTTTGGTTCCAAATCCAATTTCTAAACTCTTTTCAATTAGTTAATTTAAATTATTTGATTCAATATTTTAATTGAAGTTTACTAACGCGTGTATTTTGTTATTAGGAAGAGGTACGAGGCATCAAAGTATGTAATCTTATTGCTCTATTCTTGTAGAAAACATGCTTAGATTGTTTTATTAATTCCTAGAATCCTAGTATCATGTTAGGATATTATTATTGCTTTCTAGTATCATGCTTAGGTTGCCTTTTCCTTCTTTCAATATCATGTTAGTGCCATGTTAGGGTTAAAGCTTTGATTTTTATTGTTTAGTGACATGCTAGGGTTTGTTAGTATCATGCTAGGGTTTGTTATTAATCTTGTTAGTATTATTAATATGGTTGTTATGATTGTTGTAATTATGATTAATTATTATGTTGCTTGATATATATTATTTATTGTTATTTCTTGATCATGCCTTTTATGCAGGTTTAAAGGGAATTTGTACTTGAAATCACGCTTAATAAGATAATTAATAAATTGGTTTAGGCTAATATGATTTCAATTCAAGTGATCGCCAATAATAGTTTTATTTGTGCATTAATATTCAACCAACATAGATTTAACAGGTTTAGGGTTAATCTAATGATTGCATGTTAGTCAGAAATCGCACATAAATATGAGAAGAATAGAGTAGAGGCCTATTTTAGGGCGGGTTCAATCTCTTTTAGATTGGATTCTTACCCTCATCCCCGAATATCCAGTCATGGTTCCAGACCACTATGGAGTTAGCAATCTCATGGATCGTGAAGGGGTGTAACCTTCACCCTGTCAACGGTTTACAAGTTCCTAAAACTTTTTAGCGACTCTTTTGCTCTAGCTTTCTTCCCTTTGGATGCCACCATGCTTAAGTTTATGATCGCAGTGAGGTTCAAGTTTGGGATGCTTGAAATATTCCCTACATTACTATAATTACAAACCAAGTTGTCTGTTGCGTGCGTTGCACATGGTGGTTCAAATAGTAATTATAACAAAAAAAAAAAAGATTCGAACGATAAGAAAAAGATCATAACTTGAATGGAAATAAAACTGACTTTGACGCGTCACGCTGGGTCTGACGTGCCGCGTTGGGTGTCGACACGCCACATTGGTCCTGGCATTGCGCGATAGTTCTAAAAAAGATATTAAATCCGTACGGAGTTTGATTTCTAAATGTCAATTTGACAAATAAAAAAAAAAAAAAAAAAAAAAAAAAATGTCAAGTTGGACAAGCGTTCTCTATAATCAAATAGAACGCCTTTAATTGAGGACCGTTTTGTAAGTCGAATTAAATAGAACGTCCCCTTTATTAATAGTCTATTTGATTTATCAGTTACTCGTACTACTTATTGTATTTAACCCACCATTCCACTAGTCAAAACCCTAACCCTCATATTTGTTCCTGACTCCCTTTTGCCGCCTCCTCACCTCCTTATCTCTATTTTCTGCCTCTCTCCATCCAACTACACATTCTCTTAGTAGAAATTCTTCCTTTACCTATTTCCTTCATACTTAAATCTATTAGATTGAACAAAGTCTAAGATATGGATCTCCCATCCCATTATTCGTTCTTCTCGTGCGGGTCGTCAGGTATTTTTTCCCCTAATTTCTTTGATTTTTTTTTTTCGGGGTTTTATAATGAAAATATTGTAGATCTATGCTTTTGTATTCAAATTCAAGGAATTGTGCTTGTTGGGTTATTTTCAAATCACTAAAGTTGTCTTTGTGATTGTGTTACATCATATGATTTTTATGAGATTGATTGATGGAATTTCTCGATTTTTGAATTTGATATTTAAATTTTGTATATTTTTTTTGAAGATATTAGATTATATGAATCTTGAGACTATGCGTCTACCCTCGGCGATCTTTTTTTCAAACTTGTTCTACTTATTGACATATTTTCATATACCTCCATCTAGCTTCAACTTTCTCGCTATCTCTTTATCTTGGATCAATTGTATATTCTCTGACATTATAGAATTTTCTTTTGCAGGTCTAATTTTGAGAAGCAGAAACTTATTCAATTGGAGAATGTATTGATTCTTTTGGTTCATTATTTTTTTTAATCTAATATATGACGTGAATATGCTCCAAGTCATTCAGTTCGTTTGATTAATTCTTTGTAAAATATTTGAATTATTGAAATACTTTGTATTAATATGTTGAAGAAGAGTATTGTTGACAATTTTTGTATTTCATCTTTACTTACTGCAAGTATACTACAGTACTAGCTTGTAAAAAAATTTGTAAAAATTAATAAAATGTTGTAATTTTGGTGCTCTATTTATTAATCCATACAAATTAATAATAATTGTTTCAAAGATAATTAATAAATTATTATTATTATTATTATTATTATTATTATTATTATTATAGTTATAATTATAAAATAAAAAAAATTCAAAAAAAAAAAAAAAAGAAAAAAGAGAATTGTCACCTATGTTAGGTGTTCTCTTTTATATGAATACATAACGCTTGCCATAAGCTAACCGTTCTTTTCTCCATGTTTTTTGTTATTTTGGACATAGAATTGGAAGCCGTTAGCTTAGTAAGGCGTTATGTAAGAAATAGAATATAGAATGCCTTCAAGAGGTGTCTATTATTCTTTATAAGGCACCCTAGTTGAAGTACGCCTCTAAGGTGTTCGATATTGCCTATTTTAGGCGTTCATTCGGCTTCGAACTCTTTAGATAAAAGTTCCAAAAGAATCCTAATTGATTTAGGATTGGAAGTATGATTATATAGGGCCTAAATAAAGTATTTCGTCCCCATATAACTATTGGGTTGTAGCTAATAAGGTGGACCTAGGCTTGGTTTAGTATTTTAATCATAAGTTATTCATTTTAAGTCGGATTTATGCTTTTGATATATTGTTGGAAAGCTTTGTTCAAACCTCATCCTACTAAGCAATGATTGGACCGGAAAAATGGGCCAGAATAATTTATTTGTGTTGGACGCTTTCATGGTTTGGACACAAAAGATTTTAAGGACATGAAATAAATGATTTTGGGTATAAAGGCACAAAATGAATGACTTTTGTTAATAACACCTTAGGTAAGGTTAGAACTTTGGTCAAGGCTTGAGGAAACTTCGCGAGATTCTTCAAATCTTTACTAAGCTCGTTAATCAAAACGTGAAAGGTACTCATCATTGAAAATTTTAAGATATAGCAGTTTTTACCTAGCAATGTACAGACAAAAAAACGCAGAAAGAACATGTAGCAGTTTTTTAAAGAACATAAAGTTGTTTTGTAAAGAACATATAACTGTTTTGTAAAGAATATTCAATTTTATGTTTTTTTATACATATAAAGAACATCCGTAATATTTATAAAGAACATGAAAATATGTAATGAACATTATTTATGTATATTCACCGTAATTTAAAAAAAATCAAAGAACATTTCACAATAAGTAATTAACATTATATCACAAATAAAAGTACATTACACTAACAATTAAAAACATGAAAATATGTTCTTTTCACTCTTTTTTTAATATAAATATGTTCTTTTTACTTTAGATATATGTTCATTACTTTTTAATATTATGTTCTTTTCATTACAACGGTATGTTCTTTACATGTGTGTAATATGTTCTTTCCGCGAAACGAATGTACGATGCAAGGTACCCACGCCTGTAGGAACCACACATTGCTCATCATTAAGTTTGGTTTTTGGGGAGACACAATCAGGTGTTTACAATGGCCAACAATCTTCTACACAACCTGGGAATTAGGGGAAACTTGTCAATTACTACCTAAAAAAAGCGTTTTGTAAAATACTACCCCAAAAAAGTTGTTAATTACTATCCCTAAAACTGATAAATTCAAGTGATTGCTACCCTTTCCCTAATCAACTCCTAATTAGGTGATTTAAGCTTTTAATGACATCATTGTCCAGAAATATTGTAATTAGCTTTTTTATTTTTTTTATTTTTTGAGAAAAGCAAAAAAAAAAATTATTAATCACAAAAAAAACAAATATACGGAGGCATCTAAGCCTCTAAGCAATCTACACCTCATCCAAGCTATATCACTAGCTCTAACTTTACAAGAAACTATACTACTAATTCTATAGTATACATCTTTACAGATTTGATCGATGGTGAAATGGTAGGTCGTTGGGCTACCTTCCCCAAACGGTCAAACAAAATTTATACACTCAACTAACCCCTATACAAGTATAGTAGCAAGTCAAGGGTCGAACCCACAGGAATGGTGATTGAAAGTCTATTGTCTTGCGCTAAGCTATTCCGAAGTCGAAAGTGTGGTTGTAAGCTAAAACTAGAACTAATGACAACAAATAAACTTGTAGAAAATCAAAGATGATAAACACTAGGGCTAGGATCATCATGCATTCGTAATGGAGATGGCTAATTGGAGGTCAAATCAACTAAGTCAATCAATGTGAGGGAAAATCAATCATGCAACCAAAAAAGCATATCAAGCTATTCTCCTAGAGGTCTAACTAGCGTCAACTACGATAAACTCTAGCTAGGAAACATCACAAGACACCTCAATCGTGTAAATACAAGCCACAAATCAATGGTCCGTATCAATGTGAACTTACAATGCAATCTAGTGCAACAATCAAAGTTGGCCAATCTTCAATTAATCACACACATGCACATGATTCATTAACCAACTTTAATCACATCATCAACTCTATCAATTATCCCCAATTAACACTAATCCATTACTCATACATGCTTCACCATTACCCTAGCAAGTAAACTACTCACTAATCATAATAATTAAGATCAAAACACAACTAATCAACAATTTAATCATGATTATATTTAAAAACTAAAATCAATACAAAAATCAATGAAAAATCAATCAAACTTCAATCAAACATCAAACAATCAACAATCATATGAAAAACAAATGAAATCAACTAAAATCATACTTATATTGAAATCAAAGATGAGTAATCCTTACAAAACTTGATCAAAGATCAATTGCAATGAAGAAATCTTGAATCATCAACAATACACCATGAATTTCTCTCTTTTCAAACTAGAGTTTCTCTCTCTACAAAATATGATCAAAGCTCTAATTCTCTCTCTAAAAATCTAATGAAAAATATATGAATGAATTCTAGTATGAATCTCTAATCAAAATCTATCTATAAATAGAAGGAAACTACTATATATACAAGGGAGAAGTCGGTTATGACGTCCAAAAATAGACCCACGCCGGTGCGGCCGCACATAGGGGAGAAGAGGAGGAGCACGAGCACAAACCCAGGGGGGTGCGCCCGCACGCGCCTCCTGTGCGACCGCACGCGCCACCTGTGCAGCCACATAGACCCCTTGTGCGCCCGCACCTAGGAGGGTCTCTTCCTTCCCCTTCTTCGACCTTGATCATCCTTGTGCACACAACTTGGTGATGAACATCAAAGTAGGCAGCAAGTATTTGGGCATTTTGGTGGGTTTGAGGCATAAATGATGCCCCTACCGCTTGCGTGCACCGATCTTGAAACTTGCCCTTCGAGTTCCTCTAGACTTGAAGCTCAAAATGCTAGCACAAGGCATCCAATGCGATGATAAATGTTGAAGGGAAGCTCGGAAATCTTTGGATGATCGATCATAACCTAAAAACAAAGGAAAACAAAAAAAATAATAGAGAAAAACAACGAATAAACAAGAAAATGCACAAAATAAAGAAACTAACTACGAAAAGCACAAAGTAAAGAAATAAAGAGCAAAACTAAGGAAAACCAAGGAAAAGAACTACAAAATGAAATAAAATTCATCCAAAAAGAGATAAAATGAGTGCCATAAATGTCACTCATCAAGATTCAATTTACAATACAATCAGGCCTCTGCATCTTAGCATTCCAGATAACATCATTCCTTTACTGCCAGACATTATAAAGCAGAGCTGCACATAAACTTTGCATTACACTATTCTGAAATCTGTTCTTGGCACTCCAACACCACTTGTTACAATCTTCAAGATTCCTAATCTGCATACTAATCTGCAACTTGCCTTGTAGAATTTTCAGCAGCTTTATGCTATAATTGTAGGAGTTTATAGGTAATAATAGCGGAATAAACATTCATATTCATAAAGCACGAACAATAGGAGATAAAGAACAATAGGAGATTAAGAACCTATTTCATAACACATAAAGAATATATAATTGTACCTTTGAAGCGTGATTTCACGTGCGATCGAGCAAGAACAATAGGAGATAAAGAACCTCAAGCGTGATTCGTCTACTTGGTCCACAAGCACAAGTTAAACCTCCACTAATGCTAGTTAGTGGTGATTGAACGCTTAAATCAACCTTCAACGGAGAAGAGAGACACAAACTAACCACGAACCACCATGACGAACACCACGAGCCACCACGAGGGGGCGCCGGACGTACGGACGTGTGAGGAAAGGGGAGGGTCGTGAGGTGAGGAGAGTGTTTAGGGTTTTTGGAACATGGTTGCCTTGATGTCAAATTTACAGTAATTTAATTATGACTTACGGCAACCCTAGGCATGGATCTTATTTATAGACCATATCTATAAATAAGAGTCAATGTCAAGCCCAAACACCTTATCCTAAACAAACTACTCTAGCCCAGCACTCTACATGGTATGTCATAATCTCATGAGGCCCATTAATGGGCCTCTTACTTGTTTAACCCAATACACTTGTTGTGTGACCTCATAAGATCTATTCTATTTGGCTTTGGTCTATTTAACTAGATCAAAGATCATTTGTCATATCTAGCACCAAACAATGATGACCTTAAAGAATGAACTTATTATCTCCATAATAGTGATCCTTGATATATCTAGTAATTGCACTTATCGAAGACATAATTCCTTCAATCTCCCTCTTGTTTGAGACAAGTGCGCAATATTCAAATTCCTTAAGTCAATGTGTGTCGATTTGATAATATGATTGCATCTCATGTCGTGATCATATTAATCTACAAATCTTTTCTTGAAATCTGGGTTAGAATTACAAAACAAATGATTACTATGTAATCTATTTGAGCACGACCATGCATTTTCTAAATTCTCCCTCTTTAAGGGGCCAACACACATTCCTAATTAAATAGGTAGACTCAATCCAATCTTGTGGCAACCAAGGCTCCCAATCAACTCAAGAAGTAACCGGGAAACACCCTTTATAATCTCTAGTTACGGGCAGACGTTTAAGTGTACCACAGTTAAATCAATCATTGAATGGAATCAATGTTCCACTCATGTCAAAAGAATCCACTAATATAGTTGGAAGCTCTATACTTGAACTTTAAAGTACGTCTATAGTTCGATCATGCATCATTCATGCATACCCATGTGATTGACCGAGCTTCACTACGATCCTATAGCCCATGAAACTGCGCTATCCAATCAATCTTACATGCTAGTCCATTTATTGAAATCATTTATGTCCATTTTAATGATTTCGAACTAGGAACTTAAATAATATATGAATTTAGTTCACCGGTGGGGTTTCATTCACCAGGTCGTCAACCAGATGATCCTATTAATTCATAATTATTTTGGACATTTTATTTAATTTCAAAAACCGTAATTAAATAAGATTGAAACTTTGCTTCAATTTATAAACATAATTCTGCAAATTAATGTATTACTTATGTAATATGTTTTCTCAAAACATACACAACTCAAATTACATAATTTGCTTCAATCCAAGAACCTTAGTATGACTCTTGTACCTTGGCCATGGAAGGGGTTAGTATGTGGAGTTCATGAGATATTCTCATAAACAGGAATTTTGAAAGTTCTAAATTTTATAATCATATTCATCTCCATACACTAAGAATTTTCCTTTTTCCTTTTGCAAGGAACTTAAGAATTTCTAATTTGTATTCCAACGTTACATTGGATTTCGATTGAAATCTATCACCACTTGTTCTTAAAACGCTTGAATCAAATGGACGAGTATAGTCCATGACATGCATGATGCATCCTTTGCAGACTGCATAAGGGGCATCACTCAAAACATTAATTTCATCAACCTTTCTCAAAGTATTTAATCATTAAGCAATGTGCCATGTTACATGGGATTGAAACTCCTTTCAATATAATGTTGAACCTTATAAGAATCTTATCAATATAAGCTTCTTAAACAAACTCAAACATCCTTTAAGACCTATCTATATAGATTTTGAATCCCAAATGTACTCATCATCCTCTTCAAGGTTTTTTCATACAAAATGCATTAACCATCACTTGATCCTTCAAGCAATGAATTATTACTCTTTATACTAGACCAAGAAGACTATATAGCTCCCACTAAACATCTTGTATACATAAGACCTTTTTTTCATTTTACGAGAACATCAAACAATTTGATTTACTCACAAAATTAAGAACACTAACTCCATGATGCTATGCATCCCTAGGATTATTAAATCTTCAAACTTTTGATTGGATCATATACAAATCTTCTTTCATGAACAATTTCAAAAAAGCATTTTGAAATCCATTTACCAAATCTTATAAGGTAGAAATCACTAAATATCTTTAATAGATCTTTGCAACATGACTAATGTAAAGGTTTCATCGTAATCATAGTCGCACTATGAATTAGTTGAATCCTTTAACAAGTCTTTGTTTAAGTTAGTGTAGACACCTAAAAATATCTCCCCAAAACCAAACCCGATGATGAACAACCTTTCACCGCCACTATTGGTCGGGTTCAGTATTTAATCCCGAGAGTGCTTAAAAAATTGTATTTTATTAAATTCATATTTTTGAACAGTCCATGGATTAGTCTTGATGTTTGGTAAAAGCATAGTTTTAATTTCAGCCCAAACTTATTAATTAATTCTAGCCCAAAGCTTTTTTATTTTATTGTTTTATTATTTGTTTTTGGCCCAAACCCTTTATTTATTTTTATTTAATTATTTTCTTATTTTAGCCCGAATAATAAAAAGTCAGAAAAGGCCCGAAATTGTCAATCGGCACTTAAAATGCCGAAGGAAATTACGGTTAAAAATGTATTTAGACGGAAAAACGGGCTGAAATTTCCCGCGCCACGGCAGGTACCTACCGTGTCACGGGAATCCTTCCCGTCTGACGGTGGGATTTCCCGTGACACGGGAAGTCTGCCGTGACACGGGACATTCCGTGTCTTTTCCGCGTAAACCCTTGACGCGTTTTCTATCCCGTTTTTTGAAAATTTCCCGCGTCACGCCAAAAGTATACCGTGCCACAGGAAAGTGTACCGTCTGATGGTGGGGCTTCCCGTGTCACGGTACAATTTGACCGTGTCACGGGATACTTTTTTAGGGTTTATATCATTTTAGGGTTCCGTGTGCTCCCTCAGCACATTTTCCCTATAAATACCCCCCTCATTTCTGATGTACGGGGGCACCGGGTAATTCTCTTATTTTATTTTCTCTCTTCTATGCTTTAGCCTAATCACTAGCCTAACCTTTTCTACTTCAAAATTTCTTCTTCAAGTACTCAAAGGAGTCCATACTTCACTCGTGGTTCCATCCTTAAGCCTAGGCGTGAAAGGTAGAATTGTTTGAGGGTTTGGCCCCAAAATCAACTTTACTTTATTTAATTTAATTTAATTTAATTTAATTATTGCTTTATTATTTCCTTGAATTTACTAACTCGTTTATTATTTTGTAGTTGCAAACAAACAGAATCAAAGTAAGAGTCATGCTCCTTTTATTTTTATTACTTTTCTAACGATTTTATGTTGTTGGAATTGTGATTAAATTGGTTCCAATATTAATGTTGTTTTATTATATTTTTATTGATCACCATATTGCATGTTTAAAGGGAATATGTAATTGAAAATCACGCCTAATAAGATAATTTGGACAACCGGTTTAGGATCCTGTTTAATCTTATTGTTTAATCAAGTGATCACAAATATTTTAGAATTATATGTTGCATTAATATTCAACCAATTTAGTTAAATAATAGTTTGGAGCAAATTGAATATTCTGTTTGTATGCCTTTGAGATCGCAGGAATGCTTTTCACTATAAGAATCGAGTAGAGGCCAATAAGGGCGAATGTGACTCCATGACTCACTTCGTACCATCATCCCCGATCCTCCTTTCGTGGTTTCGAACCATATGGAGTTAGTAATCTCATGGATTATGAATGGGGTGTAACCTTCACGGGTCAATCGTTGTTGCCTATCGTTGTCCCTTATCGTGGTTGCCTTTTATGATCCGTGAACAGTTTACAAATTCCTTAAAAACTTGTTGGCGGCTCCCTACTTTATTCGTCCCTAATCGTTGTCCCTAATCGTAATGTCAATTCTCACTTCCTATGAGTGCCAAACATATTCACTTCATTGTTGGTTGCTTTTTGGTTGTTCTGTATACGTCTTCTTTGACCCGAGTGGGCGTTCTGATGAGATTTCTGTTAAGGTATGGCGTAGAAAAACTCATTAGTCATTTTCAAGTTTCCCACGGTGATATAATATCTTTTCAAGAAAATTACGCGTGCATAAATAGGCAGATTTTTTGTACCGCATAAGAAATGTCTGGTCTCGTGAAAGTGAGATATTGGAGAGCTCCTGCTAGACTGCGAGCAAGGGGCAGCCTTATTGCAGTTCCTTCCCCCCCAAGGGGGGCTTCGGGGGGATATGGTCCGATTAATCGGCGCGTAGGCGCACTTCGAGCGAAGCCTACAATTTGGCGACTCCATTGGGGAGGATTCTTAATTATTTATCGATTTGAGTAATCGGTATTTAATTAAGATGAGTGGATGAGACTTGAAAGATTCTTGAAAAAAATATTCCTGTGATTAATTTGGCATTTTTGCATCTGCATAGACATTTTAACGTCGCATTCAGGTCTGTCCCGTAGGAAAAATTGGATAACTTGGTTGCGCGCGAAGGAAAACAGGGCACCAGTGAGATCTTCTGACTGCCGTGCCACGGAAGAATCTGCCGTGTCACGGCAGTCCTAAAATCAGTCCGGTGGCTTATTTTCTTTCCTCACAGTCAACTTCCTTCGATTTTTCTGAAAAAAAACGTATGTGTTCTTCATGCGTCTTAGCCCTGGGGGATTTAAGCTCTATCGACCCAAAAACGCTCATGGCAATAAGGGTTCATCCGAGTTATTAAATCCACCCAAACCATAGAGTCGAGTTCGATTTCATCACGAACTCGTGGAGCCGCCCGTTGGCATACACCCTCAAGGGAGGCTGCCTTGCTAACGCGTCCAAACTCTTAACCATGGTACCCTTTTGACACCCAAAGCTTGACCAATAGTTGAACATAAATCTCGACTCTAGGTTGCGAACTTTTTTTACATCATCGTGCCTAAATGCTATGTGGTTATTTGTGCTAACCTTCATGTGTTTTCTCTTTTGTTTAACCCATGACCGAGGGTTTTTATTCTCACATAGTAATTAGTACGGACCTAAAATCGGTTAAAATCTGGAAAAATCACAAAACTGACCTGGAACTGCGCACCGTGTCACGACATTTTCTGTCGTGCCTCTGTGAACAGTGCCGTGACACGGGGCTGTCTGCCGTCTGACGGTAGACTGCACCGTGTCACGACAATCTGTACCGTGACACGGTGCCCATGAAAGTGTCCTGTCAGTCCTTTTTTTGATTTTTGTGCGAATGCTGTGTCCAGTTTTGTGTCGTGTCTAGCTATACGGTCAAAACACGCGTCTATAACCTCACTTAATCACTCACACATTATGTTCACACACTTTTTTTTAAGTCGTGCACCACCTTTTGACCGTGTTTTAGGGAAGACTTGTTTTTTGTGTCTTTTTTTTTTCGGAGTAAGTCGGATGGTATCCTCCCATATGTTTTTTTTTTTAAAAAAAAATAGAATTTCAAAACTATAGATTTTTTTTTAATAAAAAAAAATTTCTTTATTCCTTTTTTTTTTAAATCCGGATGGGTTAAGGTTAAGTTTGGTCATTAAAGGTGTGTTTGTTTCGGTGTCACGGCACTTGGTCAAGAAGCAGGGGTAGATTGTTACGGTTCGAGTCCATACCTCAACAACATCTTATACCAAAGAGGCGTACAAGGTAACCACCTCAATCATCTCCACAAGATCCATCTCCAGTCTACTTTCAACCAATGGCCACTAAGGAAGACATTGAGAACCTCAACAGGACAATTGAAAGATTGTCTGACATGATGCAGACACTCACCACTAGATTCAGCACTAATCAGAACAATGTCACTACTGCTGCACTGGACAAGATTAAGGAACAGATGAGCAAGGTTTCTAAAGAGTTCACTTATGTGGAACAGCCTGTCACCTCTTCGTCCATAAGAGACAAGCTTCCTCAGAAGTTTTCCACTGCTGACATTCCAAAATTCAAGCCTACTGATAATCCGCTTTTCCATTTGAAGGCTTTTTCTGCAACTATGGCTCTTAAGGGAGTAGAAGTGACACTCTTCCCTACGGTGTTCCCTCTTTCCTTAGAGCATGCCTGTCAACAGTGGTTCTATTCTTTGGAATCCAAACATGTCACGACTTGGGAGGATGTTGCTGAAAGCTTCATGAATCGTTACAAGTGTAACATCCAGGCCAAGACTTCTGAACGTGAACTCTCCATTCTCAAACAGTAAGAGAATGAAGGCTTCACCACTTACTTAAGCAGGTGGAGGGAAACAGCTGCGCTCCTGGTGGATCCCCCCAAGGAGAAAGAAATGGTTCGCTTGTTCATTGCCAATCTGACTCATAAGTACAAGCAACACTTGAAGTTTTTGCCTCTAAGTACCTTTGAAGCTGTATACGATATTGGAATCAATATCGAAGATGAACTGATGAAGTCTGTTGGTAGCAACAATAACAACAGCACTTGGAAAAACAAGAAGAACGACACTCCTTCTTCTTCGTCTTCTAAGCCCAAAAATGCTACCAACAATATCAATATCAATGATGTGCTGGCCCTTAATGCTCCTCCTCAAAGATTCCAAAGGCAAAGGAGGGTTTACACGCCTTTGGGAATGACTTATGATGCTGCTTATGACCGTTTGCATGGTCAAGGACTGATTATGCCAATCGGACCATTTCCAGAACCTTGGCCAGAGAATAGGACCGCTAGCTATGACCCCAATGCTTATTGCAAGTTTCATCAAGGAAAGGGTCATAATACTGAGAAGTGTTGGAGGCTGAAGGATGCAATCTAAGATCTGATCGATGCTAATCAACTTCATGTGCCTCCAGGGGGCAAGAAGCCTAACATTCAAACAAGTCCTCTTTCTGATGTTTTGGCTATCATGGGGGATGAAGTCTCCTTTGATCCGTCGATACTCATTCAACCTGTGAATGAACCTCTACTGGAAGTTATATTTATCTCAAGTACTGAAGAAGTGAATGGAATTTGGGATAGCGACGATGAAGACGTCTATCTCAAGGATATAGCTTGTTCATCTCTTGGAACCAGTGAAGACGTTTGGGGGGACTTTGAGGTCAAGGTTCTCACCAGAATTCGACGGTTGCAACAACCTAATCCACCTCCACCTCCACCACAATCACATCCGATAGTTGATCCCATCGATCCTGTGAACAGCGATGTGGTCAAACAACTGCAAAAGACCAAGGTGGAGATGAATGTATGGAAGCTTTTGGCCACTTCCCACGAGCATCGAAAGGCTGTGATGAATGCTCTGGTGAAGATAGGAGTTGATGATGACATGACTCCTCAAGGACTAGTCAATTTCTCACTACTAAGTTGCCAAGTACTAGCAATCTGATTTCGTTTTCTGATAAGGATCTGCCCTCGGAAGGGGATCAACATAATAAGGCCTTACACCTCACTGTGGTGTGTAGGCAGATGAATGTTCCTATGAGCCTGGTTCATAATGGCTCTGTAATCAATGTGTGCCCACTCCGTACTGCAAAGAAGTTGGGCATAAAGAATGAAGAATTGACTCCCTCCACTCAAGGGATTCGCGCTTATGATAATACTCGTCGTCAAGCCGTGGGTACTATCATACTGAATATAACTACTGGGGCCATTGAACATCGCACCAAATTTCAGGTGGTAGACATTAAGGCCTCTTTCAATATGTTGTTAGGACGCCCTTGGCTTCATGAGCTAAAGGCAATTCCATCATCGCTGCACCAGAAAGTGAAAGCCATAGTTGGAGGGGTTCCGATTACTATCGATGCTTCTCCTATGCGCATTCAAGTTATTGATACTCCTACCGTCCATGTTGAACATGAAGAAGAAGATGAAGATCTTTAGGGGTTTTCACTAGATGATGTTCTCGTGATTGAAGAAGAGGAAAAGTGCCATCTCGACTTCGATCCCTATTCAAACACCAGTAATAATGCCATTATGAAGAAGCAAGGTCATTTCACTGGAATGACCCTTGGACTCAAGAAGAAAATGGCTGAATCTTGGGGCCATCCTGGTTCACTCAAGAAGGATACTTTTGGCTTGGGATTCAAGCCAACAAAAGAAGAACTGAAACAAGCTTCATTGAAGATGAAGGCTCGCAATAATGCTCGAATCATGAAGACAGAAATGGTCATGGATCCATATTCGTTCACCCTCAATGGCCAGTACATCAAAGAAGGGGAAGACTTCCCATGCTATGAATTCCCTGAACCAGGATTCGAGGTGTTCCTCGATTGTGACTTTGTTAATCAAGACGAAGAGCTCTTCACAACCGAGAAGCCAATAGTCCGTACTCTGATGATCTAGGAATCAACCTCCTTTTTGGAATGGATAAGAATGAGTCCAAGCCGATCCGCAATGATAATTCCGAGCTCGTTCAAGCTGTCATAGCAAACAAGGATTTTGACCCCTCCGAGTTGATCGTCTAAGCTGACAACATTTCAAAGGGATGGCGCAAGACATTGAGGATCACTACGCCGAGTGGAGAGAAGTTGGAAATAACCGCTGGGGAGGGTTCCATGTTTGATGAGTCTGAGTCGTCGGGTCCGAGTCTGAGTCTAAGTCTGTAGACGAGTCCTTAAAGTCTGAGGCCGACCCTCTTTCTGCTATAGAGTTCAATCCTGAGTCCCTTGTTGAGTCCTCTCTTTCTAGTCCTAATAATTCTGGTGAGGTCGCAGCCGACCTTGCCTCTCTTGATGTATTAGCCAATGAATTCAATAAAATGAGTACCTTTGCTTACGATGCGTCTCATTCCCCTAGCCCTGATCAATATTGCTTTGCTATGATAAAAATGACAAAGAAATAATAAAAGCAATGGAAGAACACGAAAATAAAACAGCAGTCATCGAAGATACAGAAACAGTTAACATTTCCAATAATACGACTATTAAAGAAGTAAAAATTGGATTAACACTAAGTCAAGATGAACGCAAAGAGCTAATTAACTTGCTTAGTGAATTTGTTGATGTATTTGCTTGGTCATACCAAGATATGCTAGGAATTGACAGGGACATAGCTCAGCATACGATACCACTCATTCCAGGTATGAAGCTTGTCAAACAAAAGTTGCGCCGTATGAAACCGGATGTGGCTCTCAAAATCAAGGAAGAAATCAGGAAGCAGTTGGCCGCAGGTTTCATCAGAGTATCCAAATATCCGGAATGGATAGCAAATGTGGTTCCAGTTCCAAAGAAGGATGGAAGGGTCAGAATGTGTGTTGATTACAGGGATCTCAATAAAGCAAGCCCAAAAGATGGGTTCTCTCTACCTCACATTGACATTCTGGTCGATAATACAACAAATCATGCACTCATGTCATTCATGGATGGTTACGCCGGATATAATCAGGTATTGATGGCCGAAGAAGACATGGAGAAAACCACATTCATCACGTAATGGAGTACATATTGTTATACGGTAATGCCATTCGGGTTGAAAAACGCGGGTGCCACCTACCAAAGAGCAGCTACGGCATTGTTACACGACATGATGCACAAAGAGGTGAAGGTCTATGTCGATGATATGATCGTTAAGTCTAAATATCGCCCAGGCCATATTATTGCACTTCGCAGGTTCTTTGAAAGACTCCGTAAGTACAACATGAGATTAAATCCAGCAAAATGCGCATTCGGAGTCACGTCAGTCAAATTACTTGGATACGTGATCAGTTCTCGAGGGATTGAAATAGATCCTACAAAAGTAAAGGCGATCATGGCCATGCCACCACCCAAAAATGAGAAGGAAATTCGAGGTTTCATTGGAAGGTTGCAGTATATAAGTAGGTTCATATCAAAGCTCACAGCGATATGTGAACCTATATTCAAGAAGCTCAAGAAAAATGTCCCGGTCACATGGGATGACGACTGCCAAAATGCTTTCGACAAAATCAAAGAGTATTTGGCAAATCCACCCGTGCTAGCGCCAGCAATACCTGACTTTCCTCTTCGACTCTACCTTACGGTCACAAGAGAAACGATGGGGGCAATGCTAGCACAAGAGATAGAAAGCAAGGAGAATGCAATCTATTACTTGAGCAAGAAACTTCAAGGATATGAGACGCGATACACACCACTTGAGAAGTTGTGTCTCGCACTTGTATGGGCCGCACAGAAACTAAGACATTACATGCTCACTCATACAGTGCAAGTCGTGTCCAAGATGGATCCTCTCAAATACTTGTTTGAAAAAGCAACACTCAATGGCAGATTATCAAGGTGGATAGTCAATCTTGCTCAGTTTGACTTGAGATTTGTGCCACAAAAAGCCGTCAAAGGTTCTGCGGTTTCTGACCTCTTAGCAGACTTTCCGCTAGAAGAAGATGAGTACAATTTCCCTGACGAAGATTTACTCATGACCGAAGATAATAGCTGGACGCTCTATTTCGATGGAGCTTCAAACCAAAAGGCATGTGGTGTAGGAGTCTTGCTCATATCACCCAATGAAGAGCACATCCCAATTTCCATGAAGCTCGACTTTGATGTCACCAACAATGCCGCAAAATATGAAGCATGCATTTTGGGGTTAGAAACAGCTGTCACCTTGGGAATTAAGAAACTCAGAATCTATGGTGATTCTTCACTAATCATTAACCAAATCTCCAAGAGATGGAAAGTGAGAAGTGAAAGTCTCGCTACGTATCAAGCTCATTTAGAAACTCTCACGGAGCAACTAGATGAAGTGGAGTATACGTATTTGCCAAGAGAAGAAAACCAATTCGCCGACGAACTAGCTAAATTAGCATCAATGGTGCGAATTCCAACTGATACAATCAGAATGCCACTGACCATAGAAAGAAGATATGAGCCGGCTTATGTTCATGCACTTGATGATGAACAAGAACCACAAGAAGAAGATGAAGAGCCATGGTATACAGACATCCTTAATTATGTGACAAGAGGAGAATACTCACCTAATACTGATAAAAGGGCACGCCGTGCTTTGAGGCTCCTGGCCTCACAGTATGTGCTCATCAGGGGAGAACTCCACAAGAGAACTGCAATGGGAAGAAATCTCTTATGCATAGCCAAGAAAGAAGCACATAAAACCATGGAAAACCTTCATGCCGGTATATGTGGAACGCACATGAATAAAAAGATGTTAGTCCAAAAGATTCAACGACAAGGTTACTATTGGACTACTATGGAGAGAGATTATCACGAATACGTCAAGAAATGTATGAAGTGTCAAGTCTACGCTAACTTGCAGCATGTTCCACCTTCGCTTCTCTACACGTATACTTCTCCATGGCCTTTCTCCACTTGGGGCATTGACATCATTGGAAAAATAACACCACCAGGACAAGGAGGGCAAGAATTCATTCTAGTAGCAATCGACTATTTCACCAAATGGGTCGAAGCAGCCTCATATGCTAAGCTGACAGCGAAACATGTGGCTCAATTCATTGAGAGAAATATCATATGCCGCTATGGGGTACCACATGAGATGATCAGTGACAATGGAACACATTTCCAAGCCGAATGTGCGGAATTATTACAGAAATATCATATCAAGCATCACCGATCATCACCTTACAGACCACAAACAAATGGTGCAGTCGAATCGGCCAACAACAATGTGAAAACTATCATCGAAAAGATGGTAGAATATTACAAGGATTGGCCAAATAAGCTACATTTCGCCCTTTGGGGTTATCGAACCTCTGTTCGTACATCAACGGGGGCTACCCCTTTCTCTTTGGTCTATGGAGTTGAAGCTGTACAACCAATCGAGCTTGAAGTCCCTTCTCTTCGAATCGCATTGGAAAGCCAACTAGATGAAGTCGACTGGATTAGAGCAAGATACGATGAACTGGTCTTACTTGATGAAAAACGCTTGGCAGCTTTGCATCATGTCCAAACCTACCAACAGCGTATGGCGCGACATTTTAATAAAAAAGTCAAGAACAGGAATATCAAAGAGGGTGACTTAGTGCTTAAGGCACTTCGTAAAAATGTGTTATATCCAAGAGGAAAATTCAGACCGAACTGGTTAGGCCCGTACTTTGTTAAAGCCATCCTGTCTGGCGAAGCGGCACAATTGGTAGACATGGACGGTAACGACTTCCATAATTTAACCAACTTGGATCAACTCAAGAAATTCTATGCCTAGTCCTTTTTAGGATACGTAGGCAACCCCTCAAGGGGGCCCGGCCACTTTAAAAAATAAAAATCCTCCCTCTTTGACCAAATATGCGCGTCAGTTCAGCATTACGTCAAAAACAAAAGGGGGAAATTGCCGCGACACAGGACAATCCACCGTGTCACGGTACTGTTCACCGTGGCACGGTGACCCTGAGCGCAAAAAAAAAAAAAAGAATTGCCGGGGCGCGGGAATTTGTACCGTGTCACGGGATTTTTCACCGTGACACGGTGGAATTTCAGATTTTCCTTTTTTTTTGTGACGCGTTCGTTACGAATTCATTGTTTGTACGAGTTTTTTTTTATTTTCGTTCTTCCATTACGTTCGACTCCTTGACTCAGATAAATAAATAATAAATAAGTCATTGTAATTTTTATTTCTTTTAAGGCTGAAATAAATGTGCTATTATTATTAAAATAAATACGACTACAAATATTGGCATCATATGCCTTATTTTAAATAAAAATTATAAATCATAAAAAGCAAAGCATTATTGATCTAATATCGCTTTTCTTTAGGAACATCCTTTTCTTGGTCAATTAGGTCGGCCTTCACCATTAATGTGTCTTTCGTAGCCCGAACCGTCACACCCCTAGTCGAACTTTCACCCCTTTCACCTTTCTTGAATTTTTTCAGTTGTTTCTCCCTGTAGACCATCTTTTCTTTACTCTTTCCTTCACATAATTCTTCTTTCTTGGCATTATAGGAGTCTTAAAGTCAATCTCTTGTGTTCTCGGACCTAGACGATATTTAGGAGGAGCTTTCTTATTTCCAAGACGACTCTTCACATCAGACTTGCGTGATCCGAATCGTTCCCTCCTACTTCTAGGGTTCAACCATGCCTTGTATGCACTAGATAAAGGAGGAGGAGCTTGGTCACTTGCAGAAACGGTCCACAAAGGTCTTCCAATCCAATAAGCCTTGTGCTTGTGAACGTTACTTTCATGCAACGAAACTTCACGAGGACTATCGTTATAGCGTGGAATTACTTGTTCAAGTCCATACTGCCGCATCAGTTGAGAAGGGCAATAAAAGGTCAGTTTTGAGATACTAGGAACACGACAATATGGAGTATCATTCGTGCCAACCATCCTAGTAAGCCTCCACCAAGGCACCACCCAACGAATGGAAAATTCCCTCTTTGCAAAGAAATTTTTCCAATCTTCATACGACATGTTCGTAGAGTAATTCTTTTTCCTGTGGACTAGGTCGTTAGGGCCATATTTTTCAACATCGTCGGGGGCTTCGAATAGTTCCAAACGCTCCATCAACCAAATCTGCAAAAAAAAAAAAAAAAAAAGAATGAAAAAAAAAATCAGACAAAAAAAAAAATTATTAAGCAGATTCTTGTGACGCGGCAGGTTTTGCCGTGTCACGGCAGACACCCACCGTGATGCGGTGCCTGTTTTGTGTCACGGGGGCTACTCAAAGCGTATTTTTACCTGCAGTAGTACCAGAGAGCCCTTCCTGATGGCTTTCCGGTCAAGCACAGACGCTAGACAAGCATGTCCTACCCTACCGTTTGCAAATAAGAGCTTGCTAAACATGCAAAAAAATATATGCCCTTCTACGATATACATGATAATGCTCAGAGATAGGGCGATTAAAATATAAATTAGCAAGTTTTTCTAAGTCTACCTCATTACCACAAACAATTCTATTTAAATCTGGATCTGTTAGATTCAGATGGCGTTCAAAATCTTGGTAATAATATTCACGTAGGGTAGGCATGGCAATAAGATTTCTAGCAGGAAATCCAAAGATTGTGCCGAATTCCTCCGACAAGGGACATATTTCATCATAATCAAATTTGAAACAATGTGTTTCTGGACTCCAATAATCTAATGCTGCCCTAAGAAAATCATGTTCAATAGCTACGTGTCGCAGGGCTAGCAAACCCCTGACATGAAATAATTCTAACTCTCTTTTTTCAGCATTGGTCAAAGAATAAGACCAGTCGCGCAATGTATTATCAAAATTCTGAGACATGATTATTGAAATATGAAATTCTAAATTATTTTTTGTTTCGTAATTATGCATATCATGAGTAAACTGGTCTTATTTTATAGCAAAAGCGCTCGAAACTGCCCAGAATTTATCTTTTCACGCGCTTAAAACACACCGCTGAGTAATACGCGTCCCGTAACACGGGAAATTTTGCCGTGACACGGCAAGTTCTGCCATGACACGGTGCACAGTGTCGTGTCACGACACTTCACGCGTTTTCTTTTTTCATCTTTTCCCGTATCTATCCGGATTTTTTATAGTATAAATCTTCACCGTTTATTTTTCAGTTTTTCTGAGAGTTTTATTTCTAATAAAATTCTCACCTTTTTTTTATCTATATTCTTATTATTATTATTATCTTTATTTTATTTATTTATTTATTCATCACTTTAAGATTTTATTTCTTTTTCTTTTGGGGAAGGTAATTTCATTTATTTATTTTATTTCTTTTTATTTATTTTTGCTTGTCTTCTTTTTCCTTTTTCTTTTGGGGAAGGTATTTTTATTTTTGCTTGTCTTTTTATTTCCTTTTCTTTTGGGGAAGGTCGGTACCCTCCATTACTCCACTTATGTTTTTTTTGTCGCGTCATACACACAAGGAGTTTCAAGCACACACTAACAAACAATAATAAATACATGAATTGTGAATAATGCACAAAATAGTCGTAATAAATAAACATGTCAAGTGTCATCATAGTATATATACAATTAAAAACCCTCGGTCAAAAGTCTCTAGAGCCAGAATCAGTATCATCTCCACCCTGCGCATATGGGAACGGTGAGCCGAAGAGTCCCTCCACCATTCGAGTACGGGAAGTAGTGTCTCTACTAGTCCCTGTGACCCCAGCAGTAGTCAAACTCAAGGTAGGACCCGTCCAGCCGGAAAACGGGGTAGACTGGCTCAAAGACATAGGAATCGTCCGTGAAGGCATCGTCCCATACATCGGAACTGAGAACAAACCCGACACCGGTGGAGGAATCCCGAACAATGGAATTGAAAATGAACCAGGATCCAAGGGAGTCAAAACAGACCCAAGCTCATGTTGTGGAGGCTGTGAAAACGACTGACGCTGCCCCTGACTCTGGCCCGGAAAGCGCTGGGAAAACTGAGGCTGCTGCCACTGAGCCTCCTGAAATGGTTGGGTAGTCTGAGGCTCTCGCTGAGAATGAGAACGCCGGTGAATCTCAGGAGATCGTCTACCACGACCTAGCTGCTCCTCGTCCGATCCTCTAGGCCTCGAGCGCGAGCGGGACCTCCGTCGCTCTTGAAAGATAAAAAATCAAAAGGTGTCAACAATGCAAAATAAAACAAATGGTAGAAGTAAAAAATGAATGATACCTCAAGAACGTCGCTAGAGCTCCGACAACTCGCACCACGCCGAAGCTTGATGATGCAATACTTCAGGGCGTCAACCAGCTTCATGAGTCCCATCATCTCCGGGCGGTTAGGCTGAGGATAAAACAAAGAAAAGTCAGTAACAAGCGGCGTTAAAAGGATGAATGATGCATAAAAAAAAAACTTACCGGCTCGAAGACCTCGGGCAGAGACTCATGCGCCTGTCTGTAACCCTCTGGCGCATCAGCAATATGATCCTCGGTGATACCAATCGGCCCTGGATAGCGGACTGACTGGGGAGGAATCTCGATCCTCCCCACAGGGCGAATAGTCGTCTGAAAATATGATCGAATAATCAAGTTATTCGACTATTTAAAACAGAGACTAATAAAGAAGATCCTCAAAAGAAATCATACCTCAGGAAGACGGGGTGGAGGAGCCAGAGAGGGAAGCAAATCCCGCGCATAGTCACTCTCCATGTGTACAAGCTCCTGCCGTGGAAAAGTATAGCGCTCTCCCCTGTTGATCAACTCTCTGATCAAGCGTGAGTCCAGCATCGACTCTGGTGGAGATGAGGGCACCACAAAACGATCGCTGCTATGCTGACGAACGACTCACTCCCCAAATACCAGACAAAGCGTCCGGTACCAACCAAAATGGTGCGGTGCGCAGAAAGACGCAAGGCCTCAGGTAGATCAGTCATCCCGGCCCAAGGACGATACTATACATCAATGGCAACCCGAAAACCATAAAAAGTCGGCGTAAAACAACAGAAACAACGTCAGAGGGAAAATAACAACAACAAAACTGAGTCTTACGCCGACAGAAGAGGTGCCTCGGCGTAGCAGCCCACGCAGTGCAGGGACAGACGCCACCCGCGACTCTCCTTGATCACGCCAGCTGGCCCCGACAGGGAAATCATGGTGAAGTCGAGGGATCAAATCACGACGCCGGCAAGGAGCCAAGCCTGGGAAGTACTCGTAGAACCATAGCTGCGATGAAAAGTAATCTTTAGCACATGAGTCGAACAAGTTAAAGTGAAATAAAAAGGGAAAAGATCATCACCTCTACGAATCTCCACAGACATAGACGGTGATGGGAGACTCGTCATTCAGCTGCCGACAACCATAACGTAGCGATAAGAGGAGATCGGCGTATCTAAGGCTGGCCCAGCTATAGGATCCTATCTCATGGATCCTGACCAGAGCGGGGAGGTAGTAAAGGAGTACACGTGAACTCCTATCGGGAGAAAGGGTCATAGAGATCAGGATCAGGATGAAGATCGTCACTCGCTGCTCAGCCGTCGTATCCTCCATGTCGAAGCCACGAGCTAAAACTGAAGCCAGCTTCGATCGTCCACTCCTAGGACCACCTCAAGACACTGGTCGGGTCCTAATGTGCTGAACGATCGGACCCAACAAATCAGCTGTCTCAGCCGATCCCCAAGACAGATCAGACATCTGAGCTACAGCCCGGTTGGTGAAGCGTAGCCCGCTGATCATACTGAAGTCTAGAGGGGTCACCGTCATCTCCCCCCAAGAAAAATGGAAAGTGTTGGTAGTATCCCAGAAATACTCCAATAATGCGCGAACGACCGTCGCACCGCAACCCCGGGGGTTGCGAAACCCTACAACCGCCGTATAGAAATCTACTAAACCAGCCGATTCCCATAGGGCGTTCGTAGCAGGATCCCTCGTAATGATCTGGTGAAGTCGAGGGATCAAATCGCCGGCTCCAGAACCGTGGTGGCGAAGCGTGCGATCGACTATGCCGGAGAGTGAGCGATCAGAGACATGGTTTTCACGGCAGAAAACCAACTGGTCTAGGGTCCACGGAGGTGGAACCCACCTACCTCTACTCGCGGATGCTCAAGGCTCGGATTCTAAAGCATCGTCGCCCATACCCTCAGGAATGATGGGAGTGTCCTCCCGAAAATCCCGACGCCGGCCGAGGGTAGAAAGATCGCAATCTCGTCGCCTAGGCATGCTATTATATAAATCGAAATGCTTAGCATCATTTCCTAAGACATTTAATTCAAGTTGCATTTTCATGAAAATAAAGATCTAAATACTTAGCATCATTTCCTAAGTTATTTAGTTATTTATCGAATTATACGCTAATTTTTACCTCCAGGCTAAAAATTGGCAAAATTATGGTATTTAGTTTCTCCATGACAAACTAATACTACAGTTCTCCTAGCCGCATGATACTATGTTCTCTATGACAATATAGTATATACGCAAAATATGTTTCGAAGTTGCACAAAAACAATGAATCAACACATCACAAGGTTTACCACCATTTTTTCACCATTTCAAGTACAAAGAAGTAACATGAACATCATTTCACAAAGTAGTACCCAAAAATGGTGATTTGCTCAATTATCCATCAAATCATGCAATTTTTGTCTCAAATTTATCACAAACACACATACATACATATACAAGTAAAGTCATGGCAAGAATTTCAACATAAAACCACAAAAATAAAAATCCCCAAATTGATTTTTAAGGGTTTTTCATGAAATTACTTGAAGCAAATTTGAGATTAAAATTAAGAGGAACTTACATAGATCCTTGTAGAGAGTCGAAAATGAGGAAAGTGGCAGAAAATTAGAGCAAAATTGGCAAAAATTTGAGCTCTAAAAGCTCGAAAAGTTTCGAAAATCTGCGCGGCCGCCGTGACACGGTTGAGCTTGGCCGCGGCTCGGTGGAAGATCGACGTGTCACGGGAACTAAAAACCGTGTCACGGGAAGAACAAAGGTCGCCGGAGCCCTGTTGTGCAGCAAAAGGACCGACGAACAACAGCAAGATGAACAGTAGCAGCTCGCAACAAAAGCAAAAATAAAAAAAAAAAGAGAAAGAAAAAAAAAGAACCGCCGTGTCACGGTTGTCGTTCCCGTGTCACAGTGAGGCCGGACGACCGTCGGTTGTCTTAACCGTGGCACGGCGATTTGGTGAGCAAGAAGATAAAAATGGAGAAGATAAAGAGAGAAGATGAACAAGGAAATGGCAAAATGGTGAAAGAAGTGAAGCAGAAGTGTGAATTTAAAGCCAAAAAAAAGTAACCGTTATGCACCCCGTTCACCGTGCCACGGTTACCGTTATCGTGTAACGGTACACTGATAACGTGGCGCGCTGGGATTCGTCGATAAAAAGCACAATGATTCACGCGTTGACCGATCAAACAGCAAAAAAAATTATATGTAAAATATTCCCGTGACACGGGATTTCATCCCATCTGACAGGAGATGTGACCGTGTCACGGCAAACAAGTGACGTGGCACGGCAACCCTGCGCATTGTCAGCGAATATTCCGGGTGTTTTTGACCAGTTTGAATGATTTTTTGAGATTATTGGGCGGTTATTTTTCGCTGGAATTACGCGGAAAATTCTGACTGATACTTAAAGGGGACTAAAATTACCATTTTACCCCTAGCAAGCATCAAAGTCCATTTTTCGGCATTTTAAGCACCTAATACGGTCGGATAATCGGCTTAAAGGTGTGAATCATCTGCGGCCCACGTTCGGGGATAATCGAACCATCATACACTTAAAAATTTCAGCAATCGTCGGCTTTCCTCAGGTTTGGAGAGCGTTATCGGTGGATTTTTCTTCAAGTATAGAAAACCGCCAAGTCAGCTTTCCTCAGGCTTGGAAGGCATTATCGATGGATTTTTCTTCAAGTATAGAAAACCGTCAAGTCGGCTTTCCTCAGGCTTGGAAGGCGTTATCGGTGGATTTTTTTTCAAGTATAGAAAACCGCCAAGTCGGATTTCCTCAATCATGGAAAGCGTTATCGGTGGATTTTTCTTCAAGTATAGAAACCGCCAAGTAGTCGGCTTTCCTCAAGCATGGAAGGCATTATTGGTGAAATTCTTCAAGCATAGAATTACACCAAATTCGTTCATCGACTTTCCTCAGGCATGGAAAGTATTATCCGGTAGGTTTCTTCAGGCTTAGAAAGCTACCAAACTCTTCAGTCGACTTTCCTCAAGCATGGAAGCATTTCAACAAACGTCATCCGGTGGATTCATTCAAGCATAGGAAAATACCAAACTTATTTGTCACCGTTACACTGGTGTCAGATACGTATTCTATCCCTTTACTCCTTTTATCTGTAGAACTAACATTTTTCTGTAGGTATCGGCGTATACAGAGTGATTTAGGATCGCAGAACGTCTTAAATCATTCTCCGTCCCTATCGGCTACTTTGACTATCGTTTTTGAAACTGACGTTTCTACAAACTCAGTCAAAGTGGGGGCTTCTGTAGACACCTAAAAATGTCTCCCCAAAACCAAACCCGATGATGAACAACCTTTCACCGCCACTATTGGTCGGGTTCAGTATTTAATCCCGAGAGTGCTTAAAAAATCGTATTTTATTAAATTCATATTTTTGAACAGTCCATGGATTAGTCTTGATGTTTGGTAAAAGCATAGTTTTAATTTCATCCCAAACTTATTAATTAATTCTAGCCCAAAGCTTTTTTATTTTATTGTTTTATTATTTGTTTTTGGCCCAAACCCTTTATTTATTTTTATTTAATTATTTTCTTACTTTAGCCCGAATAATAAAAAGTCAGAAAAGGCCCGAAATTATCAATCGGCACTTAAAATGCCGAAGGAAATTACGGTTAAAAATGTATTTAGACGGAAAAACGGGCTGAAATTTCCCGCGCCACGGCAGGTACCTACCGTGTCACGGGAATCCTTCCCGTCTGACGGTGAGATTTCCCGTGACACGGGAAGTCTGCCGTGACACGGGAAAGTCCGTGTCTTTTCCGCGTAAACCCTTGACGTGTTTTCTATCCCGTTTTTTTAAAATTTCCCGCGTCACGCCAAAAGTATACCGTGTCACGGGAAAGTGTACCGTCTGACGGTGGGGCTTCCCGGGTCACGGTACAGTTTGACCGTGTCGCGGGATACTTTTTAGGGTTTTTATCATTTTAGGTTTCCGTGTGCTCCCTCAGCACATTTTCCCTATAAATACCCCCCTCATTTCTGATGTACGGGGGCACCGGGTAATTCTCTTATTTTATTTTCTCTCTTCTATGCTTTAGCCTAAACACTAGCCTACCCTTTTCTACTTCAAAATTCCTTCTTCAAGTACTCAAAGGAGTCCATACTTCACTCGTGGTTCCATCCTTAAGCCTAGGCGTGAAAGGTAGAATTGTTTGAGGGTTTGGCCCTTAAATCAACTTTACTTTATTTAATTTAATTTAATTTAATTATTGCTTTATTATTTCCTTGAAGTTACTAACTCGTTTATTATTTTGTAGTTGCAAACAAACAGAATCAAAGTAAGAGTCATGCTCCTTTTATTTTTATTATTTTTCTAACGATTTTATGTTGTTGGAATTGTGATTAAATTGGTTCCAATATTAATGTTGTTTTATTATATTTTTATTGATCACCATATTGCATGTTTAAATGGAATATGTAATTGAAAATCACGCCTAATAAGATAATTTGGACAACCGGTTTAGGATCCTTTTTAATCTTATTGTTTAATCAAGTGATCACAAATATTTTAGAATTATATGTTGCATTAATATTCAACCAATTTAGTTAAATAATAGTTTGGAGCAAATTGAATATTCTGTTTTTATGCCTTTGAGATCGCAGGAATGCTTTTCACTATAAGAATCGAGTAGAGGCCAATACGGGCGAATGTGACTCCATGACTCACTTCGTACCATCATCCCCGATCCTCCTTTCGTGGTTCCGAACCATATGGAGTTAGTAATCTCATGGATTATGAATGGGGTGTAACCTTCACGGGTCAATCGTTGTTGCCTATCGTTGTCCCTTATCGTGGTTGCCTTTTATGATCCGTGAACGGTTTACAAGTTCCTTAAAAACTTGTTGGTGGCTCCCTACTTTATTTGTCCCTAATCGTTGTCCCTAATCGTAATGTCAATTCTCACTTCGAGCGACGCCTACAGTTAGAAAACATTTTTCTTTCTTGTTTGTTTTGCTTACAATGGGTCTCACCCAAATAAGCAAATTATTTAAGTGTCATACACTTGCTTAGAAACTTAGAACCCATTTAAGAGTTCCTGGTTTTTAAACCACGCACTTAGAGTTATAACTTGTCAAATCATCCTTATTACTTGCATAATCATCATGTTCCAGAAAAAATATTTTAGAACTCTTAGTCAATATAAAATCATATTTCTTTGACTAAGTTTATGTATTCTAGTCATCATTGTGGGTTTTATGCAACAATTGAAACTTATACAACAACTTTGTTTAGTTTTCAATGAGAAACGACAATAGAGGATCTGCACTTGGAATGTACTACCTTCGACACATGGTTATTACTCCCATTACAGTTAATGACACCACGCGTTGTCATTGATAACATGATGTGAATGAATCATGCTCATATTGTTGCTTTTATTCGATTACTTCTCGAATTTCTTCAAGATTTTCGAAATAGCTTTTCTTGAACTCTTTCAAGGCTCTCTAACTTTTCAAGAATCTTATACTCCCCCTTTCCTTTTTGAAGAGGCACATTTAGCGTAGGGTGAACCAACCATGATTTGAACCATGTTTGTTTGTTGCTTTTCTCGAACCCTCTTGAGATTTACACTACTCCCACTTGACCTTTTGGAACAATTTTCCGTAAGGGCACCTAATTGAGAAACAAACATTTTGTGCTAAGTATGGTTTGTGTAGTAGTACCCCGTGATCTATATAGGAATCGAACGTGCATCAAACGATTTTATACAACTTTATTCCTTGCTTTGTAAAAAGACTTAATAAGAACTTTTCTTAACCATATCACATATGAAGCCTTTGCTACGTTTTAATTTGACCTATGTAGTTTGTTTAGTTTTGTAGCTTATCTTAAAGGTATATCCCTTGAATGATGGTTGGAAGATAGGGTGTTTTCATCCATTATCAAAATGTATCTCATATAGATTGATAGCTCCTTTTTATGAACACTTCATATGGTTTTCTTTCGAAGTTTGTTGTAAAACGATTTCACAACTCTTGGATGTTTATCAAGGTCTTGGCTTAAATTCTCATTATTATGATCATATCTTAATACTTTGAAAGTGTTTCCAAGTACATGTCCTAACTTAAATTTTCATAATTACAATCATATTGTAATGTAATCATTATCTTGTCAAGTTGATACTAAACTTCATATTGAACACTTTGAACTTTTCAAAATTTTCACTCTTATGCTTCAACTAAGCACAAGTGGTGATGGTATCACATATGAAGTTTAATTATTCGTCGCTAGCCTTTGAACCTTTGGTTTTCTTACATCGATATGTACTCGACCTCGAGTTTGCATCATCATTTCTCTAAGTGGTGACTTTGTCAAAACTTTTCAAATTAGAATGATATTCACATATATCAATGGATTTATAGATATTGAAAGTCCATCCCTTTGGATCTTCCGCATGAAATGTTCATTTTTCATTCGAATTAATTGACATATTAGAGACAATTTATATATAGAAATGGTTTAATTATTTCTATCATATAGAACTTTAAACCTATTTAGCAATTCAAAACACATTATGACTCAATGAAGCATAGATTAACATTTATTCCACCTTTTTGAATCTTCGATGCTTAGTCATTACTAACATTGGATGGTGTTTTGATAACTTTTATTTAATTCTAGCCAATAACAAGGTAAGGTGAAATATAGGTTCTACTTGTAAAGTTGCAACTTTTGCTTTCAGACTTGTAGATTGTACTTGTGAAGTAGCAACATTTGCTTCTAAACTTGTGGATTTATTTATCCCTTAGCCATAATTTCTTCCTTTAGTTCAACCACATTGTTTATTGAGTGAACTAAACAAGACATCGTATGTCCAAGAAGTAGAAATATGCTAAATAAATTTCTATAATATGCTTCTTAAATTGGAACATTTCCATTCTTTTACCTTCCAACTATATGAGGTAGTTTCTAATCAATTGAAATTGGTTCATTTAATTTGAAACATTTGTTGTTCATAATAACTTTTAGCATGTAAGTAGTTCTAGGTTTGATAAGTACCAACATGTTTGCATTTCTTAACCTATAACTTCTTAATGCAATATATATATTTTCTTTTCCCATTTGAGCCAGTTAGAACATTTATCTTAGGTTCAAAATGATACTTTCCTTAACTTCGTTAAGCACTTTTCATGATTTTGCTAAGTCTATTTAGTCATTATTCATATAAGAGTTTAATCAATTGTTAAACTCTATACAAAATGGATGAAGAATAATGTCATTTGATCAACTTTTGATCATAGAAATTTTCAATCACTTTCTTATATTCAATCATATTGAAGATAAGAGATTTTATTGGACTTCTATAGTTGTCTTTTGGAGGATTTATTTCTCCCATATCATTATATCCCTTGAAACACTTTTCAAAATAAATATGTGTTGGCATTTTACTCAAACATTTTGAATAAAACCAACCTTAGACATGTGACATGGGTTTCTAAAACTTGCCTTTTACAACCATCTTAGCAAAATTGGAATATAGGTTTATGGATTATCTTTTAACCTTTTGAGAACGTTTCTCAACTTTAATTTCAATCTAAGAGATTATATATAATAATAAAATTAGAACGACGTGTTACTTATAAGTAAACGCGAATTAAATTTGGTACCTTTAAAGTACCATGAGCGAATTAAATTGGTAACTTTAAAACACTTTATTCAATTAAATGATCCCAATTTAAATTAAGTGATTCCAAGATCTTTTATTTGTGCAATAATTGACCGGACTTTGGCCCTACCATCATCCATTACATTTTCAAGGTGAGTAAACTCTTTACTAATTACAACTCTTGTAATTCTTGGTTGAATAAATAATTATCACATGCTTAATTATTACCATTTGCTTCAAGGTTCTAAGCTCTTCAGGTAACCTTGTTGAGTATAACCAAATAAAATTGTAAATTTTGATTTACCCCAACTTCCCCAAGATATAATATGACACCCAGCTTTGGCATGACCCATCATATATATCGAAGGTTTCATTGGGTTTTTAATTGGAAAAACAATCTCAATATTTCCGAGACCTAGATTCATTATGTTTTGATTAAATAGTGAACTCTAGCGCATCATCACAAAACATGAATAAAACCTAACATGCATAATAAACTGAATGCATAAACAAGACATAACATGGCCCCTAATCCTATAAAAACTAATAAAGTAAATGGCTCCCACTTGAATCTTCATGGACCTCATACATTTTGCTCCTTTGGGCCTCTACTCCATTGGCTTCTTGGATTAACTGCAACCTGTGATATTATTCTATCCTACCTACTACTTAAATAAGATAAAATGAATTACAAAAATACTTTATCGGTACGTAGACCGTACTGAGATTACAAAAATACTTCACGATGCGCAGATCGTATTTAGCAATCTACTGGGCCATACCAGTCATTATATAGCAAAAAGTAATATCATATATATTAAAATTGCCACATAATAAACCAATCATCATGTTTTCCTAAACTAGAACATCAAATGTTCACAATTAAGAAAACATGACATCTAAATATCTCATATTTTAATACTGCAATTAGATAATATCATATATTATTCATGACCATCAATAAAATATCATATATTATAAATTAGTCATGAGATAGAATCAAATCTTATTTTAACCTTAAAAGATAAATCATATTTATCCTCAAAGATTATCTTAACAAAGTTAGGAAATTCTATCCTAATTACTAGCCAATCACAAAATTTTAAATCAATTATATCCTAAAATAATTATGGGATAATCACAATATTTAAATCAATTATTATCCTTTTGGAATATGCTCAAAATATACTAACAAATCTTATCCATAATTAACTACTTTAATTATGAATAATTATCAAAATTAATACTTTAAATATGGATAATATCAAACTTAACAACTTTTGAAAGATTTGATTTTATCCCATAATAAACAATATTTATCCAAAATAAAACTGATTTTGTCCCAAAAAAAATTTTTAATTATCTTGAAATATTTTCAAAAACAGATTTTTTTTAAAAAAACCGTGCACCATCACACCGGCCATCGTGGTTGGCTAGCCGAGGCTAGCCATAATGGTTGGCTGCCTTTTATGTAGCCACTGCCACAAGGACAGCAGTGTGGCAGTAGCACCTAATGTAACTGTAGGCCACCGTTCGGCCAGCCTAGGCTAGCCATGGTGGCTGGCTACGGTTAGCAGCCATTGCCGCAAGAAGCAACAGCACAATAGCAGTCGCGGCAGTAGCGTGCAACGCTTTCACAGGTGCTGCCTAGCCACCTTTGGACCATCGCCCTCCCTTTCCCCTCCCTCTTGGACCAGTATCGGCGGCACCCACCGTGGTTGTGCCACCCAGCCGTGGTTGTCGCCTATAAATCCTCGTTTTTTTTTTTTTAAATTAGTGTGGTCCATGATAAATTAAAACATAACTTTTATGCTAATTAATCCTATTAAAATTAAATTCACAATCTAATTTTAAAACTAGGGTTCCTCATGAAATATAATACCCAATTTAATTTAACTCTTAAATTAAATCATTGATCATGCAAAATTTATAATTTATACATGAAATAAATGGTATTAAAATCATGTAGCATATTTAAAATGTACTAAAAACAAGCACAAAAATCAAATTTTAGGGCTTATTAAAGGTTCGAAATTTTCGAAAAATTAGGGTTAGGGTTTGAAAAAATTCGAATTCAATAGGGCAAAATTCAATCCTTTTTATGGCTATTTTGAGCGATTTAAATCACATTTAATCAATTCCAAGAGTTAAATCACATTAAATATAATAAATGACCCATATATAAGTTAATTATTCTCCCTCCTAATTGAATTAAAATTGTGGATTATCAAAGAATTATTGTCAATATGCGTGGATGCAATAGGCTTACTGATACCACTATAGGAGTTTATAGGTACTAATAGCGGCATAAACATGAATCATATTCATAAAGCACCTAAACCAAGGATCATTGCATAACACATAAAGAACAAATAATTATACCTTTGAAATGTGATTCCACGTGCGATCGAGCAAGAACAATAGGAGATAAAAAACCTCAAGCGTGATTCCTCTACTTGGTCAACGGGCACAAGTAAAACCTCCACTAATGCTAGTTAGTCGTGATTGAACGCTTCAATCAACCTTCAATGGAGAAGAGAGACACAAACTAACCACGAACCACCACGACGAACACCACGAGCCACCACAAGGGGGCGCCAGACGTACGGACATGAGAGGAGAGGGGAGGGTCGTGAGGTGAGGAGAGTGTTTAGGGTTTTTGGAACATGGTTGCCTTGATGTCAAATTTACAGTAAGTTAATTATGAATTACTACAACCCTAGGCATGGATCTTATTTATAGACCATATCTCTAAATAAGAGTTAATGTCAAGCCCAAACACCTTATCCTAAACAAACTACTCTAGCCCAACACTCTGCATGGTATGTCATAATCTCATGAGGCCCATTAATGAGCCTCTTTCTTTTTTAACCCAATACCCTTGTTGTGTGACCTCATAGGATCCATTCTATTGGGCTTTGGTCTATTTCACTAGATCAAAGATCATTTGTCATATCTAGCACCAAACAATGACGATCCAAAAGAATGAACTTATTATCTCCATAATAGTGATCCTTGATATATCTAGTAATTGCATTTATCGAAGACATAATTCCTTCAATAATCACATTCGAAAAACAAATGCTCTATAGTTTCAGCAGCACTGTCACACAAAGGACACAGATCATCATCAACACAACCAAACAGGATCAGTTTCTTTCTTGTTCTAAGCCTTCCCCACAAAGCCATCCAGAGAATAAAACCATATTTGGAAATTAATGTTAAATCTGTTCCAAACCCAATTACACCAATTCACCTCAGGATAAGAACTCTGAAGCCATCTGTAAGCACTTAAAACAGTGTAACCAGCAACATTGTGCTTCCATGTATTACCTGAGAAACCATCCTTTATTTTCTTGTTGACTTTCTATACTTGCTTCCATTGTCAACTAGCCTGAGCAGGGCAAATAAGCCTTTTCCAGTTCCTACCCTTCACATAATGATGGTTCACCCATAAGCCACAAACTGTCATTCTTATTGGCAATGTCCCATACATATTTACCAATAGCAGCTATGTTTTAGATATCACAATCAGGAATTCCTAAACCACACTGATTCTTTGGTCTACATACAATATCCCAAGCAATATGAGGGGCTCTGCTATACACAGCTTTCCTATCCCACAAGAAATATCTACATACTGCCATGACCCCTTTTATAACTTTCTTAGGTAACCAAAAGATATTAGCCCAATATTTTTGCATAGACAACAGAACAGAGTTAACCGACACCCCTCTAGCTGCATAAGACAGAGTTCTCCCTCCCCATGTTCTAATCTTAGCAACTATCTTACTAATAAGAACCTGACACTCATCCTGAGTCAACTTTTTTGCATTGATCTTAACCCCCAAATAATTAAAAAGGAAGGAACCTCCATAAAATCAAGAAGTAGCAATGATTTCTTGCTTCACTTCCCGATGTACAATGCAAAAATACACATTAGATTTTCCACCATTAGCAACTAAACCCAAGGTAGGAGAAAAAGTGGCCAATTCTCTTATAATCAAAGAAGCAGATCTCCCATCCCCATTACTCATGACAATAAGATCATCTGCAAAAAAAAAACCAGATGATTTAATCTCACCCCTTTACACCTAGGATGAAAATTGAAGTCCTGTATACCCCCAATTCCTTGAAAGATTCTTAATAAGTACTCCATACAAATCACAAACAAAAGAGGAGATAAGGGATCACCCTGTCTCAGGCCCCATTTTCCAGGGAAAAAACCTTTAACTTCACCATTAACCACCAGAGAAAAAGTAGGAGAAGTAACACTCTCCATGATTAATCTTACAAAGTAATTAGGGAAATTAAGGGCATGCAACATATCTTCCAGAAAACTCCAACTAATAGAGTCATAAGCTTTCTTGATATCTACTTTGAACATACACCCAGGAGGAGAGCTTTTCCTATTATATCTCCCTATCAAGTCTTGCACGATGCAAATGTTGTGACATATTCTTCTCCCAACTACAAAACCTGACTGATTTAAAGAAATAATATCAGGTAGTACCTTTTTCAACCTAGAACATAACAGCTTTTTAATGACCTTATACAGGACATTACAATAAGCTATTGGCCTAAAATTAGTTACAAAGACTAGCTGATCACATTTTGGAAGAAATACCAAATTTGTATAGTTAGTCTCCTTCAACAACTTCCCAGAATAAAAAAACTCCTGGACAGCTTCACAAATATCATCCCCACCACACTCCAAGTAAGCTTCTAAAAAGTGTTGTTAAACCCATCAGGGCCTAGGCCTTGATCCCTAGAATCCCATACATAGCCTTCCTTATTTCTTCTTTAGAAAAAGGAGCACTCAAAGCAGTAACATGCTCTTGAGACACAGTCTTTCCCAAAGCAATAATACTAGGATCCACTTTAACTGAACACACATGCTCAGTCCCTAATAACCATTGATAATACTCCACAAAAGCATTATGAATATCATCTGTAGAATGACACCAATTCCCATTCATGTTAGAAATAGCCACCACTCTCTTTCTGTAGGCATTAATTTTCAAGCTTCTATGAAAGTAATTTGTATTTTCATCACCCACTTTTAACCAAGAAATCTTACTTTTCTGATGTAAGAAGGAAAATGAATCTTTCCTTAAAGTATGAAACCTAGTAAGAACCTCTGATTCCTTCTCTTGCAAACTATGGTCACTGTAATTACTCATAATCTGCTTTCTGAATGTCAATCAACTCATCCTTCACTGCTATAAACCTGGCTCCCACCTCAGAAGATTCACTTTTATTCAAACCTTTAAGAGCAGCTTTCACTTGTTTTAACTTTTTTACATCTTGAAACATTCTCTTCCCAAACACTCTAAAACTCCAAGCATCTCTAACCAATTCATCAAATGCAAGATTGCTATCCCACATATCAAAGAATTTGAAAGGTTTAGGCCCAGACCTTACCTGCTCCTCAAACAAAATAATAGCTAGGCAATTATCAAACCAAAGCTCAAGATTATAATGAACATAAGACCCAGGAAAATCTGTAAACCACTTAGAGTTTATCAAAGTCCTGTCTATCTTACTATAAACTCTAGCATCTCCCTGATGCTTGTTTGTCCAGGTGAACTTGGCACTCACTTGAATCATATCTTGCAAGCCACAAGATTCCACAGAATCCTTAAAAGGTCTCATCTCTCCAAAACTTATTTGTCTTCCTATTCTATCATCAGCATTTAGAGGACAGCTGAAATCTCCAGTGACAATCCATGGATCAGTACATATACTAGCAAAATACCCTAATTGATTCCAAAGTTCCTTTCTAACATCAGCATCATTTGAACCATACAAAAAAGAACAGTCAAATCCCTTTTGCAAGGTCTTATTGATAACCTTTGTATGAATGATCTGAGGCCCAGCAAACACAATATTCACACTGAATAAATCTTGCAACCAAGCAACCAAAATTACCACCCTTAACTTGAATAAATTTGTAGTCACACACCAACCAGACAACATTCTCTGATAAACAGCAGGAAAATTCTTGGCACTCACTTTAGTCTCCCATAGGAAACATAAGCCAATATTATTTTGAAGCAAATAATTCTTGATCTCATTTGCTTATTAGGGCTATTTAAGCCCCTAATATTCCACACCATAGCTTTATACATACCCCTTTTTAGGAGCAGCATCATCACTTAAAGATTCCTTAACAATAGGAACATCTCAAACATGACCAAAGCATCATCATTAGCAAGGGATTCAAAAGCATTCCTAACTTCCACCCCCCCATTCTAATCAGGCTGCCTAATAGGACTCACTTATTTACTGCCTGTAGTAACAAAAATAGGATCCCTAGTTTTTAAGACATTTTCTGAAGTCTTCTCCAACTCTGGAACCTCCTTAGATACCCCTTGCACCACCTTAGGTCTCCAAACTTTCTTCATCTTCTTAATATGACAATAATTCTCAAAGTGTCCTAAACCTCCACAAGCCACACATCATTTAGGCTTTTAATAAATTAATTAATTAATCAGTTGTTTTTAAGCCATGATTAATTAAATAAACCCTAATACCACCTCCAAACCACCACTACACCACCTCCGACAACCCTCTTACCCCATCCCTACCATCTCCGACAGCCCCCTTACCCCATCATTCGCTTGCCAACAAGCTGCTAAGCAGCCTACCTCTGCCCCAGCATCCACCCCACCACTAAACCACCCATTGCACCACCTCTAAACCCCAACCATCCCTTCTACCCTCGAAAAATCCCTCCTCCTTACTTGCTAGCAGCCCTAACCCCTTCCCCCTTGCCAGAGAACCCTACTGGGCCCCCCTTAATCACCACCCTAAGGTTCCAAAATTAAAACCCTAGAGTCCTAAAATTGAAACCCTAGGGTTTTCTTTTCTAGGGATTTAGGGTGGTGATTAGGGGGAAAGGGGGTGGAGGCAGATTAGGGAAGGCCGAGAAAGGTTTTTCGGCGAAGGCTAGGGGGTAAGGGCCGCCGTGAATGGGAGGGTGGATATCGTGAAAGGGAGGTGGTTTAAGGATGGGTAGATGGTGGTTTTAGGGTTGGGACCAAGAAAGGGGTGTTTTCATGGTGGGGAGTTAGAGGAGGTAGGTTCGGTAGTGGTTGGAGGGTGGCCGGAGGTGGTGCAATGGTGACCTGGAGATGGTTCTATAGTTTAATTAATTAATTAAGGTTACAAAGCAACTAATTAAATCGCCTGATTAGGAAAGGGTAGCAATCACTAGAATTAATCAGTTTTAGGGGTAGTAATTAATAACTTTTCTAGGGTAGTAATTCACAAAGAACCTTTTATGAGGTAGTAATTAACATATTTTCCTAGGAATTATAGCCAATACCCATATGAATATTCAAATTCTATCCACCGTACACAATGTTTCGTGGAATCAGGATCAGGCTAGGGGCTCGTATGGAGAAAGATATCCAGCTATGGCTCAACCTAATCCTAATAGCTTAGGTGGAATAGGTGCTGGATATAAGGGTTTCCACAATCCTCAAGAAAACCAACATAGTTCTTTTAATATGCAAGATACATCGGCTCAACTTAATGGACCAATGCAAGGTTAACCTCCACAAATAGGACAAGAACCCTTGCTTAGGCAAGTAGAGGAAATGATCTAGAGGGCCATGAATTAGAACAATGGATATGCTAGATGATGAGTGTTATTTATGGCACTCAATTGATCTCTTTTAGGATGATTTTCATTCTATTTTATAGCTCTTTTGCTTAATTTTTCTTAGTTTTGTTCTTTATTTCGTTAGTTTGTGCTTTTCGTAGTTAGTTTCCTTGTTTTGTGCATTTCTTTGTTTATTTGTTCTTTTTCCCTTTTATTTGTTTGTTTTCGTTTGTTTTAAGGTTATGATCGTGTTTCCAAAGATTCCTGAGCCTTCCTCTTACATTTCTCATCAAATTGGATGCCTCGTGTTCGCCTTTTGGAGCTTCAAGTTTGAAGGAACGCAAGGAGCAAGTCAAGAGATCGGTGCACGTATGCGGTGGGGGCATCATCTTTGCCACAAACCCACCAAAATATCCATTTCAAGACTGCCTACCTTAGTGTTCATCATCATCACCAAGACGAGCGCACGAGGTTGAGCTAGGACGAAGAAGGGGAGATGAGTGCTGCTTCCAGGTGCGGGCACGCACGAGCAGGGTGCGGCCGCGCACCTGGTTGGTGCGGCCGCACATCAGCTATGTGCGGCCGCACCTGCCTTGATCCCTGTTTCCGTACCCTTTTTTGTGCGTCCGCACCTCCCGGGGTCTCTTTTTGGACGATCTAACCAACTCTTCTTTTGTATTTATCCTATATATAGTATTTCCTTCTATTTTTAGAGAGAGAATCAATTGAGAAGTAATTAGAGAACTTTTGAGATCATATTTTAGAGAGAGAAACTCTAGATTTTAGAGAGAGAAATTCATGGTTAATTGTTGATGATTCAAGATTTCTTCATTTCCATTTGATCTTTGATCAAGTATTGTAAGGATTACTCTTCTTTGATTCAATCTATAGTTTGGTTTTAGTTGATTTCATTTCTTTTCATATGCTTGGTTAATTGTTTTAGTTTGATTGATATTTGATTGAAGTTTGATTGATTTTTGTATTGATTTTAGATTGCTTAATATGATCATGATGAGTGTGTTTATTAGTTTTGTTTTGATCTTAAATACCATGATTTGTGAGTAGATTACTTGCTAGGGCAATGGTGAAGCATGTATGAGTAATGGATTAGTGCTAATTGGGGATAATTGATGGATTTGATAGTGTGATTAAATTTGGTTGATGATCATGTGCATGTGTGTGATTGATTAAAGATTGACCAACTTTGCTTGTTGCACTAGATTGCATTGTAAGTTCACATTGATACGGACCATTGATTTGTGGCTTGCATTTACACGATTGAGGTGTCTTGTGATGTTTCCTAGCTAGAGTTTATCGTAGTTGACGCTAGTTAGACCTCTAGGATAATAGCTTGATATGCTCTATTGGTTGCATGATTGGTCTTCCCTCACATAGTTTGACTTAGCCAATTTGACCTCCTAATTAGTCAATTCCATTATGAATGCATGTGGATCCTATCCCTAGTGCTTATTACATTTGATTTCTTCAAGTTTATTTGTCGTGTTTGTCCTAGTTTAGAGTTCACAACCCTACCTATAGACTTCGGAATAGCTTGACTATAGACGATAGACAATAGCCCACCATTCCTTTGGGTTCGACCCTTGACTTACCATATACTAGTATAGGGTTGGTTAAGTGTTTATAAATTTTGTTTGACCTTGGGAAGGGGTTAGCCCCAACGATCTAGCTTCGACCCTCGTCAAAATAGCGCCATTGCTGGGGACTGGTGTCGTGATTGTGTATAGTTGTTGAGTGTATTCCATATATATCAAAAAGACAAAAAGATTTTATTTCTTTCTTTTAGGCTACACTTGTAGCCGTGTTACTAACAATTTCTTTTGAGGTTTTGCATGCATAGTAGGACTCGAGATAGGCCCTTAGTTCCTTTGGATCCGAAAATTGAAAGAACTCTTTCACGAAGAAGGATAGCCAATCGATCTTTGAGCCTAAGTTCCTCAAGTGAAGAAGAGTTTGAGGAAGAAGAGCAAGAGAAAGGCATGGGAGAGATTCCAAGAGTAGCTTTGGAGGAGTTGGGAATTCCCGATGCTTATAGGTTTGAGAGTGGCATTGCTCCACCTACAACACCGGCGAACGATTTTGAGATAAGACCGGCCATGATCACTTTGATAGAAGGGAGACAATTTAGTGGAGCCAAGAGTGAGAGCCCGTTTAATCACCTAAAGGAATTAGAGAAGTATTATAATACCATTAAGGTGAACGACATTTCTAAAGAGTTCATTCGGCTAAAGTTTTTTCCCTTTTCTCTTATTGGTTGTGCTTTGGAGTGGTTGGATAAAGAGGTTAAGCCAAATTCTCTTAGAACATGGGATGATGTCACTAGAGCTTTCTTGTCTCGCTTTTACCCTCAAAAGAAGACGGCGGAGTCTAGGGCATTGATCCAAGGATTCAAGAAAAGACCTAATGAGAATCTCTATGAAGCATGAGAGAGATACAAGGAGTACCAAAGAGAGTGTCCACATCATGGGATTCCTACCTATCAAGTGATACAAATTTTCTATGGAGGTTTGAGTGCTCAAGGCAAGTCATGCCTAGATGGAGGAGCCGGTGGTCCTATAATGAATAGGACGGAAGAAGAGGTAGTTGACATAATTGAGGATGTTGTGACATACTATCGAGATTGGCAAGAAGGAGAGAGAGAGAGTCTACAAGTAAGAGTGGCTCAACGGTTTATTCCGTGGATCATCTCAACGCAATTAACAACTTGTCATCCCAAATTTCAAATCTAGGGAAAGAGATGACATCGATCAAAGCGAAGCTTGAGAGTGTTTCTTCGAATTCTTTGAGTCTTCCCTCCCAACCCAAAGGAGAGGTACAATTTCTAACTCTTCTCCTTCTACTTCCAATAAGATGCCAAGTGGATGTCTATTTTGTGATTCTTGTGGATCTTATGATCATGATTCTTCCATGTGTTCACAAGCTTTTGTTGATGGATGTGATGATGTTGAAAACAATGAATGTGAACATGTGAACTTTGTGTCTAATGCTAATGGTGGTCAAAGGTTTGATGGACCTAAGAATTTTGGCAATAGGAATTCTCACCCTCAAGGTGGTTTCGATAGTTATAACAATGAAGGCTATAGGAACCAAGGAAACCAAGGTTTCCGAGGGAACTATAACAACCAAGGTTATAGTAATCAAAACTCAAGCCATGGGTATGGAAATCAAGGTCAATCTCAAGGCTTTGGTAACCATTACCATAATGGTGGCAATAGTCAAGGCCGAGGGAATGGGAACAATAACCAAAGTCGGGGAAATTTTCAAAACAACAACCAAAGGGGACCCCCTCCCGATTTTGCTCCAAAGCCCCAAGCCAATGGTGAAAATTCTTATTCCCAACCATCATCATTTAAGTCAAATTTGGAATAGTTGATTGATAATCAAACCAAGATCATTAACACCTATATGGCGGTGGGTGACAAGAAATTTAATGAGATGATGACTCATAACAAAATGCTTGAGACACAAATAACCCAACTTGCAAACACTCTTAAGGATTATGCTAGTCCTTACTCTTTGCCTTCTCAAGGAGTGGAACCCAAGAAACCCGTGTATTTCGTCACCACTAGGAGTGGGAGAGTTCTTAATGAGGGTGTTTCTAGGTTCATTGAGGAGGATGAGGAGAGGAGAGTTTTGAGAGAGAAAGATGAGAAGGGTGTGTCCAAAAGTGTTAGTTGTGAGGATGAGCAAGAGAAAAACAAGGATGATGAGAAAGAGCGTGAGGAAGTGAGGATACCCAATCTACCATATCCACAAAAGTTCTTGAGGCACAAAATGGATGAGCAATTTGGTAAGTTTCTTGAGATGCTCAAGGAAGTTCATTTTTCTATTCCCTTTACCGATGCTATCCCCCAAATGCCTAGGTACTCTAAGTTCCTCAAGGAGATTCTAGATGGGAAGAGAGAGTGCAATGAGGTTGACTCGGTTGAAGTTGGAAAGTGTTTAGTGCCCTCATTCATAGGGAGTTGCCCAAAAATATGGAAGATCCGGGGAATTTCTTTGTTCCATGCAAAATCAAAGAAATGATGTTTGAAAATGCTATTTGCGATCTTGGTGCTAGTGTAAGTATCATGCCTTATTCGGTCTTCAAGAAACTCAAGCTAGGTGAGCTTCTTCCATCCAATATAACCCTTCAATTGGCCGATCGATCTATTAAGTTTCCTAAGGGGATAGTTGAGGATGTTCCTTTCAAGATAGGAGAGTTCACTATTCCCGTTGATTTCATTGTGCTAGAAATTGAGGAAGATGAACATATTCATATCATTCTAGGAAGACCTTTCTTAGCCACTTCGGGAGCTTTGATAGATGTGAAAGGAGGCCATATTACCTTGAGAGTTGGTAAGAAGGAGGAAAGCTTTAAGTTGAAACCAATGCATGAGTCTTTGTCTCTTGTGCAAGGAATTGTGTGTGCTAATTCCCCTCGTTCTATTGATAATGTGTGTATGATTGACTCTTCAACTAACGATGTTCTTGAGAATTTTAATGATGTTCTTTCAAGTTTTGATAGCATGAAGGTTAGTGAAGATAAAATGATGATTCCCAAGCTTGTAGACGAGGAGGAAGTTGAGATTCCAAGTTGGTTTAAGCTCTTTCCTCAAGATGAAGGGGATGTTTCTATGATTATGGATGTTGAGGATCCATCTACATTGAGCAACAAGCCAAAGAAGAAGGCTCGTGATTTCAAGAAGTTGAGAAAGAGAAAGAAGTTAAGATAAGAAAAATTTGCAATTGAGAAGTCTTTGAAGGAAGTTTCGCCAAGAAACAATGAAAGGTTGCTAAAGATTAAAGAGGATTTTGCTTTTTCCGCTACCTTGAAGAAGGTGGTGTTCTTTGACCCTCCGTGATTTGGAGAAAGTGTCGAGCTTAGGACCTTAAGCATGCGCTTCCCGGGAGGCAACCCGGAGTTTCTAACTTTTCTTTTTAATTTTGAATTTTTCTTATTTTTCCCTCTTTTATTTCCTTTTCTTTTCTCTTACTTTTCTACTTGATTGGATTTGTAGGACGCATTTTCGGATTGGATTTCACCAAGTGAGCATGAAGAATGAGAAGGTGTTTTGCGGTATTTGATATGATTATGTTCGATTTTATCGAAATTTGAGGTAAACGGGGAAAGAATTTTAGTGAGGTAAGTTAGGGATTTTATGCTTAAAGTTGAAGGAAGTTTGTGCTTGGTGGGTTCTTATGGTGGGTTCAAGAATTTCTAGCTTTGAACTCACTAAAATTGGATTTTGCTACTGCCTATGTTGGTGTTTATCACCATCATAATTCATGTACCCACCATAGAACGCACCAAGAACTTAGAAAATTAAAAAAAAAAAAAGAGAAGAAGAAGAGGTGGCTGCCAGGTGTGGGCGCGCACGCACCTAGTGCGGCCGCGCACCATGCTAGTGCGGGCGCACCAGCCCAGCCGTAGCCCCCTTCCTCCTTTTTCTTTCCTTCTTTCTTTTCCTCATTTCCCCATACTTCCTCTTACTTGCATCGACCCCCATCACCCTCATCCCCCATAACCGCCCTCAAACCCTCCTCTTCATCGTCAATTTTCATCAATTTTCCACAAATCTTCACTCCAAATTCATCAAAATCATCTACATTTTCATCTAAATCATAAAAAACATACTATTTCACCAAATTAAACCCTTAATCTCTCTCCTCCATGTTTGGGTAAAATTTGGGGTTTTTGAATTTGCTTGAAATTGGTGGCTTAAATGGGCTCAATCTTGCTTCATATATGGTATAATCATTTGCTTGAGGGAGCGGTGTTCCTTTAATTGGTAATATCGGTTCTTTTGGATTTGATCGTGGATTTTTCTTTTGGGTGGTGGAGTAGGTTTGCGTGTTTGGGAGGTGGATGTGTTTGGGGTAGGTTCATCAATGGAAGTGTTTGTTTTGCGTTTCTTGACTAGGTTTTTGAGGACTTTCGACATGATGAACTTCGAGTGTAAGGATCACAAAAACCAAACACAAAATTCCCAACAACAATCCGCAAAATCACAAACCAAGAACTTCAATGTTCACCAATCACAATTCCAATCCAAATTACCAAACAACACCAAACACAAGAAGAACCAACAATACCACAATATCACCTTACTACCCAAACTACCAAAATTCTAATTCCAAATTTCTCAACAAATTTGCTCACAAATGCTACAAAATCAACAAACAACACAATGTAAGGTGAAATCAAACAACAAACAACTCAAATAATCATCCTAAAACCAATATCAATCATCAAAATCATCAAAGTTGAAACTACTATTATTCATGCTCATGAATAAATCAAAACTTGCAAATATATGACATAATTAAGCAATTAAAAGCTAGAGAAGATGATCATACCATATATGAAGCAAAATTGAACCACTTTTAGCCACCAATTTCCACCAAATTGAAAAACCCCAAATTATACCCAAGTATGGAGGAGAGAGATTGGAGGTTTAATTTGGTGAAAATAGTATGAATTTGATGAATTAGATGAAAATGTAGAAGGTTTTAGTGAATTTGGAGTGAAAATTTAAGTGATTTGGGTTGAAATTTGATGAGTTGTTGAAGTATATGGTGCGGTTTTGAGGGTTTGAGGGTGATGGGGGTCGAAGGTATGAAGGAGGAATAAGGGGAAATGAAAGAAGAAAGGAAGAAGGAAAAGATAAATGGGGGGGCACGGCCAGGGTTGCGCCTGCACCAGGCCATGGCACGGCCGCACCAGGCACGTTCGCGCCCGCACCTCTGCTAGCCCGATTCCTTCCTTTTTTTTACTTCTTGGTGCGTTCATCGGTGGGATTATCGATCAAGATCAACATTTGGGCTACTGAACCACTGAAATTGGAAGATTCAAATCAAGATTTTAGTGGGTTCAAAATCCCAAATTAATAGTAGCACCACATGAACCCACCAAGTGCAAACTTCCTTCAACTTTAAAGCACAAAATTCCCTATCTTACCTCACTAAAATTCTTACCCTTTTACCTCAAATTTCGATGATATCGAATATAATCACATCAAAAATCGCAAAACACCTTCTCATTGCTCATGCTCACTTGATGAAATCCAATCCCAAGAAAGCAACCTACAAATCCAAATTAAACAAGTAGAAAAGTGAAAGAAAAGAACTAAAAGAAGGAAAAATAAGAAAAAAATTCATAATCAAAAAGAAAAATTAGAAATCTCTGGGTTGCCTCCCGATAAGAGCTTGCTTATGGTCCTAAGCTCGACCCTTCCTCCAAAGCATGGAGGGTCAAAGAACACCACCTTCTTCAAGGTAGCGGAAAGAGCAAATTTTTCCTCAACTTCAAGCAACCTCTCGTTGTTGCTTGATGAAACTTCATTCAAAGACTTTTCAAATGCAAACTTTTCTTTCCATAACTTCTTTCTCTTTCTGAGACTTCTTAGAATCATGAGCTTTTTTATTTGTTTTGTTGTTCAGTGTGGATGGTTCCTCACCATCCATACTCATAGAAACATCACCTTCATCTTAAGGATAGAGTTCAAACCAATGAGGAATGTCAACTTCATCCTCGTCCATAAGCTTGGGAATCATAATTTTCTCTTCACTAACCTTCTTGTTATCAAAACTTGAAAGAACATCATTACAATTCTCAAGAACATCGTTAATTGAAGAATCAATCATATACATTATCAATAGAGAGAGGGGCACTAACACACATAATTCCTTGCACAAGAGACAAAGACTCATGCATTGGTTTCAACTCAAAACTTTCCTCTTTCTTACCAACTCTCAAGGTAATACGGCCTCCTTTCACATCTATTAAGGCTCCCGAAGTGGCTAAGAAAGGTCTTCCTAAAATTATAGGGATATGGTCATCTTCCGCAATCTCAAGCACAATGAAATCAACGGGAATAGTGAGCTCTCCTATCTTAAGAGGAACATCCTCAACTCTCCCCTTTGGAAACTTAATAGATCGATCGGCCAATTGAAGGGTTATATTGGATTGAAGGAGCTTACCTAGCTTGAGTTTCTTGAAAATGGAATAAGGCGTGATACTAACACTAGCACCAAGATCACAAAGAGCATTATCAAACATCATTTCCTTGATCTTACATGGAATAGAGATATTACCCGGATCCTCCATCTTTTCGGGCAACTCCTTATGAATGAGGGCACTAAAACACTTCCCAACTTCAACCGAGTCAACCTCGTTGCACTCTCTCTCCCCATCCAAAATCTCCTTAAGGAACTTAGAGTACCTAGGCATTTGGGTAATTGCATCGGTGAAGGGAATAGAAAGGTGGACTTCCTTGAGCATGTCAAGAAACTTCTTAAATTGCTCATCCATTTTATGCCTCAAGAATTTTTGTGGGTATGGTAGATCAGGTATCCTCACTTCCTCATGCTCTTTTTCAACATTCTTCTTTTTCTCTTGCACTTCCTCATAACTCACACTCTTAGACACACCCTTCTCATTCTCCTCTCTCAAATCACTCATCACCTTATCCTCCTCAATGGACCTTGAAACTCCCTCATCAAGAACTCTCCCACTCCTAGTGGTGATGGAATATACGGGTTTCTTAGGTTCCACTCCTTGAGAAGGCAAAGAGGATGGGCTAGCACAATCCTTTAAAGTGTTGGCTTGTTCGGTTTGTGTCTCAAGCATTTTGTTATGAGTCATCATCTCATTAAATTTCTTGTCACTCACCGTCATATAGGTGTTTATGATCTTGGTTTGGTTATCAATCATTTCTTCCAAATTTGTCTTAAACGATGATGGTTAGGAATAAGAATTTTCACCATTGGCTTGAGGCTTTGGAGCAAAACCGGGTGGGGGTCCCCTTTGGTTGTTATTTTCAAAACTTCCCCGATTTTTGTTGTTGTTCCAATTGCCTCGGCCTTGACTATTACCACCATTATGGTAATGGCTACCAAAGCCTTGAGATTGACTTTGGTTTCCATACCCATGGCTTGGGTTTTGATTACTATAACCTTGGTTGTTTTAGTTACCTCAGAAACCTTGGTTTCCTTGGTTCCTATAGCCTCCATTGTTGTAGTTATCGAAACCACCTATGGGGTGAGAATTCCTATTGCCAAAATTCCTAGGTCCATCAAACCTTTGACCAACATTGGCATTAGACACAAAGTTCACATGTTCACATTCATTATTTTCAACATCATCACATCCATCAACAAAAGTTTGAGAACACATGGAAGAATCATGATCATAAGATTCACAAGCATCACAAAATAGACAACCACTTGGCACGTTATTGGAAGTAGAAGGAGTAGAGTTAGAAAATGTAACTCTCCCTTTGGATTGGGAGGGAAGACTCAATGAATTCGTAGAAGCACTCTCAAGCTTTGCTTTGATCTATGTCATTTCCTTCCCTAGATTTGAAATTTTGGAGGACAAATTGTTAATTGCGTTGAGGTGGTCCACCGAATAAACCGTCGAGCCACTCTTGCTCGTAGACTCCCTCTCTTCTTCTTGCCAATCTCTATAGTATCTCACCACATCCTCAATGATGTCAACTACCTCTTCTTTCGTCCTATTCATTATAGGACCTCCGGCTCCCCCATCAAGGCATGAATTGCCTTGGGTACTTAAGCCCCCATTGAAAATTTGAATCACTTGATACGTAGGAATTCCATGATGTGGGCATTCTATTTGGTACTCCTTATACCTCTCCCATGCTTCATAGAGATTCTCATTAGGCCTTTGTTTGAATCCTTGGATCATAGCCCTAGCCTCTGTCGTCTTCTTTTGTGGGTAAAAGCGAGACAAGAAAGCTTTTGTGACTTCATCCCACGTCTTAAGGGAATACGGCTTAACCTCCTTATCTAACCACTCTAAGGCACGACCATTAAGAGAAAAGGGAAACAACTTTAGCCGGATGAACTCTTAATTGTATTACAATACTTCTTAAATTCCTTTAGGTGATTCAATGGGATCTCATTCTTGGCTCCACTAAATTGCCTCTGTTCTATCAAAGTAATCATGACCGGTCTTATTTCAAAATCGTTCGCCGGGGTTGTAGGTGGAGCAATACCGCTCTCAAACCTATAAGCACCGGGAATTCCCAACTCCTTCAAAGCTACTCTTGGATTCTCTCCCATGCCTTGCTCTTCTTCTTCCTCAAACTCTTCTTCACTTGAGGAACTTAGGCTCAAAGATCAATTGGCTATCCTTTTTCGTGAAATAGCTCTTTCAATTTCCGGATCCAAAGGAACTAAGGACCTATCACGAGTTCTACTATGCATGAAAAAACTCAAAGAAAATTGTTAGTAATGCAGCTACAAGTGTAGCCTAAAAGAAAGAAGAAAAATCTTTTGTGTTTTTGAATAAGATGGAATAGACTCAACAACAATACACAATCACAACACCATTCGCCGGCAACGGCGCCATTTTGACGAGGGGTTGGAACTAGGTTGTTGAAACTAATTCTACCCTAGGTTAAACATAATTTATAATCTCTCAACACACCCTTACACAAGTATAATGGAAAGTTGAGGGTCGAACCACTAAAGAATGGAGGGCAATTATCTATTGTCAATGGTCAAGCTATTCCGAAATAGAATGGTAGGGTGTGAATGCTAGGACAAGGATGACTAAACAAACAAGTTTAAATCAAGTATATAAAACACTAGGGCTAGGATCCACATGAAATCGTAACGGATTCAATTAATTGGGAGGTCAAAGTGACTAAGTCGAACGATGAGAGGGAAAACCAATCATGCAACCAAAAGAGCATATCAAGCTATTTTCTTAGAGGTCTAACTAACGTCAACTACGATAAACTCTAGCTAGGAACGTCACAAGACACCTCAATCGTTAAATGCAAGCCACAAATCAATTGTTCGTATCAATGTGAACTTACAATGCAATCTAGTGCAACAATCAAAGTTAGCTACTCTTTAATTAATCACACACATGCACATGATCATCAACCAAATTTAATCACATCATCAACTCCATCAATTTTCCCCAATTAGCATTAATCCATTACTCATACATGCTTCACCATTACACTATCAAGAAATCTACTCACTAGAAATTGAAATTAAGATCAAAATAGCACTAAGCAACAAATTCATCATGATCATATCAAACAAGCTAAAATCAATCACAAATCAATCAAATTTCAATCAAACTAGAACAATCAACAAAACAAATGAAATCAAATTAAAGATCAAACTATAGATTGAATTAAAGAAAAGGAATCCTTACAAACTTGATCAAAGATCAAAGAAAATGTAGAAATCTTCAATAATCAACCATCCACCACGAAATTCTCTCACTAAAAACCTAGAATTTCTCTCTCTAAAATATCTCTAATTGAATTCTAATTATCCTCTAATGATTCTCTCTCTAAAAATAGAATGAAAAACTATATATAGGAAAGATACAAAATAAGAGTTAGTTAGATCGTCCAAAGAAACCCGGGAAGGCGCGGTCGCATCAAGGGAGAGGCGCGGCCGCAAGAAAATGGGTATGGAACAGGGACCCAAGCAGGCGCGCCCGCACATGGCGCGCCCGCGCCACCCAGGTGCGCCGCCGCACCACCCTCGTGCGCGCCCGCACCTGGCAGAGGGGAGCTATCCTCTTCTTCGTTCTAGCTCATCCTCGTGCGCTCCTCTTGGTGATGATGATGAACACTAAGGTAGGCAGTCTTGAAATGGATCTTTAGGTGGGTTCATACCAAAGATGATGCCCCCACCGCATGCATGCACCGATCTCATAAACTTGCTCCTTGCATTCCTTCAAACTTGAGCTCCAAATGACAAGAAAGAGGCATCCAAAATGATGAGAAATATGAGAGAAAGGCTCGGGAATCCTCGGAACACGATCATAAACTAAAAATACACGAAAACAAGCAAATAAAAGGGAAAAAGACCAAATAAACAAAGAAAACACAAATAAAGAAAACTAACTAAGGAATAAACAAACTAGAGAAATAAAGAACAAAACTAAGGAAAACTAAAGAAAAGATCTATAAAATAGCATGAAATTCATCCTAAAAGAAGCCAAATGAGTGCCATAAATGGCACTCATCAGATTGTTGCAAGGTGACAAAGGTTGTAGTTTTGCGACAAAGTGGTTTTCAATGCGCTTTCCGTACGGAGTCCCTTTATCAATAAAATTGATTCATAAAGTCCGTATGAAGGCTAAAATCGTATTTTCATATAAAACATCATTTCATTCCAAGTGAAACTCGTATACATAATTATCAATCCTAATCCTACTAGAATATGAAAAGAACCTTTCTAGATGATTCTAGAAGACTATAATCAATCCTACTAGCTTTAGGAAAAATGATAGGCCCTCCCCTAAATCATTATGCTGTATGTAAGGATCAAACCGGGCCTAGTTTAGTATTTTGGCCATAACTTCCTCATTATTCATCGGAATTGGGTATAATATATCGTTGGAAAGCTCTTTTCGAGCCCTATGCAACTACGCTATTATTGGACCCTTATCATGGACCAAACTAAACTGGATTGGCTATTTTCATTAAATAGAGTTGGTTTACGAAAAAAAAAGAAAGATTTTTAATAAAAACTAACCGCATCACTAGTCTTTTTCACACTTTCACTTCATTCGATTATGGTTCGACGCGAAAGATATTCATCACTTGGTTTGGTTTTGGGGATACACAAATGGGTGTCTACAGAAGTCCCCACTTTGACTGAGTTTGGAGAAACGCATGTTTCGAAAACAAAAGTCAAAGTATCAATAGGGACAGAGAATGATTCAGAACGTTCTGCGATCCTAAATCATTCTTGTAACGTCGATACCTGCAAACTAGCGTTAGTTAAAACAGATAAAAGAGTTAAGAAACGCGTATCTTGCACCGTCGAGCACACGTCTCTAGAGTAACCGATTTATTGTATTTCTGTTGTGACGACCTTCCACAAGATAGGGAATGCCGCTCGAAGACCGCTCTACTTGTGGCTGCCTCCAATTTCCGCTGCGATAGTCTTCCGCAAGTGATGAGTGTCATTTATAGCACTCATAGGGTAGTCTTTTAGGGTTATTTCTTTCCCCTTTTCATGCTTTCTTCTCTTATTTTTGGTCCATTTTCCTTTAGTTTCTCTTTTTCCTCTTTTCTTTATGATTCTCGTGTTTTTATCGTGTTTTCCTTTATTTGTCTCTTTTTCCCTTTTATTTCCTTTCTTTCTGTACTTGTGTAGGTATTGTGAGAATCACTTTGGCAAAGGATTCAATTTGGGACTTTAATGATCAAGCAAGGAAGAAGCATTTGGCTAGAGAGGGCTTGGAGAGGCCTCAGAGAGGTTTCCAAGGCAAATCCAGCAGGCCGCGGGCGCGGGTCATCTTGCTGCGGGCGCGGGCCCATGTTACTCAAAATTGCCAAAACTTGGAAGGAACTTGTCGCGGTTGCCCCGCGGGCTCTCCGCGGGCGCGGGTAAAATGGAGAGGCCGCTCCATTCAGAGAGACCACGGCCCCCTGATCAGGCTTTGGGAGCAGGGGATTAGCCGCGGGCGCGGGTTTCACTGCCGCGGGCGAGGATCTCTGTTGCCGCGGGCGCGAGGTCTGCCCAGATAGCCCGCGGAGGGTTCCGTACCCATTTTTCTGCGGGCGCGGGTCTATTGAGAGAGGGCGCGGGAGCTGCCAATTTCTTCTTTTCTTATAAATAGAATTGTATTTCCTTTTTGAAGGGGACTTTTGATAATTTTCATTAGCTTAGTTTTAGAGAGAGAATCTAGAGAGAAGTTAGAGAGAAGTTCTTGGTTTTGGATTTGTAACTCAACATTTGATCAATCAAGTTTGGATTCCTTCATTTTCAATCATCAATATTAGTGAGAATCTCTTCCTTCTTTCATCTTTTACTTACTTGCTATTTGATTTTTGCTTGTTACTTGTTCTTCTTTGGATTTGAATTTGATATTGTTGATTATTTTTTATTTCTCTTAGATTTTGATATAGAAATGAAGATTAAAGCACTTTCTAGTTATTTGTTCTTGAATTTCACCATGATTAGTGAGTAGATTAGTTGCTAGGGAAAGGGGGAAGCATGTTTGATTAATGAAATTGCTAGTTGATGCTCTTTGATTGATTGGTTTCTTGCAATTAAATTGGTTGACATAGTTTTGCATGTGATTGATTAGACTAGGAGTGATCAACCTATAAGATTAATCTAGATTGCATTGCAACTCTTAATGACATGAACAATCGAATTGAAAGTTGCTCTAATTGATTGGATTTGCTTGTGATTCTTCTTGATTTGCCTTTCATAGTGACACCTAGATTGGCCTATAGGAGACAGCATTTGAACTCTCTTGATTGCTACTATTGTTTGTCCATTGCAATACTTTAATTAATTGATTGAGCTCTAAACTAGCATTATCATTGAACTTGCATGTGGAACCCATATCCCTAGTGTTTAGACCTTTGTTTTACTTGATTAGACTTGCTTTATTTTACCATAGTGCCAACCATAATATCAACTCCATCTTCGAGGTAGCTTGACTTAGACTCTAGTTTTCATCATTGCATTCCCTAGGGATCGACCCTTAACTTGCCCTATATTCATATGAGGTTGGTTAGGTGTTTACAAATTTTGTTTGACTTGGGGAAAGGGTAGATAACGACATACATTTTCCCCCTCGTCAAAATGGCGTCGTTGCCGGGGATAAACTCCCGCGCCCGCGGAGGGACCGCGGGGACTTCCTGGAATTTCAGAATTTTAGTACCTGATGGGGGGCCGCGCCCTCTCCAGATTTTGCCGCGCCCTCTCCAAAACCTCCCGCGCCCGCGGAAAGACCGCAGGGCAACCGCGGGAAGTCCCTGGAATTGGGTTCCAAAGTTGCTTGAATTTAGGCCGCGCCCTCTCCAAATATGGAGTGCCCGCTCCAAAACCTTCCGCGCCCGCGGGGAGACCGCGGGGCAACCGCGGGGACTTCCTGGAATGAAGCTTCAAATTTGGTCGAATTGAGGCCCACGCCCTCTACAACAGGGGGCGCCCTCTCCAGAATCTCCCGCGCCCGCAGAGAGACCGCGGGGCAACCGCGGGAAGTCTCTGGAAATGACATTATAAATTTGCCTCAAGAGGAGAAATTTCCCCCGAGGTCTCTCCTTGCCCTCGGGGAGCCCTCTCCCCAGCACTCTTAACTTTTCTTCAAACCCCTTTGTTTTTCAACAAGCGATGATAATGCCCGACCTACAAAACAAACACAAAACTAACTCAAAAATAGAATCAAAAACCAATCAAGAAGAAAAGAAAGGAAAAAGAAATGAGATGAGAATCCGGGTTGCCTCCCGTAAGCGCTGTTGGTTAACGTCGTTAGCTCGACGTGCACCACCATTTCAAGGTGGCTTGAAAAGAATCATCTTCATGATTATATTGTTGAATGATTGTTGATATTGTAGTTTGTTGTTGGATTTTGGTTGTTGTGTTGATTGGAACAGGTACCTTGTAGTTTGTGGTGGTTTGGTTGGATTTGTAAGGAGGTTTGTGAGTAATTTTTGGAGGAAGTTGATTTGTTTGAGGGAGTTTGTTGTGTTCTTGTGACTTGTGTGAATTTTGTTAAAATGGATTTGATAAGAAGAGTCAAAAGTAGCAAGAAGCGCTCAAACCAATCCCCCGGCCAATCTTCTCAAGGCCACTCCTCAAACCCTCAACCCCAACCGCATTCCACAACTCAAGATGATGCTCCTCCTCCTCCTTTACCCCCTCTCAAATTTTGGAACCGGTCTAAACAAACCCCCATCTATAACAAAATGAAAGACCGGAAGTTTAGACCCTCCCGACATTACTTTCGTGAGGATATGGCCAAGTTAGGAATTGAAAATGACCTTGACATCCTCCTAGATAACCTTAGCTTGGGTGAATTTCTAAAATCGGCCCCTAGAACCTATTTGGAGCCTTCCATTGAATTTTTCTCCACATTTGAGTTCAATAAGGTGGGGGAAACAGATTTTATTATTTCCTTCAAACTCTTCAATGTCAAACACACCATGAACCTAGCCGAGTTCAATGTAGCCCTTGGTTTCAACCCCAATGATGATATCTTCGAGCCCCTCATCTCCCTTGTCCAATCTGAGTATAATGAGGTTTCTTGGTGGAGAACCATAGCCAACAAGAGGGAGTTTGATTCGAAAAAGTCTCTTGCTAGTGTGATTATCCATCCGGCCCTTAGGATCCTTCATAGAATTCTTGGGTATTCGGTTTTTAATAAGAAAGATTTGGGGAAGTTGTCTAGGGAGGAGATTTTGGTGTTATGGATGGCTTCCAAGCCGGAGTTAGGGTCAAGGATTAATTTTGGCTATATCTTCATGAATTGTTGCAAGGATATAATGCATGGGGTCAAAACGGGGGAAATTCATTGTGGGGGCATGGTGACACGTCTTGTGTCGTATTTTAAGCAAGAGGGGTTGTTGAAGCCTTGCACTCCGGTTGGAAGGAGTGAAGACGTATGGATTAGTTTGAAGAAAGTTAACACTTTACGTTTCATAACTAGCACTAGGAGAACCGGCACCTACTCTTGGCTAGTGAGAAATACCCACCGTTGCCTTTTCCCTAACCCGGCTGCCACCTCCATCCTTCGTGAGGCTAGGAACATTTGGATGGTCCCTAGGGACAATGGGAGGATTGAGGATGAGATGGAGGAGGATGATGAGATTGATGGGGGTGATGAGAATGATGAAGAAGAGGATGAAGGAGGAGGTGATGAATATGATGAAGACCAACAACAACCGCCACTACAACAACAATATGAGCATTTTCATGATGATGCTCAAGGAAGAAGAAGAGAAAGAACACGACAACAACAACAACAGGGTTTCCAAGGGGATGCTTATCTCCGAGAGATGGAGGCCATGAGAGACCAAATGGAGCGCATGCAATTGAGCATGCAAGGTATGTACTCGGACCACCAAACTTTGTCTTATCAAACTAGCGCATTGTATGACGCTAGTGTGCGTAGGGGGGAGGTCACACCTCCGGTCAACTACCCTAATGTGCCGCCCCAACAAGGGTCGGTACCTTCATGGGGTGGTGACAACCTCCCTACGTACCCATATTGGCCCAGGGTGGAGGACCCCGATGTGCCAAGGCGCGATTTCCCACCTTATAATTATAGGGTCTCGGGGGGGAGTGATTATCGGGGTGATCCCGCATATTACTATGTTCACCCCCATCACCCCGAGCCCCTTGTTCAGCCTGAGCCCTATGACCAATTAACCCGATCCCAACTTGACCTATTCCAGGGTCACTATGGTTTTCCTCCCGGTTACACCGGAGGTTGGGATACGGGTGATGATGGTGCCGGCCCTAGTGGCCAATAGTCCCCTTATGCATGTTTGTTCCCTTTTTTGTTCTCCCTTTCCCTATTTTGCATGATTATAGGCATCGCGGTCGATGCCTTCATTTTGTGAGGGGGGGCCAAAAAGGATGTTTTATGTTGGTTTGGGGAAGCACCTGGGGCTCGGTGGGAAGTCTTTGATAAGGCTTTTGATGGATTTTTGCTAATGGTCTCGTCGGTCTGTTGCTTGTTGTTTTGGTTCATTTCTTGATGTTTTTGGGAGTTTCTTGAGACAAAAAAAAAATTAATGATGATGGTTTCTCTAGTTCTTTGTATATAATTTGTACCTAAGTGTTTTATTGGTTGCTTTTGTTTGGAAGTTACTAACAATTTATGACCATCGAAGATAACTCTGCTTGTAGTCATCCTCTGCCGTTTGTGACCATGCTCCGCAAGCTAGGGAACACAATCGAAGATAACTCTGCTTGTAGCCATCTCCAGTTGTTTGTGACAACTCTCCACAAGCTAGGGAACGTCGTCGAAGACCATTCTGCTTTTAACGATCCTCAGTTTTGTTGTGATAATATTCCGAAGAAAATTACCGAAGACCACTAATTGTGACCCTTAATGCTTTAATTCTGCCATATAATTGCTTGTTGAAATTGCTGCTACTGATTCTTTGGGTGATGACAATCCTCTTTTCTTTGGGAATAGTTGCCAACACAACTCTTGTATGACGTATGACAATCCGATTAAGGGAAAGTTATCAATGCCACGTATCAATCCATATTTGGAAATGTTGCTACGATGAAGCGACAATCCGTATCTCAAAAAATTTGCCAAAATTCAATTTTGGGAAAAGTTGCCAATGTTTCTTAACAATCTGTTATAAGAACCTTGCTACGATCGACAATCCACATCTTGGAATTTAACTCTTGAAAGCAATCCACCTTGGAAATTTGCCAACGCTATGCGACAATCCTTTTAGGAAAATATTGCCACAACTGACAATCTGCGTCTTGGAACATTTGCAAAAAATAAAAAAAAAAAAAAAAAAAAAAAAAAAGGTTGATCGACAATCCACTTCGTGAAAATTTGCCACGTTAAGGAACCTTTTCCGAAATTTATGATGAATAGAGACCTACGACAATCCTTTGGGAAATTTTTCCATAGGGAACCGGGTGCATGACGATCTAATATCAGAAAAATTGCCAAGGTTTTCATGAATATATGACAATCCAAACTTGAAAAAAATTTCCAAATAGAGAAGGAGCACAACAATCCAGCTTGGAAACTTTGCCAGCGGTGACAATCCAATCTTGGGAAAGTTGTCTTCGAAGAATATGCGCGACAATCCACTCTTGGAAATATTGTCAGTTTGAGATGACAATCCAATCTTGGAAAAAATTGTCGCATAATTGATGTGCTTACTTTTGAACCGATGCCTTGGTGCTTGTGATGAGCCAGTACTTAGGCGCTTTAAGCTAAGTGAGACAATCTTTTGTCAGGTCAATCACTTACTACGAGTGTAATTGAGTCGACTACTAATCATGTCAACTTGCTTATAGGGCTAACTAGCATACCAAGGAACCCAAAAATGCCGCATAAGGTCCGCATAATTTAATATGGGGGCCACGTATCTCTTCGCTGCACTGGCGTTCGCCAGAACATATTGTCGCCGTGTTCTCGCTCTGTCACCAGGTGACAGATTTTGTCGCCAGGCGACAGCCTTGTCGTCTGGCGCTGGAGTCAGGTTTATATTCGCAGTTTTTCGAAAAAAATCTGGGAATGTTCTTGCTTGCTGGAATGTACCTGCATTTATATTTTGGACTATAGGACTTTGCTCATCTTTTTAGTTATCTTAGGGTTGACCTAAGGCTTAGTGTTTCTCGACTTATTGCATTATATTTAATGTGTTTTGACACATATGACTTGTCATGACTCGACTCAAAGCATTTAACACATGTGTTAGACTCTATTCAAAGTGATAAGACACGACATGACTCAATGTTCACGACTCGTGTGCGCATTATAGTGACTAAAACAAAATTTTCCGTCATTTTTGTGGAGGGTACTAACTTTCTCCCAAAAAAGAAAGACGCGAAAAGACAAGAGTGAAGCATGCCGAATGAGCTTAAACACATATATGCGTTTGATACTATCTCTCAAAGTTCAAGGATTAATTCATCCTAAGCTATCTCAATTGTTGACTCAATGATGAAAGTATTTGGGTAACTTAGGCGCGAAGGCTAAGTACTTCATACTTTGTGATGCAATGATGATTTGATGAGTGATTTTGTTATGTCAAGGCATGCTTCGACGTTTTGTTAAGATTTCATGACAAAGGGTTCCTAAGGGAAGGAATATTTGTCTATGTATGTGTGTTGTGTGTGCAAGTGACACTAAGTTAAACTGCAAAGGCTAAGTGTATGGAAAATATATTGAGAAGAGTCAAATGATGGTGACTCTTAGGCTAGATAAGCTAATGATGTAAGGATCAAGCCCCCAAGTCTAGCTCTACATGGATAGGGATGAGCATTAGATATCCCTTGATATGATCATGGTGTAAGTGTGTGAATGTGAATATGAATGCATTTTTATTACGGCCGCTCCTCAATGTGAAGTCGCCTACGTATCCGTTAGGAATCAGGCTGTATGTAGCTCTAGCCGAACCTCGCACAAGTTGTGTATACCTCAAAAAGGTCTTTTTGAGGGTTGTAACGTGGTTAGGATAAAGGATAGAGAAGCGGGGGATAAAGGCTCAAGACCCTAGATAAGCCCCCAAGGTGTGCAACCTTGCTTTTGAATTTTTGTATTTTTATGCTTGAGTTTTTTCACCTTTTTTTTGCTCTCTTTCTTTTTTTGCTTTTGTATATTTTTTTTTTCTGTTTCTATCTAAATCTCTTTTTTACTAAGTGTCAGCAATCTCGATCATGCGGTCTATCACTCACTTGGCATTCATGTTTCTCAGGCACGGTACCGAGCACTCTATAAGAAACGCAATCTGGGACGTGTTCTTATCAAAGATATTTTCATATCAAAGACATTGGAACACTTGCCCTTTTGTACACTTTTATTGTTATTTTCTTACTTTTGTTATTTTAATCTTTTGAATCACTTAAGCTTTTGTTCTTCAAAATTTGCATAAGTTGCACACCATCCCATCCCAAGGTTAGGTAGATGTGGGTTGAAGAAAGAAAGGTCAATCGTTAGATGAGGCTCAAAGTGGTGTATGAAGAAAGGATTATTGCATATTTGAAAGGGTGAAGATGATATGATATGGCTACAAGGGGTGCCTCAAATCATTAGTATACCTTGCGCTTAGTTCGAAGTTTTTTTTTTTTTTTTTTGATGCAATGCAATGATGATATGTAAGGAAATAAAATGCTCACTTTATTGAAGGGAAAAGAAAAAAAAATCTACGAAGTAAAATCTAAGAGAAAGGTGTCTATGTTAGACTTTATTAGGGAAAGGATGAACACAAGAAATTGAAAAAAAGAGGTCACGAAATCTTGTCGTTGAAGCTCGCCTTGTGTCTTATGTTTTATCATCACCCGGTCTTCTTGCTAGCTAAAGGCAATGGGGTCTTGTTTGCTTCAATGAGACCTTGAGTGAGATTTTGAAATCTGTAACATTTATTTGTGGTATGACCATTTCCTTGATGGTACTTGCAGTAAGAGTTGGGATTCCATCTCGAAGATCGCATTTCTGGCGTTGGATCTTCAGTAGGGCCAATAGGTTTGATTAATCCTTGACCATAGAGACGATCGAAAGCAACATCATTAGTAATTCCAATGGGTGTGAGCTCTCTTTTGGGTTTCTACTTAGATCCTTCATTATCCATGGCTAAGACTTCATTGAGGTCAAAGGTACTAATATTGTTACTAGAGTGGGCGTTTTCGAAAGAAGAAGGATTGTCGTTCTTCTTTCCTTTCCAGCCACTGTGGTTACCATTGTTAGTAGCTTTTTGCTTTGCGAGGTCATCTTCAATTTCAATGCCTACGTCATAGACGGCTTTAAAAGTGTTCAAATTATGTTGATATTTCAAATGCTTCGAATACTTCTCTTGGAGATTCTTGATAAACATCCTTACTGGTTCTTTTTCGGTGGGCACCTCAATCATCTTAGTGGAAGTTTCCCTCCATTTATTAAAGAAAGAAGTAAAGCCTTCATTCTCTTTTTGCCTTAGCATCTCAAGTTGTCTATAGTCGATTTTGACTTGAATATTACACTTATATATATCAATGAAAGCGTTTTTTTATTTCATCCCAAGTAGAGGTTTTCTCTTTATCAAGAGAGAAGAACCAATGTTGATAAACAGTTTCTAAAGATAGTGAGAACAAAGAGTGAAAAATATTCTTATCAATACCCTTAATAATCATTATAGTTTCAAAGGCCCTTTAGTGAAATAAGGATTGTTGGCTTGAACTTAGGGATGTCGTTGGCATTAAACTTCTGTGGAAGAAGTTCCTTGTCCACCGAGACCCCTTGCGAGCTAATGCCCTGGAACCTATAGTCATTGGATATTTTGCTCAAGCTATCTTGCATGAGCTCCATTTTTTGTTGCTTAACAGGGTCATTGATTTAAAGAGTTAAAGCCTTCAACACTTCAGTTATGTTAGCCATTTCTTTCTTGAGCTTATTGACTTCTTCTTGACTTGCCATTATTTTCTTAGCTTTTTTTTTTTACGAATCTGTTTATCAAAAAGTTGAATTTGAATAAAGATATTGTCCTTGATTAATCGCCCTTCTCTCCTTGACCAATTGCTGTGGAAAGGGAAATAATGGATACTTATTGTTAATTATTTGATTTAAACTCTATTCAACATGCAATGGATGGCAAAAGAATATAGAAGGAAATAGAAATGGAATGGACCCTCAAATCAAATGACGGAAAAACGACTCATGCATGAATCTTAAGAAATGGTCATGGTGACATATACAAAGTGTTTGCTAAGACTGGTGAGTTTAGGTGACATGTTAATACTTGTGTCATGAACATGGGGCTATACTATGTGACTAGACTCGAACAAAGCCTAAGTTAAGACTTCACGTATATGCATTAAACTGGACAGGCTGTGGTATTTTAGTCATAACTTTTGACCTGTGACTTTTATTTACACGAAACCAACTCCTAATGAAAGATAAAACTCAGGGCTGCAGATCTATTGGTTGTACGACTCGTAATTCTTCCTAGAACTTCGGCTATGACCAAAACAAATTGACACTTGTGCAGTATACGGAATAAAAATCTGGGTTGACTCAAAGGAACTATGATTAATCAATTAATTAAGCAAAGTCCTATAGTCATTGGTTAGTTTATTTAAGACTTATTTAAAAACACAAGTCAAAACAAACGGTTAGTTTAGTCACATAATAAGTATGCACAAGCAAGAGATGCACAGGTAGTCAAGTAGTCACAATATGATGCAATGAGTTTGCAACCTAACTATGGCTCTAATTCTCCAAAGTTCAATGATATGGGTTAGTCAAATAGGGTCCATGGTTATGATTCCGGATGCATCACGCGGAAGCCTTACCTTTGGAAGGGTTGGCGCGTATGGATGGGACCCCGCAAATTAAACTTGCTTCCACAGTTTAGTGGATTCACAAACTCGGATGTACCCATCGTTGTCAGGACCGTTCGATTGGATTGATGGAGAGTGAACCCCAGAGGGTTATGGCCATATGTAGAACACATATGGGTTTAAGAAAAAGAGAAAAACTCAATCAGGAAGTAGAATCGAGCCAACAATGCTAGAACCAGTCAAAACAAGAAGGCAGAGTTTTGGCTCGGTACAGGAAGAACATGGCGCCAGACTACAAAGACTGTTGCCACAAAAGTAACCCTGTCGCCAGGCGACAGAACCACATTACAGGCAACGGGTTTTGTTTTCTAGATGCTAGTTCCTACATGCCTCAGCAGGTATCTGTGTTCTTAGAATTTTCCAGTTTTCGTAGTATTATTTCGATTCTAGTTGTGAAAGATATTTCTCAAATTTCCTACGTGTAAAAATCCTATGTTTTTTACTCATTTCGGATGGCCTATCCATCCAATGAGGACCTTTTTTATGCATATGACAATAATGTTAATCAAAATTACGCACATGAAAACTTAGAACTTTTCGAGTCTCATCCGCTCATTCTAAATTATTACCAAAATAAATTTTAGGAATTAAAATAGAAATCCTCCCCAATGGAGTCTCCAAAAAACTGTAGGTAATATTTCAAGCATTACCCCAAACTTGAACCCCACTGTAATCATATACTAAAGTATGGTGGCGTCAAAGGGAAGAAAACAAGAGCAAAAGAGTCGCCAACAAGTTTTAGGAACTTGTAAACCGTTCACGAGGTGAAGGTTACACCCCTTAACGATGTTTGAGATCTTCAACTCCAATAGGTCTAGAACCAATCAGGGTTCGGGGATGAGGGTACGAATCCAATCTAAAAGAGGAAGAACCCGCCCAATAAGATAGGCCTCTACTTTATTCTACTCGTATTCATGTGCGCTTTCTGACTAACATGCAATCATTATTTTAACCCTAAACCTATTTAATCTATGTTGGTTGAATATTAATGCACAAATAAATCTATTACCTTGAATTAAAATCACATTAGCCTAAACCAAATTATTAATTATCTTACTAGGCGTGATTTCAAGTACAAATTCCCTTTAAACATGCATAAAAGGTGTGATCAAACAATAACAATAATATAAATCAAGCAACATAATAATAATTACAATAATCATCACATCATAATCATAATCATAATAAGGCATAATAAAGCTTAATAATAATTGCAAGATCCTAGGCATGATACTAATAAGGTTAATAACAAATCCTAGCATGTCACTAAACAATAAAGATCAAAGCTTTAACCCCAACGTGATACTAATCATGCTATTATGATATTAGAAAGAATAAAAGGCACCCTAAACATGACACAAGAAAGCAATAATAACATCCTAACATAATGCTAGGAATTAAACAAATCTAAGCATGCTTTTTACATTGAAATAAAAAGGGAGTAAGCTAACTACTTACTTCAAGCCTCGTACTTCTTTCTAATAACAAAATACACGAGTTTGTAAACTTCAATGAAATAACAAAATTAAAGAATTTAATTAAAGAATTGAAAGAAAGAGTTAAAAAGTTTAGACTGGATTTGGGACCAAACCCTCAAAAATTATTAACCTTTCACGTCTAGGGCGAAGGCAACTTCGAACTTGGCTAGGTGTTTCTAGATCTTGTGAATGCAGTATGGTTTTTGTAAAAGCTAGCTTAGAAAGAGAGAGAGAGAAAGAAAGCATGTATTGCTCGAGAGAGAAGAGAGGGAATTTTTAATGAGAATTGGTTGATGTAAAACGGAGATTCGAGGACCCTATTTATAGGAAAACAGTCCAGAATCCGATTGAAACCAGTTAAAATTTGAAAAGGAATAAAACTCCACTCTGTCGCCAACAATCAATCTTGTCGCCAGACAACAAGATTGTCGCAAGGCGATAGGCCTTGTCGCCAGGCGACAAAGCTGTCGTTTTGCGACAAAGTGGTTTTCAACGCGCTTTCATTACGGAGTCCCTTTATCAATAAACTTGAGTCATAAAGTCTGTATGAAGGCTAAAATCGTATTTTCATATAAATCGTTATTTTATTCCAAGTAAAACTCATATACATAATTATTAATCCTAATCCTACTAACAAAATTTTCAAGGTTAATGGCCACAGGTTAAAACCATTCTATGATCAAGCTTATGTGACCATGATTGAAGACATTTTATTTGAACAAGCATGAAGAGAGAAATGTCGAGCCAACGACGTAAACCAAAGGCGCTGATTGGGAGGCAACCCAAGATTAATTATTTCTTTCCTTACAGTTTTATTTATTTATTTATTTTACTCATTTAATTTTATTTTTCAGCATTCACTCCCTACATATTTACGCTAAATTGTGCTTATAACTGAGTTGCAATTGCTGCACTAATTCACTCCTGTCTCACAGAATATTTTAGTTACAATAGTATATATTTTAACAACTGAAATTCACTAAACACTGAGTTTTGCTAGTCGGTTTGCAAGAGCTTAGCTAATTTAGTTGTGGCTTAGAATATCTCATTTGGTGTCAATGTTCTGTCCAGAATTGCAACCTTTCTTATCATCACAGTCTTATTATAAAGTACACTGACATTCTGCCTTAATTATGCCTTTCTAGGAATTTGCTTCTTCTTGTGCTGTGTACCAGATTCACAAAATGGTAGATTCCTGCTGCAACTTTGGACATATTCATAAATCTTCGATACTTTAAAATTTGTTGCCCAATGAATAGAGCAGAAGCACAACAATAAAGAAAATAAAGGCAGACCAACCTGAGTCATCAAAACAGAGAACAGATACAGCTAAGTTTCTTCTCCTTTTTCTTCATTTCTTTTTCATCGAGGACAATGAAAAGTTTAAGTGGGGGGGCCACTGTTGTTTTCTATATTTTGGATGTTGGGATGTTAGTTTGGGTTACAATTTTAGCAACAAAAAGTTGTTTGACTATGACCATTTTTAGGGGAGATGCTGCCGATTTTTTTTTAGATATTGGAAATTTTGAGCTAATAGCAGTAAAATACAAAAAAAAAAAAAAAAAAAGTGTTTTTATTCTCCGGTATTCTTGATAACCTATCCTTTAAGCTTTTGTCATTTCCCTTTGAAACTGCAACTAATTCATGTTTTGAAAATGATTTAGGCATTTAAAACAGTTTCTACGCCACATCAACCAAAAAGCCTATCCCTGTTATTTTCCATGAATAAATCACAAATGTACCTCTACTTACACATCAAATGGTTAACCTTTTTGAAATTAGTAGAGAATATTAAAGTGTGATGTAAAAATGGTTGTTGATATTCAGTGGTGATACATACAGTACTATAAAGTGAAAGTTTCAATATAAGGCTCTGCGTACCAATGATTGGGTATATGTGTTAATCAATTCACATATAGTGAATTACAAAAAAAAAATAAAAAAAAATAAAAAATCAAACCCAGTTATGTACGTGTGATGTTTCTATCTCTTGCTTGTGTAGTTTGAGTAAGTAGATCCTTAGGGGAATCTTAAAGTCTAGTGCCTTGGACCAAGTGGACCGGGAGCCACTGGTCGAACACTCGTTACATGGACTACTCAACAGAGATTGAACATTAAGAGTCATGAAACTTACAAAAAAAAAAAAAAAAAAAAAAAGTAGAAAAAAAAAAAGAAGAAGGGGGCAGTGTACATAAAAGTTCAATGTGCACTCAAGAAATTTTTGTTATGAGAAATATTTGATTTGGTTGTAATCATACTATGCTCTACTAATTTATAGAATATTACCACCACAATCCCATAATTATTGTCATATCCTTCATTTACCTAAACCCCCATGATAACCTTAAAATTAAAAGTCCTAATGATTTGAGACATGTAAATTGGTATAAGCAAGGAGGGTGAAAAATGATAAAAGTTAACCAACCAAGTTGTCAAGTTATATTGGAGAAAATTTTATGAATTGTGTTTTAAAATTGTTTATTGCTATTTAGTTGAAAATTTCTGAATAACAGACTTTGTGGGTATGTCTACTGCAAACCCTCACGAGACCGTACTCGTCCTCTAGGGGGGACTTAGGGGTTTAAAGGGCTTGTTGCACGTGCTAAGTGTAACCGTGATTCCTACGACAGTAAGTTAGGTTTATTGCTTTTATTGGTTAGTTTTATTTAGTTTGTTCGAGGGCGACCAAAGACTAAGTGTGGGGAATTTGATAAATGCATAATATACTATAATTTTAGTCCCTAATATTAGTCCAATGGCCGCTTTATATTGGTTATTTTATGATTTTATTTACTTTTATTATTTTAGATTTTATTTTATTCATTATTTTATTTTATAGTTATTTTTATAATAATTGATACTTAATTTTATGTTGTGTGTTTTTGGTAGGAAGAAAAATATTCGCAAGCACTACGAGCCCAATAGCAAAGCAGACTAGCAAATATAAAAAAAAAGGGGGGAAGAAGAACAAGGCACGTGACTTAGCAACATTAAACAATAAGAAAGCAAAGATAAGAAAGTAGCAACAAATAAAGTAAAGAAAGGAGCGTGAAAACCAAAGATACCCCAAAATCTTATTAAGGTTCATCTTCAACAATATCATCCGAAATTCAAGCAAATAGAAGATGAATTTCCATCTTAAATTTTATCTTTCCAACCTAGAAAATCATGGGAGGTCGTTGTTTTTGGCTATAAAAACCCCAAAACAATCATCTCAGAGGACACACAACTTAGCCAATAATTATACAAAGAGTACGAGAGTTCGAGTGAGTCCGTAATTGGGCAATTGGTGAAGAGAAGATAGCCATTGGAGGGCAGCTTAGTCTCGAATCCAAGGTAGAACAAGAACGAAGGTGAATCGCGGGGTCGAAGCCGGGTTTATTCGGGTGTTCATCAGAGTATATTTTATAAGTCTTCTTCTGAACTTATTTGTTCAATACTACTAATTTATTTGATGTTCTTTGCTAAATTGATGAAGTACTTTTATTGGATTATTGATATTATAATTGATTCTTGATAGTATTATTTTTTCGATTTAATGGGTATTTGAAATTTGCTCGTTCTTGATTATTAAATTTGCAATTTGACATTGATTGTTATCTATCATGTTATTAGTTGTGAATTATTGCTATCTATATGATTTGGCTTAGTTTGAATTATATAGTGAAGTAGTATCTAATTTTTATCAAGTCTGCGATTATGGTTTGGTTTAAATCAGAGGGCATTTTCAATCTAATTATTCTAAGCATTTATGTGATTAGTTTAATTAGGACTAATGAGGTCTCCTAGTTGTTAATGCTTCCGTATCTAACTCATGCAAGTTGCGAAATATTTGTGTTAATTAGATCGGTTTAGAGTCAATTTCGGCTTAGTCCAAATTTGGTTTCAAGTAAGGGAGATAGGGAGTCTTTGTTACTATAGTCTCTACGATTAGTCTAATCGTTAAATTGAGTATTTTGCAGAGTCGGTCAATTGTTGTTATCAATAGTTTAGTATGAGTAGTGCCGAAGTGGAATTGGTTAGTTGTGTCGTCAATAGTAGTTTATTAGTTTAGTTCCGTATTAGTTTTATTAGTTTAGTATTATCTAAAATAAACCCCCCCATTCTATGTACATATGTGAATAAATGTATTGTATGTAAGTTTCCGTAATATATCTAGTTAAACCTTGATTAAAGAGTTAAAAGCCTCCTCGTGGGATCGACCCTTGCTTACCCTTTTACTAGTTGTTAATATTTTTGAAGGTTAAGTTAGGAAAATAAATATTTAATTTTATACGGTAAACGACACGTATCACATAATTCTAAAATATTGGTGATCACTTCAATTAAACAACAAGATTAAAAGAAACCTAAATTGACCGTCCAAATTATCTTATTAGTCGTGATTTTTAATTACATATTCCCTTAGCTTTAAACATGCAATATGGTGATCAACACAATAATAAAATCAGCATTAACATTGAAAGCAATTTAACCGTAATATCGTTAGTCAAATCAAATAAAAATAAACCTAATCATGATACTAGTAACAAGAATAAAAATAACAGTAACTAAGTGAATTAATTACTCGCGTTCCACGTTTCTTTAAGTTGCTACATCATGAATAAATTGTTAGTAATTTCAATGAAAATATAAAGCAAATTGAAATTAAATTAAAGTAGACTTTATTTGGTCCAAACCCACAGTCACTTCAGGTGTTATATGGACTCCTTGGAGTGCTTAGGGAAGAAATATTATAATTGGGATAATAGGTTTAAGGGCCTATTGTCATTGACTAAACTCAATTGAACTGAACTGAACTTATTAGAGTTGAACTAAACTGAACTGAATTGAACTTATAAGAGCTGAACTGAACTGAACTGAAAATAATCATATGAGAACAGGCCCTAAGGCTTAGAATATGAGAGAGAATGCTTTAGTGCATGAGAGAGGAAGAGAGAATGATTTTTGGTGCCCCGAAACTGAGAAAATCAGCCTCATATTTATAGAGAAAATACGATGGGTGAGGTACGAAACCCTGTAATTGAAGCGCCGCAAAAAAAAAAAAAAAAAAAAAAAAAAAAAAAACAAAAAAAAACTATAAAATTACCATGTCACGGTATGTGTACCGCGACACGGCGAATAATACCTTGACACCGTGATGTGGTATTTTCCTGTTTTCATGCGTTTATAAAACTATGATAACTTTTGATCCATAACTCGGAATAATTAATACAATATATCGTTGGAAAGCTTATCAAGTCTAATTACCAACCCAATTAGAATTAGGTTAAAATATTTTGTAGGTTTAAAGATATGGCTGCTTTAGTGAAAGAGTGTCGGTTTTGGGCTGAGTTTAGTGTTTTGCTCATATCTTCTTCGTTTAAATCGGAATTGTGCTTATGATATACCGTTGGAAATCTTTTTTCAAGGCTTATGCAACCAAATAATATTTGGATCAAAATTATAGGTCCACGAAATCAGTTCAGCTCAGCTTTGTGATGTGGACACGAAAAGTGGAAAATAAGTAATAATTTGGGGAAATTGGCTAAGAATTGGGTTGGTTTATGAAATGTATTTAATTGAATAAGGATTTAAGCACTCCATAAATTAAATACTCAACCCGGCCAATAATAACGGTGAAAGGTTGTTCATCATTGGGTTTGATTTTAGGGAAACATTTTTAGGTGTCTACAATGAGTATGGTATATTTTCAACTTTAAAAATTATAGAGTGTACTTATAAGAAAGGTGGAATGTTTTTATAATATAGTGTAAAACAGAACAAGATCCAAATAATTTTTAAAATTATATCTTAAACTTAAACTTAAGGTTTCCCAAATCCCTGTTAGATATTATACTTGCAAGAAATTAAAATAAGAAAATCCCAAAGGGGTATCATATATATGCAACAACTATTTGATCTTGAAAAAATTAGTTCTCCTACATGTGATTGTAGTTAAAAATTAACGAAATTCTAAGAGAGCACTAAACTATAATAGAGGACATTTATCAAAGCATCTTTAGCAAATGAGTTACAATTTATCAATTGTTGTATTTAATTGGGGCATATTTGTGACAAGGAAAAATATATTCTAGTTTAGAGATTTTAGGGCATGGTCAATGATAGTATGCATGAAAAATAACCTAGATAACAATAAATATCCCACGTAAATAAACAAATTAAACTATTGTCTACAAGATTCAAAGAGGGCATCTATATTATAATTTACAGAGTCAATTAATAAGGATTCTCCAAAACCTCATTCCTCAACTCTCATGAGTTTTTTTTAAAAAAAAAAAAAAATAACTTCCATCTTTCCTATTATTTTTTCTTTATAAATATACATGTATATCGTACGCTAGCACGGATACACTCTAGTTTAAAAAGAAATCACAAGCTATAAGTTGAAGAGCCATTCAAATTATATCTTTTCTTATTTTAATTTGCCTATATAAAGGGCTATACGTTGTAACATTTGTATACAGAGAATTGGATTTGAGTTATACTTTGATCAATTCGTGTGAATTTTTTCCGCAAGAGAATTGCATATGTTATTTTGTCGGGAAGACTATCAATTTTAGTCCTATGTACAATTTGATCTTTCTTAGATTTAATTGTTCCATATATTTTTTATTTAGTTCCTTTATCCCTAAATTGTGTAAAGTCTAACCTACAATCCATCTAAATTCGGAATTTTAGTGGAAATCATTAAAAACCCTGCTTCACTTGTAACACCACCTGTCTCCTTAGTCTAGTGATAAAGGTCAAATATTACCCCCACTGTGATTTTCTTGAGTCGTACTTGGGTCATGGGAGTAGTTTATCTTGGCGTAGTATTTGGAGCTCGAAAACACTTGTGAAGGAGAGTTTGATTTGGAGGGTTGGCAATGGACAAGATATGAAGATTTTGTCTGATCCATGGCTAGTAGATGATGGGGCCGTTTTGCAACTAGTGACCAGCCGGAATGCATTTCAAGAGTCAGTGAACTTATCAACTCTAAGACTTGAAAATGGGACCTTGATCTTATTCGGGCAAATTTCATTGATAGAGATTTGTGATGCATACTGTCCCTTCCACTAAAAGAAAGCTGTATGAAGGATGAATAAGCTTAGGCCTTCTCGAAAACGGGGAATACACTGTTAAATCAGCTTACATGATTGGGAAGGGCTGTGATCTTGACACCTTTCATAATGCCTGGGTTGATACATGGAAATTCAATGTTCGACCAAAATCTCGAAACTTCTAATGGAGGTTCTGCACTGAGACACTCCCAATTTCGACATTTGACTGAGGATGATCTATGCCCGTGGTGCGAGAAAGAAGAAGAAACATGGAGACATGCTTTCGTTGATTGCCAAAGAGTGCAGGGGCTGTGGTCAAAGCTCGATTGCAGTAAGTTGAGGAAGTATGATAAGATGGACTCGGCTTATAATTTAGTAGAGAGTAGGGGAGACGTACAAAATGAGAAGAAAATTCTTGGTATCTACCTGATGTGGGGCATTTGGCTTGACTGAAATGTGAGGGTGTTCCAGGGGGAAAGCACTTCGAATTCAGTGCTGATTGCTCGGGTTCAAAGGTGGGAAGAGGAAAACAAGAAATACAGCAAGGCAATCTACTCCACCCCTGCTGCTGTCCCTTGTGGTAGCTCGAAGGTTTGGATGCCCCCTCCTGATGGCTGGGTGAAGATTAACTCCGATGCTTCCCTGACCAATGAAGGGTGGGTTGGAGTTGGTGTGGTGGCTCGTGACAACCTTGGCGATGTGATATTTTCTGCTTCCAGACTATGGAGGGCATGGTGGCAGAATGAAATAGCTGGTGATGGGTTATTGTGTCTATGAATGGAAAATCTGAATCGAATGTTTTTCAACTCAACTCGGTCGGGTCTAGACAGGGCTTGTAGAGTTGGCGCTGGTGGTTGGTTGGTTGGTTGGTTTGTTTGAGGTCTGTGTTGAAGGCATGATCATCTTTTGGTTCTTTTTCTTCATTTTCTCCCTCAAGCCATTACAACTGGGAGAATTGAACCTCAAAGATGATGCCCTACTACATAATGAACCCCGCCAAAAATACCCAAAAAGCATTGAAAACATAATGAAAATTGTTGGTGTATAAGTTCAATATCTCAATTAAAACCTTGAGAAAAAACTGCGATGGTTATCCAACTTCAACACAAGCTCTTATGCCACCAAAAAAATAAACCCAACTACGATCAAACCACAAACACAATCACGACTATCATAGCATGCATTAAGAACAATGAATTTCACACATTATCAATCAAATTCAAGACCAAAGTTAAGAAACGATTATTCAACAATTAATCAATCAATTCACAGCAATATAAAGGAACAACGATTTCATTAAAAAAATCAATCGATTCACAGCAATTTCAAGGAACAATAACTTCAATAAATTAGGAACAATGATTTCAGCAAATCAACAATCAATTCACAGCGATTTAAGGAAGAATAACTTCAGCAAATTAAGAACCAATACAAAAATATCTAAGGAACAATAATCTCGGAAAATTACTAATCAATTCACAGCAATTTCAGGAACAGTAATCTCGGCAAATTATCAATCGATTCAAAGCAATTTAAGTAACAATAATTTCCGCAAATGATGAATAAATTCACTACTATATGTACAATTAACACAGCAATATGTTATAGAAATCGAATTATATTTGTACAATTATATACAATTAATCAGAACGAATAAAACTACCGGTAAATCATCAGCAAACCTCCATTCTCAAAGGAACCTTTTCTCTCTCCTCAGTAATCAAACGAACAAGCTTTTTGAACGCAAAATGCAAGCAATTTGAGAAAACAATCCAACACAAAACCTCGTAAACGAAATCGAAAGCCGGATCATCAGGAAACGAAGAAGACGAAGACCAATCATCCCAATTAAAACCACCACCACCACCAAAACCGGAATTCCAGCCACTTCCGCCGCCAAAACCGCCGAAAAAACCGCTATCATCGCCTCCGAAGATACCGCCGTCATCCTCTCCGTCGGAAGGGGGAGACCGGCGGCGAGTGCGACGGCGGCGCTTGAGGAGAGTACGGCGCGCAGAGGTGCAGGAAGCGGAGCGAGATCTGACGGGAGGAGGAGCAATGGCGTCAGTAGGGAAGATGACGGAGGAGGTGCGAAGAGAGTCGGTGATAAAGAGTTGGTGAGAGAGAGAAATTGTGTCCGCCATTGCTGAAAGTGAAACCTCCATCGAAGAGAGAGAAAGAGAGGAAGGTGAAGGTTTTTAAAAAGAGATTGGGGAATTACGAGGGTGTTTTTATGTGATGTTTATATGGTTTATATGATAAAACGACGATATTTTTATAGTTGCGTACTTGCGTGTCGGGGTGTGACGAGAACTTTGACACGTCTTTAATTTCCTTATCAATGGGGAAAAACGTGGGATTAAATTTTATATTTACGGTAGGAATTTTGGTAATTCTATATGGAGTAGGAGGGAAATGATTTTGTCACACCTCAAATTTATTTAGGCACATCTCTATGTACTGTACTCTCACATTAGGTGTATCAAAATCAATTTAGGATGTGCCAAAATCAATTTCCGTAGGAAAACTTGTTTTCTAATTATCCAACCTTTTGTTGATTATTAAAAAATTATCCAATCTTTTTTGAAAAATATGGAGTAATAATAACAAGTCTTATCTCTCCTTATTCTGGAATAATTAAAGAATAATTAACATATCAAACTTTCTCGTAAAAAAAAATAAATAAATAAAAATAAAAATAAACCAAAAAAAAATATATCAAACTTGATGCATATTTCATTACACTCGTTGACCTGATACTCTCTCTATATTTTTGTAAGTAAGAAGTTTTGATATGTTAATTATTCTCCTAAAGTATCAAGATGATATTTTATAAAAAATAAAAATAAATTGTATTAGGAAGACCATATATCACCTCTGATTTTTATTACTCGTAACAAAGGGTTAGCTATAAAATATTCCTTTGTTGCGAGTAACAAGATCTAGAGTTAATATAATTTTTTGTATGTTATGATTTTAAAATGTCCAACAATTATTTACTTTTTAATTAAAAAATAAAATTATTATTTTTCATCAAAAAAGAAAACAATACTAGTTCTCAAACATGAAAATTAAAGTTGTAAAATTGTCATTTCATTATTACAAATCTCATAATCTATATTCATCTTCTTCAACGATCCACTTCCCTCTTTATCTTGTTATGAACTTCATTCGTCACAATGGTCATGATAACAATAATGCAAATATTAATACTTCTTATTCCCCTCTTCTTCTTCTTTTAAAAAGTATGAGATGACACTTATGAATAGTGATTGGACAATTATATCCCGCAAATATTTGGCTGAGGTCGCGCTCGGCCATCGCTAGCTAAGGTCACACCCAGCAAATGAACATCTACTAGAAAAAAATGAACATTTACTAGAAAACACAGGAACATTTGTTTATGAACATTGCATTAAATAAAAATGGACATTTATAATATAAGAGTAAAATGAAGAGGCTATGAAATTGAAAAAAAAAATATGCGCATTTAATATCATATATCTGAACATTTTAGTTGTAAATAACAACAAACCTATGATGTTATTGTTTATTGATCAACATTTTTTTTTAAGTTTCAAGTTAAATACATTGATTTGTTCAATTTTCTTGAATGGATATTATGCAATATAATTGAGCTATATGATTTAATACCAATTAAATAAATCAACAATTAAAGTCTAATATTATTAATGCTAATGTTTATTGAACATCCTTTATTATAAAAATGAACATTTTATACAACTGATGAACAAACACAAAAGTTGTACTTCGTATTAATTAAAAAAATAAAATGAACATTTATTTTTATAAGAAAGAACATCATACAGCATGAAAATGAACATTTATTTTATAAGAATGAACATCATAGTGCATGAAAATGATGTTATTGTTTATTCATCAACATTTTTTTTAAGATTCAAGCTAAATACATTGATTTGTTCGATTTTCTTGAATGGATATTATGCAATATAATTGAGGTATATGATTTAATACCAATTAAATAAATCAACAATATTTTTTTAATAATGAACAAAATGGTAATGTCTAACATTATTAATGCTAATGTTTATTGTACATCCTTTATTATAAAAATGAAAATTTTATACAACTGGTGAACAAACACAAAAGTTGTACTTCGTATTAATTTAAAAATAATTGAACATTTATTTTTATAAGAATGAACATCATACGGCGTGAAAATGAACATTTATTTTATAAGAATGAACATTTGATTATTGAAAAATACAAAATTATTGTAAATTAGGTTCAGTTAGATAATATTCATTTTTATTAAACTAAATGTTCAATTTGGCGGTGACCTCAACTAGTGTTGGCTGAGTTCAGCCTCAGCCATTAACTACTAATTATACATGTTTAGGGTAAAAATTACCCCTAATACGTGGTCCAATCCCGTGATGACACGTGGCCCAATAAATGGGCTACACGTGTCACCACAGGAAGATGACACGTAGAAGGAGCAAGAGAGCACCTGAAATCAAGTTATGTCATAAAGGCCTCCTAACATCAGAAGGCCCAAAATCCTAGGAATGCTGCAAAACGACGCCCCCAAGAACACATGTCCTCCACTGATTGCGCCGCCAATCAATGGCCCTAAAATCTAAGTCACTTACCCTAAGGGGCACAATTCCCCACCCCTATAAATAACCCAATCATTGATGATGGGAGGGGTGGATTGTGACATATCCTTACAAAGAGCACTAAAAGCTCCAACTTCTCTCTACTTTCTCTCTTTAAATTTATTCAGTTTCCGGTCACTAACTTGATCGTCGGAGGCGAATCTCCGATCACCGGAGATTCGTTGTTTTGCAGGTGTCCGAATCCCGTTGCCAATCAGAGCGTGACCAGTATCCCGAGGGATTCCAAAAAACTCCGAAACAATACCCTCTTGTTTGGATCCTCTATGGGCCCACGTTCATTAAATACAAAAGTTACCAAAATGCCCTTATTTGAACCCTAGATTAGGAATATTCCATAATCGTGCACAACATGCATCCCGAGAAACCCTAATTTAGCAGCGCCTAATACAGCCCACAATGGCCAGAAACCCTAATCCTAACCCTAATCAAGTTGGTTAATTCTCTCCTATAAATACGTATCTACACAGATTAGCCGAGTAACTAATTTTCTCCACTCTCTCTCTCTCTACAAATTTTCTCTCTTTAAACACAGTTGACTACCTTGACTGTCGGAGGGGCTGTCTCGGAACACCGCCTGAGGCAATTGACTTTCTTTCTCTTGCAGGACTCGGTTTGAATAGACGAGCAGGCTCCCCCACAATTCAGATCCCAGAATTCTTTTGCAGGATCACCTCCAAAATGTTTATTTACTTAATTGCCCCCATTGATGTTGATTAACTCTTTTTTAAAACTCTCAAAAATAGTGTGCAGACATTAATACCCGTAAAAATAATTGTTTACATATTTTTCCATTATTAATGCTACTAACAACTAAAGTTGTGATGTAAGACCATACCGAAAGAGTTTCCCGAATATTACTAGTTATGACGTGCACGATAGCCACCCTAGTTATAACAAAAGTTTCAACTACCTAACTAAGAGTATTTAGGATTTGAGGTTTGATGACTTTTAATAGAAAGTTGGAAAATTATTTAAATATGTATGTTCAAACATAACATAAAGATTATTTGAGGACAAAAAAAGTATTTAAGCGGTCAAAAATAGTAGGCAAATGATTTCAGTACGCAAGTAGTAGGGGTGTTAAAAAAATCCGACCCGATGACCCGCCAGGTAGTATATCATAACTCCCTTCTAAAAGTTAGTTTAAATTAAGAGTTTTTAGATATCAAGAAATGAAAAATGACCAATTAATACCCTTCTTCCCCATCTCTCCTTTCCCATCCATTAATACAATCCTCGTCCATTCTTAGGCGTTTTCCACCTTTTTTCCTTCCCTTCTCCGATGGTCTCTCCATTGTGCCCTCCTGTTAGTCATTACCCCTCGTCCTCTACGTCTATCTCCCAACATCACGGCCGGTGAAGGTTAATCTGAGTCATTGTTATGAAATCATTAGTGTTCAAGATGGATTGAGGAGGTAAACTAGAACAGATGGTGTTGATGAGGTGTGAAGTGACTGGCTTATAAGTTCGTTTGAATTATGTTCAGAAATAATCATCAACAACTGAGATTTTTCTCTACAGCAATCAAAGCTTGAGATAAACGAGAAAAGCCTTGAAATTTATCATATCAAACAACGAATAAATACAGTAAAACTATAATACTACTTCTACATTACGTGCAGCTTCAACTTAAGTCAAATCTAAATTATACTTCCAGATTAAAATCATACAAGTTAAACCCACATTTAAAGCAAAATTTGTACATGTTTTTGTAACACAAAAAACGATTATTGGCACAAGCAAAAATTGAGGTTCATTAAAACTCTTCGATTTCAATTTAGCTCTCTATATGTTAATAGAATATCAACTACAACAGAGATTAAAAAAACTACAAAATCAACGACTGCTGGTTACATTGACTGCAAAATCAACAACATTTTTCTGTTTGTGAATCTGCATAATCAACCCTAACACCACAGCAAAGTTTTTTCATTAAATATGCATATCAAACGGAGAAAATTCCGATAAGGAGACACTGTAGACAAGGACTGATTCATGATGATTGGTGGAGTTCCGAGTATAAGTTCTGAAATAAGATCAAAAAAAATGTGCATTAGTACTAGCAAGATTCCAAGGGTAAAACCAATAACAAAAAGAAAAGTCACTAGAAATTAGATAAAAGAAGGATAATTCTTTTTAATAAAGAAAAATTGTTCTAGAGACCATGCTATATACCAATAAGTTTTTGTTTTTGGACAAAATATACCAAAAGTTACAAGGAGACAGAGTCTTTAAAAAAAAAACTGCAGTAAATAGATCTTGGAAGAAAAAGACTCAACATTTAACACTTGTAAACCATAGATAATTGGAGATCTAAGTTTCACTAGAAATTTCCATTGCTATTCCAAAGCAACAAATAAGAATTATGAAGATAGTGGGTCTTATAAACAATGTCAGACAAAAGTCTAATAAATAGGTGAAAGTCAAAGTCAAAACCCAATGTCAAGAAAGTTCTTTATGAGGTACTAGTATAAGAGTCAAAACCATATATACTGTTACATCACAAAATAGACACAACCATCTTAAAAAGAAAATACCAAAGTAACTAATCTGATACTCCGTAGTTAATATGTAGAAAATATGGGCAAATAAATGTCTGAAACCTCATGGTATTTACAAAGCTCACATAATGGCAGAGAAAAAGAATACATACAGTGTGGTATGTAAATATAAGCTTTGACAAAACATTTGTCTTATCAAATTTATAATCAACAAATATAGCAAAAGTTTGTAAAAAGCGGATAAAGTTAAAAACGACGATCCATACAAAACACTTCCATCAAAAGAAATAGGCAGCAAAGAGGTACATAACAAAAAGCAGCATAAAGAGACTCCCAAAGTCAGTACAAAAAAATAGGACATCCCCTTGACACAGATTAGATCAAGGCATAATTCACGAGCAAACGAAATAAGAGGCAGGATAAATCCTATTTCAGAGTACAAGATGCTAATGGTAAGCTTATTAAACAAAAATAATCAAAAAGAAAACGGCACAAGCAGATATATGAGGAAACATATATCAAAGAAAAAGCGTGAACCAACAAAAGGACATAGATAGAAGATGAAAGCTGAATTCCCTGGCGTCATGAGATGATAAGAACATCAGCAGTAGTAAGGAGCGCCGCCCAACTCTTCTAGAGAGACGTGAAATCGCTTTTCCCAAATTCCGCTGCGTCTGGATTCTCTGGAATAGCCAATGAAAATGGAAAACCCTAATCCGAGGATACCAGTAACTATAAAAGAGGGAAAAAATTCCCTATACTTCATAGCAAGGGAAAACCTTAATTTCCACAACAAAGTAAAAAAATTGGGGGGAACTTAGAATTTGAAGGATTCCGAAGAAAAGAGATACAGGGGGAAAAAAATCTTGAATGAAAAGGAGAAAATGAATTGATCCAGGGAAAAAGGAGGGAGAAGGGTACTGTGTTTAGGGGTCGATGAGTACCTCAACAGGGAGTACTTGTACTTGAAAATTTCGAGAAGAAATACTAGCTGCTTTAGCAGCTTTGAGAAAAGTAACAGCACCGGGACTTTCATACAGATAGAGCACGAATAACAGGAAGATTAACTGGAAGAAATGGCCAGTTGATGGAAGCCATAAAAGATTTTCTATGTGAGAGGTATGAGATCTAGTGTGGAAGGGGTCTAATGGATCTGGAGGTCGAAGTTTCCAGAGAGAATTATCTCATCTATTTCTCTCTACAGAGAAGGGGCACTCGTCATTACCTAACACAGCCATATTCCAGCTAAGGGGTGGCAAGAAACAGCAAGCCACCTTGTCACAAAAAAGAGCTACCGACAGCAGAAGTAGCAAGAAATTGAAGCCTATAATATTGAATATAGAAATAGATAACTATAAAGGATGAGAAGGTAGACCTAGGGAGAAGGCATGTGTCTCGATAAGGAAAACAAGGAAATGAATAACAGACCTAACACTAAGGCTAATTTTAGTTTACTGGATAACAATTGTAAGGGAAAAACACATAGTAACTTAGTTTCTCTATGTTTGGTTTCTAGCCAGAAAAGATAGGGGAAAGAATACAAGAAAAGAATGGAGGGGGATATGGATAGGAGAAAAGACCAAGAGAAGAAGCATGTAAAGAAATAGCAGATGCAAAAAGAATTTTTTCCACAATTGGGGGAACTATAATACACCCGTTAAACACCAAATAAAAAGAATTTTTTCCACAATTGGGAGAGGGGGGGGGGGGCATAATCATTTTTTCTGCAAAATGTTATCCTCATTCCCTCATTGGAGGATTGAAAGAACCTACATCCATTTCCAAGAGATGTATCCATTTTCCATTACAAAAAATTTCTACTTGATGTACCAAATTCTAATTTATTCTTTTTGAGTATGCAAATTGTACCCTGCTGCCCCACAGTATTTACAACTTTCTACTCACTCTTTCTAACTCCATCTATACCTTATTTTCAATCGTCCATGACACGCAGTTCACAAAACGTTTTCTTTCTCAGAATTCACCCCACTAAAGAACTAAAAAAAAAAAGCAATTCATCCACAATTCACCATAATCCATTAATTCACCACATATTCTCATTTTTACAAATTCTGATTATTAATTAAAAATACACTTATGACATTAAATTGTTAATAAATAATGATTAACACATTAAAACAATTTAAGGAGAGGAAAGAAAACAAATTGGGAGAAGTGTGTGAGATATCAAAAAATTATGATCTTTTAAAAATTGATTTGTATTTTTTTTTTTTTACAATAATGCTGTAGTAAATAACTTTTTTTAAAAAGTAGGCATGTAAAACTAGGATTGGTCCACATGCCATGCACGACATTTATCTTTTTCATTTATTTAGTTGTATTTTTGTTCTTAGGGTATATTTTGGTAAATGGATAGCCAAAATTAAATTTTTGGGACCAGTCCCACAAAAATCAAGGCAAAAACTATTAGTAGTACATGAGCTTGTAATAACATGACTAATTCCAGTTCATGAATGTTGTCCACCAATTGAACTTCATAAAATATTTTCATTAAAATATTTAAAAAATTCAGGAGTGGAAAACTGGTAATACCTTATTAAGAGATTGAACTTTAGGAACCAACAATGAGACAACAAACAGTCTTCCTAAAATTCAACATGCTCTATGCAAATTCATTCGCTTGCGTCAGGGTAGTCATTTGCAAACAAAGGGACCAGAATATGTTGATTTAAGACCAAATAAACTTTTGAAGCTTTACAGCAGGTGTTTGAAAATGTGAGCAGCTGATCACAACAAAAGCAAAAGCTATTGCAAGAACAATGTGTAGTAGAATCAAGATAAAACAACTTCAGTGATGAAGATGTTTAGTTGCTGTTTTCTTCTTGCTTTGTTCTTGGATAGTCAGAATACCTTAAAGATTGGTTACAGTGATAATGAAACTGAAGTTGACTGAAACTCTCTCTCTTTTTTTTTTTCCTTTTTTTTTCCCCCCTATAAGGAACCTTAACTCTTTTTCAAAATTTGCCAAATCAGTTTTTTGATACCACATGTGACCAATTCATACATTTGATAAGTAGTCCCTGCAACACCAAAGACACTATCCAGCATTCCAGCAGGCTTTGCTTTTGCATGCTGATGGAAAGAAGCACATAGCTAAAGAGCCTAAAGCCTAAAACCTTTTGCTGCAAAACAGCAGCCTAACCTGCCTAATCCACCTGAGGAAGGGTCTGTAACAATAAAGAGACTACAGAAAACATTACCGAAACTAAAGATCCAAATGACAAAGTATTGAGGATGGCAAAGAGAATGGTCTTTCAAATGGGGCCTCACAACATGATATTTCTTCAGCTGAAAATGGGAAGGTTTATGTGAAAAAGAGACGAGGAATTTTTTTCATCTAATGACATTTGCGAAATGTGCAAGTGGAGTACTGAATGGTTCTGTTACTCAAGCATAAACAGAGGAAACACCTAAAAAGTCAAAGAAAGCCAGAAAAGAATTGGAGGTTAAAGGTACAGAGATTAAAAAACCCAAAATGAAGATGAGGAAGGTGAGAGAGGTACCAACAGTACTGCATAAGATGGTTCTGTTACTCAAGCAGTAACAGAGAAAACACATAAGAAGTCAAAGAAAGCCAGGAAAGAATTGGAGGTCAAAATGAAGCAGAGTAAGGTGAGAGGTACCACGAAAAGAAGGTTCTGAACAAACTTAAATATGTATCAGTACGCTTTCTTATTGAATACAAAAGCTTTCCTTAGTGAATTGTGCTTAAATCACCCAAACAGATACCTTGATAATTATCATAATTGTTACTAAAATAAACAACTTTATCTGAAATATTATAATTCGCCTCGATGAGCAGATCTAGATTATAAACTATATGTGTTACTGCATTTTCATACAAAAGTACTCAAGATTTGTTGCGTTGATGCCAATACATGAAGGTGCATGTTCATATTGATTTACAGTGTCATCTAATGTCTTTAACGCCAAAACTCCATACTGAGTTTCACCCCATCCGTTACATTCTTTGATAAAGAGCTCTTAAAGAGTTAAGTAGACAATCTCAAGTAAAGTAAATGATCTCAAGGCTTGGTAATTGAAAAGTATTTAATGTATTGTCTATTTTAAAACCAAGTAATTTCAAAATAACTAGCCTCTTACACCAAATCAGCTCCAAAAACTTAAAACTTTGACGCAAATTAAAAATCAAGTTAAGCTCAAAATATTCACGTTTTTTTGTACCATACAATCATGACTCTTTGTAATAGGATGTATTGTTTTGAAGTAGAACCTTGCTCACAAAATTGTCGTACGACATATTCATCTCATTGCTTGGTGGTAACAATCCCATCTAAGAATCAAGCTCTATTATGGCATTTCTTTTTGACAATAAGAGACTTTGTAGGTAAAAAGAAAGTATATGACACAAGATTGAGTCATGCAAATTAATAGTGTAATATATGTTTTTTCTAAGGGGATACTCATGCAATTCATGTTTTGGATTTTAATTTCAATAATTGATCAAAGCTTTGCCAAGGTGAAAAGATAAAAATGTGTAGAATGCTTACAATTGAATACTAAACACATTATGATGTTTCTGATACGAATCCTCTTGTAATAATGACCTGAATAATTTTGAGTGATAGACTCATAGTGTACGCAGTAAAAATACGTAAATATTTTGAGCTTAACTTGATATTTAGTTAAAAAATTAAAAAATTAAAAAAAAAAACAAAAAAACCTTGATATTTAGTTTTCTCTAAATAAAATTTAAAAAAAATTCAAAAACTTGATTTTTAATTTGTGTCAAAGTTACAAGTTTTTAGAGTTGATTTGTCGTAAGAGGCTAGTGATTTTGAAATTACTAGGTGTTAAAATAGACGATACACCGGATACATTTCAATTAACAAGCCTGGAAATCATCACCTTACATGAGTAGAATCTAATGGTGATGAGTATATAAAGAGGTTGTTAGAGCAACTCCAATAAATTAGCTTGCCATACCACATAAGCTTTTAAGCTAGTTATCATTTGAGTTCCTGGCTATTAGCTTACTACTTAAATGAACCATGCCTCCTTAATTTATGTTTTAAAATTTTGATTTGTTTTTTAGGTTAATAAAGTCAACTTTCTTGACCAACTTATTGCATTTTCTAGCTCAAATGGTTAAGCTTGTAGCTATAGATTATTTTATATTGCAAGCAAGTCCCTAGCTACAAGCACGAGAGTTGCTCTTATCATCCAACTTTCAATAAACTTTATATCAAATAATGTAATGGTTGGGATGAAACATCCTCACACAAGACATTAGAAGTACGTGACACTGCAAATCAATACAAACATGCACCTCATGTATTCGCATTAAAAATTTAAAATGAGTGCGGTAACACAATATAAAATCTTTATATTTCAGATTAAGTTTATGATATTAGTAACAATTATGACAATAATTAAGGTATTTGTTAATCCCTTTGTCCCTTAATACAAAGCCTCTTTTGGTTTTTGCGCGAGAATTAAGAAAGTTGTTTTAAAACTAATGATTACAAATACATATATGCATGTGGGGTTAGCGACATATAGAGAGAAAGAAAAAGTAGGTGGGAATAATTGAAGAGTAAGAGAGAGTGTTGAAATTGATGTTAAAAGTAAAAAAAAAAAAATAATAATGGAAAAAAAAATGACAACTCATTAAAAAGAGGGTAATAATGTCAAAAACTACAACCTCTAAATAGAAAGAGGCATTGTATTTTGGTTTACCCAAAAAGGAAATGAGGATTTGTATTAAGGGACGGAGGGAGTATCTTATAAAGAAGGTTTCCGGGGTATGTACTTTGCGGCTTATAGCTAAGGTAAGTTTATAATCCTTATAACAAATTTTCCATACATATTGGCTATTTTTTTGTGAATTTGACGGCAAAATGTTTATCTCGATGCAACCTAATTATTATGAGAAAGAGCTACCAATCTTTAAGAACTTGAGTCACTCAGAGGTCAAGGGGGATGCTTAAACTTACAAGCTACTAAAACTAGCTCCCAAGTCAACATCTTTGACGATTGAGCAAGTACGTACCTAGTATTTCTTTGTTTTTTTCCCGTTGTAAAATTTGAATTGGAAACTAATTGTGTAAAAAAAAAAAATTGTGTTTGTTCAAAATATTATGCACTGATGACTCCTTTGATTCTGAAGTTAAAGGTGAATGAAGCTGATTTCCTCGGTGCTTAAATCTGTGAGTGTCAGTATGCTTTCCTATTGAATTATTGAATAAAGATTTCTATATTCTGTATGGTTCATTACTGAAAAACAGGTGACGTGGTATTTTGGAGCAGTTACTTTAAACTTTTTTCATAGCCACTGTCATTCTAAATATAGTTATGGAGGGAAATAAAGAAAAATATCAGGCTAATAAAGCTTCAGTCAAACACTCTAGAGGTTTAGCTATTCAAAACCAGACTTCAATAACCAATAATTTATGATAAAGAATACAAAAAGCTGAAGGAGACGGACCAACTAAATAAATAAGCTAGATAGAATCCCATACCCCTCTCAAGGCACGGCAGTAATCTCCTTGTCCTCCACATCGGTGGCAGCCACACTAATCTCAGAAGAAAGGCCATTAGCAACATCTTCGGTAGGAGGCTGAGCTTGCTCGTCCTCAGGCAACGGCTCCTCAACATAATCATTTTCGAAAGCATCAGCAGGCACCTCATAAATCCTAACCTGGGGCTTCGAGGGATCCTTAACAAGCACATACTTGCCCTCATTCAGCTTCATACACAAATCAACGATACTCTTAACAATTCCCCACATATTAGCCATGTTCAAATTAATCTGAGCCGCGAAATCCCTAGGCTTATATCCAACAACACCGAGAATCACATGGTTAAAATGATCCCTGGGGTGAACCCTAGAAACATACCCCAACTTCATCAAATCAGCACCACCCAAAAGCGCCTGAGCAGTCCACTTAGCCATCTTGTTAGAATTGTTCTTCAATTCAGTAGCCAAAACAGCACCTCTTTGAGTCTCCAATTTCTGCCTCCAATCAACCCCAGAATACTTAGGATCAAATTCATTCAAAGCATTAAGTGTCAAAAACTGCCTTTGATTATTACTCTCAAGCACACTCTGTAGCTCACACCTAGCAACCAAATACATATCATTATCAAGCTTCCACCTTCTATACCTATACCCAGCAGAAGCCACTTCTTCTCCCTCATTCGCAAACGGGTTCGGCTCCTCAAAGCTCACCTTCTTCCCCTCTTTAACCAAAACCTGCTGAGAGAAATTCTGGTTGATGTAAGCAGCCTCAACACTCAAAGAATGAGCAGAATTGATATCATCTTTCGACTCCGGTAACGGTTCCTGCGAAGTCTCATGAACAGACAACAAATCCAACTGAGACCCATCTCTCTTATCAAAGAACAGCTTATTCCCAACCCTCTGAACCACAATATCCCAACTGTAAACACTCCTCGGCGAGCACATAAGCGTTGACAATATCGCATCAGTAGCGAAAACAGTAGCCTTATCCTCATTAGCCAACCTCCTAATCACAGGATCATCAGTAGTTGTAACCTTGAAGAAGTTCCTATTCTTAAACCTCTCCAACCTACGCTCATTCTTCGGAGTAAGGCGGTCATATGTTCTATCATAAGACTCAAGCGCCCCGCAACACAGAAGATCCTCAGGCTCAGGAACAGAGAAGGACAACTTGGAGAAAGTCGAGAAAGGAATCTGCTCAAGCATATTCCACTCAGGCTGAATTTCAACCGATGACTTAAACACTGCGGCTTCACGGCGTTGATGCTGTCCACCCCCAATACGATGGTTGTTATGGTAAAGCCGATCACGGCGAGCACGCTCCTTCTCCGCCTCACGTTTACGAGCTTCGACTTCCTCGTCTCGGCGTTGAGGGAGATGGCGAGATGGGTTATTGTGGTGGTGATGGAAGCGCCATTTAGGGCCGAATTTAGGGCGAGGTGGGGGTTTGCCGTCGACAAGGCGGAAGGAGGAGTCTTCATCGGCGGCGAGTGTGGCGGCGAAGGAATCATCGCCGGTGAAATCGAAGACGGAGTCGTTGGCGTTGTTGCGACGGTTGGAGGGGTTGTTGAGGTTGCGAGTCCAATCGGCAATTCGGCCGAGTTTGTCGGAGCGAGAGAAAGGGGCGAAGGGGACGTTGCTGGGGACGGTGGTGGTAGATGGAGTTGCGGCGGCGGTGGTGGTAGTGGTGGTTTCTGGTGGACCCCAGCCATCTGGGTTGAAGGGGACGAAGCCGACTTCGAAGGACACCATTGTTGTGTTGTGTTTGTTGTAGGGAAGAAGATGGAGAGGGAGAGAGAGGAGAATAGGAGGTACAAAAAGAGGACAGAGAAAAACCCTAATATTGTTTATCAACTATGGAAAATGGAAGTCTTAACTCTTAAGCGAACCGGGAAACCGACTCAATTGGGCTTACGAATAATATAAGAGTAAGGGGGCGTTTGGTTCACAGAGTGGTATGGGGTTGGAATCAGAAATGGGGTTAAGGTGGTATCGGGTTGGAACTTGATACTTAATACCATGTGTTTGGTTTAATTCTGAAATGGAATATCTCACTATTTTCTCCTTTTATTTGATACCTAAGGGAATGGAATAAGCCAAACCCACCTCCCCCCAAGGTTTCTAAACCCCATACCTCATGGGTTTGAGGTATTGGTTTGAAATTCATATTTTTGACAACCAAACATATGGTATGGGTTTTAGTCATTCTAAACCCATACCTCATACCTATATTTCGTGAACCAAACGCCCCCTAAAGGTGTCAATTCAAGTATCATAATCAGGTAAAATCGAGTCGGCTTTATTTTTAAATTTTAGTCAAGTTAAGTTATACAAATTTTTACCTACACCCTACGGCAGAGAACACTACCTGCACCCCTCCACTCCTGCACGTGCCTCACCCCCGCCCCTTTTCATCGATGAATTTCCTGCAACTTTTTATAACATGTTCATTTTTATAACAAGGAGTTTATTGTTCAAATTAATATAGTTTCTGAATTGAATTCTATGAATTTTCTATAAAAAATAAAAAAAAAAGAGAGGAAATTTATTTATAAGGATTACTGCGTTCAAATCATTTTTATTGTATGAAACATTGCATCATCTAATGTTCATTTTTGTTTATTTGTGTTTCAACAAATGTTCATTTTTGTATCATCAAATGTTCATTTCAAGAGTTATGTGTAAGTTTCATAGTAAGATGTATAGTATACAACTACATACGTCTTAGAATTCTACTTATTTAAATAAAACGTTGTTAAAAATTAATTTACAATATAAAATAAATTTAATTTAATTACAATAATAACACATTTCTATATAACTATATTATTACATGTAATAGTTGTTTCATAAACATGAAAGTGAACCAAATGTACATATGTGTCCTGTTAAATGAACTTCTTTGTTACATTTGATACAATAAAGTGTATATGTGTGTATCCTCCTTGTTGCACCTCTAATATAAATGTGTGTGTTTTCCATGAAATATATAATATGAGCACAATATATTTATCACCTTCAGCTTCCTTACTTGATTATCCTGTACAATAAGAGATCGATCAAGGTTATATAAAAAAAAATTATACCAACACATTCCAAACAAAAGTACGTTAAATCTAAGGATTCAAAATTGAACTTTTACGCATTAATAATAATTGCAAAATCAGAAATGAACACATTATAAATATATATAAAAAAAACGTAAAAAATCCTAAATGAACATGTATCAAATTCTAAATGAACATGTATTAATTTTTTTTTTTTTTTTTTGTGGGGGATGAACATTTATTAATATGAAAAAGAACATACATATAAAAAATTCAAATGAATATCTATAAATGTAAAATGACCATTAAAAATAATAATTCAATATGTCAAAATACAACTTAATATGTATTGATATTAAATGTGGATAAAATACCATAAGATTAAATTATATTTTAAAATTGAATCACCAAAGGTTTATGATGAATGAACAATAGGTTATTTATTTTTGAACATTTTTTGACATGTGAATGAACATACATTAGTATATGTGTGAATATACACATATCCAAATGAGCATCTATGTATCAAATTCGAATAAGCATCTATCAATATTAGAACTAAATGTATGTAATATAATATTCAAATGACGCTCACGGACATATAAATTAATACTCCCTCCGTTTTTAAATACTTGCTCCATTTCTTTTGGACACGGATTCCGATGCTAATCTTTGATCACTAATATCTTTAATTATCAATAAGTATAAATTCTAACAATTGAAAATTAATAATCTATTCATTGAGATGATTCCAATAAGTACCCACAAGACTATATTTTTTCTTATGTATAAATCACAAACATTAGTCAAAGTAGGATAAATGAATAGTGCAAAAAATAGAAATGGAGCAAGTATTTAAAAACGGGAGGAGTATGAAGTTAAACATGTATTATTATAGTGTATGTGTATTTTTTCAATATGAGAATGAACATGTACGTATTTACATTTAAATAAACATGTGTTTAAGTACCAGTAAACATTTATTAATTTGTAAAGATCAAAAACAAAATTAGGCTAATCTTCTCTTAAGAATAAACACTAGTAGTTGTAAGGTAAGAATGTAAATGATCATATACTAATATCATAATGAACATCTATCAAAATGAAAATGAACATTTACCGAAAATGAACATTTGTTCAGCAACCGTCTTCTCCGACGGAATCTTCGAAGTGTTCTTCCAGTTTTATTTCTACAAAAATACCACCAAATATAGTAGATTTTAGTCTATTTTCCACAAAAATAAATGTAATTATAGTAGATTTTGTTTTAGAATATCAAAACGCAAAAGAATATAAAAGCTATGTTGGAATATTTGCTTCAAATTGTTAGTGGTTAGTTAACTCCTAATGTTAGTGGAATCATAATAGTAGTGGGTTAGTTTAGTGGGGGTTAATGTTAGCATGATCAATGATCATGGGATTATGTTCCTTATTTTTAGTTATATTTTGCACTATATATATGTTGCAATGTAGTACAATTATAAATGGATTGAATACAACTTTTATTATTCTTTCCCTTCTCTCATCTCTATTTTATTATTTCAACATGGTATCAAGAGCTTCAGGTTAGATCGGGATAAGAAAAAAAAGGGGGGGGGGGGAAGAAAAAGTGATGAAGAAAAAGAAGAAAAGAGAGAGAGAGAGATAGAGAGTATTAAAAAAAAATCGAGTAAGGAGACAAGCAACGCAGCTTGATCTTATTGTTTGAGAGCAATATTTTTTTTCGAGTGAAATATTTTTGTGAGTATTTTTTTTGTGTGTTTTACCATGGAAGTAATGGTTAGTGTGGTGTGTTGATGGGTTCCCTTTTAGCCCATGAAGGTGTGGAAGTCGTAATCAATGCAAAGATGGTTTCCAAGATAATACCAAAGATGTTTGGTATAATGCAAGGTGACATGGTCAATTGGAGGACAATGATAAAGAGAGTTAATGAAGAGATGTGCTCCATTGAATGTAAGTTGATGATAATGTGCATCAACAAGATCAAGTAACTGATGAGAAGTGCATCAATAAAAAAATGTCGAGGATTAGTTGTGCGAAGAGAAGTGCTCCGAGAATATCATGTTGGTGATAATGTGCACCATCAAAATTGTGTGGGTGATGAGATGTGCATCACAAAATAATGTAAAAGCAAAAGAAAATTTCGTCGAGATCAAGCATGAAAATCGAATAGTCATTGTAATCCAATTTGAAGCAAGGGGGTGTGTTGGAATATTTGCTTCAAATTGTTAGGGATTTGTTAAACATCGCCCACAAATTACTACATAAAGCCCACAAAATTCACTTGGTTTGACAAAATTGCCCTTGACCTTAAAAAAAACACTCACACTCTCATCACTCACACTCTCATTGCTCATCTTCTTTCAACCTCTCTTTAAAAAAAAAAAAATTCAAACAACGGCAATGTCGAGGCGGCAAGGCAAGGAATTGGCGGCGGCGGCGGAGGGAAGGATGTCCCAAGGAGGCAAGGTACAATTTATAAAAAAAAATAAAAAATAAAGGGAAAAACCGCCGTGACGGCGGTGGGGCGCTCTGGCTGGACGCCCAGCAAGCGGTGGTGGCGCCAGCTGCAGACGCCGCCACCAGTTGGCTGGCGCCTGGGCTGGACGCCATAGCCACGGTTGTGGCGTTTATTCAAGGTGCCGCAGCCGTGGCTGTGGCGTCCAGCCCAGGCGCCAGCCCACTGGTGGCGGCGTCTGCAGCTGGTGCCACCACCGCTGGCTGGGCGTCCAGCCAAGGCGCCCCCCCCCCTTTTTATATTTGTTTTAAAATATTGTTTTTAATTTTTTTTTTTTGTGTAATATATTTTTGAATTGTTTTTATATTTTGTTGTTTATTTTTATAAATTTTTTCAATTTCGTTGTATTTTTTCTATGTTTATATTTTGTTTACAATTATTTGTATGTTTTTAGTTTATTTGATTTGGGAGTGGTAGCTATTTTTCGTATAAATTTTTGTATGTTTATATATTTTAAAATTTTGTGTAGAATTCACTGGGTCGTCATGGTGCGGGGAAGAATGTAGAGCTTCTTAGTAGAAGCTATTCAGTGGAGAGGTCGGGGCATAGACATGTCAGATCCCGTGGTATTTCGGCCTCAGCTCGTAGAGAACGGATCCATCGTCGGGATGAGGATGACGATGACGATGATGATGCTGAGGAGGGTGACCAGGAGGAGGAGCAGGAGGAGGGCGCATATGAGGATGAGGATGTGGACGATGGCAGTGGACCGTATGATGATTACGGTCCATTCAGTCAGAGGGTTGATGACATGTACGAGACACATATGGTGGAGGTGCGTAAGGGTAGGGGTGGTAGGTTTGTTAGTAGATCTGGCACATCATCTGCGTCCACTGTATCTGGGGCAAGCAGGAAACGGTCGAGGGCCGGTAATGATTCTTGGGTTGTTAGGAGTGAGGTGCCCGGTGGGCCTGTTGACGGGAGTGTGATTCCTAGCTTTCTAGGACACATAGCTGCCCGTATTTGGGAGGACCAGGAGAGGCCTTCAGTTACGGGGTTGTTGAAATGTCATACCCGGGAAAAGACTTGTAGCTTTTTGCGTACATGGGCTGAGGCTTGGCCGGCGGAGAGCGAGATGTTCGAGCGACTGGAGGGCACTGGGGTGAATCACGTTCCTGCCACCATGCACGATAAGATTGACAGTACGCTGATCACGACTTTCATTGAGCGATGGCAGCCGGATACAAACTCTTTCCACCTTCCGTTCGGTGAGATGACGATCATGTTACATAACGTCGAGGCCATTCTGGGGATTCGTGTTGAGGGTAAACGACTTTGTGTTGTGGCTGATGCGGATCAGGCAGATTTGCTGGCAGAGTTGTTGGCGGTGGACAGGGCTGCACTGTACACCGAGGCGCTAGGTGTTTGGGAACACGGAGGTGTGAAGATCGCATCCGTGTTGCAGCGGTGTTTGTACCCCAGTGCACGTAGGACGCACGACGCACAGCTGAGTGCTTATGTTTTTCTACTCCTCGGATGTACCTTGTTTCCGGATAAGAGCGGCGAAAACAAGCTCAGGCCACACGACATAGTGGAGGCGTGTGACCCCGACAGTGTAGGCCAGTTTTCCTGGGGATCGGCTACGTTGGCGTATTTGTATCGCCAACTAGGATTTGCGAGTCGGGCTGACGCGGCAGGTATCACTGGGTGTCTGACTCTATTGCAGACCTGGATATACGAGTACTTTCCTGCATTGCGACCACATCGTGACCCAGTTCCTATTGAGGAGGGGATGCCGCGTGCTTGTGCGTGGAGTCCGCGCTCGGAGAAGAAGTCCGTTGACCGCCTCCGATCGATACGGTTGTTGCTGGACAGGCTGTCCCCCTTAGAGGTAACGTTTATAAATTGTTTCTACATTTTATTATTTTCACATATTATATTCATGTTATTAAATTTTAAAACTATGTGCAGGTGAACTGGATGCCTTTCGGCCCGAACCCTAGTGTTAGGGTACCCAGGACCCTGTACAAGGGACTCATTCAATATCGTGAGATCGTCGAGGCGTACATGCCCCAGCGTTGTCTTCGCCAGCTTGGATTTGTCCAAGTTGTCCCTCCTCCCCCGGCATGCCCGATGAAGGCGGTCCGACCTGCATCTTCGAGGGACTACGTCGTGCAATGGCCGGATATCATGAGAGTTCCTGATGTCGTTCTTCTGAGTTTCAATTGACTTGTTCAGTCTAGCGAACAGTGTATCCAAAGCAGCGGTCGATGAATCAATCCAGTCCTTGGTAGCTCTATGAGCGCTCTCAACTCTACATGTTGTAGTGTTCCCAAAATGAAGTACCTGGTTTGTCCAATATTTGACAAACTTTTCCCTGTGAGGGACCCATTGATGCATCACATAGTCCACCAGTGCCGGACACCACTGGTACGAATCCCTGAAGTTAGCCAATGCTCGCTCATACGCTTCCTCTGTGGTAGCCTGTAGGATCTTCCGCCACTTACCATTCACCAATCTCTCTGCCATTTCCAAATTCTTCTTGAAAAGGTTGTAGGCTTTCACTTTCACGCAGTTGTTGATGTGCCATGTGCACAATAAGTGGTTCGATTCGGGAAACAGCTCTGCTATGGGGGCAAAGAGACCTCCCTCACAGTCGCTGACAATGGCTGCTGGATGAACATTAGGCCCGATGTAGTTTCTCAGCTTCTCCAACACCCAATAATAACTTGGAGCCGTCTCATCCTTGATGATTTCATGACCAATCAGAAAGTTCTGGTTCGTTGGAGTCATCCCCATAATCTCAACCAGTGGGAACTTGTACTTGTTTGTCTTGTACGTTGAGTCGATCAAAATCACAAATGGCCAAGACTTGATCATATCAGCACAAGGAAAAGATGAGTCACCTCCGCTGTATCTTCATCAGAATCAAACCAGAACAGGTAACCACGTGATTGTGTCTGGTGTAGCAGCTGTTGTATAGGGTTCCTTCCCTGTGACCGTTCAAACCTGAGTTGCTGTCTGACGTTGTAGATGTGTCTTCGGTTTGGATGGTCTTCTGGAAATTTCTCTAACACAGATGCTAATATTTTAGCAGGCTTCACTTGAGCATCACTCATTTCTTTCACAACTAGTTTCGCAGCAGGACTTAAGCCGCTCAGTTTTCGATGACCCTCTTCATATACTATCATCTCATGGTTGTGATACCCCCATTTAGAGTAACCAATCACTTCCCAACCGTCACGACTCCGTAGTTGTCGAACCTTTACTCTGAACTCACACCCACAACCTTTCCGCTTTGTATCAAACCGAGTGGCTGTACGAAAATCTCTTTCTTCTCTTTTGCGATAACGGACACATCTCAAAATGCGATCCATTCTACCATCCCGTTGGGATTTATGAGTTACTACTACCAAGCAAAATCCAGCTGCAATTGCAACCTGTTTTGCCCAATCAATCGCCTGTTGAGCTTCTTCGAATGGACCATCATGTCCAAATATCCCACTGTAATCATTTCCGTCTCCACCATATTCCTGCATCAATTATATATTACAATAAATACATTTAACGGATAATACATTTAACTTCTATATTTACACAGAATTAACACAAAAAAAGCATAATTATATATAATCAAACTTAATTTTTATAAAAACCCAATTCGAATTTTCAAACTAAATTTAAAAATATACCATTTCGAATTTTCAAATTTAATTTTAAAAAAACCTATTTCGAATTTTCAAATTTAATTTAAAAAAAAACCCATTTTGAATTTTTTAAAAAAATCATTTTCGATTTTTTTTTTTTAAAAAAAATTAAATAAAAAACAACAACAAAATCAAAAAGAAAAAAAAATTAATTTATAAGGGTGGCGTCTGCCAGGGCTGCCACAGCCACTGGACTGGCGCCTGGCAGGGCCGCCTCAGCCAGTAGAGTGGCGCCTGGCCAGGACGCCAGTCTGGTGGTCTGGGCGTCTGGGCTGGACGCCACTCTGGTGGTTCTGGCGTCTGGCTTGGACGTCCAGGCTACGGTTTGGGCGTCCATCCTAGGCGCCGGAGCCACTCCGACGGTAAACCGTGAATTTTAACGGTGACTTACCTCGTTTTCCGTCGACGACGACGTACCTCCGGCGTCCCCCGCATCTCCGGCCTGCCCTCCGGTCTCCCCCGGCGAGCCAGTACGGCTCCACATTTTTTACACCGAGATTATTTCAATTTTAGAAAATGGGCATAATGGTCAAACCATATCATATTTGTGGGCTTTATATGGTAAATTGCGGGCGATGTTTAGCGTTTCACTAGTTTAGTGGGGGTTAATGTTAGCATGATCAATGATCATGAGATTATGTTCCTTATTTTTAGTTATATTTTGCACTATATATATGTTGCAATGTAGTACAATTTTAAATGGATTGAATACAACTTTTATTATTCTTTCCCTTCTCTCATCTCTATTTTATTATTTCAATAAGCTAGGGCTTAAACTCAAAATTCTACTTAAATGAACAAATTCTTACTCTTCTTTTTCGGAATTTAGCTGCGATTAATGAACTTCATCTCAAATGTCAGACATTTTTAGATGTTTTGAAGCAATTTGTAGTGAGTTTCATGTGAAATTTTGGTTTTGATGAGAGAGAATTTTACAAAAATGGGTCTGAAATAAAGGTTTTGATTTTGTTTTTCTTTTTTGTATATAAATGTGAGGAATTGGCGGTTTCTTGCATTTACCGTGGTTAGTGGGTGGTAACTGCATGGTTAGTGAGGTGTAGGTAAGGGTTTTATTGTAATTTGGGGGGAGGGGGGGAGGTGAGTTAGTTATGGCTACAAGGGGGTGTAGCCATTAGGAATTAGCTAAGGTATTGTGTTCGAATAAGATGATTTAAATTTAACTAGATGAAGCCCGTGCAATGCACGGCTTGTTTGAAGTTTTTAAAATAATTTTTTTTTAAAAAAACTTTATATACTAAAATTGGTTGTATATATATATATATATATATATATATATATATATATATATATATTAGATTTTGGGTTTTTCTACATGGTACCTTTAAGTTTTTGAGTTTTCTACCTTGTATCTAAATTCAAATTTCTACAAGGTGACCTTGAGTTATTAGTATATTTTACATTATACCCTTGAGTTTTTGGATTTTTCTAAATGGTACCCTTGAGTAGTAAAGTAAATGACTCTTCTTTCAAAAAAAAAAAAAAAAAGTAAAGTAAATGACTCTAAATTAATTTGACTCAAACCAACACCATCTAAACGACTTATTTAGTACCCTCAAAGATACAACTAGCATGTTTATTGCAAAAAAGGACTAACAACTTGAGTCCCCTCTAAAACAAGCTCTTGTAGTTAAAGTAGGAGCAAAAAAAATATTTATCTTCCATCTCAAACAATCATACAAAAGTTCCACTAAATAGCGAATAATGAAGATTGGTGATTCCTCCATCAATCAATAATCAATAACATAAAACTAAAATAGACACCAGGAATGACACATGTCACTTCCTAGTGCTGTTTTTTCCTTCTAAAACCCCCCTTTTATTTTTTTTCCTTTTATTTTTTTAAGACAATGTCATCAACTATCTACTCTATAATACACACAAAATATTCACCAAATCTTATAATTGTAATAAATTTGATTTTCTTATTCCTATTTATGTAATAATATAATTCCATATCTACGAATTCGTATCTTATAAGTTTTTTATTTTTATTTTTATTTTATTTATTTTATTTTTTTTGAGGCAAAAGAGTATAACTTCATATGTATCTGCATATCATTATTCTCATATCTTTTTTTTATGAAAAAATATTCTCATATCTTTTATTAGCACAATACAACCTATATTACTCTTCAAATTATTTATACATATAAAGATATATTTTAAATTTGAAAAAAAATTATTTTTTGTCATTAAATATGAAAATTTTGTAACAACATATTTTATTCCTTGAAATTATTGTTCTTTGATTAGTTTTAGAAATTCAGATAACAATATTCAATTTTTAAAAAATTTCAGTATTTTATGTATGGAAGAGTATTACTTATTTAGTTTCTTTTTTGTCAAAACAAAAAACTCTTATTTATAATTTTTTTTTACTATCAGAAAGTGTATTAAATGTACAACATTTTACATTCAGGTGCAACTTTATCTTATCAATATTTTAATTAGGTTTTTTTTTTGTTATTATGAAATTGAAATTTTGCTTTAGTAATGCTTAAATTAGAAAAGCATAAGAAACCTAAAGGAGTATAGCAATATAGTTTAACATTATAAACCTTTAGTGCATATGTTATGTATAGTATATGCATGTAATCATGTAAAAAGTAAGATAATTTGATTAAAATTTCATTCTTTTTTAAATTTTTTTTATCTCCAATATTCTCGTATTTCTCATGTTTTGTGAAAGAAAAAAATTGACTAAAATATCACTACACAGGGTTAGGTATAATTTCTGTCCATTAGATACAACTAGATAAGACCTGTGCGATGCACGGATTGAAAAAATTATTTTTATTTATTATTTTCTTGTACATACTTATAAATTAGATCATAAAAATATATCTTTAATCATAAATTTCTTAGTAACAAAAAATATAAATGAAAGCTAATCTGATCTAATCAAACCATATGCATACGAATTTATATATCTAAGAGGGCGAAATACAAATTAAAATTACATGTAACTTAAATAAATTAAAGCAATGTAATATTAAAAAAATAATAAATAAATTGAAGCACCTTGGAAATATTGCGAAACAATGGTAACATGAAATGTAACAACAACATTAGTTCATCCATATTATTACATGACTTCATAGCTAGGTTGCTTGCACAATCCTTAGTTTACACACACATAAATAACAATAAAACCTTAATTTTTTTTTTTAAAAAAACGTCATAGTTACCTTAAATGTTTTAGCTCAATATCAGTATTATTTATTCCAACCAAAAAAAATTATTTATTTATTTGAAATAAAATGATTAAAAATAACCAATTCCTTACTTCAAAAAAAAAAAAAATCCTAACTAAAAACCAAAATATATGACATTATAAGTGCATTGGGCGGGATATAATTTTAAAATGCATATTTGGTTAAAAAAAATGATACTCATTTATCATTGAATTTTTTAAACACTCAAATGGGCTATTGGGCTAAGATGTAGTTTAATATACTAACTAGTTTTTGGGCCCGGACGATGCCCCGGATTATTACATGGAATGATGGAACTACTCATATATATATGTTGTAGTTTATGATTCAATTTTCTTGTAATTAAATTTGTTGTTTATATTGTCATTTGCTAGATATTAATATTTTGTGTTCAAAAGATTACATAAAAAATCACATAGCTTGGTGGTAAGACACTTAGTTCTTGAATTAGAGGTTGTGAGTTCAAATCTTGTGGCGAACATTTTTTTTTTATTATTATAAGTACATGACATGTAATGAAACAAATGGAAGGAAGAGCCACATGGCGTTATGAGCAGTTACATGGGTGAGTGGCGTAGTGAGGGGAGTTTACATTACACGTGGACATTGTTAGAAACACCTTTTAATATAATAGTATAGATTGGTCTAATTGATTTTCACTGTCTTTTTCCAATATTTTATTTTAATATGCAAAATTAGAATAAAATATAGTATACAAAATATGTTATAATTGTATTTGTCCATGTTATTTTTATTTAAAAAAATAATTGAATGTAGTGAAATTACCGTGCATGGCACGAGACTCAATCCAGTCTAACATAAATATAGATGTGGTAAATAGATCATTTAGATGGTGTCAGTTTGAGTCAAATTAAGTTAGAGTCATTTATTTTACAACTCAAGGGTACCATGTAGAAAAACCCAAAAACTCAAGGGCACCTTGTAGGACTTTGGATTTAGAAGGGTACAATATAGAAAACCCAATAACTCAGGGGTACCATGTAGAAAAACCTTTTTTTCCCTCAAAAAAAATGTAGAAAAACCCTTTAATTTTTTTCGTGTTGGGTTGACCAGGTAGGTTTTTGAATCCTTTACTTACGAGTAATTCAAAACTCATACTTTGTATTATGTTGATTCGATCAGTTTAGGAATGGAAATCGATTGGATTGGCCTTTACGTGCATTTATACGCTCCTTCTGATCCACCCGCCTCATCACCCGTATGATTAATATATGGTCTTTAAGTTGAATTTAGCAGGTGATAATAATAATTTCATATTTTACAAATACGTTAAAATTATACTCCCTATATTGTTGGAAATAATAATACAAGAAAATTAATACTCCCTCCATTTTTAAATATTTGCTCCACTTTTCTTTTTCGGCCGTTTTTAAATACTTACTCCATTTCCTTATTTGGAAAGTTTTTACATTATTTTATTCATTTCTCACCTACTGGACCCAACATAAGTCATACATAGTATTTTATTAATTTTATATTTTCACTCCTCCAATTCTCTCAACTACTTTTGCTTTTTACAATTTTTTATTTTTCCCCTACCCCACTTCCTCCATATTACTTTCTCCAATCAATCAATAACTATATACTAAAACGGAGACCAGAAGTGACACATGTCATCTTCTGGTTAAAAATTTTCCCTGCAATATGTTTTTTTTTTTTTTTTTTGTCAAATCTTCTGAAACAATATTATATTACCTAAGATATTATTTCCATGTTTAGTTATCATATATCTTCCATATTTTTTTATTTGATATATATTATACCTTTCATATTAGGTAATTCTTATTTTTCAAAAATAATTACATATAAATAATTTTATTAATTACTAAGATGTCTATGATTTTTTTTATTTTTTTCTTTTTATTTTTAGAGGAAAGTAAGATGTATATGATATTATCATTTGCATAATTCTTTAATTCTTTGGTGTACAGAATTTCCATCACTTTGTTTTCAACTTATACCATCAAAATAGTATTCAATGCTTTAACTATGCATAGTATTTATTTTTTCAAATAAATTATATTATCACCTAAAATATGTGCTGATCAAAGTGTGTCAATTTAATAGGTACGGGAGGGTATTACATGAGTAACTTAGATGTCTCAATTATTATAATGTATAGTTTATGTATAAAATTTGAGTTATTTTATGCATATTATATTTAAATTATTGTTAATAAGTTTAAGTACTAAAGTCAAGTTATATATGGTGTTTATATTAAAAAAAATTGTATCCACCTCTTTTGTGTAAATTATTGTATACTTCGTATATAACTAATTAAAATTTGTAGTCCTTTATAAAATTCTGTTAAATTCGTGCGTTGCACGGAACTTAAGCTAGTTTCTCCTAAAACTCTACGCATGAAGAAATGGAGCGAATATTTAAAAAAGGGGGGGGAGTATACATATAGTGGAAATATATTGAAAACTTAGTTGGGTTAGTTGCAGGTTATCTTCAACTCTCCTCAAGATAATACATGCCCTCTAATACAAATCATCACATGGACTTTAAGGTGAAAGGTTTTTTTGGAACAATCCCAAGTGTTAATGGCGCGTCGTCCTTACGATAAAACCCCAACTTATACACTCTCTAATCTTAAAGAGTAGAAGCTTGTAAAACAATTAAAATACACAACTTTTGTATATTATCCAAGTATGCGGGGGAATGTTTTGTAAAAACGTTAAAAAAATAAAAAATAAAAAAAAAAAAGCTCAAAATACATTTTATACACCAACGAAGATAGATGTTACAATTAGGGGTGCTAATCGAGTTGAGCAACTCGAGATCGACTCGGTCAACGCTCGGTCAAAACTCGACTCGAGTTGACTTGACTCGAACTCGACTCGAAACCTTAACGAGCACGAGTCGAGCAAGGTCTTGCTCGACTCGATAAGCTCGCGAGCAGCTCGATAATATTTTATAATTAAAATATTTTTTAAAAATTTATAAAAAAAAAAAGTCCCATAAACAATTTTTACAAATATATATGTATACAGTAAAAATTTAAAAAAAAAAGAAAAAAAAAGGAGTAATATTCACCTTTCCATTAAACAAAAAAAATGAAATAATAATAATAATAATACACCTCCGTAAGAAATCTAAACTTTCTAACTTCCACTAACCACTTGCTACTCTTTCAGCCATTCCAAAGAAAACAAAAACCCTAGTCCTCTTCTAGCCGCTACTACACCGCACTCACCCTTCTAATTTTATCTCAATTTTTTCTCAAATCTGAAGTAAAGCTCGCAGAGGATATGAATTATTGAGGAAGGAAGAAGAGATCAACATCAATTTGAAGGCAATTTTGACAAAGAACAAGATTTTAATATATGGCAGGTTTGTTTTATTACTCTCTTTTCTTGTAGATCTGTAGTTGTTCTTGTAGTTTTGTTAGATATTGATAAAATTTATTCATATAGTTGGACAATTTTTTATATTATTGAGAATTTACATGATTAATTTGGGGGATTTTTTGCCAAAGTTTTTAGTGATTAAATCCGTTTATCCAATTAATTTGGGCATTTTTAGTGTTTGCTTATTATGAAATCAAAACCAGTCCACCACTTTCACTAATGTCATTAATTATCTTTTGTTGATTTTTAATTTCATTATGATAAAGTATGTTATAATCAATGGTGCACTATGAAAATCCACGTCTTACAAACCTATGATAATCTTATTGAGCATTGCTATCGCACATATAATTGGGCAAACGTATTATATGAATCATGTAAATGCCGGTTTGATCTAACTAAAAGGTATATCTCATACAAGTATAATTTATAAATATGTTTACCATTTCAAGTTTATAACCTTAAACTATCTTACACTTAACCAAATACCATATATACATTAATTTCGATCAGAACATAGTCACAAAATGTATGTTCTATTTATTTATTATTTTTTGTCCTATATTCTCAATTGATAGTTGTATATTTTACATTACTTAATTAGTGATAATGAAATTTATATGAACCATATTGTTCATTCTACTTTATATTCATGCCGATTTGTCAAGTAATGCTGACAAAGACTCTACTCCTACATCTTCTATGGACCCTGTTAGTAGGCCAATTGTTGAAGAATTTTATGTCAATCTCAATGATGAAATGGAGGATGCCGAAGATGAGGAAGATGATGTTGAGGAAATTCCCGCACCAACAAACACTAATGAAACTATTCGGGATCCGGTTCCTCCTACTGGCCCTTTTAAGAGAGCACGACAATCTGAGGTTTGGAAAGAACTTACCGAACCTATATTAATTAATCAACAATGGTTTGTAAAATGTACACATTGTCTTGAAAAACTTAAAAGTTCTTAAGTCTGGTAGTACTACTCATTATAGTCGTCACTTAAAAAAATGTGCAACAAGACAGGGTAATTTGCAGAAACAATCAAAACTGAATTTTTTATCATCTGATTCTAGTGCCGGAACACCACATTCTACTTTTGTTAGTGCATTACATGATGGTAAATTTGACATGCTAAAGATGAGGGAGGGTATTGCATATTGGATTGTCATGCATGAAAAACCTTTTTCAGTTGTTGAGGAGGAAGGTTTTAATTTGATGTTGAAAAGAGGAATTCCACAATGGAAAAATGTGTCTCGTCATACTATTAGAAATGATGCGTTTAAAACTTATGATGTGGAAAAAAAGAAGCTAAAAGAGTTGTTAAAGAGTATTGATAGGATTTCTTTGACTACTAATTTGTGGCGTTCAAGGCCCCAAAGAATTGAGTACATGGTTATTACTGCTCACTTTGTTGATCGTCATTGGAAACTTCAAAAGCGAATAATAAGCTTTGTTCATATTCCCCCTCCTCGAAAAGGTAGAGACATAGCAAATTGTATCTTCAAGTGTTTAAAGGAGTGGGAAATTGAAAATAAAGTAAGTGTTTCACTCTTTAATTATGTATTAAATTTATGTTAGTTTTTTTAATACATGATTCTAATTGTTATATTTGTATCCTTTCTTAGATTTTCACAATTTCCGTGGACAATGCAACGGCAAATGACTCTTGCATAGAGATATTAAAGGATACGTTTTCATCGACTAAGAGGTTAATTTGTGGAGGCAAATTGTTTCATGTTCGTTGTTGTGCTCACATTTTGAACATTATGGTTCAACATGGATTAAAGAAAGTGAAAACAATTGTCAAGAATATTCATGACACTGTTGACTATCTTCGTGGTAGTGAGCAACGGTTACAAAAGTTTACCGAGCTTGTTCAACAATTCAACCTCCCACATAGAAGATTGGTTCTCGAATGTAAGACAAGATGGAACTCAACTTATGAAATGCTTGCTTGTGCCATCAAATTCAAAGAGGTATTTTTTTGACTTGCTTTGGAGGATAGAAAATATGTTTATTGTCCTAGTGTTGATGATTGGGTGAAAATTGAGAAATTGCTTGAATTTTTAAAAGTGTTCAATGATGCTACTAATAATATATCCGGGTCAGAATATCCAACATCCAATTTGTTTCTTGGTGAGGTTTATAGGGTTAAAGTGTTATTAGATGAGTCTTCAAATTCTCATGATGATTTTATTAGAGACATGGTAACAAACATGAAAGAAAGATTTGATAAGTATTGGGGTGAATGTAATTTGCTAATGGCAATAGGATCCGTGTTGGATCCTCGTTTGAAAATGAAAGCCGTAGAAATTACATTTCCTAAATTGTTTCCTCCACGAGAACTTCGTGATAATTTGGTTAAGGTTAGGGAAGTTTTTCATGAACTTTATGATGAGTATGCTACTTTGTATTTCCCTCCTAATGTGGAGCAAAGTGGTGAATCTATTGCTGGAAATAGTAGTACACAAGCTGGAAGAGGTGAATCAGCTTTGTATCAACTTTTGCAAGCTGTGAGAAGCACACAAGCTGCTAATTCATTCAAGAAATCAGAAGTTGATGAATATCTTGAGGAGGGATATTTAATGATTGATGGAAATGAAAAGTTTGATCCCGTGGAATGGTGGAAAGAAAAATCAACGAAGTATCGTGTGCTTTCTAGATTAGCCGTTGATATCTTAGCGGTTCCCATAACTACTGTAGCATCGGAAGCTACATTTAGTGCAGGGAGTCGTGTTATTGATCCTTATAGATCTTCACTTACTCCGGAAACCGTGAAAATGTTGCTTTGTTCTGGAGATTGGTGCCGAGCCCTTCATGGAGTGAAAAGAAAAAACATAGTAAGTACAATTTATAGTTATTTTTTAAGAATGTAATCTTTTTTATATTTTATAATTTTTTATACTATTATTTCAACTGAATACTATTATTTTGATTGTAGAATAACAATGGAGAAGAAGAACCAAAAGAAATCATTCTTCCAATTTCCTAAGTATGAGGTATTGGTCTTAATATATAAGTTTTGACATCTTGTATGTAAGTTTATTATTTATAGTTTATGTAAAATTTGTATTTGAAATAAATTATTTTTTTGTAGGATATTAGAGAAGATTGAAGGAAGAATATCCAACCAAAGACAAATTGGAGACAAGAAAGATTCCCTGTATTCATTTTCTTTGGTTATGTGATAAATTTGAATGATTGTAGTTTGATGTTCTAATTGTTTGTTGTGTAAGAATGTTATACATTTTTTCTGTTGGATTTTTTTCTTTTTTTTTTTGAGCTGTTGGATTTTATTTTGTACTTGGTAGTTTTAAAAAAATTATATATGTAAAAAATAAGCAGTGTTAAAATAGTTGACATCTTGACAATATTAAATAGTTAAGTTACAATAATAATAAAAAAAACAAAAAAATTAACTTAAACGAGCTGAGTTATCGAGCTTAGCGAGTTACGACCCGAGCAATCGAGTTTTGGGTTAATGAGCTGATTCGAACCATTGCACCTTAACGAGTAACGAGCATTTTTGAGCTCGAGTCGAGCTAAAGAAAAAGTTTTTGGTCACGAGTCGAGCACCAACTTAACGAGCTTAACGAGTCACGATCACGAGTCGAGCACGAGCTTCAGTTTTCGATCACGAGTCGAGCACCCCCTAACTCATGATCGACTCGCTCGATAAGCACCCCTAGTTACCAAAATAAATCAGCATAACACTAATTTGACTCCAAGCATTTGGTAACCTCACAATCAATATTTTATCATCAAATGTTCATCTTTAAAATCCTTTTAACACCAACTGTTTCAATAAAGATCGACATTCATTTCTATTTGTTATTTAAAGCATGCATAATATTCCCATCATAAATGAGTTGTATTTCACTAGCTATTGTAATCTCAAGTCAAACAACTTTTACATTATACTAAATATTTAAAAATTCAGTGGAAAGTTATTACAAAATGTGGAATTTAATGAAATTTCAAATGTGAAGATACCATCATTGAAACCAAAATAAAAAGTAGAGTAAACATATAATTATTTTAGTAACCGAAGTATTTTGAATTTGATTGAAAAATAATAGTAATAATTTTTTATTAAAATATCCAATAATTATAGATGTTGAATTTTTATTTTACGAGTGGTAATTATATATTTCCAACAAATACATCAAAATTATCGATGATTGCTTTTGTTTCATAAAAATTTGGGAGATTCTCTTTGGTAACTGTAGACACCTAAAAATGCCTCCCCGAAACCAAACCCGATGATGAACAATCTTTCACCGCCATTATTGGTCGGGTTCAGTATATAATCCCGAGAGTGCTTAAAAAATCGTATTTAATTAAATTCAGTTTTTAATAATCTATGGATCAGTCTTGATGTTTAGTCAAATCATAGTTTATTTTTTATTTTGGCCCAAACCTTTTTATTTATGTATTTTATTTATTATTTTTGCCCAATTAATAAATAATAAATTAGAAATGGCCCGAAATTATCAATCGGCACTTAAAAAGGCTGAACAAAATTAGGGCAAAAATGTATTTAGACGGAAAAATGGATGCAGAGTTTGTCGCGTCACGGCACAGTGCACCGCGTCACGGGGCTTACTACCGCGCCACAGTGTGGTTTCCCATGGCACGGTGACAGTGTTGTGACACGGGACAACTCCGTGTCCTTTCCGCGTAAACCCTACACGCGTTTTATCCCCATAGTCTAATTATTTCCCCGCGTCACACAAAACTCTACCGTGCCACGGTAGGATCTGCCGTGTCGCGGTAGAATTTGATGTGTCACGGTAGCTTTTTTTAGGGTTTTTATCCATTTTAGGGTTTCTGTGTGTTCCACTGCTCATTTTTCCTGTAAATACCACCTCATTTCTGATGTACGACATCAATTAACTCTCTCATTCTCTCTTCTATACTATTGCCTAAACACTACCCTACCCTATTCTTTCAAAATTCCTTCCTTAAGCACTCCAAGGAGTCCGTACTTTACCCGAGGTTCTGTCCTTAAACCAAGGCGTGAAAGGTAGAACTGTTTGAGGGTTTGGCCCCAAATCAACTCTATTTAATGTCATTTTAATTATCGTTTTATTAATTTCCCTTGAAGTTACTAACGCGTTTATTGTTTTTATAGTTGCAAGCAAGCAAAATCAAAGTGAGGAATCATGTTCCTTTTATTTATATTATTTTTCTAATGATTTTATATTGTTGGATGTATTGTTAAATTGCTTCCAATATTAATGTTTATTTTTATTCTATATTTATTGATCACCATATTGCATGTTAAAGGGAATATGTAAACCCTAGAAAGAAAACTACTCACACATAATTAAATCTAAATTAAACAAAGCAATTAAATAAGACATGATCAAGGAAAAAGATTAAATAAAGGATGGAATTAAATCAGGAGTTGTAGAGAGAGAAACAAAAGAGAAAGAAATACTAGGAGTTTAATTAAGAGGAGAGAGAAAGAAAAGTTAGAGAGAGAAAGAGAAAAGAAAACTAAAACTAAAAAAACTAATGAAAAATTAAATTAAAAAAAAGAACAAAACTAAAAGCTAAAACTACTACAAAAACTACCTACTCTACGTAACTCTTCCCTACTTTTATAAGAAAGGAAAAAGAGTTTTCTAATCCCACTCAAATTATGATAACTAAAACAAATTGATAAATTTTGCATGGAGTTCGGCAACCAACATCAGCGAAATTAACTAGAGTAGGCCCAAAGAATTTGCAAGCCCAAAAGCAAGTAGCAAGCCTAATGCTGAAGATGTCCGCCTGAGGCCTCGCCCGACAACAATTTTGGAGTGGGTTTTTCTCACTTGGGCTGAAATTTTCTTCTTCTTAATTTATCTTAGACCTGCAACAAAATTAGTACTCCAAACGAATTGAGCCCTTAATCACCGAACCAAATTTAATTAGCTCGACATTGGGCTTTAAATGTACGGTCATAAAATACGATCCGACTCTAATATCTTTCATAGTGGCTCAATAAGCTCGGAAATTGTCATAAATCTGCAAATTCCTACAAAATAATATCAACTCTACAAAAACACTAGAAAACGTATATTAGTAATAAAAATAGCTCCGCAGAGCTCAAATAAGCACAAATATGACCGTGGGACGGATAATAAAATATATATAAAATAGACTCATCAATATGTAATTGAAAATCACGACTAATAAGATAATTTAGACGATCGGTTTAGGTTCCTTTAATCTTGTTATTAATTAAAGTGATCACGGTATTATAGAATTATATGTTGCATTAATATTCAACCAATTTAGCATAATAATAGTTTGGAACAAATTGAATCTTTGTTTGCATGCCTTTGAGAATCTAGGATTACTTTTCACTATAAGAATCGAGTAGCGGCCAATACGGACGAATGTGACTCCATGACTCACTTCGTACCATCATCCCTGATCCTCCTTTCGTGGTTCCAAACCATATGGAGTTAGTAATCTCATGGATTATGAATGGGGTGTAACCTTCACGGGTCAATTGTTGTTGCCTTCTTTGTCCCTTTATCATAGTTGCCTTTTTATGATCCGTGAACGGTTTACAAGTTCCTTAAAAACTTGTTGGCGACTCTCTACTTTATTTGTCCCTAATCGTTGTCCCTAATCGTAATTTCCATTCCCACTTCCTATGAATGTGAAGCATATTCACACATACTTTTACGTAGGCGCACTTCGAACGACGCCCACAGTAACACTCAAGTTTTTCATTTTCTCTTTGGTAAATTGAAAAAATTTTCAATATTCGTTGGTAATCTTGTATTATTGATTACCATTGATAAATGTTATTTTAATAAAAATCTTTAATTATAGTTAGTTTTTTTTAATAATATAAATTGTTATAAAAATAATTTTTATTAAAAAAAAAAACCATACTCCTCCCCACCCCACCTAGCCACCAACAACCCCTCGCCTGTCGTCGACCAAGCACCCCACCCCCGGCTGGCGACGCATAACTTCCCCCGCCCCCACCTTCTCTCTTTCCACCACCCTGACCCCTCCCATTCCCCCTACGCTTAGTCCTTTGTACTATTTAATAATAAACCACGAACCCTTTGCCTCTCCTCTAACCTTAAGAAACAAACTCCATTTTCCCCCAATTTTGCCATCTTCAAACCTTAATTTCCTCTTCTTCTCCAGTCTTTCTCTCTTCCCCGCTCAATTTGCTTTTTCTTCATTCTATCGCCATTGTTCCTAGATCTTTTTCTCACGATTGGAGTCGAGCATTTGCAGGTGTTGTTCAGGTCATTGATCTTTGATATCTCTTAATTAATTTTCTGTATTTCAGTTTTATTTTTTATTTTAAGTTTATCTTGATTTTCTTACAATATTAACAATTATGCAGGTTTCAATTACTTGATTAATTTTGTGTAAGTCATGTTTCTATTTTTGCATACGTATGAAGTGTGATGAAAAAAATTGTTGGCATTGCTTTCACTTATGATAATTTTGAGCAATTTATATATTGTTCATGGAGTTTTGCCTTAGATTCCTTGTTGGGTGGAGGAAATGGAAGAGGTCGGGGTTGGGGAAAGAGTGGAGGTGGGGTGGGGGAGGCTAAGAGTCATCGTCGGGGGTGGAAGAGGCCAGGCATCACTGGTAGAGGGTGGGGCGTCTGGCCGCCGGCAGGGGGAGAGGCTGTTGGTGGCTAGGTGGGGTGGGGGAGAAGTTTGTTTAAATAGTTTTATTTTATTATTTAAAAATAATTAAATTAACCAAACAACTCTAACTACAATTAAAATTTTAAAAAAATTAATCATCAATATTATAAACAATAAAAATTATTAATACAAGATTACCAAAGAGAATTAAACTTTTTACAATTTACCAAAATGAAAAAGAGAAAGTAGGGTATTACCAAAGAGAATTTCCCTATAAAATATATTTTACTTTGTTTCAAAAAATTGCAACAGTTTGCACAAAAATCTCTCTCATTTTTTTGTCAAAGTCATGCAAGATTTTTTAGACAGAGGAAGTAATGATAACATTAAGAATTGTCCTTCTTTGTTCATAGTTAATTGAAATTCAAATTTGTCAACAAAGCACCAATACAACCTCAATACAAACTTACAAACATAATATTACAACTATTACTTAAAATTTAAATTATTTATTATTACTTCCTCCGTTTTTTATTAGTTGCATCACTTTCCTAAAATGTAAGTTTCATATTTGTTGTATCACTTTTCTTTTTAACTAATAAATTTCATCTATCTCTTTCATATCACATGAGAGGCCCTATTTATTTTTATCACTATCTCTCTCTACTCCAAAAATTGCCTAGAAGTCCGTAAAAACTAAAGTGATGCAACTAAAAAACGGAGAAATTATTTAATGGTGAGTGTTAAATTGTTAAGGAGAGGAGGACGAGCATCTCTCAGGGTCTAGTACCTTTAGTCCTTATGGACTCAAGGGAATGACTTTTTGGTAATTTTCTTGTTAATTGAAGAGAAAGAGAAAAGCAGTGGCCACACCCCCTCTAGCACATTGTTGGGTTGTGTTAAAAATGAATTTTGATAAATAAAAGAAAAGGGTAAATGAAAAAGCATTTGTAAAATAAAAAAATTGGATTACTAGAGGCGAGAGAAAACATAAGGTGTTTTGGGGTTTTTTCGATCCCTCGGGAGAGTTACGTCACCAAGACTGGTCCCACGCGAACTGTACCTGTAAAAACATGGAGACTCTGGTTGGTAGGAGTCCCACCTCCGACGATCAAGTTAGCGGAGAAAAGTAAAAAGTGAGGATTAGGTAAAAGTGAGATCTTCTCGGATTTCGAGATTAGGTGTTTTACTCTGATGAAAGAGAATGTAGGTAAAAGTAGTGCTCCAATATGGGGGAAATCTCCCTATTTATAGAGTCGATGGGAATTGTGCCCTCCTGTAGGTCATTGTGACCTAGATTTGGTGGGCTACTGACAGGGTAAAGTCGTATTCCCAAATCAAAAGTAATACCTAAATCCTCTAACTAATGTAGATAGGGAAGTAGGGTCGAATCCACAGAGAAACGGATCTTTCTATTCCTAATTAACTAAAATAATCTAGATTATTAAGTAACCAATATTTATATTTGAATAAGAAACTAAACTACTAAGATTGAGAATAGGGAGAAAACAATATATAAAAGGATGTAGGGCATAGGTTCACCAATAAATAATACTCCAGGGTAAAACATAATAATCAATCATTGACATTACATAAATAACATGATTAACAGGCTCTCGCAATTTATTAACCAACATAAATCTAACAGGCTCTCGCAATTTACTAGATCTAAGTTCCTATTGAAAATAGCCTTTAATATCAAATTAACATCTGCTCGATTCATTAATTCAATATTGCTATACTTTTACAAGCCGCAATTGTAAAGCGTTAAAACAATTCAATAAGAAATTATCATGCAATACCAATAATCAATAATAGTCAATCATCAATGCATCAATTAACCAGATTGTAAAGGGCTTTCGCTACGTATTACAATCACAGAATTAATCTACTGGTATTAAATCTCATCTCTCGAATCTCGACTTAACCATTTATAAATTAACCTGCCTATTGAAACTAGACCTAAACATTAATTCTCATCTGTCGAATCTCGAATCAATATTGTCAAACTCATACATAAAAGATCAGGCCTAATCTAGTCACAGAGCTAAATCAATCAATAGGAAATTAATCTAGCATTGACAATCAACAACAATAAATTACCCCTTCATATTATTTATGGATCCCCATAAACCCTAGAAATAAAACTACTCACACATAATTGAATCTAAACTAATCAAAGCAATAAAGTAAATCATGATGAAAGGAATAAAATAAACAACTAAGATTAAGGGAAGAGAAATCGTTACCAAAATAATCTGGAATTAAGAGTAAATTAAGAGCAAAGGTTTATGAGAAAGAAATCTAAGAGAATAATTAAGAGAGTAAGGAAAGAGTAAAAGAAAAAGAGAAGGAAAGAGATCGAGATCCTAAAATCGTATTACGGAGGAGTATTTATACTCCGTACAAATCCTAAACTAAAACAAACTAAAACGACGCTAATCGTCAACTAATAAATACACGCGCCCGATCGGGCGAGGCACCGCCCGATCGGGCGAGGCACCGCCCGATCGGGCGCGCCTTTTTATCCCTAATACTAATCTCGCGCCCGGCCGGGCGCCGACCTTTGCTTCTCCCGCCCGGCCGGGCGCCAGCCTTTTTGGCCGGGCGGCTCTCTTGGGCCACTATTTGGACTACGATTGGGCTCCAATTCTTCGGGCCAGTCTAGGTTTCCTCTTTGGGTCTTGAATACTCGGTCCAAATGCCCCGGTATCACCTATACCAAGCCCTTAATCACCGGTTCGATGGCTCTAACTGGCCCTGGGCTATAAAATCTGGCCGTGTTTCTCCAATGCTCGTGATTGCTCCAAAATATTTCGGGAAAATACTCCAAAAGCATAAATCCCTGCAAAAGTCAACCAAATCTACGAAAACACTAGAAAACACCAATTAGTAATAAAAGTGGCTCTAAAGAGCCAAAAACACTACTAATTATGACCAAGGGACGGGGGTAAAATACTATATAAAATAGACACATCAGCTACCCCCATTTTGGCGGCATTTAGGGGAATTGGGCCTTGAAGGCCGCAATTCTCTGCTGACAGTGGATTCCACATGTCAACTTGCATGTGGACTTGATTAGACCTATCTTGGGTTGACACATGTCCCCATATGATTGGACCACATGGCGGGGGTAATTTTACCCAAAAAATTTACCCCTCACAGATGTGACATGGCGCGCCATGTGGCATCTGTGACACTTGTCACTTGGTGGAGTAGTTTTAAATGTTCACCTTCTGGGAGATTATAAGCTTACCCCTAGAACTACCCTTCTATAAATACAAAGTTTACCCCTCATTTTTCGCATTTTCACGAAAACACTTTTGAGATAATATGAGACTAATCTGAGAGAAATTTGCTATATGCCGTTTGCGTTTTATTCGCCTACAACAATCGGTCCAAATATCAACTGTACTTTCATACAAGGTGTTTAATTTGGGTATTTTTGTCCCTCGGGAGAGTTACGGCTCGAAGACTGGTTGACCGCGGCCTGTACCTGTAAAACAATGGAGACTCCTGGTGGTTAAAGCTTCGCCTCTGACACTCAAGTTAGTACTTGAATGAGAATAAGAAAAGGTGCGAAAATTGAGGTGAGATCTTATTGGATTCCGAGATCAGGTGTTCTCTGATGAGAGAGAAAGTGGGATGTAATAAATGCTTCAATGTGTCCCCAAAATGGGGGAATATCTCCTTATTTATAGGGTCGCTGGGAAAAGTGCCCCTTCCTTAGGTCACTTTGACCTTGTGGTGGGCTCCACCGCATTGCGGCTTTCTAGGGAATTGGGCCTTGAAGGCCGCAGTTCTGCTGACATCTGAGGCTGCCACGTGTCAGCTGGTGAGTGGACCTTGGGGACCTGTGTGGCCTTGACGCGTGAGTCTCTCTGAATGGTCCACATGTCTAGGGTATTTTTACCCTAAACATTTGCCCCTCACAGGGGCCACGTGGCAGGCCACGTGGCTCCTATGACACGCGGCTCCTTTGGAGAGATGAACGGTAAAACTACTTTTAACCTTCTGGGGTGTGGCGGGGATGCCCCTGTTTTACCCCTCTATAAATAGGGTTTTACCCCCTTCCTCTCTCCTCTCATTATTTTCAACTTGAGATTTTTTAGAGAGAGAAAGAGAGATTATAGAGAGAGAGAGAGAGACTACTCTCGCTTGCATCAAACTTTTGAGGCCTTCGTGTGTGTTCTAGACAACACATCTGGTCACCGTCTAAGGCTATTTTCAGATTTTCAGATTTCAGTTAAAGGTAACCGCCTCTACCCTCTTTTAGCTTTTTTCACTTTTCCGCCTGTATACATTCTTTTTCCATCTGTATATGTAGGGAATATTTCAAGCACTATAACCCCAAGCTCGAACCCCACTATGATCATATACTTAAGTATGGTGACGTCCTAAGGGAAGGAAAAGAGAGCAAAAGATTCGCCAACAAGTTTTAGGAACTTGTAAACCAATCACGAGGTGAAGGTTACACCCCTTAACGTTCCATGAGATTGTCAACTCCATAAGGTCTTGAACCAAATAGGGTTCGAGGATGAGGGTACGAATCCAATCTACAAAAGAGAGGACCCGCCCTATAAAATAGGCCTCTACTTTATTCTACTCGTATTCATGTGCGTTTTTTGACTAACATGCAAACATTTCGTTTAACCCTAAACCTGTTTATCTATGTTGGTTGAATATTAATGCACAAATAAAACTATTATTGGCGATCACTTGAGTTAAAATCACGTTAGCCTAAACCAAATTATTAATTATCTTATTAAGGATGATTTCAAGTACAAATTCCCTTTAACAAGCATAAAAGGCGTGATCAAGCAATAAATAATATCAACCAACATAATAATAAGCATCATCATAATAATAATCATAATATAATCATAATCATGATAAGGCATAATAAAGCTTAATAATATAGCAAGATCCTAGGCATGATACTAACAAGATTAATAACAAATCCTAGCATGTCACTTAACAATAAAGATAAAAAATTTAAACCTAACATGGTACTAACATGCTATTAGAAAAGAGTAAAGGCACCCTAAACATGATTCTAGAAAGCAATAAAAACATCCTAACATGATACTAGGAATATTAAACAAATCTAAACATGCTTTCTACATTGAGATAAAATAGGGAGTAAGCTAATAACTTACTTCGAAGCCTCGTACCTCTTTATTTCACGTCTAGGGCGAAGGAAACTTCGAATTTGGCTAGGTGTTTCAAGATCTTGTGAATGCGGTATTGTGTTTGTAAAAATGCTAGTTTAGAAAGAGAGGAGAGAAAGAATAAGTTATATTGCTTAAGAGAGAAGAGAGAGAGAAAAGGTGATTGTAGATTGATTGTTGATTGAAAAAGGGGAGATATGACCTCTATTTATAGGAAAAAAAAGAGGATCGAAAAAGAAAAGAATCAGAATTCAAATCGAAATAAAACTCGTAGACAACAGTTTTTGCGTATTTTGTTTTTATCATATCTTTTGATCCAGAAGTCCAAATAAGTCATATAATATGTCGTTGGAAACTCTTGAAGTCTACTTTCCAACCCAATTAAATTTAGATTAAAATATTTTGTAGATAAAAAGATATGGCCGAAATAGTAGGATGGTGTCAGATTTGGATAGAGTTTCGTATTCCTTTCATATCTTTTTCGTTATAGCTCGGAATTAATATTATAATATATCATCGGAAAGACAATTTCAAGATCTATCCAACCATATAAAATTTGGATAAAAAATATGAGGCACAAAAATAAAATCTGACTGTCTTTGAACATCTTTGAATTCGAATAGAATTAGGACTTAAAAAGGAAAGATTTTATAAAAAGAAAAGTTTATATTTAAATCAAATTCCTTGATCTTATCTTTTCAAAAAAGGATAATTAAGATCTTTTAGAATCTTATAGAAGATTCTAATGAATCCTAATTAGTTTAGGAATAGTATTAAACCTTTGGACCCTCCTCATGATCATTAGATCGTAGGTAAAATCCGGTTTGGGCTCAGTTTAGTATTTTGGCCATAATTCCTCATTATTCATCGGAATTGGGCTTATAATATATCATTGGAAAGGTCTTTTCGAGCCCTATCCAACTACACTATTATTGGACCCTTATCATGGACCAAATTAAACTGGATTGGACGTTTTTATAAAATAGAGTGGGGTTTTCGAAAATAGAAAGAAAGATTTTTAACAAAAACTACCGCATCACTAGACTTTTCACACTTTCACTTCATTCGATTATGGTTCGACGTAAAAGGTATTCATCACTGGGTTTGGTTTTGGGGAGACACAATTGGGTGTCTACAGTATACATAGACTTTGAAAATAAAAATGGACTCCCCATCCACACACACGACACTGCCTAGGACATTCAGCCGATCTCTTGGTATGGCTGAATCTGGAACCAGGGGTGCCTTTTCTGGACAGTCGAACCTACTTTAATTTGCTCATCTACGAATTCCTTCGTCTTTGTGTCTGTGCAAGACACAGTGGAAAGTTAAACAAACGGCTGTTAAGCCGAGAAGGCAGCGCGCTAGGGAAGTTCCCGCAGATGAAGTTGTTCCAGACGAGGAATATGAGGGTTCGGAGGGTCAAAGTGGTTCGCCGGGTGGCGCCCCTTCCACCCCAAGTGATACCATTCTGTGGGAGTCAGGCGGTGAGGATGCTGCCTCCTCCCATAATTCAGAAGAAGAGTCAGGCGGAGAAAAGGCTGCTAATAAATCAGGATTAGAGGCATCTGGCTCTGGTCAGGACAATTTTGCGGCTGATTACCAAGAGCCAGCTAGGGGTCCGGACACTCCAGATCCCATGTAAACCGATATGCTGCCTAAAGACATCGCTCTTTTGCAGAGCAGTTATGATGCCTTCCAGCAGGCGCTCCCCTAGGGCAGGGATGGCAAATTGAAGTATAGCCTGTGGATGCAATGCTTTCATGGGGGGACGAGATAGATAAGCCGGTCTCCGCTTCCCTCTCCACAGGGGTATTAAGAAGATTATGAAGGGGTATGGTCTAGGCGTCTAGCAGCTCACCCCAAACTCTTGGGTTAATATTTTAAGTTACATCGCCGCTTGCGAGTTTCAGAACTTAGAACCCAGCTTTGCCGCCTTCGCTCATATGTGTTACATGAGTAGGGCCCCATGCGAACATGAAGCGTGGTACACCTTGACCACCCTCCCGCAATATTTGATGACATTGGACAAAGTGTCCTAATGGACCGGTTGGAAGGAGAAGTTTTATTTAATCTATTTCCTCTCCCACATTGAGACATAACCGGTTCTTATGCCGGCTCTTCTGGGTAGAAAGTGTGCTCTTCCTTGTATCTCTTCCAAAGCTTACGAGCAAATAATGGAGCCGGGTTTCTTTGAGACCACGAATGTGCCTTTGGGGGATGGGATTCAGATAATTGTTCCAAAGAACTGGATCCCCCATCTGGACTTTTTCAAGGATGAAAGATTCCTTTCTGCCTGCGGACTGAGTACAATGTTCCCAAAGGGTAGATTTACTATACATTAGGCAATTTGCCATTTCTGATTATGCACTTCAATTTTTGAGTTTATTTGACTAACTATTTACTTGTTTTTTGCAGACAAAGCGCTGAGAATGGTGGACCTAAACAAAACACCGGCTAAGTCCACTGCGCAGCTGCGCAAGGAACAACTGTTGGCCAAGAAAGCAGCCGCTGAGGCTAAGAAGGCCAAGAAGGGCGGGGTAAGACCGCCTGACATATTTCACAATCTTTGATTTTTCTCAAGTATTTTGCCGGCTATAACCTTGTTGATTTATTTGTAGGGTGCTAGAAAGTCTATTCCCTGTTCCATCTCCAAATTAATCAAACGGTCGGGGGAAGACTTGGCCAAGACTCCGGCTAAGACTACGAGGAATGACTCTTCAAGGACCACATCCTTAGCCAACCCGGATCGTCCTACGACCAGGAGTAAATCTCCTTCAGCGCTGAAGGCTCTGAGCGAAAGTTCAGAGAGCGCTGCTAAGAATGCGGGCGATACCTCTAAGGCATCGAAGAGTGGTGTGCCACTCACTGTTGCTACCAGTGCTGCAACGGCTGGGGAGGGAGAGACTACTAAGCTCCAAACTCAAGGTAAGAATCGAATCGAGCTTCCATAGCTACTTTACTTCATGCAAGTCAAGATTAAGGCCGACCCTTCTAGAGGTTCGGTCAGCAGTCGGCAAAGAATGAATGCCGACTATGCCGCCTTCTCACCAAGTACTTCTTATGGTGCAGATGTTACCTCAGAGCCGCCTAACGTGCAGGAGTTCGCCAAACGTATGGTGAGGTCTCTAACTCGGTTATAGAAGAGTTTTATGCTTGACCTGCAGGTGGTGGACTTTGACCGGATCATGGGTCAGCTAGCTGAGGTACTCTTAGCATTTAGTTAATACTTAATACTTCACTTTCCTCTATTTTTTCAAGTATTAAAGTTTTTGTTTGACCCCTTTTTAGGTAATGTTGAGGGTAGATGGGCTGAGAGTCCCTTTCAGGCGGAATTAGGACGAGGTAAACGATGCCAAAAAGAGGGCCACTCAAGCTCTCAACTCTTCTGAATATGCTAAATATATGTGCAATATTGAAATTAAAGCAGTAGAGTTGAAACAGGAGGAGTTGATCCGAAACCTGACGACTGCTAATGACGCCGCCAACAACCGGGTGTCCAACCTTGAGCTGCAATTAAAAAATGCATCATCTGATCTCAAGGCGTTAGAGGAAGCTTACCAAGAAAATTCCAAGTTGAGGGCGGATGTCAGCAGGCTGGGGTTTGAGTTGGTTGATCTAAGGAACCATAATCAAGAGTATATTGCTAAGGAGCAAAACCGGCTGGTCTCAGAGAATGAGCGGGACACTGAAGCCCGTCTGAGGATTGCCTGGGGTCTTCTCCACCCTAACGTGGAGTTTGACGTGTTCAAGCTTAGGTATGACTACGCCACTGCGGTGTACGATGCCCAAGTTTTGGGCAAGTACGCTCCGCCTCCGTTCAAGGCATGGGCCTTAGAGCAAGGGTATAAGGTTTCCGATGATGAAGGGTAGCCGATTGAAGGTCAAGAGGGTCAAGCCAATCAACTCCAGACTGACCAAGTCCAAACAGCTGAGCCAAATGAAGGAAATCTCTCAGCCGGTCAGAACCAGCCGGAGCAGCCTCAGCAACCCTAGATTAGCCTTGTATTTCTGCGGCAATATGCAATTTCTCTTTTTTGGCCTGTGTGCCGAGTATGCTTGTATTTTGCCAACTATGGAGTCGGATAACAATCTTATTTCTTTCTTTTCACTGGATGTATATCCGGTTAACAGTATTACTCGGCCTATGTGCCAATTTTAATTTATGAAGTACTCCAAGTGAGTCGGTTTTGCATAATTTGCGTTTGCGTTTGAATTTTGCATATATACTTGATATTTTGCCTAACTTATGAAAAGCATGCGGCAAATAGTACGACTGTACTTGCCCCTGGGCAGCTGTGTCGTTGGTTTCAACTTAGATTGATTGATTGGCTTGGAAACGTTTGATACTTTAAGGAGTATGAGATGTTTGTAAGCTGATCAATCACAATGGTGATTGCCCCAAACCAAGTGCACATCCGTCCATTAAAACAGGCGTTCCTTTGCATAGCGATTACACATGTTCCTTTGCCCCATTGGGGGAACCTGTGCAATTTTGTAATAAATAGTCTAAGTAAGAACTTCAGTTGATTTTAGCTGCTAAGTTTCCAACTTAGCTTATTTATTAAACAGGAATAGGTAGTCTGACCGTTGCCCAGATGGTGTAAGATAAACAATAAAAATAGTGAATAATATAATTGAAAACAAAAAAACAACTTTTTCATTGATAGACTTCTTGTTTCAAAAAACTTACAACTCTTAAATTTTTATTACTTTTTTAAGCTGTCTACATTCCAAGTTCTAGGCAAGTGTCTACCGTTTGGAGTTTCCAGGCTGTAGGTGCCGTCTCTGACTTCATCATAAATCCGGCATGGGCCTTCCCAAAACTCAACCAAAACTATGAGAACACTAGAAAACACCAATTAGTAATAAAAATGGCTCTAAAGAGCCAAAACACTACTAATTATGACCAAGGGACGAAGGTAAAATACAATATAAAATAGACATATCATCTAGAGGGCCTGCTTGTACCCGCCTGGTTTGTATTGCGTGCCAGTTGTTCCCTGGAATGGATGTATCTGGAAATGAATGACCCATCTTTGGCCACATACGTTTCAACCTGATCATCATCCTCATGGTCTGTAAAAACCTCCGGCTGAGATTCCGGCGGCTGATAACCCGGTTGAGGGTTATCTGGATTAGGAATTGGTACAAACTCTTGAACCATTTTTAGGTACTCTCCCCACAGACGGCACCAAATGTTTTGGGAGTTTTTGTCCCTTGGGAGAGTTACGGCTTAAAGACTGGTTGACCATGGCCTGTACCTGCAAAACAACGGAGACTCCGGGTGGTTGGAGTTCCGCCTCCGACGCTCAAGTTAGTACTTGAATGGGAATAAGAAAAGGTGCGGAAATTGAGTTTAGATCTTCTCGGATTCCGAGATCAAATGTTCTCCGATGAGAGAGAAAGTGGGATGTAATAAATGATTCAATATGTTTGCAAAATTGGGGAATATCTCCCTATTTATAGGTTTTTTGGGAAAACTGCCCCTCCCTAGGTCACTCTGACCTAGTTTTGGTGGGCTACGCCGCATTGCGGCTTTCTCGGGAATTGGGCCTTGAAGGCCGCAATTCTGCTAACATATGAGGCTTCCACGTGTCAGCTGGTGAGTGGCCCTTGGGGACCTGTGTGGCCTTGACACGTGGGCCTCTCTGACTAGTCCATATTTCTAGGGTATTTTTACCCTAAACACAAGGTAACCGCTTAATCTCTCTCTCTCTTTAAGTTATTGCTTTACGCCTGTGTTTGTTTTCCCTTTCTTTTCATAAATGGTTTCACAAACACACACGGCACGGCCTAGGATAGCTGTCAGCCGGTTACTAGGGACGGCTGAATCTAGGAGTAGGTGTGCCGCCTGCCACATTCTGCAAACGTCCTCGAATTTGACTGTCTATCTGTCTGTGCAGGACACTATGGTCAAAACTAAGAGGATGGCTCAAGGTCCTAGTGATGACAAGGACGAATGTCCTATTAGGGTGCCTATGAGCGAACTCTATTACCATCCGCCTAGTACCCCAAGTACATTGAATGACTCCATCTTGGAAGAATCCGAGAATGACTCTATCGGTAGGGCGTCCGGATCTGGGAAAGGGTCATCCCATATAGATGCCCCCTTAGGCGGCTCTAAAACTGAAGAGAGGTCGTCTGAGGGAGGTGAAGATCAGCTTTTAAAGAAAGATCATCTTGATCATGTAAGTCTCACAAATTTGCATTTTGATACATGCGGATTCATGACCTTAACATTGTTTTTTGTGACTTTTCAAGAGGGATTAGTTAAGCTACATGTGCTGCCATCCTTGAGTGAGATGCCTCCAAAGCGGCCATTTGTTGCAGAGGAGAAGACTCCCTCAAAGTTGCAGAAGACGACTGCACGGAAGCAGTCTACAAGCAAGTTTGACTCTCACCCCTCTACAGGTGGTAAACCGCCTCCTGCTCTAGACGCCCTTAGACAGGCGAAAGAGGCTAAGATTGGCAAGAAGGACAGGCCTGCTGCTAGGGCCTCCGTTGCCCTTGTCCTCAACAGGCGGAGGGACAAGCGGGCCTAGGACCTCGTAGTTGAGATTCCAGCAGGTATTGGTGCTTTCAATTCACTACCTTCGCAAAGTTAAATTACACAGTCGGTTTGAGTGTATGTCAACCCTCTCACCTAATGTTGAATTTGCGGTTGCTGCTCAGACGCCGGATGTGTAGCAATTGGTCAAAAACATGCTTAAGGTCGTTAATACTAAGCAACGAGATTCTATCAGGGGAGTCGGCACTCTCAACTTTGACGCCATACTGGCGCTGCTTGCTTAGGCAATTTGTTTCAAAGTTCAAATTTTTTAAGTCTTTGCTAGCCGCTTGCATGCTAACAACCTTTTTATGGCCGAATGCAGGCCATGCTGAGGGTGAATGGGCTTAAAAAACTATTCAATGACAAGCAGAGAGAGGTAAGAGCTGCCAATCAAGAAATACACGCTTAATAGAGGTATTTGCGAACAACTATTCACTAAAAAATTTATCAAAAAAGCTACCCCTAATTTTAAAAACTTAGAGTAGCACTATCCATTTTAACTTTCCGACAGCAAACTCTAGCGTGTGGGCCCCACTTATTCAATTCCCTTCAAAAAGACACGACGCAATGACAAATTCGACCTTAATTCGTAACCCTATGATAACCAATTTGAATTAAAAGCATTAAATTCAACTAATTTTAAATTATCCCTAATTTCTATGAACCCTAATTTTGCTAATCGTTGCACCCTAACATCAAAATTCATAATAATGGAATAAAAGAGAAGATTTGCCTATGAAGTGCAGACCCAACTTGTTTTCACTTATTCAATTAGGGATTTTTAGAGTAAAATTGAACAAGTGGGGCCCACTCACTGGAGTTTGTTGCCGGAAAGTTGAAATGGGTGGTGCTACTCTAAGTTTTCAAATTTAGGGGGTAGTTTTTTTGATAAAATTATTTAGTCAGTAGTTGTTCACAAATGCCCTTATTAAGCATGTAGTTCCTTATACTTTTTCCTATTTTAAAAAGAGCAGAATCGATATTTTAGAGGAAAGGAATTTCTAGATGTTATAAAGTGGTATCTGGAAGCTATGGTTAAGATTTTTATTATCACTAAAGCCAAAAGCTTGTTTTAACCATTTTGTTTTAAATTTTGCCAAGTGTTGAAATTAATGAGTTATTTTACAAAGTAAGTTGTTTTATTTTAGGAAATTTTTATTTTTAACACCACAAAAAAACGAAAATATGGGTTTTAACACTACAAAAAAAAACAAAAAAAACTTCTTTTTTAACACCACAATTTTTTTTTTAAAAATTGATTTTACCAACCGCTTGATGGTTGTTGTCCAAAAATGCGTTAAGTGGGGTCCATTGTACCACGTGTGGTCATACTATTAGTTTAGAAAAAAAACAATTAAGAATTTTCTTAAAAAAAAACCCCTAAACTACCCAGCCAACCCCATCCTCAATGCCGTCAGGGTGGCGTCGGCCATTACCCCACCCAAACACCACAGTTTCCAGCCCCAGCCACCGAAACTCCATCTCCTCCATCCCTTTCCCTCTCCCCAAAACCGACAGAAACTCCCAACGGTCGCTTAAAATGGGCGACCGTTTTTCAAACCGACCAATTTAGGACAACACCATCGCTTAAATGGGCGGCTGTTTTTCAAACCACCCAAAACCGACCAGTTTAGGGCAACAACACCGCTTAAACGGGCAGCCGTTTTTCAAACCACCCAGGACAGACCATTAATTAGGCAACTAATGGTCGAAAACGACCAGTTTAGGACCTAATTAAGTGATCGATCTTGACCATAAATCAGTCATTTTCGACCCTTGGAACCCGTTTTTGGTGGCGGTTTTGGGTGGTTCGAAAAACGGCCACTTGTTTTTGGTGGCCGTTGGGGCAAGGTTGTCGGTTTTATTGAGGGGGAAAGGGAGGGGGCGGAGAATCCAGTGGCTTTAGCTGAGAGCTGGGGTGTTTGGGTAGGGCAGTGATTGGCGCCACCCAGCCAGCGGTGGGGATGTGGTGGCTGGGTTAGTTTAGGGTTTTTTTTATTATTAATTTCTTCCAATAGTATGCTGATACATAAGCAATGTGGAGCCCACTAACGGATTACATCCATGAACTAGTTATGTGGTGGTAAAAGCCAATTTTTTAAAGTTGTTGTAGTGTTTAAATAAAGGGTTTTTTTTGTAGTGTTAAAATTCAAAATTTCCTTTATTTCATTCTACATAATTTAATTTTTTTAGAGGACCAAAAATAATTTTTTTATTAATAGGCCTGAATTAGCCAACTTGTCTAATAGCGAGGAGGTTGAAATTCACATTATCGATAAATAAAAAAAGGGTTTCTCATTAATTGTCGAACATATAAGAAAAAAAATCCAATATTTTGGCATTGTAGTGCTCGTGTCATGACACAAGTAACATCTGCATCTTGAAAAATTTGATCATTTAATGACGTTACTTGTAAATCTTGTTATCCACGTGTCTTTAAACACCTTAGTATAATTTCTCCCGGCACAATTGAATCATGTATCCGAAGCATTGTGATCTCTTTTTTCCACATAAATCTGCATATGTTGATTGCTGAAGAATTTGAAACATCATTCGTTTAATCTTTAAATGTAAATCCAAGAATAAATTTTGTGGTATTTTTGAGTGATACCATTGTATCCAACATCTTTTTCACAAATAGTTCTTTTCACTTTTTATTCACATCGATGAACAACTTAAATATGTGACTGAATTCCTCAGCCATGTAAGTTATAAAAGCAGTGGCGGAGCCAGGATTTTCAACTTGGGGGGACAAAATCGTACACCGAATCTTCCTCTAAGTATTGGACTCATTTTCGTTGGACCCATTTTTATTGAGTTTCGTTCTTTTAAACAAGAATTGTCGAAGATCGGGTTGTTTAGTTGCCTTGGATTTGTTTGAATTTGGTGAATCTTTTGACATTTCCTAATTAAATTGAAAATTATATATCAATTTCCACAATCCACATCATTACATAATAACAAAACCTAAGATTCTAATTTCTAAATTTCTAATTCAACTATACATTTCAATAATTTAAATTCTCAAAAACAGGGGAAAAAAATTAAATACCAATAATTCAGAGATTAAACAATTCAATTTTCAATAAGTTCAATACTTCAAAGTTCAAAACTTCAATACCCACAAATCAACAAATGACAAATCCACAATCATTCTCAATCGAAATTAAACAAGTTGATATATACAACAATTTCATCAATTAAACAAGTAATAAGTTGAAATTCGTCTTCAATACCCACAAATGACAAAATCGTCAAATCCACAATAATTCTCAATCGAAATTAAAAAAGACTAACAAGTAATAAGTTGATATATACAACAATTTCATCAATTAAACAAGTAATAAGTTGAAATTCATATTTACATACCTCCATTGATTTGGGTGAATTGGGTCTAGCGAAGACCGGAAGACCGAAGACAGCAAGACACCCGCCACCAACACCGACACCGCACACCGGCGACACGAACTGTCGTCTGTCGAACTCCAAGTCGCGAACTGGTGATTTGGGTGAACAGAACCGGCGACGGGAGCAGGGGTGGAGCCAATAAAGGGCGGAAGACCGAAGACAGCAAGACACCCGACACCGCCACTGGACGGGAGAAAACGCGAACGAACCAACGAAGTGCCGCCGACGAGCCTGACTGCCTGAGAACTCTAAGTCTCCAACTTTCGAACTTCGAAGAGAGAGAAATTGAGAATTGTGAAAGTTAGGGTTTAGTTTTGCAATTTCTTTTCTTCTTCTTTCTGTCTCACTTCAGTTTTTTTTTTAATTTTTTTTCTTTAATTTTTTTTTTTTTAAATTTTTTTTTTTGAAAATGGGGGGACAAGTGTCCCCACATGTCCCCTTCTAGCTCCGCCCATGTATAAAAGGCATATCTTTTTGTAAAACAGAGCACTTGCATTAATTCTAAAGTTTTAGTTAACCAGCAAATTGCGCATATAATAAAATAAGGTTTAATATCTACTTTGTTTAATATAGTTTGTATTGTATTAATTAGTTAAAATTACTTTAGTTTAATAGCGTCCTACGTTCAATACTTTACGTATACAAAAAAGTTAGATGCATTTTAAATTAAATAAGCTATATAAATTACTACAACAATAAAACAACCTTAAGAACTTTTATACCTTATAAACAATCGCAAAATAAATAAATAAATAAATAAAATCTTACAAATGGTTTAAATAAATTTTTTTTACTATGTCATTTTCGTGTTTATTTTATCTTATTTTCCCTTTCTTTCTCTTGTTTTCTCTTTAATAAAGTTTCTTGTTTATTTGGTAGTTTTGGAGCATTTTAGTTTATTTTCTTTATTTTATTAGCTTTAGTTTATTTTCGTATTTTATTTTACTTTATTTGCTTGTATAGTTTTTGTTTTATTTTTATTAGTTTAGTTTTATGTCTCTTATTTTCTATTTTATTTTATTTATTTCTATTTTATTTATTTTATTTTATTTGTTGTGGTTTTGTTTTATTTCGTCCTTTGTTTATTTTCATTTTATTTTATTTTATTCTTTGTCCCATTTCTCCCCTCATGTTTGGTTTTTGATTGTAGGTGTGTTCGGGTTGACGCTCGATTTCCATGTTCAAATCAAGTTCGAAGTCCGAGGTTCGAGGCACAAATTTTGAGCCAAGCAAACTGTGTTGTGCTGCCTTTAGATGCTGCCTCCTTTTCTTCACCCCATCTCTTTCTTAACCTCCACCACACCAACCTTTCCCCTGATGCCTCCCTCAACCAACACCAACAGCAACACAACCTGACCACACCACAGCAGCGCCACCACACATCACAACAGCTCCCTCGACCAGCCACACCCCTCACAGCTGCCGCAACCAATACACCACCCAACCACAGCCTGCAACCCCGCAACACCACCACACACAACAGCAGCTACCCCCTGCTCTCACCACCTCACACGACCACAACCAAACACCACACACAACCAGCCTGCAACCCCGCAAGCACCACAACACCCCTCATAGCTGCTGCCTCCCTCAATCACCTCCGTACCCACCACCAATCAGCAACAACAACCACCATCAACCAACAATTCCACTCACCCTCACAACACCAACACCACCAATCAGAACTCCCCTGCTGCCACCAATCAACCACCACCAACCCGCAATTAACCGCAATCACCACGCAACAGCCCCTGCTTCACCCCGCAAACCACCGGCCACAACAACAACAAAACAACCACCAATTAAGCAACAAATCGCCCACCAGCATCAATTACAGAAAAAATCAGAACAAATTGAAAATCAATCAAGTTCGAGCAAACCCATTGAGATGTTCGGCCGAACTTCGAGTCAGAGACTTTGGGGGTTTTGTTATTCGAAGAGGAGTGGTCGAACATACCCATGGTTCGACCGAACCAACCCCGTAGTTCGGCCGCACCAACCCATGGTTCGACCGAACCGCTTCACGAGCTATGCACATGGCTTTTAATGAGGATCGAATGGTGGTGTTTGCTTGATGCCGATTTTCAATGATGATGAGCAGTGGTGATTAAGATGATTGCTTGCTGATGGTTGATGATGATAGAGCAGCCATGAATTTGGAAGAAAAGGGGAATCGGGGTAGCTGATGTTTTGGGGGATTTTGGTTTTATTTTTCTTTTTATTTTATTTTTATTTCTTTTCCTTTTCCTTTTCTTATTTCTTTTCTCTTTTGTTTTCTTTTCTCTTTTATTTTCTTTTTATTTCCTTTTCTTTCTTTATTTTATTTCCTTCTTTTATTTTTCTATTTTTCCTAGTTTTATTAGCTTAGTATAAATACTCAATTTTGGGGTAATTAGAAGAACATGGAAGAACTATCTATTCTTCTCTCTAATTAGTTTTAGTTTTAGGTTATGTTAGGATTAGTCTTCATTGGTAGAGAGAGAAAGTGTGGTTTCCTTCATTAATGAACTTGGATCTTGAAGAAGGAGCTTGCTCAATCCTTTGTAGACCTTCATCTTCAATTAATGAGCAATCTCTTACTCTTTCTCTTTACCTTTGTTTTTGATTTTGCTTATTTGCTTTTATTTTTCTTCTTTGCTCATTAATAATGTTGATGCTTATTGATTTGATGATTGATATTGTTTTCAATATGATTTGTGAGTAGTCATCTAGCCAAGGGTGTGGGGATGGTGTAGTTGCTAATTGTTCATGCTTTTAATGTTGGGGTTATGTTAATGGAGATTAAAGTCTTTGCATGCTTGATATTCTTTGGTCTTTCTTGCAAGTGCACATTGTTAGTTGATCAAAGATGAGTCTTTACTAACAAGTAACGGAAGTTGACTTAGTTGAGATTCATTACTATCGATTGTTATTTAATAGTACCTCCTAGTATATGGTTCTAATGTGGAAACATAGAGGCTATGTTAGGAGAAACCAATTGACCCCGGAAGGCGGCTAGATTGGACCCTTTACTTCGATATTCATGCATGTTTAGTTTACCATTGATATGCTACTTTGTTATTGTATGGTCAAGCGTCAACTTCACCTACCCATTTCCCTTGGTGCCTTAATGTTTTATTTCTTGTTTTAGCATTTTTAGACTTTAGTTTATTTATCTCCTATTCCGGACTAGCTTAATTGTCGATAACATTTGGTGGTGTTTACCGTTCTCTGTGGTTCGACCCCTATGCTTGCCTTATACTCGTATCAGGTTTGTTTAGGTTGTATAAATTGTATTTGATCTAGGGATAGACAATTGACGACGCGTTTATTCCCTTGTCAATATACTATATGATTTTATTGTTAACAAATTATATTTCTAAAAAAAAATTGTTAACAAATTACATAATCGTTTACGAACTAACCTAAAACTTCATGTATATTATATTACACGCAATTTTCGTAAAATAATAAGTGATGTAAAATTTCAATATTATAAATTTACTATTTGATATTATCATTGAGATTAAGAAATTTTGACATTTGCTACCAAGGAAAACACTTGTCTTTACATTTGCTACTAGTTTATAGTTTTTTTTTCTTTTTATTTTATTTTATTTTTATTTTTATTTTATTTTTATTTTATTTTATTTTTTTTAACTTTGCTGCCTCCTAAATCAGAGTTTGTTAAAAATCACTACCACTTAACGAAATCCGCTCCATTAACTTTATTAAAAAAAAAATAAAAAATTAAAGAAGAAAAAAAAAATCAGCCACCTTAAAAAGCCAGCCTCTCCCGTTGGCCACCCTCCCCTCTCCCCCTGCCGGCGGCTGGCGCCCAAAGATGTGGCTTACGCCGGCGACCCCACCGGAATCGAACCTCTCCCCTTCCCCTACCCTAAAACCGACACGACTAACCTTATATGAACCACCAGCCCGAAACCACCTAAACGGGTTTTACGGTTTTGCTTATGGTGGTTTTGGGTGGCAGGAGAACTCCTTCGCGCCGCCTGTTGGATGTTATTTGTGGCTGATTGGTGGGCGTGAACTCTTTCGCATCGCTAGTTGGATGCGATTTGTGGTTCATTGGTGGGCATGAACTCCTTCGCGCGGCATGGTGGCTGATTGGTGAGTGTGAACTCCTTCGCGTAGTATGGTTGCTGATTGGTGGGCATGAACTCCTTCGCTTGATATGGTGGCTGATTGGTGGGCGTGAGGGTTGGTGGCTGATTTGCGGTTGATTGGGTGACGGTTTGGGGTAAAAGACAAAATAGGGGTGGCGGGAGTAGGATGATGTGGGTCAGCCGGCGTGACTAAGGGTGGCTGGGGCGCTTGCCAAGGGTGGGGATGGGGGAGGAAGTTGCTGCTGAGGTGGGGAGAGGTGGTGGCTAAAGGTGGCTGGGGAAGGAGTGGTGGCTGGACAATGGTTGGGCGCCACTAACGGAAATAGTAATGGTGTAAGACATTACGTAGTGATTTTTAACAAACTCTGATTTAGGTGGTAAAAAAATAAATAAATAAATAAATAAACTTTAAATCGGTAGCAAATGTGAAGACGGGTGTTTTCCCTGGTAACAAATGTCAAATTAAAATTTCCTTAATTAGAGGACTTCGGTAATACTTTGATTAGGTGGTACGACTTTAGTCTGTCAATAACAAAGCGTTTGTTGCTCGCGATACTGTCTTTATAGAAAGAAATATCTTCCTACAAAGCCAAGTGGGAGTAAAGTTAGATCTCGAAAAGATTCGAGACAAGCAACAAATAGATGTGGATAACACTAGATCAGAGACAAGGGCGCATGAAATCAGCTAATTGGATAAATCATGTGTCGAAGCAAGCTAATTCAACTAGCAAGGGTCCTATCGTCCCACTTGAATGAAAAGCTTCAAAGAGTTGAAAAAAATAATTCTGTTGATGCTCATGCCTGTTGTAGGTTACTTGAGATCAAGAAAAACAGTTTGTTTGAATTCTGGTAAAAGGTAGATTATAAAATTTCTTATTAGAATGTATGGAACCCACACCCTACAAGCAAGCTTCGATAAGTACCAACTAAAGAAATGGCTTAAGGCTATGAAATCCAGAACAATCTGGTCTTCTTAATCTTGTATGTAGTTGACATACAGTTCATAGGGAACGACACACTAGTGCTTGGAAAAACCAAGTAATGGTTAAGTAGTTATTTCTATATGAAAGAACTTAGGAGATGTTGAATACATAATGGTAATCAAAATCCACAAAGTGAATCTTGAAGAATGATTGGACTTAATCAAGAGACTTATGTTGATAAGATGCTTGACAAGTTCAAGATGCAAGACTCTAAGAAAGGATCTCTTCTCATGTCTCATGGTATTATGCTCTGAAAAACTCATTGCCTTCAAAAGCTATTAGAGTTGAGTCGTATGGATAATGCACCTTATGCTTCTGCAAAAGGATCCATTGTATGTGCCATGATATGTATAAGCAAGATGTTGCATATGACTTGTGTATGTGTAGCAGGTTTCAAGCAAATTCAAATTAAGCATACTAAAGGCTACTAAGAACAAATCATTGAGTACTTAAGAAGGACTAAAGGAATGGTTCTTGTTTATAGTGGCAAAAGATAACTAGTTGTCAAAAGGTTAAACGGGTGTAAGTTTTCAAATAGACAAGATGACTTTAGATATTTATCTGGATACATTTTGTGTCTATATGGAGAAGGACAGTAAGCTTGAAGTAAGATTTCAAAGCAAAATGTTGTCGCATACTTAATGTCAGAATATGTGTATTTAGCTACAGTAAGAGTAGTTAAGAAGGAAGTTTGGATCAAATTGTCTTGTGATTAAAAGGATGCCTTTGCCAAAACAAAGGAGCCAGGGTCACATCACAAATCCAAACGAATAAATGTGAGATATCACCTCGTTTATGAGAGCATTGGCCAACACGGGATGTCATGATTTGCAAAGTTTTATTATGAGTGAGAAATCACTAAACCCCTTCGATAGACTAAGGTATGAGAGTCATATTAAAGTATGTCTTGGATTGAAGTAAGTTATGTAATTTACGTTGTGTATGTTTTGTGAAAACATATTACTTACTTCCTCCGTTTTCTTTTACTTGCAACACAGCCTTGTGGCACGTGTTTTGAGGTCGGGTTTATGTAATGTAAACGTACAAATTTTTCATTGTAATTTTTACAAATGATACTTAACCCTATTCTAATTTTCGTGTAAAAATTATATTGATAAAAACGCTCGTTTACCCTCACTAATCATCTCCTAAAACCGCGTGCTTAAAAGGTGTGTTGCAAGTAAAAGAAAACGGAGGAAGTAATAAGTAATGCATCAATTAGCAGAATTTTGTTTAAAACAGAAATTATTATTTCTCCTATTTAATTATGGTTTTTACAATTAAATAAAATATGCAAAGTAATTATGGATGATGGGCTCATCAGGTTGATGACCTACCTGGTGAATGAAACCCCACAAGTGAACAAAATTCATATATTATTAAAGTTCCTAGTTTGAAATCATTAAAGTGGACATAAATTATTTTAATAAATGGACCGGCATGTAAGATTGATTGGATAGCGCAGTTTCATGGGCTATAGGGACATAGTGATGCTCGGTCAATCACTTGGATATGCACGAATGATGCATGATCGAACTATCGACCTACTTTGAAGTTCAAGTATAGAGCTTCTGGATATTAGTGGATTCCTTTGACATGAGTGGGACATTGATTCCATTCAATGATTGACTTAACTGTGGTGCATTCGAAAGTCTTCTCGTAACTAGAGACTATAAAGGATATTTCCTGGTTACTTCAAAGTTGAGTGGGAGCCTTGGTTGCCACAAGATTGGATTGAGTCTACTAATTATATTAGGAAATGTGTCATGGCCGCTTGAAGAGGGAGAATACAGAAAATATGAGGCTGCGTTCAACTGCATTACTCAACAGTCATTTGGTTTTGTAATTCTAACTCAGATTTAAAGAAACGATTTGTAGAGTAATATGATCTCGACATGGATGCAATTAGATTATCAAATCAGCACATATTGACTAAGGAAATTGAATATTGCATACTTGTCTCAGACAAGTGGGAGATTGAAGGATTTATATATTTGTCATGTGCAATTACTAGATATATAAATGGATCAAATTATGGAGATAATTAAGTTCGTACATTTGGGTCGTCGTTATATCATAGCTAGAGGTACTAACGATCTTTGGGCTAGTAAAATAGGCCAAAGCCCAATTGGACGAATCCTATAAGGTAACACAAAGAGCTTAGATTGAATCTTAGAGGATGAGGCCCATGATGGGTCTCATCACCCTAGGTGGCCGACCATATGGAGGAATAAGGAGGGTTTTGGGCTTCGTGACCTAGTCTAATTATAATAGGATTATAAATAGACTAGGTGCCTAGAGTTTGAACATAACAATTCAGTGATCAGTAAATTCAAACCCCAATTAGCAAACACGAGACCAACCCCCTCTCATGCACTCCTCTCTCTCATGGCTCTCTCCTCCCTCACGCACGGTGGTGGTGGTGATCGTCCGTGGTGGTCCGGTTGTCCATTAAAGGTGGTGATTGCAATTTTCCACTTCACTCGACCAATCTAGTATTGGTGGACGCCTCGCTCAATTCCCGTGGACTAAGTAGAGGAGCAACGCTTGGGGCTTTATTCTCTTCCTAATTTGCTGATCAAATAGTTTCGTGGAATTCACGCTTTGAAGGTATAATTATGTGTCTTTGTGTGTTATGCATGTGATCTTGGTTTAGGTGCTTATGAATATGATTCATGAAATTCCACTTATAATAACTAATATAGTCCTACAAAAAAAGAGTTAATTTACTGCTTGTTTGCAACGTTTTTTGTTTCCAGTTTTGTGTTTCTTTAAAAACAAAAAACCATAAATAGAAAACAAGAAAAAGGTGTTTCTACTTTTCAGTTGTCGGTTTTCAAAATTACCATTATTTTAATAAGTTTGACTAATTTTTTATTCATTATATGACATATCATATTACTTTGAAAAACAAAAAACCATAGCGATGCCAAACAAACCCTATAGTTTTGTTTTAAATAAAATATGAATAACTTTAATTTATAAGATTAAATTGTTGATTTAGAGTTTTATTTCCGATAAAATACCTATATTTCACAGGCATAATATTAATTATAAGTTTAGCGAGATCACGAGACAATGATACTTGACGTTTCAACTTTTCACCAAATATCGCAATACGTAGACAACAAATTAAATAATTTATCATATAAATTTATTTTTATATCATAATTTTTTTTGGAGCAAAAGAGTTAATTTAAAATGTACAACATTCATTTATAATATATCCTAATCGATTGAAATAAAATACTTCACAATCTAAAATGATTTTATTACTTTATGTACTGTAGAACTCTCAATCGGGTCAGGTCACATGTCATTTAGGGTCGAGTTACTTCTTGTCACGGGTCAAGAAATGTTCACACTAGCCTAAAATTTTGGGCTTGGGTCAACCCAATGAGCTTATAATTTAACAAATTTTTTTGTTTACTTTATTTTTGCCTAATTTTTAGAAATTTCTAATATTTCAAGCTTACTTTGCTATTTTTTTATATAATTTTTTAAATCAAACATTTAAACCAATATTATTATTAGTCATTACAAGCCTACTACATAATTTAAATTTTCATAAAATCACATCAATTCCTAACCAATTTTGTATCAGTGATATATTTTAAAATTTGGTACATAGATTAAAAAGCTTATCTTAAAATTCAATAAACAAGGCGAGCATCGTACGGGGCACCAAACTAGTAACCTATAAAATTCGGTCACTAACAAGTCAAGGTCTATTAAAAGAAGATGACATACAAAAGTATAATTGCCTCGTAATGATCAAAAGGTGGGATTATTATTAGGAAAATTTGTCAAAAATAAGTTAACCTTTATATTATTAGCTCAAAATAAGCCGTCCTTTTTATTAACTAAAAATAAGTCAACATTAATACAATATCTTCTAAAAATGAGTCATGACAGAGTACTTTTGAAGTTAACCGGTTGCATAGTTTAAATGTGCCACATGTCATAATATAATTAGTTCATTTTAAAATTTTATTTAAATTTAACTTTAAATTAATATAGTTTTTAAAAAAAATTCTCCACCTATGTTGAACAATCCCCCACCCTACTGCGCCCGCGACAACATTTTAGCCAAGCCACCGCCGATAATCCTCCCACCTACAGGTAACTGGCGATCCCTTTTTGTCTCCCCATCCCACCACCGTCTCTACTGTTTTACTCTTTTTTTTCTTCTTCGAATTTTTAGTGTGGGGTCTTATTAGATGAGTGGATGGAGTGTGTTCCATGGTTAAGATTTGGTTTTGTGTTACATGTGGTGATGTTTTGGTGGTTAAGGTAGGATTAAAGGTGGGTACAGTGGATTATTTCAATTTTTAGATGGGTTTGTTGTGTGGTCGTGGTTTTGGGTTGGTCTTGGACGACTAATGCCGGCATTTAAGGAGGGGAAAGAGAAAGGGGTCGGCCACAATTTAGGGAGAGGGAAGTGAAAGGACCTAGGGGAGGGCAGAGAAAGAAAAGTATTGAGGTGAGGGAGGTGGTCTGTACGGTGGTCAGTGGGGTTGGATGGTGATTGGGACTGGTCAAAAGAAGAGACTGTTATTTTTTTCAAAAGTGTTTTTGTAATACCCGAATATTTTATGATTTATATAATATATTTTTTAAAAAATTATTAATTTTTATTTATTAAATAATTTTCCTAATCTCATATTTTTATTTTAGAGTCCGGAAGTTTTTAAAACCCCATTTTAATTTAAATAGGATTCTATATTTTTAAGCGTATATAAACTATTTTAACCCTAGTGATATTTCTACAGCCATAAGTTTTGATATTAAAATTCGTTCTCTTCACCTTCATTCCGTGGGTTTATAGTAGTACCTAGTGCAATTATTACTTATAATCTCCATGATAAAATTGAGCAATCAACTACCTTCTCCCAACTTTCAAGTCATGTGATGTGCGTGAATGGTTGAATGTGAAGGTGGAGTATCTTGCTTAACTTTTGCCTAATAACTATTACTTCGTATAAGGTAATCACACGAAATTTTCTTGGAGTTGGCTTTGTAGGTTAATACAATTTTTATTCATATGACCAATTATTGTATATATTGTTAATATGTTGTGATATATGATTTAATTATCGTATTATTTTGTTGTATTATTGATTATATTGATTGTGTTATAATTTGAAGGTTTTAAATGTGTTGCTTTAGGGAGGAGGTTTTAGGGTTACTAATATAATCTTAGGTTGAGAATCAATTAGTTTTGGGTGCTAGTATTATTACCCTAAGAGTTGAGATACTTATGAATTGAATTGTCATGTTATTTGGGAATATGTGCCATTGTTGAGATATAATCTATTAGTTTGTGAATGATTATTTGATCGATATATGAGATCCAAAGGTTGAGCATATTATTTGTTCTTGGTTTGAGACTCAGCGTTATATACCTTAGTCCTTGGCATGTTGGTAAGAGGATGATAATCATGAGTTAAGAATGAGGTACGATCTTTATATTATTTATTTTTTTATGGTCCCCTACAGTGGGAATTGGCCCGTATCACCGTATGTGGTCTGGTTCAAGGTACTTTCTGGTTATTGAGAGTATTCAAGTTTTTATACTCGTTGGTTAGTTATTCGAATTACCCATGTCCAAGGCTAGTATCATATTATTATTTTTGAGGTGGGATTTTATCAAGTTAGTTATGTGAAGTGTCGTATTTAGTTTGATATTTTGGTGAATGTAGTTTCGAACTACATAGTCAGTGAGCTAATTATATTATCAAATATTATATTACTTCATTGTAAATTTGATAAGTGGTGATTACTCACCTTTTTGCTGACGTGTGTGTGTTATTTTGTTGTGCTACTTGTGGTTGCGACAATGTCTTTTTCTTATGGTGGCCATGCGACGATCTATTTTGGAATTTGTCCTTAATGGTGAGCAGTCAAGATTTCTAAGCAGTTTAATCAAGTGATCGTAGCTAAAGGAGTTCAAATGTTTCGATTAGTTTGTTATAACAAGTTTAATTTATAAAGTTGTTCAAATAGCTCACCTAGATTATCGGGTTGTAATTATTGGGATTTTGTAAGCCTTAACACTTGACAGATTGTCGAGTGTGGCGGTAATACCTCTGATTTAGGTGTATGCTTCCGCAATTTTATTCAAAGGTTGTTATGTGAAAGAAAGTGACTTGTTTGGTAGCTTGTAGGTCAATTGACGTATTTAAAGTAAATACCCTTACAATTTATCTTATTATTAGGGATATTTTTTTTTTTGTTTAGAGAGCCACAAGGGCGGGGGTGAGAATCGATCCCGAGATCTCTTGAAATCGGGAGGGCAGCTCTAACCGCTTGATGAGCTATCCCTCACTCTCTAACCAAAGTAAATACCCTTAAAATTTAACTTATTATTAGTCAGATAATTGATAGGTTGACTTATGTTAAGTTTTTTTTTTTTTTTTGACACAACTTATGTTAAGCCAACCAAAGAAAAATTGGTTTTTTTTTTACAAACTTTCCTTCTTCTATTATCAGACCATACAAAGGTGAGATTATTTACTTTTATATTTACTATTTGGGTAATGATATATGTAGCCCTAAGGGCTATATATAAGCATTAAATACACTCTTGAAATTGTATAAAACTAGGAATTTATGACAAAAACACGCGAAAATCAATGTAATTAGTGTTTATATTTTCATGATTTCCTAACTTTTTAACATTTTCTAGTGTAAATTTAATTCTTATATGTAGCCCAGAACTATGTATAATATTTTCTTTAATATTTAGGAATAATATTTAATTAAAACAAAAAATACTAGCACAACATTTTACGAGCGAGAGTAATTTGAAAGAAGACCTTCCGTATTTGACTTAGCTCTCTGTCTGTTTCTCTCTCCTCCCTCCGCGTCTCCCCCTCTCTATGCTCGTTAGTTGTTGCACGCAATTTCAACATTCTTTTTGCATTGGATCTCATATTCATAATCATACTCAAATTCATACAATTTCAATTTTTTCAGATCAATTTCTTCAAATTCAAATTCTTTCCAAATTCCAAAATTCATTATATCATTATAATTATTTTACAATTAATTGATCTAATAATTCTAAGATAGTTTATTGAATTTCCAATGGCATCGGAGAGATTAATCGGCGGCGAAGGGCCGTCATACTTGCAAATGGAATCCGAAGAGCCGCCTTCGACTGCGGCACCTGCACCAGCGAGGACGTCGTCCTCATTCTTCACATTCAATTTAGGCGAGCCGACTGAGTCAACTCGGATTTTTGAGGAGTTGCCTAAAGGCAGTATAGTTCATGTCTCTAGACCTGATGCTGGTGATATAAGTCCCATGTTATTGTCTTATACTATTGAATTGCAGTACAAACAGGTATTTCATCACTCTTCTTTTTAATTTAATAGTTTTTGTGGTGAGGAATTAACTTGGATTTTCTCTTTTGTGGTGCACATGAATTGGGGTTATGGTTTGGTTTGAATTTGGGTTTCGAATTTTAGCTCAAGTTAACTAATTTACTCGGGTTGTTTAGTTGGGTTTTATGGAGAAATTTGAGTTGTGGGATGTGATCAAATTACCATTATTCGCGCTCTTTGTATTGTGGGTATTTGTCTATGTGATCAAGTTACCATAATTCGAGTGCCTTGCATTGTGGGAATTTGTGTGCTTGATCATAATGTGTGACCAGAATAACATAGTTCAAATACTCTGTGTTGTGGGTATTTGTGTTTTTGATCATAATATGTGATCAAGTTACCATTATTCGAGTGCTTTGCATTGTGGGTATTTGTGTGATTGATCATAATATGTGATCAAGTTATCTTAGTTCAAATGCTTTTTGTTGTGGGTATTTGTGTTTTTGATCATAATATGTGATCAAGTTACCATAATTCGAGCACTTTGTGTTGTGGGTGTTTGTGTATTGGATCATAATATGTGATCAAGTTACCCATAGTTCGAGTGTTTTGTGTTATGAATATTTGTGTTTATGATAATAATATGTGATTAGGTTACCATAGTATGAGCGCTTTGTGTTTTGGGTGTTTGTATATTTGATCATAATATCTAATCAAGTTACCATAGCCCGAGTGCTTTGTGTTGTGGGTATGTGTTTTTGATCATTAAATGTGATCAAGTTACCATAATTTCTTGTGGTTTGTATTATAATTCTTTTTTTTGTGAGGGTTCGAGGAAATTCAACTTATTAGTCTTTGTACTTTCCTTTGTTGGGGTAGCTCTTTAGTCATCGTGATTTGAGAGCCTCTAAGGTGCATTTATAATTTGCCCCTTTTTTTCTTGCTTCTATTTCTTTGTTGTATGGGGAACAATAAATCTGAGAACAAAATTTATATCTGTATACTTCAAGAAATTCTCACCTATTATCAACTCGTATTATCTCCTTTTGAGCTGAAAAGACTTATACTACTTTACTTTTGGGTTCACTCTCTTCACCCTTTGTACCAAATGTCTTCGGTATTTTTTTGATTTGTATTCTTGTTAGAATTTGGATGAGGGAACGAGGTAACATATAGGAGCAAGTATAAAAAGTCACAGATGCAATTGATGATTTGCAGTTATTTTGTCAATCATGTGTTTGAACTTCCATCCATTTCTTTTCTGGGCATGTTTATTTCATGATATTCTGTGTCTTGGAGCCATGCCACGTTGAGTACTTGAGTTTAATGGAGGAGGACCTGATGGCTGATATTACAATGCAGTATATTGAAGCTGATGAAACAGAATGGTCTAGAAACTTTTTTACAGGCTTAAAAAAGTATATCACAGTGTTTCATGTTGGTAATTGTTGGTTGTTAAATGCTGGCTGGCTTGATCTCACATGTAGATGACAATACGGCTGATCCTTTGGGTTTTGTTCTTGTGGAGCAAGCATTAGATAAGAGTTTTACAGGTTAGTCCTCCATTAATTTGCAATGGTGCTTGATTTCAAATTTTCTACTCTACGTAAAGAAGAATAGAAAAAATTTGAAGTTATAGAAGCCCTTTTTATTCCGGAAGTAGGGAAAATTGCCAATCAAAGACTCAAGAATGTCTTCACTGTGTATTATCTCCACCCTTTCAAGGCATAAACAAACTAATTTATCTGATATTGTAATCAAAGAGGTAGAGGCAGGTCAAAAGAATAGATTATATAAAGTGGAAGATCTTTGCTGTGGGATGGAAAATGGAGTAACATATCTGTTTGCTTGAATTTCTTGTTTTCATGCCATTAGCCTTACTCACAACCCTCATCAAATGTTTATTTTGTCAAAATCTTGTTTCATGCTCAACCCCCGTTTTAAACATAATGTCATCGTTTGTTTCCAAACAGGAAAATTAGAAGAGTTGTAAGGTGATTAACATTATATTAAGGTAAGGCTGCACGTTTATATTGGTAAGCATCAAAGGGACAATCATCCTTTTCAACCTAGTCTTTTGTGCCATGGTGTAGCATGTATGAGCAGGTTCTTATTGCAAAGGTTGGAAGTGAGGTTTAAGGAATGAATTTCATCAGGGAAGTCGTTGTTCTATTTATGAACATTTGTTGTATACTGATACTGAAGGAGATTACAGCTGGTGTAGAACAGAATGGTTGATTTTAAAATATCAATGTCGCGCCTGCAAGCTATGTAGATCTTCATAAAGGATGACACCTTTTGTAATAAAATGATAGGTGAGCAATATTGTTTTCCTGGGACAGTAGCTTTGGATTCTCTTTAGGATGGAGCTAAGGGGTTGTTTGGTTGGAGCTTTTTTTATTGGTATGAAATGGACGTGACACTGTTATAATGTTTGGTTGGAGACTTGGAGCCAAGGTCTACAAATACTTTTCATGGTATGGCTTCCAAAATTGATAGATATAGACAACATGAAATGAGCCAAACCCTTAAGGAGCTGGTTGTTTCAGTGAGCTGGTATGCAGTGGAATGGAAATTTATACCAAGGTGTTATGCATTGAAAATCCCATACTTATATAAATTTCAGTTTGATTTAGAAAAACCCCGAATCAAAACCGCTTTGTACCCTAATTTGATCAATTATCTTCAAATTCCACAAAAGCAAGAGTAGCATCATCTCTTTTAGTTTACAACAAACTATAATGACAATTGAGTTAATAATTGTTGACATGTAGATTTGATGTTTATTTCCGTTTATTTACTCTTAATAAATGTAACATTAAAAGCTCTAAAATGGAATAAATAATTTGGGGGTTTTTAAGAGATATATATTGGTATTAAATTAAGCATGACATTCTTTTTTTGGTAGTTTATTATTGTTACTTATGGTAAGGATTTATTGTTCTCTGATGGTTGCTTATTATTGTTAGGTTATTCTTGAATAAACACAGTTATATGAGGTGTTGAGTTTCCTATAATGAGGTCTAATAGACATTTATTCTATTAAATGACTTGTGTGCAATAGTTGGACTTCTTCGGTTCCAAAGCAAATTAGGGCTTTTTTGCATACAACCATTGTGTACTCTCTCTTTAATCAACAGCTTTGGAGTTGAATAAAGCATTTTGCTTGATTTGCTTCATGTATGTTAGAGCTGTCAATTCGGGTATTCAAGTCGGGTTCAGGTCGAGTCAAATCAAGTCTCGGGTTAAATCAGAATCAGGTTATGTCGGGTCAATCTAGCTTCACATCAGGTTCGGGTCGGGTCAATTTCGGTTCAAGTTATAACGGGTCGTTCACCTTTTCGGATATAAGTCGAGTTAATTCGAGTCAAATTCAGACCGGGTTCAATTTCAGGTTCGGGTTGTGTTGAGTCGGGTTTGGATGAGTTAATAAGATGGTACATTCGGGTTCGGTTTAGTGTTTAGTCGGGTTTTGGTTCAAATTCAATTCTAATTAATATCGCTGTGGTCAAGTTGAACTATATAATTATGCCTTCCATAATTTGATCAAACATCATCAAGATTTTATTAAACTTATATACGTGTAATAGAGAACAAAAGGTATATAAGTTGAACAAAATATTTTATTGAATCGGATTGAGGGTTTACAAAATTAAACCAGTATATAAGCTGAATAAAAGGTGTATAAAATCTTATTAAACCTTTCATGACTCAGATACATGTTTTAATTGGGTCGGGTACTAGTTCGGGTTCTAATTGTTTTCGGGATTAAATCGGTTGACGGTTACTTTCAGGTTGGGTGCAGGTTCGGGTTCAGGTCATAAAGTATTGGATCAAATCGGTTTTCGGTTAAGATCAGGTCAGGTTTAGGTCGGGTTACAGGTCACTAGTTTTACCCCATTGTTCGAGTACAAGTTGGGTTCAGATCATTGCCGGTTTAAGTCGGGTTCTCGGGTCGAGTCAGTTTTTGACAGCTCTAATGTATGTTTTTTTTTTTTTGGAAGAAAGCTCTAATGTATGTTACTACTAATTATTTCTTATAATGGGTATTTAATTATTTATTTGTTAATTTATTTTTAAATCATAATGATTTTGTTATTTCATACAAAGATCATATATTATGTGGCGTAATTAGAAAACTAACTACAAAAATGAAGTCAATAAATAATGAACATTTTTTCCAATGTATTGGTTGAATACTTGACAATGTTATATTGATTTTTGGACCAACAATTTATACAAGCTATATGCTAAATTTTAGAATAGACAATTTTTATGCGTGCACCACTTAATATTTACTTTTTCAATATTCTTGCACATAAGTTGGATTAGGGTAAGAGATTGACCCATTTAAGAGTGACTAGCCGGAGAATTAAAAGTTATAAGTCCCTCTCTTTTACTTTTACATGGATAACTTATGGTCACATTTGAGGCTTATCCTCTTAACAATAACATATTTGTAGCACAATGTAAAATTGTACACTACTCCTTTAAGGTGCACTATATTAATATCCATGAAAGATTATATGACATTTTTATTTTAAATTGCTGTTTGGAGTTTCACACTTGTTAATACACCTCTTATATCTTTAATTATCTTTTAGCACAAATTTAACAAACTTAAGTTAATTTTGAAACAAATTTGACAAGATAACACATGATATTTTTCCCAACATGTAAATCAAAAAAGTTGGTTAAAGAAGTGAGTGTGTGTAAATAGTATGAAATTCCAAACTTTGTAGTAAAAAAAGGTTGAAGGAAGTATAACGCAAGAGACATTAAACTTTTGAACTTTGTATCTTTTAGGTAAAGGTTTGACCTCATAAGGATTAATAACAAAAGAGTGGAAAGTTATTACTCCCTCCGTCACTTAATACAAAGCCTCTTTTGGTTTTTGCGCAGAAATTAAGAAAATTGTAAATTCTTTAAAACTAATGATTAAAAGTACATATGTGCATGTAGGGTTAGATAGAGATTGAGAGAAAGAAAAAGTAGCTGGGAATAATTGAAGAGATAGAGAGAGAAAGTGTTGGAAATTGATGTAAAAAGTACAAAAGAATAAAGGAAAAAAGATGACAACTCATCAAAAAGAAGGTAATTATGTAAAAAAATACAACCTTTAAATAGAAAGAGGCATTGTATTTTACCCAAAAAGGAAATGAGGCTTTGTATTAAGGGACGGAGGGAGTAATCTTTGATGGTTTATCCTCCATCCCTTTCTTTTTTAACAGGTGGTTGCTTTTTGTGATGGAATAATTTGGTGAAATTACCTTTATTATATCTTGGCAATACTTCAATCAAACACTTTATGATAGTTCAATATAAATGTACCATCTGATTAATAAAAGTCAATTTTTTTTTTTTTTTTTGGTAATTCTACTTTATGTAACACTCAAGTGAAACAGAGACAAAAATGGGCATGAGACAAAGCAACAAAGTCAACATCTGAAAATGTGCCGTTGAGATATAGTTTGACCATAGCCAATTAACTGATCATTCCCTCTATTGTCAAGATATCCTCATGCTTTATAGATTCTACTAGTAACTAGTTCATGAGTTTTGAACTTTATGTATAATGTATAATATTGTGTGGCCTAATAAATCAATTCTTTTCCTTTTTTCTTTATTCCCACTCTACTATATATGTATTTGTGGACTATATTTAATATTCAAAATCTATTGAGCAATCAATTCTTGTAAACATTTGTTTTCTTTAGTTCTTTTCTATAACATGTAGCAACAGAATCCAAGAAGAACTCAATAGGGTAACCAGTTAACCACTCATGTGGGTAATTTCAGGGATGGAGATTAAAACATTCACTCTTTCCATCCTAAATTACTTGTCATACTTTGATGGATGTTGAGTTTTAGTTACATATATTGACTTATTATATGTTATTATGATAGTTGAGACTCATAATAATATGGTGTTTTTATGGGAAATATTGCCTCGTGGTTCAAATTCTGCATGTTAACTAAATCATTAGTTTCCCTATAGGATCCCAGAATCATGCATATTCCATCATGTGCCCATATTTTATTATGATAGTTGGGACTAATAGGAGTATGACATTTTTGGAAAGAAAATTTTGCCTTGTGTTATTGGAAATTCAACATAGCAGAACTAAAATCACTTAGTTTCCAAAGAGACCCTATAGTTATGCATCTTAAATGGCTAACTCATTAACAAATGATTGATTTTACTAACCTACCTCTTGTTTTTACTCCCCACTCCCAATTACCAATATTGCTTCACCAGTTCACCTCCACCTCCTGGCCAACCCAGCAGCTCCCCTGTCAACCCTATTTTAGTAGCTACTCACTTTTTGAAATTCACCACTATCCACCTAAATCTACCCACCGCTTCTTACACCACCATGAGCTGGACAAAATGAATAGGTGGTGGCATTGAGGATGGGCCAGTAAAGAGTCAAGAAGAGATTGGGAGAATATGGTGGAGGAAGAGTGAGGAGTGGTGGTTTGGTGGTGTAGAGTAAGAGAAGGAAATGTGGTGGATTTGGTGGGTGGTGGTTATCAGGGTTATTGTGGTTGTGGTCAAATTTGGTCAATGTTGGGTGTTAACTAGGGGTGAACTCTGAAATTATACTGTTAAGGATAGAAATTAGTCATAGTTTGTTGGGAAACCATTTAAAGCACCAAGGGCACGTATACAATACCACAAGATCACTTTAGAGACCAAATGATTTTTGTTTCCACCATGTAGAATTTTCAAAATTACGAGGTTGCCATGAGGCTTTTTTGATTTTTGAAATATAGTTGGTGGGCGGTAAACTATATTTTTTAATGTTATTAGTTAGTGGTGTAATTTTATTATATTGAGTAGTGGGGTAATTTTATACGAAGTATTTATTATATTTGATGGGTAACGGGAACAAAGTGAAATGAGAGGAGTAATAAAAACATAGTGATTCCATGCATTTCTAGAAATGTTACACACTGTGGGATGATGAAAAGTGAGTTGTTGTTTACTTGTTTGTTTAAATTAATAACTTGTATGAAAGATTATACCTGATGCATTTTCCTTTCACGATTAGCTTTTATTTTGGAATTATCTTTTACATCTCAAATTTTGAAGCTGATGTCTAAGTTTTATGACTCCTCATGGCTAGTTCAAATGGCAATTACACAAGAAGGCTGCACAAGTGTTATATTTACACTTTGCATTGAAGAAACGTGTGATAATTGAGGAAATTCACGAGAGGCAGGAACAGGTGTGTTTGAATAGTTGGAAAATTTTCTCACCAGTTTAAAATCATTAATTGTATACACTAGAGGTTGGGTTTTGATTTGGTACAATGTGGTTATTTATAAGGTTAAAGAATGGCTTCAAAACCTTGGAATAGGAGATCACGCTCCAGTTTTGCAAGAGGATGATGATGTTGAAGATGAAACTATTCCTTTGCATCTTGATGAAAGTGCCAAGAATAGGTATACCTTGCTACACCGCCTTTTGGTTTAGATGGTTTCTGTTGGTGAGGCTTTAAGTGACCCCCCTCTCTTTCCTTTTTTATGGAAAAATTCCTAATTTTGAGTTGTTATTGTTGTGCAGAGATGTTCCGTCAAGTGCTGCGCTTCCACTTATTCGTCCAGCACTGGGTCGACAGCATTCTATTTCAGATAGAGCGAAGGTGGCCATGCAGGGGTATCTGAATCATTTCTTAGGGAACCTGGATATTGTTAACTCTAGAGAGGTGTGCTTGTTTCTTCCAGAACTGCTTATCTAACAAGATTCTGCATAATATTTCATACCTAATGTGTCAGTTGGCATGTCTGCCTTTTGTTTATTTATGACTATGTTAGTTGTCCTATACGCTAAAGATTGATTTGTAGTTATTTTTGGAAACTTGGTAGTTGGTGTAATGTTGACATGCAGCCAAGGAATTAGATCTTGGTTACACCATCACATCATGACCGCATGGTAATGGAATTTGAGCTTAGGGCAACCGAATATTAGGTTGCTATTGCTTTGCCTGCGACAGTGGTTGTCATTGCTTGACCGTTACCATGAAACCTGAAACCATGCTCAGGCACTAATTGATTGTTAAGGTATCATTGAGTTTTAAAATTGCATACGGCTTAGGCAAGTTTATACTGACATTAGTTTTGCTGTTTGATTAGATTAAAAGGATTGTCAAGATTGAATTAGTTCATTATAAAGTTGTTAGTTAGAACATGTTTAGTAAATTAGTGTAACTCTTTGGAAAACTCCACTGTTGGGCACAACTCTAGGAATGTCAGAAAGTCATCATATAAACTAAGAGCACTAATCCTTATGGAAGTTGATGCTCTTAACAACTCATATTCTCACTCTATCTCTATTCCTCTAGGTCTTTTACATTTGTCTTCCCCACAGTGATGACTATCGAGATTGGTAATTATGCATTGTGTCACTGTCTTCTCTTTCTCTCTGCGTATCCTTCATTCCTTCTCATATAATATTTCTCTTTTATCTTCTCTGCCTTCCTTAGGAGTTAGGTTTTTGGTCTCATTTTATGTTTGGGTAAAATTTTGCTATTAAAAACAGCCAGCCTTGGTAGCGAATTAGTAATGATGAGGGTTTATTTTTAATGGATTTGGCGTGAGCTTGATATTGTTGTGCAACCTGATTTGTGGAAATGATTTCCTTAAAGTCTTCTATTAACTCTTTGTCTTCCTCTCTTTATTTTATTTTGACTTGACTTTACACGTGATTTGATTGAATTTAGTTATCCAGGGTAACCAGAACTTTTTGGGAACTAAAGTGATTAATTTGTTCCTTGGATATAAATGATTAATATAGAGCCCACCATGCTTTATCCCAATATGTGTTGGCTGTCTTGACTCCCATTCTTTATTAGTAGGGATCTTGTAGATAACTTTTTGCTCAAATCTTTGCACGTTATTTTGTTATGTGTAATAAAGCACTCCCTCCAATTCATAAAAAGTGGAACACTGACTTTTCACTATCCACATACTAACATTGACTAATTTTTTTCTTCTTCTTCTGTATTATAATAAGAATGCCAGTTTCTCAAATTCAAATTATGACCTTTGAATAAAATCCTTGTAATTCTGCACAATGTCTTTCAATTATTAATTTTTCTATTATTCTGCACATTGTGCCTTTTAATAATGACTCCACATATTCCGCAAAGAGAAACTTATTAACTTTCTTTTTAAATCCTATGCATTTGCATGGCTACACCTTTCTTTATTTTTTCTTTTTTCTTTTTTTAATATTTTATTCTATATATGTATATGCTGTCTAATTAATATCAATGTATCACTGGAGATGTGCCCACATTATGTATTATTATTGTAAAATGTGAAAGTTAAAGTGTTGCAATTTTTATGAAACATGTAGTATCACCGGAGAAGTGCCCACATCATGTATTATTATTGTGATTAATATCAACATGGAACCTGGCTGCATGTAGCTGAGAGTTGATTAAAAAAAAAAAAAAAATTTTAAAAAAACATACTTCATTCTTTTCTTTTTTTAATCGCAACATTTGGAATTTTACTCTATTCACACACTCTTTTGATCGTCTTTTGTGATTTATATGTTGGAAAAAATATAATCATGTGAGATCTTGTTTTATTTGTCTCGAAATACACTTTCATGATATCAACTTTTTATAATTTTTACTACAATAGTTTGCACTGGCAAGCGATAAATCCCCGACGTGAAAAAAAAAACAAACAGAGGAAGTACATAAAAAAGAGTAGTTATTAATTTTTTGCTGTTGTGAGAAACATCTCCTTTCATTTCTTAAAGTTGTTTACACTTTAATGCACATTTTAATTCATAAACTTCTTAAAGTACATACTATAAAAAATTATAAAAAAGTTTATGTTTGGAAACTTCATATCGAGACTAATCAAATAAATTTCCGTGAATTTAGGAGTTGAGATTTTCTAAAATCCTTGCGCTTCTTTCATCTCAACATATTAACTGATGTGGTTTTCAGAGTTTCACTTTACATTCGATATGATTTTAGCTCTTCTATTTACTTGATCTGACTTAATCTTGTAGCTCGAGGTTTCTTATGTTGATGCTATTGGGTGAATGTACTTTAGGTCTGTAGGTTTTTGGAGGTCTCTAGATTATCATTTTCACCTGAGTACGGTCCTAAGCTTAAAGAAGATTATGTCATGGTGAAGCATCTTCCACAAATTCCAAATGATGATGATCATAGGAGATGCTGTACATGCAATTTGTTTAGTTGGTGCAATGACAATTGGCAAAAGGTAAGAAAACCTTGTCTCTTTCAGTTTTCCTCTACTTGATCATCTATTGTTATTTGCACATATACTGAATGATTTTCTTACAAAATATATTGCGTGTACTAATACCTTGTCATTTATGCAGCTTTGAATATTACATACGTTTGTTTTGCTTGTCTTGTTCCCTAAATGTATGTGAATCTTGTTAGCTGAGTTGCATTGGCACTTGGTTTTTGTAACTCTATCTAATGAAGAAATAAAGACACAGCTCTGTTAATATAATGTGTTAGCAAATAACAATATATCTTATATCTTGTAAGTTGGGGTGCATTGGCACTTGTTTTATGTACCTCTTAGTTGATTCAAAAATAAGATATAACTTTGTTGATTAATTGTGTGAGCAAATAGCATATTATTGTGAATGCTTTTAGATTACTTTTAGGTGATTTGTGCTTTTGTAGTAGTAGTATGGGATTTAGACCTATTATGTTATTCTTTCATATCCTATTGGCCCCTTATTGTCATTGTGTATGTATGTCATTGAACAAAGTTTTTCACTCTTTCAGATGATGCTCTTGTTCTTTGTTCTGAAAATTGGGTGGTCTTGTTGAGTTTTGTTTGCAAATTTTCTAGGTTATATAAATAGTAGTCCTTTGGTCCCATAATTTACTACTTTGGGATGTCCTTGAATTATGTTTTGGTCACCTACTTTGATTAATAATTCCCATCCACACCCATTTTTTCCTTTCATTTTAATCTTGTCATGTTGCAAACTTTATCCCCCCTACTTTGCGATTCTCTTTCTCTCTCTATTGTCCTCCAACTTTTTCCCCTTAAATTCATGTTTGACCAAGTTTGAACCGACACCCCTACATATTTTCCTTATGTAAGTTTGAAAGCCTAACAAGAGTATTAATAGTGGATGGATGGAGTAATGGGTGGTGTAGGCGTTTAGGGGAAACTGTAAAGTTTTATGAGAATTGATGTTAATAAGGATGCAAACCATGTATTATTGGCTTATTGCATACCAGTTCGTGTGCATGGACCATGTGAACTCTAGAACTTGTGGGAATTTTTACGAAGTAATTGCTTTATATAATTTCCATTCATTAAAAAAAAAAAAAAACCAAGGATAAATTTTATCATTTCTAGTGCGGAATTAGGGATCAACTATTTTATTTGTTTATTGCAAAACATGTTTACTTTGTTTTGTCAAAGCCAACTTCTCATCCATTTTGCTAAGAATTGAACTTTATGCAGGTCTGGGCTGTGTTAAAACCTGGATTTTTGGCCTTACTGGGAGACCCTTTTGATACAAACCTTTTGGATATTATTGTGTTTGATATGCTACCTGCTTCGGATGGAAATGGAGAAGAAAGAGTTTTATTAGCGGAAGAGATTAAAGATCACAATCCTCTGCGCCATGCTTTTAAGGTAGACTGGCAAGACACATTATATCTTGACACTGGTTCTTTCTTTCAATTTGTTTGCAGAAGATTGTGTTGGGTGATCCGTATTGTATTTTATATTTTCATGATTAATTTTTTCCTTAGTTGATTCTCTGTTTAAATGATTCCTGTTTTTTTAGATACTTGTCTTTGGCAGTTGAAATTATGGTATGAATACTCCCAAATTGCATTTTCTCAAATTAGGCAGGTAGACCTCTGTCTGCATTATCCTAGCTCGCTCTAACCTGTCCTATATAAGCCATAACAGCCATTTGGCTTGTGACCAGTAAATGGAATGGTAATTAGACAGGGATAGGAAAGGAAAGAGTGAAAGATCTTAGTATTTCCACTATGCATCTTAAGTCAAGAGAAAGGGCTGTAAAACCCTTAGCGTTTGGTGTATAGCTTATAACAAAACCCTTAAGTCATTAATTCTACGGTTCTTCCCCACCTAACCTGTATCCTCTCCCATCCCCACATCTTGCCATCAAACTGCTGCAGCAATGTCACTTTTGGTGCTTGAAATACTATAATAAAAGCTCTCTGTAGCTTACAATGTAAAATTTCAAGTATTCAACCTTCCCAAAGTCATAAACAGAGTAGCCACAGGGCCCACAACAGAAATGATGTACTCTCTCTCTCTCTCTCTGATCTGTGAATTAGCAGTGGTGTGGTGGATGGTTCATGGTGGTGGTTGTTTATTTGTTGGTGTATTGTATAGCAGCTGGTAGGTGTGCAAAGATGGTGTTGAAGTCGATGGAGAGGCCAATGGACAGTGGCTGGTAGATTTGTGTGTCGGGGGGGGGGGGGTTGGAATTGAGGATTGCTCGTGTGACAGCGAGAGATATTAGTGGCTGGTTGTTGCTGTGAGGTTGTTGATATGGTGGTGGCTAATATCCTGAAGGGAGCGATGGTGGGGTAGTTATGGCTGACATTTTTGGGCATAGCTAGAAGGGCGAACAAAGAGTAAAGAAATTGGTTGGGCATTGTTTTGAGGTGTTGATTGAGGCGCTTGTAAGGTCTTTTGTAGTGGCGTTGGTAACGGGGGTATTGGGTTCGTGGTGTGGTTTTTGGGGATTGAAATCCCTTTTGTGGAGGTGGGAGGTGTGAACCTGAACTTGAAAGTGGGGAATAAAATAAAAACAAAAAAACCTATACACCATAAAAGGGTATTAGGGGTTTTGATTACCTTTCCCTTTCCTTTAACCCTGCCTGTATCATACTCCCCTTGACTCCTTGATTGATGCTTTGAGTGGGATAACTTGATGTTAAAGGAATCTTTGTGAGTAAAATTTTTGACGTTGCACACGTATTTTTCTTGCACTTTCTTTCCACTGAAAAGTTGCTGGTTCAGAGTTTCAATGTATTTATCAACTCATCATCTGGGTACTGGATTAAATGTTTGTTTTCTCATTGTCTCCGAATGCTTTCTCTCTTTTGGTCCTATTACTGAGCATTTTCATTTAACTTAATGATTGAAGCTGTGAGTTGGGAAAAGTGCATAAAGTCTGGCTGTAAAAGAATATTTTCTTGCTTCTTGTTCTTTTCTGTCTTAATAAGAATGTTGATGTACTTGAAAAATATTGCTCTCAATCAGGGACTACTGTCATTTGTGACTCTTTCATGCTACCCTATGGTTAACACATTTACGCAACTGATCTCTAGCCTTTTAACTTGTTCAAAAGTAGTGCTTATAAATTTAGAACATGTTCTTAGTGTGAGAAACATATATACATCATAAATACATTGCAGAAACATTGACAATACATTGAAATTTACAATTCAAATGCATCCAACATCTAGTACAGGTGATAATGGGGGAAATGACTTAAAGTCAACTAAATCAATACAAAAAAATAAGAGACTGGTGACAAATTTTCAGAGCTCAAATACCTGTAACAAATTCAATGCACCTTTGGCTCCATTAATGGATAAATTGTCATTTTTGTCTATTTACGATATCTGGATTTAGTCTAGAGGAGAGAGAAAGAAGAAGATGGATCCAACAAGAATGGCAGGTCAGCTCCAAAATTGGTTGTTAGTTGAAATTATAAATATACAAAATTGAAGAACCACAACAATGAAATGTTGCTGGTTAAAATGATTGAAGGTATAGGGAAGAGAGGAAGAAATAGGATGATGGACGCCATATTTGAGCTCCACGCCTTTCAACTTTATCACATGATAATGATGACAAAGAAAGAGGGAGGGAAGTGGGGAGGAGAGAGAGAGAAAATGAGACCATTTTGGGTGCAATCACATGGTTAATGTCCCGTACCTAATTGTTTTTAAAATTACTTAAAGTGATGTGAATGACAGGTGTTCACTGTTGTCCGTTAGATTAAGTTTGATCAAAGGGTTATTAGTGCTTCTCATTGCAAGAGTAATTCTTATTGCAAGAGTATTTCTCATTTGACCTTATAATGAGAAGGATGAGAAGAAATCTAGTGCGTTCATATAAGATGATCTAATGACCCTCATTACATGCTTCATTAATGGCAAAACAGTAAATAATAAAAAATATCTTTCCCTAATTCCCTCTCTTTCCCGTGTTTCTATCCCTCTCTTTCCTCCATATTCATCAGTCTTCCCCATTTTTCTTTTCTTAGTCCTCAAGAGAAGATTCAATAATATAAAAAAATTTCACCAATTCTTCTCTCTCTATCTCTCCTCTGACATCTCTTTCAGATTTTCTGTTTTCCTTTGTTTTCTTTATTGCAATTCTTGATTTCATTGTTCACTTATTTTGTAAACTCTATATTTGGTGAGTGATTTTTTGTTTTCTTTGTAATTTAGGGTTATGGTTTTTAGTGTGAGATGTATGATTGATTGAAATGAATTAAGTAGAGAAAATGGATATGGAAGAAAGAAAGCTGAGAAAAAGCATTGACAGAGGAGAGAAAGTCTGTTGTGGAAAAGAGTAAAAACGAGAAGAAAACTTGAGAAATAAATTTGCATAATTTTAAAGCTTTTGTGCATATTGTTTCAAGTAAATGTGCATAAACTTATAACTTAATTTGCATAAATTTTCAACTCAATGTGCAATAATTATATTTTTAAGCTTAATTTGCATATTTTTTTAAACAAGTGTGCATATTTTTTGTTCAAAACGGGGGTATTTTTTTTAAGCTAATCTCATGTGTGGTGGTAGTCACAAATTCTTTTTCTCTCTCCGTAATCTTTTCTCTTTCCAATCTCATCTTTCCTCTTATTTCTCCGTAATTTGAAATATCATAACCTGGTGTATGGAAGAATTAATAAGATTCTATGGAAGCTGGAGAGATTTCGTGAAGGAGGAGAAAACGAGAAAAGTAAACTATGAAAACTGGAAAATAAATGTGCATAATTTTTAAACTAATTGTGCATTTTATGTTCTAAATGTGCATAGTTTTGCACAGATGAAATTTAATCGTTGGTTAATTTGCACGGTCAAGATTCCTTGTCATTCTTCTCATTATAAGATTCTTCTCATTTGATCCCAACCCTATATATATGATGTGAGATCATTTCTTGTGATTGGATCCTATGTAGTTTTGCATGTAATGTGCGACATAAGTAGCATATGCTCATATGGTTATTGGTAACTTTGAAGGTTACTTGTGGCAACCGCTGCATAAGTTTGCGAACTAAGAATAGTGCCAAAGCTAAGTGCTGGGTTTCTGCTATAAATGATGCTGGTTTAAAGCCTCCTGAAGGGTGGTGTCATCCACACCGCTTTGACTCTTTTGCTCCTCCGAGGGGATTAACTGATGATGGTAGCAAGGCTCAGTGGTTTGTTGATGGGAAAGCAGCTTTCGAAGCAATTTCCTCGGCAATTGAAAATGCTAAGTCAGAGGTATGCTCAATAACACATTTACTACATATCTTCACACTTCTAATTTCATCTTTACTGATTGAAGTCTTTCACAGATATTTATTTGTGGCTGGTGGGTTTGCCCAGAATTATATCTCAGACGCCCATTTAAGGAGTATGCTTCATCACGACTTGATGCTCTACTCGAAGCAAAAGCCAAGGAAGGGGTGCAGGTACTAACTGTCTGGGAAATAAAGTTATCCCTAAGAATTATTTAATTTGATTGATACATAGACCTTATTCTTGCTGTTATTCTCATCCTTTGCTTTGTGCTGTAGTTTGTTCATCCTTTAATATGCATATGAGTTATAATTGTTTTTTTTTTTGAAGGGATATGTGTTTTAAATTTTGATTATGCTGTTACATCGCCAATCTGTTGATTTGTGTGAGCCAGAATCCTGATAAATGATTTATGGTTGCTAGCATCTCTCTTTTACTGATTATTTACTGGCAAATTTTAGGGAGTGGGACTGGTTTGCAGTAGACTATCTATAACTATATACTAAAGGAGAGTAAAAAATGACGTGTCGAAATCTGGTTAAAAAATTTCCCGCCAAAAATTTTTCCTTTTTTTTTTTTTTTGCCAAATGAAGTTAGGAAATATTTAATTTCTATAATAATTTCCTTCCTACTTTACCATTACATTCAAGTTATATATCATTCCAAATATTTTATATTAAAAAAAATAATGTCAATGTAATTATATGTTTTGCTCCAATTACAAAGAAAACAAATTACCGACATAGTTATGACCGACATAGTTATGAAACTTATTCAGGGAAGATACCTAGCACCTTTTAGTTGGACATATTTGTTGTGATAAAGCTCATTCTATGGGTAGTATGGGATTGAGTGATTTCTGTAATTCTTTGTGGTATTTGGCTTCTGGCGCTTCCTGATCATATTTGCTATCAAATAGCCAGCGTGACTGACATAGTTATGAATCTTCTTTAGGGAAGATGCCTTGTACTCTTGACCTTTTGGTTTCCCTCATTTCATTTGTAATTTATAAATTTGTCTGATCTGAAAAAAAAAAAAAGAAAAGATTGTACGTGGATCTCCTGTTTGTTGGTTCCATATGCTTAATATTTTTAAATTTTTGTAGATTGAGAAATTGGGATTTTAAATAAAACCAAGTTGCGCTTTTGACATTGGTGTACTGCTAGGTCTGCCAGGGCTCTAGCTTTTTCACGCTTATGTTTTACCTGAATCCGAGTTCCTGAGATAAATAAGCTAGTGAACACTTGCATGGCAACTGGGAACTTACTATTTATTGTATTAAATTTTGATATTGTTTAGCTAGTTTGCCTGCTACATTTTGTAAAGTTCTTGCCCATCCTAGGCTCTTTTATTAACTATATATTAACATGTTAACCTTATAAGATTAATAAAAAAAACAATTTTTTGCTTGCAATGATGGCAGATCTATATATTGCTGTATAAGGAGGTTGCTCTAGCATTAAAAATCAACAGTGTCTACAGCAAAAGAAAGCTCCTTAGCATACATGAAAATGTGAAAGTACTGCGATTCCCTGATCACTTTTCAACTGGTGTTTACCTATGGTATGCAGCTTCCCTAAAACATTACTTTTAGAATTAATTTGAATGCTGCAAGAGGAGTTTAACTTTTGTATTTTAGGTATTTATTATGCTGTATAAAATTATGTGAATTAGCCAAAGTGTGTGTCTGCATGTAGGTCCCATCATGAAAAGATTGTAATTGTTGACTACCAAGTCTGCTTTATTGGTGGATTGGATTTGTGCTTTGGTCGCTATGACACACTTGAGCACAAAGTGAGTGACGATCCTCCAGCTATATGGCCTGGAAAGGACTATTACAATCCTAGGTGAGCTTCCTTTTATCTGATATTGTGGCAGTTTTCATAGTAATATTCTAGCATAATCTCTCACTATGAAATTTTTTCTCTGGACAAGGTCTTTTCATGATTTGTGATGATTATTTTAATTTATTATTTTTTGTAGACTTAAATTCATTGTGTCTGGGGTGGTACACTGAGTTAAATTGCGAATGCAATCTCGGTCGTGGTAACGATTGAGTTGTGCGGAAACGACTTTTAACTGATGAATAAAATGGATCACTGATAACGTGTTGTGAATATTTTTTTTTCAAATTTCACATCAAAGGCTTTATTTGGTCTATTATATTTGGTGTGAAATTTGATATAATAGATTGGATCACTGATAACGTGTTGTGAATAAAATGGATCACTAGATAATTAATTACTTAAGTATATTTGGTCAATTTAAATAAAAGAACGGATGTAATGGGTAAATAAAACATTAATAATTCTATTTAATTTCATTGTGTTTGGTCTTTTTTTTTTTATTTTATTTTTTTATTATTATTATTATTATTTTTTTATAATAAAACATCTTAATGCGGCGAGACACCATTGCTTAATAGACGACATGGGGAAAAAAGATGTGATTTCTGTTGCAGCGTCAAATAACGATGTTTTGCGGACAACAAATGCCAAATCCATTACATAATGGCTGTGTAGTAACAGAACAACCGATTTTTTAGTTTGGTGGTACTGGTAGTTAGTTACATATACATAAATTAAACTTATTTAAGAGGAATGAGGTGAAAAAATGGGATTTCAGCCACATCTCTTGTTCTTAAATGGAAAATGTTTTAATACACAGATTTCTGTTTTTTCCTTCTTATTTTATACAATCATGTCACGAATAATGTGAAACCAAGGACATCCTAATCGAACATATATGTTCATCGAAGGGAATCATAGTTTATGAGAGTAGCATGGTTTTAAATCTAAGATGTGGTCACAATCTTAGAAACGGTTGCAGAAACACTTTCATTTGCAATGCGGATGGTTTGCAGCTATTGCAGCATAATATCTTTGTCGCTGTAAGCTGAGAAACCTTAACAGTATGGTCAATATCTGGTATGTGGCCGAGATCTGACACATTACATGAGATGGAAGGATTACTGCTAATCTTGGACGACGTTGAAGATGGAAGACAATCTATCATCGAGTACTTCGTCTTAGACTCTTAGTATACACGTGAAAGCTGTGCATAAATCATCTTAAATAGTTAGATAGTGCCTTGAATCTTTAAAGGCCTTACATGTTTGTATTGTTAAGTCATTTGTTGGGGGAAAAGTCATAAAGGCAAACAGGCAATCCATAAAAATAAGTCAGAAGGATGAATCTGTATTTTTTGTAAAAATGTTTCAACGTAAAAAATTTCCCTTAACAATGCTTATTCAGTCATTTCCCAGTATCTTTTTTTTCTATTCTTGTAATTCTTCATTTTGATGCATCAATTGTTTTTGAAAAATCGCAAAAAAGGACATTTTAGTTATGAGCATTTTGTGAGAATGGACATTTTAAACAATAGGTGGCACTTTGGGGCCTTAAAGTACTTTTCAATGTTGATAAGGATTTTTTATCCAGACTCTAGCCATAGACTCTACTCTTTTTTTTTTTTGGCCAAAACTCTCACCTAAGTGCTACGTGACTTTAGTTTTCCCTCTTTCTCCTCTCCGAACCACCATGTCCACCACCTTGGCCATGTCATACGCCGACAACCATTTTACTATCAATTTGCACTTTTCACCACTAAACCACAACCACATACATTAGTCACACCGCCCGCCACCCATGCAAACACCTTATCCATCTGCTCACTTGCTCCCTATATATGATCTCCTCCCTAAACCCACCACACTGCTAGCCAATCTTCACCTCTCGCCACCGTAACACACACATCATGCTCTCTCTTTCTTTGCTACTTCTCTCGCCCTCTCACTCCCTTCTTCATTCTCTCTCCTTGAACCCAGCCAACACCAATGATGCACGGGTACGCCTCCTCTATGCCGTTTCAGAAACCGGGGACGTATCGGGGAAGGAAACGGGTACAGGTACGCCTAGGATACGTCCCATGGCGTACCCTTGAAAAGTGGTACGGGGAGCCTTTATGGGTACAGCATTCAGGTGACTTGGGGACGTTTCGGAGATGGATTAGGTACTTTTTGGACGTCCCCTAGTACAAATGAACTAAAAAAAAACCCCTCTTTAATTACTTACCTCTGCGATTTGGAAGCCCAAAATCTTAAAATACAAAGACGATGGAGTAGATCGGCGACCTGCTTCTGTAGTCTTGTTGCCCGACCACCATCTCCGACCATACCAGGCCACCACCATCTCCGATCAGGCGACCACCAGTTGCGGAGTACTCTGCTTCTTTCTCCTTTTCTCTGTTTCTTTTGTTCTGATTTGGTCATTTTTTTTTCTGCATTTATTTAAGGGTTTTTATTTTATTTTATTTTATTTTAAATATATATATATATATATATTTTTTTTTTCTTTCTTTTCAATAATAGGTGTTATTATATTTTCCTCATATTTCGATTCCTACTATTAGTAGGTTTTTATTTATTTTTATTTCTTTTGCTTTCAAGACTAAATGTGATTTTAATCATTAATGTTGTTATGTTGTGAATTTTGTGATTATTTTTTTATATAGGTTTTTATTTTGCTGATTTTTTTTGCTGTATCCATGCCGTACCCGTTTTTTGGAATTTTAATTTTGTCGTATCCCGTCCCCGTATCCGTACCCGTATCCATTTCTGTTCAACCTAGGCGAACACCCATTGCAGGCCACTGCAAATTTAAAGGTGGTTTAAAAACCAAGATTTGATTTTGTGCTTGATCTTAAGGATGGTGGTGAGGGATGGTGGAAATGGTGGTTGATAAGGAGAAATGGAGAAAATCGTATAACGTTTGATGTAGGCATGTGCTTTGCACATGTTAGTCAATGTCGGAAAGAGGCAGTCAATGAACGAAATTTAGGCAAAGGTCCTTTTCTACAAAGAAGTACTTTAAGGTCCCTAAGTGCCACCTTTTTTTTTTTTTTTTTTTTTTTTTTTTTTTCATAAAGGTCCTTTCTCACAAAATGGCTTACATTAAAGGTTCTTTTTGACAAATTTTCCATTGATGTTCTCGAGTAACAAAACATGTTAAGGCGTAAGGCAATCAAGATTAATTCCACAAGAACTCTTTTCGAGTCATGCATGGTTAAGATGTTTTTTATTTTTTTTATTTTTTTTATTTTTTTAATGATTGGAAACGCATGATAGCAATAACTTTGCGTATCCTATTTCCTCTCACTAATCCAGGGAATCTGAACCTAACTCTTGGGAGGACGCCATAAAAGATCAGTTGGATCGCACAGCGTATCCGCGTATGCCATGGCATGATGTTCATTGTGCCCTTTTTGGGCCACCTTGCCGGGATGTGGCAAGGCATTTTGTTCAACGCTGGAATTATGCAAAGGTGGATATGATTTCCCTAACAATTTTTTTTTAACATCTTTTACTTTGTCCAATTTAAATAATACAGTGCTGTAAGTGATGCCATTGTTTATTGTTTTAGAGAAATAAAGCTCCAAATGAGCAAACGATTCCGTTGCTCATGCCTCAACAACACATGGTCATCCCACATTACATGGGAAGCAATTGGGAAACAGAAGCTGAAGATGTGAATGTAGCTGAGAATCAGTATATGAAAAGACAAGATTCCTTTTCTTCTCGAGCATCTTCTCCAGATATACCATTGCTTTTGCCTCAAGAGGCTGTAGAGGATGATGATTCAAAGTTAAATGGAAAGGATGTGAGCCATGACCATCAGATGAAGATTATTAGAAATGTTCCATTCCCTTTCCGAAAAACAAAAATTGAACCAGTAAATTTGGACATGCCAATGAAGGCTTTTGTTGATGACTTTGACGCAGTGGATGGCGCAGGGCGTTATGGCATGAAATCATTAGATAAAGATTGGTGGGAGACACAAGAACGTGGTAGTCTGGTTGTTCCTTCGAATGAATCTGGGCAAGTTGGACCATGTGTCTCATGTCGTTGCCAGGTCAGTTAATTCTCTTTGATTGTGATTTAGTTAGATGCTTTTAAGCTGTCTCACCTCTTATAAATTAAATTTTTTTATTGTTGATTAAAATTTGAGAGCTGAGCAATTATGATAGATTGTTGATAGACATTTGTCACTAAAGCTTGAAATGAATGATTAAATTAACTTTCATTACACCACTGCTGATTGAACCTATGGCTCACCTCTCTAAGCTTAAAAACTTTATGCTATTATATAAAAGTAGTCATTTCAGTGGAGAATTCCAAGCATTCTTGCAGCTCTCTTGTTGCCTCATGATTTCTTATATTTTTTGACGTAATAGATTGACTTAAATTTCATTTCTTCTTAGGTTTCTTTACTTTTATTTTTATATGGCTAATTCCAAGATTAATGGTGGATAAAATCAAGAGAAGCTAGAGGTTATTCCTTTAATTTGCTTAACGTGTTTTTAAGTGGTTTATTTTTGGTATCTAAAGTCTGCTATTAGGATCCATTGGAAGTTCCTTTCTATAGCAAGAAGTTGTAAAATCAGTATGAGTGTTCATCTTTTTCTCTTTCTTTAAATATATGTGAAGGGCTAGGGTAACCCACCTTAAATTACTTTACTGCAAGCTGTCATCTCGCTAAATATCTTCATCATTTCGTAACAATTTATCATTGAGCAGTGTCTAAAGCGATTTGAAGTATGAATTTCACCCATCTCAAATGATAAAAGTTTTTTTTATGAGTTTTGGGCTTTTGTATGGTTGGTTATCAATTTTGTTACCACGTTATTTGGTAAAAATCTATGTAGTTAATATTAATTGTTGGTAATAATCTATCTTTTTCCCCATAAGAATGGAAGTTTAAGTCTAAAATTAGTGTGAAATACTGATTTCTCACCAGAAAACATGTATTGTTTGGAATCTTTGGATTGCAGTTCCAATTTCCTCCAATCATTATGATTTTGGTTTGAAGATTTCTTGCCTTCTTAGACACTTGTTTATTTAACTCTCAGGTTATTAGGAGTGTCAGTCAATGGTCAGCTGGAACTAGCCAAACAGAACAAAGTATTCACAAGGCCTATTGCTCACTAATTGAAAAGGCTGAGCATTTCATCTACATTGAGGTAATCTTCTTAACTGATCAATCATGTCTCTATCAAACAATGAATTTAATTCGTTCCTTCTGATGCATTTATTATTTATATACCATACAAGCACAAAGTTACTTCTGATACTGTACTGCATTTTGCTTGAGACAATTCAAATATTGTCTGAGAGTCTTTGAAATGAATTTAATGTTTTTTAAGAGGCTTTGATATATTTTGGTAGAAAGTATAAGATATATACTAAATAAACTAAAGCACATATTGGTTATTTAATGATGTGTTGAAAATTGCTTCTCGTCAAGTGTTGTTTAGTCATCATGCTTAAAGGTTTGTTTGATGATGCCAAAATAGCCTGGAAAAAGCCACAGTGAAAATCTAACATGGTGGTGATTGTTGCTCACTTCTACAACTGACATTAGCTGCTAAACACTTGTTTTACTATAATCTCCTAGTCGTTTCATGCTTTTCAATGCAGATAATTTGTATATTACCTTTCTGTTTTAATGATTCTTGAATGCAAAATGCTCACAGAATCAGTTCTTCATTTCGGGGCTTTCGGGAGATGAGATAATACACAATCGGGTATTGCAAGCGTTGCACAAGCGAATTTTGAGAGCATTCGATGAAAAAAAATGTTTCCGAGTTATTGTCGTGTTGCCTCTCTTACCAGGATTTCAGGTACTATGTCGTGGTCTGTAACATCGGATTTTCATGTATTGTTTCAGTTCATTTATCAAGGTACTTGCATGTTTCACAGGGGGGTGTAGATGATGCTGGGGCGGCATCTGTTCGCGCAATAATGCATTGGCAGTATAGAACAATATCAAGAGGAGTGAATTCTATATTGCAAAATCTTTATAATATTATGGGCCCTAAATCACACGATTACATCTCTTTCTATGGTCTTAGAGCTCATGGTGAACTGTTTGATGGTGGTCCAGTAGTTACCAGCCAGGTAATATCATATATATATATATATATATATATATATATATATATATATATATATATATATATATATATATATATATATATATATAGGTTTCGTATCAGTCAATAAATAAGTTATTTCTCTGGCTGACAGCTCTTTGCTATTCTGACCTTGTCATACAGATCTATGTGCATAGTAAAATCATGATAATTGACGACTGTATGGCCCTAATTGGATCAGCAAACATCAATGACAGGAGTTTGTTAGGTTCTAGAGACTCCGAGGTATGTAATTATCCAGAGATGCTGCTAAACTTCTTGTCGTCCATGACACTTTTAAGGATTTGTTTAATCTCATTGGACATGTAGTGAAACTTTTAGCCACATGTACTTTAGCTAAACAATTTTATTTACTTTAGGCCATCCTTTAATCTGATTGGAATGATATTATGTACAGTACATATATTAAAATGATATTTTCTCTTACATTTTTCATATTATTTGTTTGGAGTCAGATTGGAGTGGTAATTGAAGACAAGGAAGTAGTAACTTCACGTATGGGAGGAAAACCATGGAAAGCTGGAAAATTCACTATGAGCCTTCGCCTTTCTTTGTGGGCTGAACACCTTGGTCTTCGACCTAGCGAGGTGTGTAAATCTGAGTTTTGTTTGCTGTCATTTGACAGGATATCCACCTTTAGCTTTTGTGTCATGTATTGTTTGTTTAAAGATAGAATTAATTGAACAAAGGCCTTATATTTCAAAATGATTTTCAAAATGATGCTTTGACAATCTTTTAGTAGCTATAAAATCTAAGATATAAGGTACATTTTCGATTCTAACCTGGAATTTAGCTTATGTAAATTGGAGCATTGATGGTTTGATTGTAACTTTGATCTCTGTGTCATGCTGCTTCTATGTGTTGTGGCTGCGACTGTTATTGTTACTGTGACACGATATTGTTTTAAAATAATTAGCATTCATCCAATAAATCTTATGCCATTTTGTTAATACTTGTTTAATGATGCATGTGTTACTGCAACAGATTCCTCAAATTTATGACCCTGTGGTTGATGCTACCTACAAAGACATTTGGATGGCAACTGCAAAGGTGAGAGCAAAATGTGTTTTTAAGGCTGCAGCTAAGTATAATGCCTATTGTAATTTCAATTAAAAATAGTTTATTTATAAAAATATTTATATATTTAATGCATATTTTCTTGTCTTTAACATAAAAAGACATCGTGTTGATGGAATTTTGGATACTCAATTTTGTTCTTCTATACTTCAGAACTATAAGGGCAACTGGAATTGGCATAATATGCCATCTCTTGCCATGCTTCCGTATCTGCTTATTTCACAGCCTGAATGTGATTTTTGTCTGCAACAATATTGTTGAGGATACTATACTCAATACTCCATCATTCTTACTAAGGAGATAGTAATTATACATAAGGTTAATTAGCCAATGTTTGCTGGTTACTGTGTCTTGAATATTGTGCAAAAACCTATAGGCAAGAACTATATGTCAATATGTGTATAAAAAGTGATAAATCGTCTTCTCTGATTTTGTTTGATGTCTCAAATACTTCTGTTATATATCGGCTTCATATTTATTTTGCCATGGCTGGTTTTTGTTACAGACCAATACAATGATCTACCAAGATGTCTTTGCCTGTATCCCTAATGATCTCATCCATTCTAGGTAAGTAGCAATTTTCTTTCTTCCTTATGTTACCCTGGTTTCATTTTTACCTCTGGTTCCTTTCAAGCTTATTCTTACTAACCATGCATGTTTTTTCTCTTTCAGAGTTTCACTTAGACAGAATGTGGCTCACTGGAAAGACAGACTTGGGCATACTACCATTGATCTCGGGGTAGCTCCTAAGAAGTTAGAATGCTATCAAAATGGGACCCTCAAAGACACTGATCCCTTGGAAAGATTAGAATCTGTTAAAGGGCATCTTGTGTCCTTCCCAGTTGACTTCATGTCACAAGAAGATTTGAGACCAGTGTTCAATGAAAGCGAATATTACGCATCAGCCCAAGTTTTTCATTGACATGATTATTTCCGGAAGCAGCTTAAAATATTGATGTATAGTGCAAGCAATAGTATCGATAGCAGAGCAACTTGTCATACAAAAGAAAGCAGAAGCTGAAGCTCTACCAAGGGTGGAATATATATGTAAATTATTTATGAAAAAGGCGAAAATTGGAGAAGGATTTGTATTTTTTGATAACCTCCTTCTCTTTCAAAGGTGGTTGAGATTTACCGATCAATGTCATCGGCCAGCATGTTTCTGCCATGGCGTCAAGGTGTCAGCATCGCAGGTTGAAAATTTTGCTGTTGATGAGAGTGATTTTCTACCGGTATCTTGAAGCTAATGCTGTAATGTATAGTTGATCATTTTGTACAAATCAATTCAATACAAAGAAGCAACGTACAGTTTATTTATCAACCTAATTCCTTACACCAAGTGATCTGATCTTAGTTCTCTCTCTCTCTCTGAGTACTAAACTTCCTTTGAAGCAATGGATTACACTCATATTAGCGCCACGTATTACACCCATATTAGCACCTCGTCCAAGATTCAAGTGAATTGGTACTTGAGCATCTGCACATCAAATTCGAGTGTAATATGTATTAAAACGCAGAGGGAGTATATGAATAGTGCAAAAGTCAAACTGTTGAGATTAATATGAAACTAAAGTAGTAATCAACTAATTAAAAAAGCATAATCAATTTTTATTTATTTTTGGTGTAGAGAACCACAAGCTTATGGCAAATGATGTTGATGATATTTGAGGTCTTGTTGAGTACCACCCAGATGTTAACCAACTTAAGTAAACTAGTTTATCATAAATAACTCAACGGATTTTGTCAATGAACACTATATGAAAAAATTTCCTGTGTCGAAAACATTAAAAAGGCTTAGGTAGCATAGTCAACTTATATAATTTACGACCTTAAACTATTTATAAATTTACAATCATTTTAAGCAACCTTAGTAAAAATTACATTCAAATCTTGTTATTATATACAGCATAATCAACACTTAAAGTGAAAAACACCACCTTGAATCAAATGGAATTTCTTTTCTTTCTTTTTTTTTTTTTTTTTTTTTTTTTTTTTTTTTTTTTTTAATTATGCAAAGAAATAACTAAAAGAAAGCTTTTGGAGTTGACACAAGAACTTCTCTAATGTTCATACATCAGAAAAACTTCCACCTTCATAAGCTTCCTCTTGATCTTCACCAACCACCTCATTCGATACCTCTTCCAATGATTTACCCTTGGGTTCTGGCACTAAGAAAGTGAATAGCATGCCAACAAAGTTGATCGCACAAAGAACAAAGAGAGTATTCCTCTTGCCAATACCTTTTGGAAAGTTTGATGGCCTTCTTGCAGGGTCCTTCTCTTGGGAAGCATATAAAAAACCGAAAGCTCCAACTATACTCCCAGCCCTACCTGCAGCAGCCGATATACCATGGCAAGTTGACCTCAACCTAGTCGGAAATATCTCAGCAGGGATCACAAAAGTGGTTGCATTAGGCCCAAAATTGGCACAGAAGAAGGTAAATCCATATAAGACTATTAAACGAATATTTTGTGTCCTCAATCCCTCATACCCATAGGCTATAATGAACATGAATGTTGTCATCTTTAGGAATCCTACAAATTGGATGATTCTTCGCCCTAATACATCTATCAGGGCGACAGTGAACCAGTATCCAGGGACAACCCCACATAGGGCGATTAAGGTTTGAGCTCGAGCCACCTTGTATACCTCTCTAATAGCACTCATCTCGCTTGCACTAGGGATCCAATCGGCGTAAATGAATATGTCTTTTTGTAGAATATTTTGGGTGCTAGAGAAAGCAATGTTTAGTAGGAACCAAGCACTAGTTGTCCCAAGCAAACGTAAGCCATATAATTGTACAAACTCCTTTGAGAATAACCCAAATTGTTTCTTCTTAGCGTTCACAAGAATTGCTGGTATCTCCTCCTCGACATCAAGGTTACCATGTAAAGCCTTTGACATGTCTTGTGCTGCTTGCTTGGGATTATGAGCGACCAAGGTAGTGTACCTTTCAAAAAAAATTGTTTAGTTGGTTAGCTTATTAATTTAAATAATATTTCAATAAACATTGCTAGTATGATGTTATTGGGTGTTACAAATTACAAAGATGGAATGAAGATGTCGAAAAAAAAAAAAAGAAAACAAACCAAACAAAAATCAATGGTCAGAATCCGGTTAAAGGACCATCACCACAACTTAAGTGTAATAAAAGGACCTTTTCTATTAAAGAACCTTTACAGCAAAAAAAACCTACTTAAATGGACCACATTTTCTATTAAAGAACCTTTACAGCAAAAAAAACCTACTTAAATGGACCCTTGTGACAAATTTTCCCATAATATATGAGTGCTTTGTGTTTTGCATTTTGTAACAAAGAAAATTGACTAGAATATTTAGTGTAATTACCTAGCTGTTTCAGGCATCTGCATGCAAAAGTAGTAGCTTAAACCAGCAGGAAGAGCTGCAAACATTAATATGATCCGCCAAATGTAGTCACATTCAGGAGTTAGTGATCTAATTGGATTCTCTTTAAAGGAAGGAGGATTGAATTTACTCTCGAATGCTGCAGACACAATAAGAGATACAACACCACATACAATGATCCCAAATCCTTGCATTGCAAACACAGCTGCGATGAAAGTCCCACGAGTCTTTTTGTTAGCACACTCAGACATTATAACAGCTGAGAGTGGGTAGTTACCTCCAATACTAAACCCAACCCAAAAGCGAAAGAAGCATAGAGTTGTAATGACACTCTTTGCAGTATGACCAAAGGAGAGACCGGAAGCTAGGGAAAAGGAAGCCATCATGGCCAAGGTAAGACCATACACCTTTTTCCTTCCAATCTTGTCACCTAACCAGCCGAAGAAGAGTTGGCCAGTGAGGGTGCCGCACAAGGCCACACTAATGATGGCAAAAGACACGTTTATGGGTAAGTTGCCAGGGTACTTAGGGTTCAACTCAGTGTAATAGATACGGCCTAAGATTTTGGACACCAAGGAAATAGAGAAAAGACCATATGCATCAGTAAAGAAACCTATACCAACAACGGTGAAGACCTTGAAGTGGTACCATTGTGTGTTCGTCACATCAAGTGCATCAAGCATTTCCAATGTTTTTCCTTTCGCCATTGATTAGTAACTGAGTTTTGTTTCCTTTATGAAATAAAAGAAAAAAAAAGGGTCAATACTGTATCAGTATGTACTTGAATTTTCTGCCCTCAAAAAAATGTACTTGAATTTTCTTTATTAAGTTAAGTGACGAGTATTTAGCAAAGTTTTAAGCATAAGATTAATAACACCATATTTTCGTTTGGTTTTTTGGGTATCATTTCGACATTTCATTCATCACAATAAATGAAAAAACTGCATCTCTCTTGTATCACAAGAGGGAAAAAAAAAAGGTATTTCTTCCTTTTTTTTACTAGGGCAGCTAACGCTCACGATGCACGCGCGATGGCTAGTTATATCCGGAAATTATTTTAATTGGGGTAAATCACATATATTAAGGAGAGGAGAAAGAGTGATAGAGAATGATAAAGCAAGTGGGGTAGCTTATAAATGCAACGTAAAAAAACTTCCTTAAAAGGAAACGTGTCAACTAAAAAAACCTTCCTAAAAAGGAATATCTGTCAACTAAAAAAAACAGAGGTAGTATGGGTATAATTGCATCACACATTCATAAGAGTAATTTTATAGGAATTACTTTTTATAAGTAGGGAATTGTTGCATCACTTTTCTAAAACGGCTGTTTTAAAATAGTTGTATCACTTTTTTTTTTAATTACTCCCTCCGTTTTAATTTTTTAGTCCCATATACTATTTTGGGCGTTTCAAAAAGATATACCCATATTGAATATATTATACTTTTAACTTAGTTTTTATTTCCTATTTTATACATATTAAATTATGATTGGTTAAATTAATGATTGTGCATTGATGACATGAGTCTAAGTAAAGAAATTATTCCCTTGAATTATGCAATTATACTTTACGGTTTCCTAAAAAAACAAAAAAGTTTAAATAAGGCAAAACTATTTATGAATTGTTTTTTACTTTAATGTTAGATTCCAAATATTCTTCTTTTCTTATTTTATGTGATTGATTCCATATGGGACTATCATATTGAAAAGGAGGGAGTAATAAACTCTCTCTATCTCTCTTGTATTACATGCCTACATGAATCCATTTTTTTTCCTCTCTCTATCTTTCTCATTTGCAAAAGTTGCCTAAGAATCCGTATTTGCATAGTAATGCAACTAAAAACAATAGAAGAATTATATAAAATGAGAATATATTACCATCTAATTAAATTGGTGAAACCTTTAGAAAAAAAATGTAGGAAAAATGAAAATAAATTAATCCCACCTTTGGGTGGTCTGACAATAACAATCCCACCTTTTGATTATTACGAGGCAATCCCACCTTTACATGTCATCTTCTTTTAACAAAATTTTTTACCTACAACTTGTTAAACAGGTTAAAATATTTTTTTATATTTTTTTACAGCCACGTGTCATTCAATAATTGGTCAAAATAAAAAAAAGTTTAAAACAAAAAGAAAAACAAGTAAAAAAATATAAAAAAAGAAAAAAAAAACCACCACCACCAGCCACCCCCAACCACCGTGAAACCCTAACTGTTCCCCTAACCCCACCAAAAACTGGCCGACCGACGCCATAAACCCCTAAAATGGTCGGCCAGAACCCCTAAATACAAAAAACCACCCCGCCGACCACAACCTACCCCCGACATCACCCTGTGACCCACAATCCCACCCCCAAAACCCCCAAAACCACCACCCCGAATACCCCACCTAGTTGCCGTAAAACCTGCCGCAAGCCCACACAACCGCCGAAAACCCCACCTAGCTACCGATAAACCGCCAAAAATCACCAACAACTTCATCCCAACATCCCTAACCAGCCTCAAAAAATCCCACCCAACCTCCATAACCACCCCGAATATTCCCACCCTAGCCCCGAAAACCCCCCTAAACACCCTAAAATCACATCCTTGGTTCCGGCCGGCCATTTTCGGAGGTTAAGGTGGGCGGCCGGCCGGTTTTTGGTGGTGGTTGGGGTAGGGGGTAGGGTTTCATGGTGGGGTTTGGTGGCTGGTTTTTTTTTTCTTTTTTTTTTTTTCTGTATTTTTGTTATTTTTTTAAAAAAAATGAAATAAACCTATTACATATTGACACGTGGCATATAACCTACAAAAATCGGTCACCAACAAGTCAGGGTCTATTAAAAGAAGATGACATGCAAAGGTGGGATTGTCTCGTAATAATCAAAAGGTGGGATTGTTATTGTTAGATCAGACAAAGGTGAGATTATTTATTTCTATTTTTCCTAAAATGTAAGAGAAAGTTGGGATTATTGCAAAATAATCAAATAAAAGTTATGATTATTTAAAGTAAATCAGACAAAGATGGGATAGTTAATGTGTATTTTTTTTAATTAAAAATTAATTTTAAATAGGTATTAAAAATTAAATTAGAGTGTTTTGATGGTATCAAAAGTCAAATTATCTTTGCAAAATGTGAAGAAAATGATAGAGAAAGGGGAACAAGTTTCCATGTTTGAATAAGGGGTTTGGGACATCTTTCTTTTTTAAGAGTAGTTAAGATTATCCTTGCAAAATTCGATAGAATTGAAGGGAAAACTGACACCTTCTTGCTCCCTTTGTTTTCCCTACCCTTCCAATTCCTCCTCTTAATAACTTCCTCATTCTTTCTCTTATTCTATCATGTTATTCAAACAAAGAGAAAATTAAAGAAATTCATTATTGATAAAAATAGTAAGAATTAAATTAAAATCTAAGGGGAGAAAAAAATTAATGTAGTATTAATCTTATTTGCCTTAAAAAGAAAAATAAAAGCTGAAGTAAATAAGTAAAATAACTAACCTGATAATGAAGAAGATTAGAAATAAGGCCTTGGAGAAATTCGTTACAATTTGAGTAGGTCTATGGTTGAGATCATGAAGACAGTAGGATATGGTGAATGATGCTAAGTATTTATAAATATTCATGGTGCAACTTGATTTTAGTATTGCTTAAATTATGATTTATGAGTATTAGATTATTATTATCAGACAACTATACTAGCTTTGTTATGCTAAGTCATTAGTCATATACATGAATTGATATGACATTTTCCTAATGAATCTATAACATATGTTGTGAGAGGTCCCGTTAAGATGATTTTTTTTTCTTTTTCGGAAAAATTCTCAAGTCCAATAGATTTCTTGGTATAAGAATGTCCCATGATCGATATAAGAATGTTATTATTTCAGATAAACACTACAATATAATAAGAGTGAACTAGGTTAAGTCCCGTGCCATGCACGGTAATAATTAAATTTTACAACAAATAAATTACAAATAATGGTGGTTTCAAAAAAAAAAAATTACAAATAATGGTGTGAATTCAATATTAATTTATCTTAAAAAATTATTTGTAACAAAATAACTTGAATTTTACGAATACTAAATACTGAAATACGTAAAGGTTATTGAATTTGATTGTATAAAAAAATAATATAATAATAGAAATTTAGAAGCTATAAGGTTTTATATAATAAAATTATAATATCAGCTTAGATTTTGTACCCATATGCGAATTAATATACATCTATCCTTAAATTATTAACATATTTTCATAGAAATATGAAAATTTATTTGATTTTATTTTACTTTAGAATTATCAATATTTCATAATCAATTTTTTAAATATATTTTTAGTGAGTAGTAGGAGTTTTTATTTTTTTAATAATCATATAAATATTAGAGTAATTAGATCAAATTTTCCAATATATGTTATGTATACTATAATAGAATGGATTTGTTCTTATAAATGATATATAATTTTAAGATTTATATAAAGTATGCTACCAAATGATATTTTTTTTAATTAAAATAAATTTTATTGTCAAATAATGAAAGTTGGAGAAAAAAAATTGATATTTATAATATTATAATAATCTATCTTAGTATTTATGAAACTAAAAGTTTCCTAGTATATAAAATACATGTACAAAAAATTGAGTATAATGAGATTAAATATGTTGTTAAAATGGAAATAACTATTATTGTAGGTTATAAAATGAATGTCTTTAAAATATCGCAAAAAAAAAAAAAAAAAGGCGGGAAAATTTTTAACCAGGAAATGACAAGTGTCATTCCAGGTTTCGCCTTTAGTATAGGTTTATAGATAGATTGTAACAGATGAATGTATATTTTTACAGAAATAAAACAAAAGTACAAAAGAGATTTTATACAAAAAACTTTACAAGAACCAACTAGTGAAAAAGAAAATACAAAGAAAGTAGGGAAAAAATTATGAAAATTTGTCAAAAATAAGCAAATATTTGCTCGATCTTCCCAAAATAAACAAACCTTTTAATTAACCCATAGTAAGTTAACCTTTATGGGGTATTTTCTTTAAATAAGTCAGATGACTTACAACCTACCAAATAGGACACTTTTTCCTAGTTCTTATTAATTTTTTTTCTTATTTTATAATTGATAATTAATTAAATTGTATTAAAAAAAAAACCTACCACATACCAGCGCTCCACCCCTATCCCCGACAACCACCAAACAAACCACCTCCCCCTCCGGCCCCCCGGGTCCCTGACCCCTTTGTTCCCCTCCTTGAGCGCCGACGACCCATCCTAACCCGCGCAGAAATCCCAAAACCCACCTGAACCACCTTACCCCGAAACTCCATTTTATAGTTACCATTCTGGAAACCACCACATACCTCGATTCCTCACCCTAACCATCGGAATATTACCATATTGACCTTGAAACCTAACCAAATCCACCTCGAAACCCAACACCCACTTTGCTGTTGTTGTTATGAAAATTTGCGACTTCGATTGTGGGGATGTGATACGATTTTTTATGGTGGGGAAAGCAAGGGATAGTGGATTTAGTGGGGATTTTGAGGGGGTAGGAGGGATGGTGATATCGTAGTGGGGATGGGAGGTGGAGGTATTTGACGCTCAGGGTGGTATCGACGATGGCCAACGGGGCAAGGGCGAGGATGGGTGCTGGCTTTAGTAGTGGGGGTATTCAAAAAATTAAGGGTTTATTTTTATCTTGAAAAAATATTTTTTCTTTAATTATTTTGTTTATGAAATTTCAAATATTAACTAAAATAATGAATTTAATTAAATTTTTAAAAATTGACCAACCATAAAATGACATGTGTCATAACCAACACAAATAGCCGATTACACTTAAAACAAACCGGTCATTCTGTAAAAAAAAAAAAAAAAACCGATCATGACTTATTTTGAGAAAATACCCTATAAAGGTTAACTTACTCTGGTTAATCAAAAGGTTTGTTTATTTTGGGAAGACCGAGCAAAGATTTGCTTATTCTTAACAAATTTTCCAAAAAATTATAAGACTTGACCTATTAGAAATCTTGTCAAAATTCTTTCCACCATAGTAGACTAAATAGGTCAATACCCTATTACTTCATTAGAGATATCTATTAGTTGGTCAAATTTTAGGGGTGCTAACCAAGAGTTGAGATCGAATCTCTCCTACATCATTGCCTTTTCATGTGGACTCTTTACAGGCTTAAAAATAAAATATAAAAGATAGTGTTCTTTTGGTGCGGCTTGTAAAAGAACTAAGTAACCCTATAAAACTGAGCAAGTAATCCTTATAATACTAATGTAACACTGAATGAGAGTAGAGCCCATTGAACTAAGATGAAGTAACCCTTATAATACTGAAGGAGTAACCCCTATAACACTAACGAAATGATCCCAATGATAGTCGGTCACACTGTATGGCCTGCCACATATAAAAAATAAATTAAGGAAAAAAAAACGTTCAATCACTCTATCTAATATTCTTGTTTCGGATGACAACTCATATCCAGGATCCGTGAAGACCCTATCGTCCCAGATAAGTACCTACACAGGGAGCGAAGGTATTATTTATACATATATGTGTGTGTGTGTATTGTAATTACCTTAAGATGAAAGATTAAGTGACTATTTATAGGTTAACTAATAACCTTTTGCCAGCAGGTGGCTGCATGCCATGCATATAACATGGATGCTAAGTGTTGGAAATTTCCCGCCACGTGGTGGGTGAATAATGGCTCTGACACATGCCGTTATGACATACCTGCTGCTATGATGAAATGACGGTAGCGCCTCGTGTAGACACCTAAAATTGTCTCCCCAAAACCAAACCCGTTAATGAACACCTTTCACCACCATTATTGGTCGGGTTGAGTATTTTATCTTTGGAGTGCTTAAATCCATGTTATATCCAATATATTTCATGAACCAATTCAATTTCTAGCTCATTTCCCTAAACCATAACCTATTTTCCACTTTTCGTGTCCACATCGCAAAACCGAGAGAAACTGATTTTATGGCTATATAATTTTAATCTAATTATTATTTTTTTGGATAGGAATTTAAATAAGATTTCCAACCATATATCATAAGCCTAATTCCGAGCTATAACGAAAAAGATATGAGCAAAACACTAAACTCGGCCTAAAACCGACACCCTTCCACTAAAAGGGCCATATCTCAACATCTACGAATCATTTTGACCTTATTCTAATTGGGTTAGAAAGTAGTTTTGATAATATTTCTAATGATATATTATATGCCTTATTCCGAGTTACGGATCAAAAGTTATGATTATTTTAAAAACGGGTAAAAAACTGAAATTACCGCGCAGCAGCAAAAATGCCGCGACGTGGCAAATGCTGATGTGTCACGGGGCTTATTCCCATGACACGGTGCCCTTTTTTGTAATTCTGCACTGTTTTCTGCCATGTCACAGGATTTTGCACCGTGCCACGGTGCCCATTCCGTGACACGGGGATATTCCGTGTAATTTCCGCGTACTTTTTACACCGTGACACGGCATACTGCACTGTGCCACGGTGGAAAATGCCGTGTCATGACATTTTTTCCTGTGTGACGGTGCACATCCCGTGTAATGGGATTGCTCCATGTTTTCTCCGCGTAATCCCTAAACGCGTTTTCACGTCCCGTAACCTAATTATTTCCTGCGTCACTCAGTTTTTCCCCGTGTCACGGGATCTTCCCCCGTCTGACGGTGCCTGTCACCGTGTCACGGTGCTCTTTGCCGTGACACGGTATTATTTTTGAGGGTTTTTATCTTTTTAGGGTTCCGCGTGTTCCCTCTGCTCATTTTCCCTATAAATAGGACCCCCCTTTCTGCAGTTCGGGGCACCAATAATCATTCTCTCTCACCTTTCACCAAAAAATATTCTCTTCTCCCTCTTTAACCTAATTTCTAGCCTCCTTATTCTTCCATAATAATTCCTCTAAGCGCTCCAAGAAGTCTATACTTAACCCGAGGTTCCGTCCTTAAACCAAGGCGTGAAAGGTACAAATAACTGAGGGTTTGGACCAAATCAACTCTACTTTTTTAATTAGTTTAATTTAATTTTCATTTACTTTATATTTTTTTTATTGAAGTTACTAACAATTTATTCATGATGTAGCAATTTAAAGGAACGTGTGGAATGTGAGTAATTAATTAATTTAATTACTCTTATTTTATTTTAATATTGCTAGTATCATGATTAGGGTTATTTTATATTTGATTTGACTAACACTATTATTGTAAAACTGCTTCCAATATTAATGTTTATTCTATTATTATTTTGATCACCATATTGCATGTTTAAAGGGAATATGTAATTTAAAATCACGCCTAATAAGATAATTTGGACAACCGGTTTAGGTTCCTTTTTAATCTTGTTATTAAATCAAGTGATCACAATATTTTAGAATTATATGTTGCATTAATATTAAACCAATTTAACTTAATAATATTTTGGAGCAAACCGAATCTCTGTTTGTATGCCTTTGAGATCGCAAGAATCATTTTTCGCTATAAGAATTGAGTAGAGGCCAATACGGGCGAATGTGACTCCATGACTCACTTCGTACCATCATCTCGGATCCTCCTTTTGTGGTTCCGAACCATATGGAGTTAGTAATCTCATGAATTATGAATGGGGTGTAACCTTCACGGGTCAATCGTTGTTGCCTATCGTTGTCCCTTAATCGTGGTTGCCTTTTTATGATCCGTGAACGGTTTACAAGTTCCTTAAAAACTTGTTGGCGGCTCCCTACTTTCCTTGTCCCTAATCGCATACGCCAATTCCCACTTCCTATGAGTGTTAAGCATATTTACACATGCTTTAACGTAGGCGCACTTCGAACGACGCCTACAACTTGGCGACTCCACTGGGGAGGATTCTTGGTTATTTATCGATTTGAGTGATCGGTATTTAATTAAGATGAGTGGATGAGACTTGAAAGATTCTTGAAAAATATTCCTGTGATTAATTTGGCATTGTTGCATAAGCATAGACGTTTTAACGTTGCATTTAGGTCTGTCTTGTAGGAAAAATTGAATAACTTGATTGCGTACGAAGGAAAATAAGGCACCATTCAGATTGTCTGACTGCCGTGCCACGGCAGAATCTTCCGTGTCACGGTGCAGTACACTGGTGTGCAGCACTGTGGCACGGTGCCCTCTGCCGTGTCACGATAGTCCTAAAATCAGTCCGGTGGCTTGTTTTCTCTTCTCACGGTCAACTTCCTTCGATTTTTCTGGAAAAACGTGTGTGTTCTACATGCGTCTTAGCCCCGGAGGCTACCTTGCTAACGCGTCAAAACTCTTAATCGTGGTACCCTATTGACACCAAATAAACTTGACCATAGTCGAACATGGAACTTGACCTTAGGTTGCGAACTATTCTTTGCATCATTGTGCCTACGTGTTTTATGCTTGGTCATTTTGATCCTAACCTTAACGATCTTTCTTTGTCTATGGTGGATTATTTTATGACTGACGATTACCAATTGACCGTACTCATTTAGTAATTAGCGCAAAAAAAAAAAAAATCTCGTGCCACGGGAAAGTTCACCGTGTCACGGTGGATTTCCCACAAAAAAAAAAAATTTCGTGCCACGGTGAACTTTCCCGTGACACGTCAGCATCCACTGTGCCACGGGAAAGTTCACCATGTCACGGAAGTTTCCATCGTGGCACGGTGGAAATCCAACACCAAAAAAAAAACCATGCGTCACAGCAGCTTGTACCGTGACACGGTACAGTTTTCTGGTCACGATGCCCTTGAAATAAGTCCAGTCAGCTTTTTTTTAGTCTTCTGTGTTAATTTGGTCCTCGCGTCAGTCATTTTGGTTATTGTTCACCTGTCTAGCCATACGATCATACCACGAGTCTTATAACATCACTTAGTCACTCACGAGTCAAGTATAGTCCACACACTTTCTTTATGTTCCGACTCGAGTCGTGCACCAGGTCGTTTATGATCATATACTGGGTTCATGCACCCTTTTTTCTTCATAATAAAAAAATGAGTGGAGTTTTCTCATCTGTTTTCAAATGTCTATTTTTTCCTTCCTTTCCTATCTTGAGCAATGAGTCAAACAATTAAGTGAATTATTTTATTTCACAGTATTTGGTCAAGGAACACTGATAGATTAATACGGTTCGACTCATTACCGCAACAATCTCTCAGATCTAATAGGAGTTCAAAGAGAACTTTGCCATCTCCACATTACTTATCACCTTTCAATGGCCACTAAAAAATATATTGAGAACATCAACAAATCCGTCGAGGTACTGTCTTCCATGACGCAAACCCTTACCACTAGGGTCACTACCATGGAACAAAACAAGGTCACTGTTTCCACCCTTGAAAAATTGAAGGAACAAATAAGTAAGATTTCTGAGAATTTCACTTTTGTGGAACGACCTCCCACTCCTTTGGATGTGAAGGGCAGACTCCCTGAAAAGTTCTCCACAGCTGATATTCCAAAATTCAAGCCTACTAACAATCCAATATTCCATTTGAAGGCGTTCTTTGAAACCATGGCTCTTACGGGATTGGACGTAACAATCTTCCCTACGGTGTTCCCTCTCTCCTTAGAACATGCTTGCCAACAATGGTTTTATTCCCTAGATGCCAAGCATACTGCGACTTGGCAAGATGTCACCGACAGTTTCATGAATCTTTACAAGTGTAACATTCAGACTAAAACTTCTGAATGTGAACTCTCCATTCTCAAACAGAAAGAGAATGAAGGCTTCACCGCTTACCTGAAAAGGTGGAGGGAAACAACTTCACTCTTGGTAGATCCTCCCAAAGAAAGAGAGATGGTTCGCCTCTTTATCCAATTTGACTCATAAGTATAGGGAACATCTTAAATTTCTTCCTTTGAACACTTTTGAAGCTGTATATGACATCGGCATCAATATCGAGGATGAGCTAATAAAGACTGATGGTAGTAACAATAATAACACTTGGAAAAACAAGAAGAACGACCATCCTTCTTCTTCGTCTTCTAAGCACGAAAATACTACCAACAATATAAGCCAAGTTGATCTCAACGAAGTGTTAGCTCTTGATGCTCCATTGCCCAAGAAGAAAAGAACTTACACTCCTTTAGGAATGACTTATGATGCGGCCTTTGATCGCCTTTTCGGTCAAGGCTTGATCACACCTATTGGGCCTCTAGAGCCAAAACATGAAGAAAGGAGCTCCAAATGGAATCCCAATGCCCATTGCAAGTACCATCAAGGAAGGTGCCACACTACGGAGAAATGTTTGAATTTAAAGGACGTCATTCAAGACTTGGTGGATGCAAACAAACTTCCTGTCCCTCCAGGCGGCAAGAAGTAATGAACACAAGGCGCACAACAGATCCTTCGTGCAAGATTTCAAGGCGCACAGCAGATCCTTCGTGCAAGATTTCATGATTTCTTTCTTTATTATTCATCTCCATTCCCCCATTTATCTCTAGCATAGGTTTTCCATTTTGAATTTTTATATGTTTCATGTGTTTCGTTCACCTTTTCCATTAATAAAATGAGCAAATTTCCTTTACATCTCGATCATAGAATTTTTCATTCATTCATTCATTCTCAAATAATAATAAAAAACAATTACCGAACTAAACCTAAGGTACACCAATGACTTGAGGCACCTTTGCAACTCTGTCATTCCCTGTTAACCGTTCAATCACATTCCATTTCTTCATCAACCATTTTGAGCCTCGTCTAACGTTTGGCCTTCATTTCTTCAACCCACATTTACTTAACCCTGGGATTGGAAGATGTGTAATTGTATAACATTCAAAAAGCAAGTAAAAAAAGCAGCAAAGCAACAATAAAACAATGTCTAAAGGCAAGTGTTCCAATGTCTTTGATATGAACACGTCTCAAATTGCGTATCTCATCGAGTACTCGGTACCGTGCCTGAGAAACATGGATGCTAAGTGAGTGATGGACCGCATGATCTGAGATTGCCTACATTGATTCAAAAGAATGAGAAAAAAAAATCAAAGCAAAAAAAAAAAAAAATTGAAAATAAACTTGCAAAATTCAAAATTTTCAAATTCACAATTACACATCTTGGGGGCTTCTCTCGGGTCTTGAGCCTTTTACTTCTTTCTTCCTTAAACCATCAACTTAACCACATTACAACCTTTGAAAGACCTCTTTGAGGTGTACATACACATGTGCAAAGTTCGGTTAGAGCTACGTTTGGCCTGATTCCTAACGGATAAGTAGGAAACCTCACATTGAGGTGCGGCCACATTCATATCTATGCATGATCGAGTCAAAGAATATCCAATGCTTATCTCTATATCCCTACCCATTTAGAGCTAGACTTGGGGGCTTGAACCCACATCACACTAGCTTACCCAACCTAAAGAGTCATCATCTTTGACTCTTCACACATATATTTCCATCACCATAACCTTTGCAGCCTCACCTTAGTATCACTTTCACACACTTCTTTCACACATACATATCCATATCATCTTTCCCTTAGGAACCCTTTATTATAAAATCTTGTTTCCCTACCGCGCATGCTTCATCATCTTTCAAGACAACATTCATCATAAGAAACATTGTATACTTGCTTAGCTTCTTGACCTGAGCAATGTTCATTGTTTCATGCATTGCATAATGTGCTGAGTAACATTTATATATCAATGATATGTAATAATACAAAGCATATCATTCTTAGCTCCTTGACCTAAGCAACGTTCATAATCACTTCATCTATATACGTGCTTAGCTTCCAGACCTAAGTGACGTTCAAGATCTCTTCTTTACACCATATATGATGCTTAGCTCCATGACTTAAGTTCATTCATCTATCGTGTCACATGATGTAATTGTCCTTAGCCTCCAGGCCTAAGAACATGCATCATGCATACATTATTTTCAGGACAAGCAATTCAATCCATACGATTCATTTCGTCTTGCTCAAGGAGTAAGTTCAAAACTTCTTTCCTTTTTCATTATTTTATTTTGGGGAAGTTCAAAAACTTTTTCAAAATTTTTATCGAGGGAATTTCAAAAATTAATTTTCATTTTTCCCATCTTTCTTTTTCGGGAGAAAGTCGGTACCCTCTACTCGTCTCATGACAAAAATGATGGAAAATTTTTGCTTTTGCATTTTCGGTTGCTTGTGTCTGCACACACACACTCAAACTATACACACACAATCACAAGTCATACTCATGTCATGTCATGTCGTGTCAAGTCAAACTTGGTCAAGTCAGTTGGTCAACTCAATCATAGTCTATATGAGTCCCCTGAATTTTTTATTTTGCAGGTCTCAACCATCCCACGTTCGGGGACAAGCGGACCATCTACAGCCCACGTCCGGGGACGAGCGGACCATCTACATCCCACGTCCGGGGACAAGAGGACCATTTACAACCCACGTCCGGGGACAAGAGGACCATTTATAGCCCACGTTCGGGGATAAGCGGACCATTTTCAACCAGCCCACGTCCAGGGACAAGCGGACCATCTACAGCCCACGTTCGGGGACAATCGAACCAACTACAGCCCACGTTCGGGGATAATCGAACCATCGTCATTTCACAGCGCAAGGTTCTCGATACACAGAGACTTGCAATCTCATCATATGTCGACTTTCCTCAAGCATGGAAAGTATTATCCGGTGGATTTCTTAAAGCATAGAAAACTGCCAAATTCATATGTCGGCTTTCCTCAAGCATAGAAAGTATCATATGGTAGATTTCTTCAAGCATAGAAAGCTACCAAACTCGTCAGTCGACTTTCCTCAGGCATGGAAAGTATTTCAACAGAACGTCATTCGGTGGATTCCTTCAAGCATGGGAAGCTACTAAGCTCATTTGCCACCGATACACTGGTGTTAGATAAGCATTCCATCCCTTTACTTTTTTATCTGTAGAACTAACATTTTTTTGCAGGTATCAGTAGGGCTGGCAAATGGATCAGGTCGGGTCGGGTTCGTGTTTGGGTCACCTAATTTCGGGTCAGCTACCCCCCAACCCGAACCTGATCCATTTAACTTTTCGGGTTAAAAACCCCAACCTAAACCTGATATTTTTAGGTTCGGGTCAACCCGAAATTGACCTTGTTTGACCTGATTTTTATTTGGGTTAAAATCAGGTTTCTTTGACCTGAAATTGACCCAACCCAAACCTGATATATTCAGGTTCGGGTTAACCCAAAATTGACTTGAATTACCTTTTTTTCATTTCAAAAACAAGTTGTCCAAAGGTTAAGCGTTTTAATTCAAACCAAAATTAACTAGCATAGTATAACAAAGTAACAATCCTAATTATAAACCAATAAAAAGTGTAATTCACTAATTACAAACCAAGTTTCAAAAAAGATAAAGTTTATATAACACAAATTATAGTTCTAAAAAATAATAGAAGATGCAATAAGATTTTCGTTTGGATTAAGATCGGGCGATGTTGGGACTGTCAATCTGTCATGGTTGTCAACTTGTCTTCCTTGTTCACCACCTCAAGCTTCAAAATTGATCCCAGAACATTTCCAATTGAACATAGGGGCTACTTCTTGCTGCCAAATAAAAACAACACTAATATAATTAAAACATGCTTATGATCTAAATCAGACTAGATTGTCTAGATCTAACTACTAAGGTCTAAATTAAAACACGCATGCTCATGAAAAACAAAAATAAACAACAAATTTTACCAAGAATCACCATAACATAAACATAAACAATAAAAATTAGCAAAAACAACTGTATAATAACATAAACAACAACATTTAATATCTGAAATAATTAATAACACTCGAAAATTAGCATGTAACAAACCAAAATAAATGATAGCAGGTAAATATAAAATTAACAACAGAAGAATTCGAAAATAAAAAAAAATAGCATGTAAAAACACGAAAAAAACAGTAAATATTATGGAAGCAAGATATCTTGTTTGATGGAGGAGGGGACTTGAGGAACACGTCTCGTGGAGGAATGAAGGAGTCAAGTCGTGAAGGAGATGACAATGGTAAAGTTGGTTTAACGGAACTACCTCTTTCGAATTCAACAATGAGTTTTTGAGGAGAGAGAAAATTAAAGAGAGAGAAGTGAGGGGAAAAACGGCTGGAGAAGTGAGGGGAAATGAGATTATTTTAGGTTTTTAAATTTATATAAGGAAGCCTCTTTGTAAATTTGGGCCGGGCTAATAAGCTATTTATGTTTTTTTTTTAATTTTATTACTTAAACTTGTTCGGTTTATCAGATCGGGTTCGGGTTGACCCGACCTGATTTTGACCTGAAATTTATTTCGGGTTAAGTGGGTCGTTATTGGGTTGAGTTTTTCAACCTTAACCTAACCCATTTAATTTCGGGTTCGTGTCGACCCATTTAAGTTTTCGGGTAAAAAATCTCAACCCTAACCCGCTTTTTTCGTGTCGGGTTCGGGTCGGGTTAGCTTTTGCCAGCCCTAGGTATCAGCGTATACAGAATGATTTAGGATCGCAGAACGTCTTAAATCATTCTCCGTTCCTATCGTCTACTTTGGCTATCGTTTTCGAAACTGACGTTTCTACAAACTCAGTCAAAGTGGGGTATTCTGTAGACACCTAAAAATGTCTCCCCAAAACCAAACCTGTTGATGAACAACTTTCACCGTCATTATTGGTAGGGTTGAGTATTTAATATTTGGAGTGCTTAAATCCATGTTCTATAAAATATATTTCATGAACCAATCCAATTTCTAGCTCATTTCCCAAAACCATAACTTATTTTCCACTTTTCGTGTCCACATCGCAAAACCGAGAGAAACTGATTTTATGGCTATATAATTTTGATCTAATTATTATTTTTTTTTATATTAATTTAAATAAGATTTTAAACCATATATTATAATCTTAATTCTGAGCTGTAACGAAAAAGATATTAGCAAAACACTAAACTCGGCCTAAAACCGACACCCTTCCACTAAAAGGGCCATATCTCAACATCTACGAATCATTTTGACCTTATTCTAATTGGGTTGGAAGGAAGATTTGATACGATTTCTAATGATACATTATATGCCTTATTCCGAGTTACGGATCAAAAGTTATGATTATTTTAAAAACGGGTAAAAAACTGAAATTACCGCGCAGCAGCAAAAATGCCGCGACGTGGCAAATGCTGACGTGTCACGGGGCTTATTCCCATGACACGGTGCCCTTTTTTGTAATTCTGCACAGTTTTCTCCCATGTCACGCAATTTTGCAATGTGTCACGGCGCCCATTCCGTGATACGGGGATATTTCGTGTAATTTCCGCGTACTTTTTACACCGTGACAATGCATAATGCACTGTGCCACGGTGGATAATGACGTGTCATGAAATTTCTTCCCGTGTCACGGTGAACATCCCGTGACACGGGATTGCTCCGTGTTTTCTCCGCGTAATCCCTAAACGCGTTTTCACTTCCCGTAACCTAATTATTTCCCGCGTCACTCAGTTTTTCCCCGTGTCACGGGATCTTCCCCCGTCTGACGGTGCCTGTCACCGTGTCACGGTGCTCTGTGCCGTTACACGGTATTTGTGCCATTACACGGTATTATTTATTAGGGTTTTTATCTTTTTAGGGTTCCGCGTGTTCCCTCAGCTCATTTTCCCTATAAATAGGACCCCCCTTTCTGCAGTTCGGGGCACCAATAATCATTCTCTCTCACCTTACACCAAAAATCATTCTCTTCTCCCTCTTTAACCTAATTTCTAGCCTCCTTATTCATCCATAATAATTCCCCTAAGCGCTCCAAGGAGTCTATACTTAATCCGAGGTTCCGTCCTTAAACCAAGGCGTGAAAGGTACAAATAACTGAGGGTTTGGACCAAATCAACTCTACTTTTTTATTTAATTTAATTTAATTTTTCATTTACTTTATATTCTTTTATTGAAGTTACTAACAGTTTTTTTCATGATGTAGCAATTTAAATGAACGTGCGGAATGTGAGTAATTAATTTATTTAATTACTCTTATTTTATTATAACATTGCTAGTATCATGATTAGGGTTATTTTATATTTGAGTTGACTAACACTATTATTGTAAAATTGATTCCAATATTAATGTTTATTATATTATTATTTTGATCACCATATTGCATGTTTAAAGGGAATATGTAATTGAAAATCACGCCTAATAAGATAATTTGGACAACCGGTTTAGGTTCCTTTTTAATCTTGTTATTAAATCAAGTGATCTCAATATTTTAGAATTATATGTTGCATTAATATTAAAACAATTTAGCTTAATAATACTTTAGAGCAAATTGAATCTCTGTTTGTATGCCTTTGAGATCGCAGGAATCATTTTTCTCTATAAGAATCGAGTAGAGGCCAATACGGGCGAATGTGACTCCATGACTCACTTTGTACTATCATCCCCGATCCTCCTTTCGTGGTTCCTGACAGGGTAAAGTCGTATCCCCAAATCAAAAGTAATTCCTAAATCCTCTAATTAATGTAGATAGGGAAGTAGGGTCGAATCCACAGAGAAATGGATCTTTCTATTCCTAATTAACAAATATAATCTGGATTATGAAGTGACCAATATTTATATTTGAATATAAAACTAAACTACGGAGATCAAGAATAAGGAGAAAATAATATATAAAAGGATCTAGGGCATAGGTTCACCAATAAATAATATTCCAGGGTAGAATATAATAATCATTCATCAATGCATATATTAATCAGATTATAAAGGGCTTTCGCTACGTATTATAATCACACAATTAATTTACCGGTAATAAATATCGTCTTTCGAATCTCGACTTAACCATATATAAATTAACCTTCCTATTGAAACTAGACTTAAACATTAATTCTCATTTGTCGAATCTCGAATCAATATTGTCAAACTCAATGCCTAAAAGATCAGGCCTAATCTAGTCACAGAGCATTAAATCAATCAATAGGAAATTAATCTAGCATTGACAATTAACAACAATAAATTACCCCTTCATATTATTCATGGATCCCCATAAACCCTAGAAAGAAAACTACTCACACATAATAGAAACTAAACTAATCAGAGCAATAAAGCAAGACATGATTAAAGGAATAAAATAAACAACTAAGATTAAGAGAAGAGAAATCGTTACCAAAATAAATATGGAATTAAGAGTAGATTAAGAACAAAGGTTTTAGAAAAAGAAATCTAAGAAAACAATTAAGAGAGTATAGAGAGAGAGAGAGAGAGAGAGAGAGAGATAGGGAGAGAGAGAGAGAAAAATTAGAGAGATAGATCCTAAAATCGAATTACGGAGGAGTATTTATACTCTGTACAAATCCTAAACTAAAACAAACTTAAACAACGAAATTAACTCCTAATATTTACACGCGCCCGATCGGGCGAGGCACCGCCCAATTGGGTGCGCCTTTTTGCTCCTCAATATAAATCTTACGCCTGGCCGGGCGCGTCACTGGGCGCCGACCTTTGCTTCTCCCACCCGGCCGGGCACGCCTCCGGGCGCCAGCCTCTTTGGCCGAGCGGCTCTCTTGGGCCATTATTCGGACTACGATTGGGCTCCAATTCTTCGAGCCAATCTGGGTTTCCTCTTCCGGTGTTGAATACTCGGTCCAAATGCCCCGGTATCACCTATACCGAGCCCTTAATCACTGGTTCGATGGCTCTAACCGGCCCTGGGCTATAAAATCTGGTTGTGCTTCTCCAGTGCTCGTAATTGCTCTATAATATCTCGGGAAAATACTCCAAAAGTGTAAATCCCTGCAAAAGTCAACTAAATCTACGAAAAAACTAGAAAACACCAATTAGTAATAAAAGTGGCTCTAAAGAGCCAAAAACACTACTAATTATGACTAAGGGACGGGGGTAAAATACTATATAAAATAGACACATCAAACTCCCCCAACCCAAACCTTTTCTTGTCCCTAACCAAAGATCTCATCAATGAATCAATAAATATGCTTCACCCCAAAAGTAAAAATCAAGCACAAACGATTCAAGGTAAATCAAATAAACATGCTTCAAAATCAACCAATTAAATCCATCTAACTACCAATCTCCCCTAACAATTGTCAAATAGAGAAAACTACAAGAGCATATAGAATTCAAGACCAGTGCTCACACACTCAACTCTCATTTATGTGGCGAGTAAAAGATGTACTCGATCGCTCTCTAACCAACCCTTTATGTGAACAATGCCCTCCCAACTCACACTCTCGTGTGTATAAAACAATGAACGCTCAACCTACTAGTCGACTCAAAATATGTCAAATCATAACTTGCATTGACAAACAACACTTTCACATTCATACAATTCTATGCACAAAGGTCGGAAGGTCTTTAAAGCTTGTAATGTAAGGCTAGGGTAAAGGGTAGGATAAATTTGGGAAAATGTGAGAGCAAAGTCATGCTTAAGGGAGAAAATCCTAATAAAGCCCATGATCAAAATAAATAATGATCAACATCTCCTACATAACCAACTCCAACATCAACCAAACATACACTAATCAATATAAATAATCCCAACACTTACAATTTCACTCATAAGATCATAATAATGAAGAAGTGGAGTGAATAACAAACTTTATTTCCAAACTTGATTTTTCCATTGAAGCTCTTATTTTTTTTCTTTTCATCAACCTCCAACTAGAAAATTTGAACACCCTTTTTTTTTTTAATTGAAGTTCACTTATTTTTTTACATAATTTCTTGAACTTCTCTTTTTTTTTCCATAACATCATGCTTTATTTTTTTCAAGAAAATATAACTCTCAAACCCATGAAAAATAAACATGATAAAAACAAAACAACTTCTCAAAAACCCACCCAGATTGTGGAAATAATAAGCACACTACAAACTCCCTCACCTCACTCACTAATAACTCCCCCAAGCCAAGCTTGGGATTAGTAACCAATGGGGCAAAATAGGCTTGTAATGTGGCTAATAAAACAACAAAAAGTCAAGACAACAACATGGGTAGCAAAAAGGGAACAAATGTATCTACAATCATCTGGAGGCTACCTAAAAGAACAAATGCCTACGTCCTCCACAATGTGCATAATAATGATTCATACAAACATTACTTATAGTTGCAAACCAATATTCAAATTCATTGACATACCAGGAACTAACACACATTCCTAATCAAATCAATTAGTCAACCACTATATTCACAAGTAGTTGGACAAAGCTGACGCATGTTAAGGTTTCAAGGCAATCAAATATCAAATCATGATCAACTAATCCACAATGCTTATCATGAAATACCAAGAATTAAAACAATTTTCTCAAGTAAGGGGAACAGGGAAGCATAATTTACAATTCATTGGGACGTATTTTTGGATTTTTATTTTATTTTTCAATTTTTTTGTATTTTTCATATATAAGAAAGCAATAAATCTACCCTACGAAAACACACCAAAAATAAAAGAAAAGAGAAAAAGAAATATACCAAATTCAAAATCTCCCCCAAGCCAGAATCTAACAATGTCCTCTTTGGCTCGAGAATTAGCCTAGCATAGCTAGTCCTGATCATCCTCATCCATCGAGCCGAAACCTGCACCTCCACTGCCACCTGCACCAGAAGAGCTACCACCAAAATAGTCAGCATGAAAACTCCCCCCCGCCGGTCCCTCGAAAGGAATGTCCTGGCCGTACCCATGGAAGGAAGAATAGTCAGTGTAAATACTATGGGCAGTGGGATCCCTATCGTATCCCTGGGGTGGAGGCTGAAACCAGACAGGGTGAATAGCGTCGTCGAGAATGTTGCCTCGACGAGCATAATCATCGTACATAGGGTAGAGAGCTCTACCCTGGTTCCTCTCTAGGTACCCTAACCTCTGGTCTATGGAGCCTACCATCCTCCTAAGGTCACTATGGGAATGCTCGATATGCCTAAGGCCTGACCTATACATACTCTAAAGGTCCCAAACTGGGTCAGAGTCAACATGAGGGACAGAGTGAGACATGCGAGGTGGAGAGAATGCCACCTCGGGCTAAGGCTGAGGCTGGGGTGGTGGAACTGGTGGTGGTGGTGCTTGCCCCCTAGTGTTGGAAACTAAAAGATCATATGTATAGGATGGTTGCCCTGGGGGAAAGGCGGTCAAGTCAGGACTGGGTAGGGGAAAGATGGGCAAAGGTTGCTCGCTCCCAGTCCTAATACACCAAAAGGGTGTCTGCTCGCTATCCGGTCGTACCCACCCCAACTCCTCAAAATACCTAGCAGTCATGTAGGTATTTGGTCCACAGTTGGTCAGTTGGTGGGGTCCATCCACTATAAAACCGACCTTTTTCAATGCTATTCGAGTGATAAGGCCTCCTAAACGGATGGGGGTGCGAGATGTGGTGCTGGTCGTGGCATGCCTACTCAGATGATGAATAATAAACCTACCTATGTTCAATTTCCCGTACCCATACACATAGTGTTCTATGACAGCTAGTTCGTTAGATTGGGCATTATGGGGCTCGTTCCTACCTAAAAAACACAAACCCGTAAGTCTTTGCCAGATTTTTGGGACAGGGTGATGAATAGGTTTGGTACTAGCATGTTGGGGGTCAGGAGTAGGCAAACCAGTCAAAGCATGATATATGTCACCCATTTTATAGTCCGCATGCCATTGGTGAGGTAATTAAGAATTTAATTCAAATAATTTACAAAATTCTACATAAGTTAAACTAATATTCCTATTGTTCAACCTAAAAATCGTTTTACAAAATCATACAAACCAAATGATTCTAGAGTAGGGCGGTGTAACCACCGAGAAGGAATTACCTCACGCCCGATTAAGAGTTCTAGCCGCTCCTTTTGCTCTCGGCTAGCATTACGGATCTCGACCAGTACAGGAGTTGCAAATCCGGGTCGTATTCCTCCCTCGAACTGGAGCTCCTACCGAAAATAGACCTAGCCCTCTTTGAAGCCATGGTAGAAATGGGTATGAAAATTTATTTGAATAAAATCTGAAAATTTTATATGGAAATGTAGAGGATGAAAAGGGGATTACAAATATGTAAAAAGTTTTGAATTTGGTTGAGGGATGGAGGAGAAATCTTAGAGAGAAGGTAGAGAGAATTTGAGTTTTAGAGAAAGAAAGTTATGGAGAAATAAGAGTGAAATGAGAAAAGCTGAAGAAAGAAGAAGAAAAGGAAGGGTCGGGTATGCCGTGCCCGGTTGGGAGATCTAAGTTGAAAATGTCGATGTGTTCTCGTGCTCGGTCGGGCGGCATTCGCCAGATCGGGCGATCTAAATGCCCGATTTCCTTCAATTCTCGCGCCCGGTCGGGTGCTCTATCGTTCCAAATTTTGCCCCTTCTTGCACCCGGTCGGGCGAGGCTTGCCCGATTGGGCGGACAAAGTTGTCCGTATACGACGAGTTTCGCGCCCGGTCGGGCGCCCATCCCCCGGTCGGGCGAAAATACTCACTTTTTGGACCTAACTCTCGCGCCCGATTGGGCGGACTTTGCCCAGTCGGGCCCGAGGCTAGTTGTCGAGTTTCTCACTTTCCTCTTTGCTTAAAATTTTTAGCTAACTCTTTTCCTGCAAAACTGTACAAAAACTCATAGAATTGATTAAATTCCTTCATCTCTCCTCTCATAAGAAAAAGGAAAGAAAAACTAGTCTAAAAAGCATTAAAAATGCGGGTTGCTTCCCGCAAAGCGCTGGTTTATCTAGGTCCCGTACAACCTTCTTAACAAGTACAACAACTAGGATACTTGGCCTAACGCTTGATCGGGCGATTTCTCGCTCGGTCTAGCGGTGTTTTGGCTGTGACGCGGCTTCCTGACATGCCCTGTGGGACGCCAATTCACTTTTTCTGGTGGATCCTCCTTGACTTGGAATGGGAGATCTTCAATGCTACGCACTAAAGATCCTTCTTTGATCAAGGGTTGCTTCAAGTTTTCATTGCATTCAACACTTGCAACTCGATATGGAGGAATACTTACCGTAGGCTCAAATCGCACAACTTGCTTGATTGATTCCACCTTTTCGTCCTCTAAACCAAGACCAACAGTGTAGAGGGCTCTTTCTATTGCATTGACTTCCTTCTGCCATTTGTCTATTTCATCTGAAAGGGATGCAACACACGATACCGCCTCCAAGGGATCTTTTTCAAGATCTTGGGGCTTGTTAGAATAATTCTCAACCACATTAACACTAAAACATTTTCCTCAGTCATGGAGCTTTTATGGGTATTATTAAGATTGAAAATAACTTTATCATCCCCTACTGATAGTGTTAACTTACCACTTCTCACATCTATGATTGCTCCTGCAGTGTTAAGGAATGGTCTACCCAAAATAATTGGGGTTGCATATCCTCGATCAGCCATATCAAGAACAACAAAATCAACAGGTATATAAAATTTACCTACTCTAACGGGGACATCCTCTAAAACACCTAAGGGGTATTTGAAAGAACGGTCGGCCATTTGTAGAGTTATATTGGTAGCTTTTAATTTACCCATATTTAACTTGGAACACACAGACAATGGCATGACACTAACGCTATCACCCAAATCACACAATGCATTATCAATCATTAGATTGCCTATATGACAAGGGATAGAAAAACTACCCGGATCTTTTTATTTAGGTGGAGACTTATTTTGAAGTACGACACTACACTCTGCAGTGAAAGCTATTGTCTCTACCTCACTAATAGACCTTTTCCTTGTCAATATTTCTTTCATAAATTTTGCATAAGAAGGAATTTGCGTGATTAATTCAGTGAAGGGAACTGTTACCTTCAAATCTTTTACCATCTCCAAGAACTTACCAAACTGCTTATCCAAATTTGTCTTCAAGTGACGATTGGGGAATGGAAGTTTGATAATTGGCTTTTGAGCATTGTTGCTCTTGTCTGGAGTAGCCACCTTCTCTGGAGTCGTACCCTGCAGTGTAGAATTAAATATGTTAGTACTATCCTTTAGCCCTGCAGGGCTATTAAATACATTATTTGGTTTAACGAAATCAAGATTAGCATTATTTAATAAATCAGGTTCATCAACTCTGGGTATAGAGGGCCCTTCATAGTTTGAACCACTCCTTAGAGTAATTGCATAGGCTTGATCCGTAGGCCTGGTCGGCTGTGCCGGCAGATCTCCCTGTTGGTGGGCTTGTAGAGTAGCGAAAAGTTGCGCAATTTGATTATCTACAATTTTATTGTGCGCTAGAATTGAATCAATCGTCGCATCTCTACTCTCCATGTGCTTTTGCATATTAACCAACAACGCTCTAATTTCCACCAGAGAAGGTTTGGAAGACGAGGAGGGTTGTTGTGGTTGGTTCTTGTAGCCAGAATTGGGATGGTAATATTGCTGCTGCTGTTGCTGTGGCGCCTGTGGTTCTTGTGGTGGTGGATTTTGAACATTAGTACTCCGGTAGGAAAGGTACGGTTGATTCCGATACCAAGGATTGTAGGTGTTGGAGTATGGGTTATTCTGCCTATAAGCTTGAAAGGCATTAACTTGCTCCACGGAACTCCTGCAATCTTGTTCCCAATGACCTAAAATACCACAACTTTAAGAGAAAGCCTCGTTAGAATTATTATTAATCGCAAAAACATTAGCTAAATTGGCAGTGCTAAGATCATCTTATTTTGGCATATAGAGGTCAGTTGAGCTTGCAAAAAGGAAACAAAGTCAACGCTATGTTTCCCCTTGTTAGCAAATCCTCTAGGATTCCCATATTGGGAATTATGTATCGCCATATCTTTAATAACCAGACCTGCATCATCAACATTAAGATTCATAAATCTCCTACTAGCTGCAGAATCTAAAATTATTCTAGAAGAATTTCTAATGCCATTATAAAAGGCTTGGATTAACTGCCATTGTGCTAAATTATGGTGGGGGCATTCTCTTTGTAGGTCCTTGAACCTCTCCCAAGCCTCATATAAGGATTCATCGGCTTCTTGGGAAAAGTTCTGAATCGCACTCCGTAGTACGGCTGTTCTCTCTGCAAGATAATACTTATTATAAAAATTCAAAACCAGAGTTTCCCAGTCAGTTATACCAAGTGCAGTTCTATTTAAGCCATTAAACCAAAATTTAGCTTTTCCAGTTAAAGAGAAGGGAAAGAGAATCTCCCTGATTTGGTCTTGAGTGACCACGGCTTGTCTGATGGTATTGCAATATTGACAATAGTCGGCAATTTGAAGATTTGGGTCTTCACCCTTGGCTCCACTAAATTGCTTCCTCTCTATCATCGTTATAAATTGAGGTTTAATTTCGAATTGAACCCCATCAAGAGCCGGAGTGGGAGTGTGATGTGGAAAATATGAAAGCTTTGGTTGTGAGTAATCACTAAGCTTCTTTGGAACTGCCATCTCTGATTTTACATCTGATGATACCTCTGAATCGCTAGAACCAGTTGGAGGATCGCGGTGATTATTATTATTGTCACCAGAATCAGCCAGGATTTGCTTGTAGAGATTTTTCTGTCTATGGAAGGAACGCTCGATCTCAGGATCGAATGGGATGTACCCTGATCTGGAACACCTAGGCATAAAAAAAAAAAAACTAAAAGCAAATATGAGATTTGCCTCAGAGAACTAACGTTCTCTGAGACAAAAAGAAAATAACCTAGACTAAAAAAATAATCAGAAATAAAATTAAAAACCATTTCCTCGGCAACGACGCCAAATTTTGTCAGGGTAAAGTCGTATCCCCAAATCAAAAGTAATTCCTAAATCCTCTAATTAATGTATATAGGGAAGTAGGGTCGAATCCACAGAGAAATGGATCTTTCTATTCCTAATTAACAAATATAATCTGGATTATGAAGTGACCAATATTTATATTTGAATATAAAACTAAACTACGGAGATCAAGAATAAGGAGAAAATAATATATAAAAGGATCTAGGGCATAGGTTCACCAATAAATAATATTCCAGGGTAGAATATAATAATCATTCATCAATGCATATATTAATCACATTATAAAGGGCTTTCGCTACGTATTATAATCACACAATTAATTTACCGGTCTTAAATCTCATCTTTCGAATCTCGACTTAACCATTTATAAATTAACCTGCCTATTGAAACTAGACCTAAACATTAATTCTCATCTGTCGAATCTCGAATCAATATTGTCAAACTCAATGCATAAAAGATCAGGCCTAATCTAGTCACAGAGCATTAAATCAATCAATAGGAAATTAATCTAGCATTGACAATGAACAACAATAAATTACCCTTTCATATTATTCATGGATCCCCATAAACCCTATAAAGAAAACTACTCACACATAATAGAAACTAAACTAATCAAAGTAATAAAGCAAGACGTGATTAAAGGAATAAAATAAACAACTAAGATTAAGAGAAGAGAAATCGTTACCAAAATAAATCTGGAATTAAGAGTAGATTAAGAACAAAGGTTTTAGAGAAAGAAATCTAAGAAAACAATTAAGAGAGTAAAGAAAGAGAGAGAGAGAGAGAGAGAGAGAGAGAGAGAGAGAGAGAGAGAGAGAGAGAGAGATAGAGAGAGAGAGAGAGAGAGAGATAAGGAGAGAGAGAGAGAGAGAGAAATTAGAGAGATAGATCCTAAAATCGTATAACGGAGGAGTATTTATACTTTGTACAAATCCTAAACTAAAACAAACTTAAACGACGAAATAAACTCTAATATTTACACGCGCCCGATCGGGCGCGCCTTTTTGCTCCTCAGTATAAATCTCGCGCTCGGCCTGGCGCGTCATCGGGCGCCGACCTTTGCTTCTCCTGCCCGGCCGGGCCCGCCTCCGGGCACCAGCCTCTTTGGCCGGGCGGCTTTCTTGGGCCACTATTCGGACTACGATTGGGTTCCAATTCTTCGGGCCAATGTGGGTTTTCTCTTTCGGTCTTGAATACTCGGTCCAAATGCCCCAGTATCACCTATACCGAGCCCTTAATCACTGGTTCGATGGCTCTAACCGGCCCTGGGCTATAAAATCTGGTCGTGCTTCTCCAGTGCTCGTAATTGCTCTATAATATCTCGGGAAAATACTCCAAAAGTGTAAATCCCTGCAAAAGTCAACTAAATCTACGAAAAAACTAGAAAACACCAATTAGTAATAAAAGTGGCTCTAAAGAGCCAAAAACCCTACTAATTATGACCAAGGGACGGGGGTAAAATACTATATAAAATAGACACATCAGTTTCGAACCATATGGAGTTAGTAATCTCATGGATTATGAATGGGTTGTAACCTTCACGGGTCAATCGTTGTTGCGTATCGTTGTCCCTTAATCGTGGTTGCCATTTTATGATCTGTGAACGGTTTACAAGTTCCTTAAAAACTTGTTGGCGGCTCCCTACTTTCCTTGTCCCTAATTGCATACGTCAATTCCCACTTCCTATGAGTGCCAAGCATATTTACACATGCTTTAACATAGGCGCACTTCGAACGACGCCTACACCTCGACACGTATATAGGTAAACGATATCGGCTATGATATCACACGATATCATCCTGTGCAATTCTAATTACAATTAGACTCACTTCACTGAAATTCTTACCCTAACCCCAACGATATAGTCATATAGACTAAATTTTGTATTATCTCTAGTATGGAGAAGGATAAGGTTACACATAGTGTACAAAACATTTTGTACACCACCAATGAAATCATGCCAACTCAACTTCTAATAGAGAGAAAATGAAAAAAGAGGAGCAGAAGGATAGGGTTACACATAGTGTACAAAACATTTTGTACACCACCAATAAAATCGTGCTAACTTAGCTTCTAATAGAGTGAAAATGAAAAAAGATGAGGGAAGATTTAGCGGGACAAAATATCACTAATTAGCGGGTTATGTGTACTTGGGTGGGATTATTAGTCTTCTAAGCGGTAAATTTTTCACATGGTCCTCATGCATATCAAGACTTCATTAATCACTACTGACGCGGGTGCTTGGAACTTAGTGGAAGAAGTGGAAGACTTGCCACGTGTCGTGACACGAAGTCGGGCCAAGCTCCTTGGAGGTCACCTATCGGAACTAACCATCATCACACTTGAAGACAAGAAGAATTGAAGAGGTTCGATCGAACCTAAGCTAGGAAGTCCGACCGAACCATTTTGTCAATTTCCAACCCGATTTTGTTAGTTTTGCAGCAGTGGTCGAACTTCAAAGGTTCGACCGAACCAGGAGCAGGATAGTTCGACCGAACTTACTGTTAGTTTGGCCAAATCTACCCACAAGTTCGACCGAACCTACCCTTAGTTCGACTGAACCTTTTCCCGTTTTCTTGTCAGCGTGTGCGAACTATTTAAGTTGTTTTAAGACGTTTTGTATCTCAATTAATGTTGAACTTTGCTTGATTTTGTAATCAAAGAGACTTTCTCTCTATACCATAATCTTTGTGATTATCTTTCTTTCTTTGTGACTTTTACCTTGTAATCTTTGTGGTTACACCTTAATCCTAGATTTACTTGTTGTTGGCTTTGATTAAGACCCCTATTTTCATTATCTTGATGATTTTGAGATAGGTTTGCCTTATTTTGTTGATTTGAACTAGTTGTTACTTGATTTCTCCTCCCTTTTTCTTGGTTTTTGTTGGTTATTTCATATCATTTGGTATCAAGAGCCTAGGTTATTAGCTTAGAAATATCCTACCTTTTTTATCTCATCTTTTCCCACAAAAATTTGAAATTTCTCGCAAAAATACAAGTTTTCTATCTTGAAACATGGGTGATAGATATTATTATGAAGATGATGAAAGTTACAATGAAAACTCTAGATTGGATGAGGTCTTGGAGAATAGAAGAAGTCCTAGAAGGAGGAGGAGCCCTAGTGAAGAAGATGACTCTCACTCTCCTCACCGGAGAAGGGAATACCGCCAACGACACCATGAGGACAACCGTGACCGAGACATCAAGTTGGAATTTCTGGACCTTGAAGGTAATCTTGATCCTAATGAATTTCTTGATTGGGTTAGGATTATGGAGAATGTGTTTGAATATAAGGGTTATAATGATGAAAAACGTTTCAAATTGGCCATACTTAAACTAAAAAAACATGCTTCTTTGTGGTATGAGAACTTAAAGAATCGTAGGAAGAAAGATGGAAAATCAAAAATCACTTCTTGGGTGAAATTGAAGAAACATATGAACAAGGCCTTTGTGCCTAAATATTATATGCAAGATACTTATCTTAAATTGAAATCTCTTAAGAAAGGAACTATGTCGGTAGAGAAGTATACCAGGGAGTTTGAGAAACTTTCTATCATGAGTGGAATTGAAGAAGTACCGAAGCATAAGATTGCTAGGTATATTGGTGGTCCTGAGAGAAAACTTGGGCAAAAGGTTGATGTGCATGCCCATGGAAGTTTTGATCAAGTGGTGCAAAAAGCTTTGAAGTTTGAGAAGTATGACAAGGTGAGTAGTGCTAGTGGGTATACTAAGCCTACCTTCAAGAGTTCTTTTGCTCCAAAGGGTGAGACAAGCAAGCCCATTGCCAAGGATGACAAAGGCAAGGCTCCCATGTACTCTTCTAGAAAAGATGAGCAATTGGAAGACTTGCTACAAGTGTAGGGGTTATGGACATTTTGCTAATGAGTGTCCAAATAGTAGAGCAATGATGATTCGTGAAATGGATAATGATGATTACAAAGATGAGAAGAGGGATTTTGGAGACCCTATATATGATGAAGAGGATAAGATTCTAGTTGAAGCCGATGAGGGTCAAATCCTTGTTGTGAGGAGGGCACTTCACTCCATTTCTGCCTCTTTAGTGGAAGAGCAAAGGAAAACATCTTCCAAACTCGTTGCACCATCAAGGATCGAGTTTGCAACCTTATCATTGATAGTGGCTCTTGCACTAATGTGGCTTCAACAACATTGGTGAGCAAGCTCAATCTTGAAACTACTGATCATCCTACTCCCTACAAGCTTTAATGGCTTAACAATCACAATGAGGTGAAGGTAACGAAACAAACTCTTCTTTCTTTCTCAATTGGCAAGATATATAAGGATGAGGTGCTTTGTGATGTATTGCCTATGGATGCTTTTCATGTATTGCTTGGTAGACCTTGGCAATTTGATAGAGATGTAATGCATGATGTAAGAAAGAACACTTATTCATTCATGATGGATAAGAAGAAGATTGTACTCAACCCCTTGTCCCCCACCATCAAACACAAAGAACCATTGGGTACGGGAAACACAATCAAAGAGAACCTTCTCATTGGGGAAAATGAGATGGGAAAGGAGATAAATCAAGGACACCTTGTCTTTATTTGTCTTCTAGCACACACTCAAAATCCCATATAAAAATTCTAATATTTTGACTATAAATACTACACGGTGGAGATTTTGTGAATTTGACAAGATCCACTTGAAACTCAAACTATCTTTGTCGACTATATCAATAATACTCCCTCTGTCCCTTTATTTTCTCCATTAGACTTTTCACGGTCTTCAAGACACGTGTTAAAACGTATATATCTCATGATCTATAAGTGTAAAAATTATAAAAGCTTGATATTAATAAAATATATAATTTGACGAATCCAATAAGATCTCCATAGACTATATTATCTGATAAATCATATTTATATAGAGTTTATAGGCACGTTTATGCTAATTTTATAGTTGATTTTTGAGTCTTTTGTCGCTCTTTAGGTCACAATTGCATAAATTGTCCATTTTTTATTCTATTACGCTTCATTTGTGTTTTCTTAATGTTACAGGTAGTTTCTATAGCTATTTGAACGTTTTCAGAGTGGTTTTGGAAGAATCGGACAATGAAAGGATGAAAAGCCGATGAATCAAGTTTATTAATCAAAGATACCATGTTCGTGAATGTTGATTTTGAGATTTATATGCATGACGAATGATATAAGCATCCAAAATGATAGTTATGCACTTTTCGGAATTGAATTTGAGTTGGAAATTTATGGATTAAAGCAAGCAAGCAGAAGTTGGAATCTGCAATTTGATGAAGCCACCAGTAAGTTTGGTTTTATCAAGAATCCAGAAATCTTGTGTTTACAAGAAGGTCAGTGGGAGTGACATCGCCTTCCTAGTCTTATATGTCGATGACATTTTGCTGATTGGAAAAAGCATTCCGTTGTTAGAGTCTGTAAAGGCTTGGGTCGGGAAATGTTTTTCAATGAAAGGCTTGGGAGAGGCTCAGTACATACTAGGCATCAAGATCTATAGGGATAGATCAAAGAGGATGATAGGAATGGGTCAAAGTACTTACATCGATAAGGTACTAGCTCGATTCCAAACGAAAGGAGCCAAGAGAGGGCACCTACCCATGTCACATGGCATAACCTTAAGCAAGAAGCAGTGTCCAAAGACACCTGATGAGCGAGAAAGGATGAGTCGTATTCCATATGCTTCGCTTATTGGATCGATCATGTATGCCATGATATGTACTAGGCCGGATGTATCGTATGCCTTGAGTAATACGAGCCGATACCAATCACATAGAGGAGAGGCGCATTGGACTGCGGCCAAGAATATTCTGAAGTACCTGAAAAGGAACAAGGATAAATTCCTGGTCTATGGCGGTAAAGATGAATTGGTTGTTGAGGGATATACCGACGCAAGCTTCCAGACAGACAGAGACGACTCCAAGTCACAATCCGGATACATATTCTGTCTCAATGGAGGAGCGTTTAGTTGGAAGAGTGCAAAGCAAAGCACAACTGCTGATTCTACAACTGAAGCCGAGTACTTGGCAGCGTCTGAGGCAGCCAAGGAGGCAGTTTGGATTCGCAAGTTCATTGATGAACTTGGTGTTGTACCCTCCATCAAGGGTCCAATAGACCTCCAGTGTTACAACAATGGAGCTATTTCTTAGGCTAGAGTGCCACGAGAACATCAGAAGGTCAAACATGTCAATGGGCGATTTCACATGATTCGAGAATGGAAGACAGAGGGTGAAATCAGAATTTGCAAAGTGGGAACGGATGTCAATGTAGCCGATCCACTTACTAAACCCTTGTCTCAAGTAAAGCACAACAAACACATTGAGGCAATGGGAATCAAGCATGTCGCGAACTGGCTTTGATATCCATATTATAGTGTTTTAATTAAATTTTGGACAATGTTAATGTAAAGCACTATGATGAACCATTCAGTTTTTGGAGTAATTAAAATTTTTCATGCAATTTAATTCACTCCGTCTCTATTTAATTGTGGTTTAGAATTAAATAATGAGTCCATTCGATTTTAATAAATATTCAAAATAGGGTATCAAGTCAATGGATTGGATAAAGAAACGCCTATTAAGTGAACATTGAATATTTTAATTGAAAATTATCCCTAATCATGGTCATATTTTTGTGGACGATTAATGACCATTAGAGATTAGTGTGTAGTATGATTTATAGCACGTTTCTTGTGCTATGAGGATAAAATCATTTGCACAGGTACTGATTTAGAACCATACTAGATCGACCTATGAGAATACTTCAAGAGATTTAAAATCGTCATAAGTATTTTTCTCATTATTCAGAACTCTTTTCCTTGACCATGAGTAGTGGGAGGTCTCTTGTTTGAGTACTAGTCCGCTTTGGTATCCGCCAAACGTCTGCCGTAACTGGGGATTATAATGACAGATATCGGGCGGCTAGGTCCTCTTAGTAAGTGAAGCTACATTACAAGACTGGAAATGTCCCCTACTAACAATAGGGAACAAGTCTTGTTGTTTACAAGGCCTCTCGAAGAGCGAGACTGTAAAAATGCATGGCCGTGCTCAGATGGATTTTAGAAATCATCTGCTTATTGACAGTCAAACTCAGATTTCGAGAAACACTTCTGGACGTAACAGAGATGACGAGTAATCTTACTCTGTAGTTCATGAAGAGACATGAAGAGACATAGGAAAGGGGCCATACACTAAATGCACACTTGTCTAGAAGGACAAGTGGGAGATTGAAAGGAATGGTGTCCTTCGAACAAGTGTATTATTCTGATAACGGGTTCATAATTATTAGAAAGCTAATATATTTAGTAAGGTCAAGTGATCGGAATGCCTGGGTGGAGGCCGCTTCCGATCAGTAATATTAATATAATTAATATTACAGCTTAATCTTGACTGAACCCTTCGGGTCACACCCAAGCAAAATATATGAACCGACTCGACGAATTAATTCGGAAGAAATTAATTCGTCGCCCGAGTGTTAAATATTTAGACGTCGGAAATTCGATCTTAGAGCGTCGATACCGAGCGTCGGAAGTCGAGTCAAAAATAATAAAAAGACGAGACGACAAATTAGTAATAAATCAACAATGACCAAAATACCCCTAGCATCGGAATCCCGAGTGCTAGGGGATTAGCCGAGCTAGCAGCCCGCACCATGTGCGAGACATGCTAGCAAGGCGTGGCTAGCAGCCTGCACCATGTGCGAGGCATGCTAGCACAGCACGGCCAGCAGCCCGCAAGCAGTGCGTGGCGTGCTGGCGTGCGCTGCTGCTAGCAGCCCGCACATGTGCGTGGCTAGCTAGCAGCGCCCTCTTCATCAGCAGCCCGCACTGATGTGCGTGGGTGTGCAGGGCCGAGCTGGCAGCAGCTAGCAGCCCACACGGTGCGAGGCTAGCTGGGCTGTGGGCCTAGGTCGGGTAGAAAGGGGAAGCTAATAAGTATTCTTACTTTTTGGTGTGGACAAGTGTCACAAGGAGAGGAAGGAGTGGGGAGCAAGTATGGTCCCCTCCTCTCCAAGTGGTCCATACTCCTCTTTACATATGACTAGGACACTTGTTGATTTATTACTTGCTTATATATTTAATTTAATTTAGCTTTAAATTAATTTGTGGAATTTCATGAATCCCACATTGATGGGATAGAAATTCCCACTCATACTTTCCTCTACAAATACCAACCTTGGGATTTGGAGTAAAGTGCTTGAGTGGGAGTTAGAAAGAGCATTCCATATTTTGGAAAAAACTCTTAAACTCCATTAACACTTGGGTTTTGGTCGGACCTTGCTAACTCCAAGGTAGCAGACCTAAAAAGTCATGTTCGTCCTTTGTGGGTGGATACCGTTAGAGGCACGACATTTGCGGTGCTCAAGGCTTTCAAGTAAGAGCCCGTTTTGAGAGGGCGAAGCTCGCTTAAAGGGTATGATTCGTTCTTCCTTTTCTTGTGCTTATTTATTTATGCTTTATGGTTTTATTAATTACGAGTGGTTCCTTGGGTCGGGGTTGTTTCCGCGGTGAGTCGGACTCACCAAACCCCAACAAATATATCTATAATTGCTTGTATTATATCTAATAAACTTTAATTTTTACGTCATATTGATGAGAAAAAAATTAGGAAAAACATAGGCTATAAAGTGGAAACATACTATATTAAAATTATTTTTAAGTTACATAACAAAAAATTGCTACAAACAAGCAAGCAATTGTCCCAAATCATAAAAAAAAAAGCATATCCTCCAATATCCTCATAATCGGAGTCGGATAGGATTTGACTCGGTCTGACTTTGCACATGGTCCAAGTATATTTGGATCTATTTTATCGGATTCGAATTCGAACTATTTTTAACCGGATTTGGATTCGGATTTTTTTTCTTCGAATTGAATAGGATTTTAATCGAACTCGGATGAAATTGTAATTAATTAATACACCATCTATCTATTCTAAAAAAGAAAACTGTTATTTCACCAAATGTCATTGAGCACTTTAATAATTCACCAAATGTCATCAAGGTTTTCAAAATTCACAAAATGTCACCCAATTTTTATTAAATTCATTGGTTGCCATTACTGACTAATAGCCGTTAACTCCGTTATTCATTAGGGTTTAATTATGACACATGTCATGATATGATTGGTCCATTTATCTTAATTTTATAAAATTTAAAAAAAATAAAAAAAAACCCAAAATTTTCCAAACCACCTACCCACCACCGCCAAACCCTAGCCCCTCCCTTTATCTCGCCGGAAAACAGTCGGTCACCCCCTTAACCACCAAAAATTGGCCGGTCGACCCTTTAGTGCCCTAGCTGACCCACCGCCGACCCCCAAAACCACCTACGCTGCCCGGCCTGACCCCAAAAACCACCAACACGAGCTTTAATCAAGCACCCTCTTCTTTCCTCCGTCGCCAAAATCGCCCCTCCTCCTTTTCCCACCCTCGAAATAGTCGTTTTGACGGTGGGAGAAGGGAGGAGGGGCACTTTTACTGGTGGTTTTTGGGGTCGGGGCAGGATGTGTGGGTGGTTTTTGGGGTGGGGGAAGCTCGTGTTGATGGTTTATTGGGTCGGGGCAGTTTGTGTGGGAGGTTTTTGGGGGTCGGCGGTGGGTCAGGTGGGGTGCTAAAGGACCGGCCGGCCAATTGTTGGTGGTAAAGGGGGTGGCCTACCGTTTTCCGACGAGATAAGGGGAGGGTAGGTAGGTGGGAAAATATTGGGGTTTTTTTTAAAAAAAAAAATTGTCTTTTTGTTTTTTTTTTTTTTAAATTTTTATGAATTAAAATTAATGGTCCAATCATATCATGCCATGTATCATGATTAAACCCTAATGACTAACGGAGTTAACTTGTAAACACAAATATTGAGTCTCCGAAATAGTCAAAATAAATGCAACAAATATAATTTTTATTAATATAACAAATTTGAGTACAATCTATAATAAAATCCACTGATTCGATCTCCACCGCTACGTCGTTAGATGACTCGATTTGTTGTAGTCGAAACTGGAATTCCTTGATAGAGGGCCGAAAAGGCTTGATCTCAATTAAGGTTGGTCTTCTAGAATGGAACGACACGTGTCCAGTGCTTGTTCTTCTTCTTCTAGTTCTTGAGATTGGTTTTTAGAGAAGTTTAGAGAGGTTTTTCTGTAGAGAGATTTTTCTCTGGATTTTTTCATGTGTGTGGAATGAGGGAGGAGAGTTTTATTTATAAAGTTCTCCTAAGCTACAGTTTCAAGATGAACACTAAATGAGCCTCATATCCATTTCCACCTCCTTTCATAAATGACCCATTTAAATTAAATCAAATCCATTTTGTTGGACTTTATTATTAATTAAATGAGTTTAACTAAAATAAAAAATACGGGCTAAAGTAACCTATATTAATTATATAGTCAATATATACGAGTCAACCGTTTGACTTTGACCCAAACAATATGTAACAACATCTAATAAAATTTCTGTGCCTACAAATTGCCCCCTCGAGATCGGTCACGGACACGCTTTTAGGAGTGTTTCGGCTCGAAATTTTCTTGACCCGATAACAATTATCGAGTAACCCCATTTTTTTTTTTTTTTTTTTTTTTTTTTTTTTTTTTTTCGGCATCCAAATTTCATTTGCTTTCTATTCTTAATTACTTTCAAGGCTGAAACTATTGATTTAATTACAAACTAACAGTAACATCCTCACTACAAAGTAACCCACCTATCATTCATTCTCTAGAACACCCTTAATTAAACCATAACATCTAAACTCAACGATAACCAGAACTTTAAACCCAGCCTAATTTTTAAGGCATGCTTCATCTTCTTATTGAGATCTCTTTTAATTATCTTGATTTGCTTGACTATGAATCCCAATTACCATCAAAATAGGAACACGGATGACGAAATACAACACTTATCTTATAATTGAGCTATATCTTATGAACATCCAAATTTTTTCATTTTGAATGAACAAAGATTTTGGAATCCAACCCAATAAAAGATAAAATTGTAGGAAAAATACATGTTGAAATCAAGAACAAAGACAAGCAATGTGTTACAATCAATCAAGATCCGACCTCCTTCTGTTGTGCCGTGGTTTGGAACCCACTGCCTTAGAAGCGAAATACGCCACCACCGGTACAGATTTCTTAGTGACGCACGCCCCCCAAGTTTTACACAACGACCTTCGCAATTCGTGTACCCAAACTCGAAGGTTGGAATTGCTCAAGAACTATTCAGATCTCAAAGGGTAGGTTTGTGTTTAGGGTTTTCCTTATTTTATTTTTAACTCCAAAATTAATTGATAAAAATCAAAATAATAATGGACGATCGTATATATATATATATCAACAACGAAGGAAAAACATCAAGTCTGACTTATATAAACATGAAGTATATAAATCAAAAGAAAATAAAAAAGAATCTTTGGTATTAAAGAAAGAAAGAAAGAAAAAAATCAAAGAACCCACACCTCACAAACCGCCTCACACTCGAAAAATCCCGCGGTCGTAGCCCTGAACCCGCGCCCGCAGCCTCTAACCCGCGGGTCTGACCTGTGACTGCCACAACAGGTGTTTGCTACTGCCTGCCCGCAGCCTACACCTGCGCCCGCAACTCACACAAACACCCACAACCGGAGTTTAACTCCTCTCACATAACGAAGTTCCGGTTTTGACACTCGGGGCTCGTAATCTATGTACTTGAGAAAGGTACGAACAAGGTAAGACAAGGCTAAGTACAAAAGATCATGAATTAATCCATTTGAATACATTACTAGTGCTCAACAATCCCCCCTTAATGCATACGAATGCTATAATATGAGACCTAAATAGTAAATAAAAGTCTTAGTACTTAAATGCTAGTATCCGAAGATTTGAACTAACACATTAGTGCACAAGGTTTTCAACACTTCCCTAGTAAGTATCCTAAGATTTAAGCTCCTAGGAGCGAGGAAGGGACCTTGTAAACACATACCATGACTTTAGAGCTTAAGAAACTCCGCAAAATTTGGCTACTCTTTGGAACTAATGAGTACTTCAAGAGAACCATACTTGTTCTCCCTAGAAGAGCGCCACTCTTCGTACTCACGCAGGTGTCGCTGTGTGAACCACATCACACACTCCTGCAAATCCGAGAACTATTTATGCAAATATGTGCAGCTCACAATACTTTGCAAATTTAAGGACTATTCATGCATCGGAGTTTCGACATTAAGAACAATTAAGTTCATCCTCTTTCAATATTTCGGTGCACCTATCATGCTCAGCGAGCCATGGACTAGGCGTAGCATTAAGGGCTAAACCCAACCTCATCTCTTCGGTACCTCTCACATTCCCTACTCAAGTAGTCTCAGAGTTGACAATCCAGGTCACTTAAGACCACCATCACTCTTCACTCTTGATTACCGGCATAGAGGTATTAAGAGCTAGACTCATCATGTTCCTTGAATCAACCTGGTTAACAACCACTCAAAAGAGTCATTAGATTCAAACATATGTAAGTATAGACATTAAGCAACAAATCCAGCTAATATTTCTCAACTAGAAAATATTCAGCAAGTCAGGATTTATTCATACGACACATTAAAAAAAATTGTTTAATCAATACTTACAATAATTCACATCCGTTCAACATAAGGTTTCAAACCCATTCCTGTTAATGACTCAATTACCATTCTCTTGCATAGACCCTTTGTAAAAGGATCAGCTAGGTTCTTCTCTGTCCGGACATAGTCCAAAGAAACAACCCCTTCACAATAAATTGTCTCACTGACTTCTGCCTGACATGGATGTGTCGCTTCTTGCCATTGTAGACACTATTCTTACACTACAACAAAATAAAGCAAAGGTTACACTGAAAAACTATTGCCTAATATCAAAAAAGTGTTGCCTTGTAGCTAAGGCAACACATATGAGGCGTAGTTTATGCCCCCGTTGTCTATTCCTAAGGCAACACATTTTAGTTCAAAGGCAACAATTTTAAAAGCCAAGGTATAATGATATCTAAGGCAACACTTTTACAAAGGCAACAAAAGAAAATTGTTGCAATCTTAGAAAACAATTAAAAAAATGTTTTCTTCTATAATAATATGCATCAAGCTCTTTATCTGTTGTATTAGATAGTAATAATACAATATTGTTGCCAAAAAATCTGAAAGACAACACTTTAAAAATTTTTGTATATGAAATGAAAGAAATATAATGAATAAACGTGTGAACTGAACAATGGAAGAAAAATTAATCTAAATGGAAGCTGAACATCAATATAGATGTAAAATTTTTTATATCATAACGCATGTGAACACATCTATCAAAATCCAAAAACAATATCCAAGTAAATATACTACACAATGTGTCTACCCTAAAAAAGCTAAATAGATTCACAAACTAGTACATTATTAGTACCACTAATTGTTCGTATCTAATTGTATATACAATGGAGGGATTGTAACGTCCAAAGCGGGAAACAAGTCAATTGACTATAGACAATCTAAAGCTCCAATAAATCAACTCTCTTTCTCTGTCTTCAATATATATCTTTCTTCCATGTGCTTTACCTGTAATACCAATCAAATAAAAAAGTTAAAGAATAATATAGTTTTTCAAAATTTAAGATAAATAATTGAAATTCTAAACAAAGAATTAAAACCTTTGGCAGCCTACAATGTCATATGACAGGAATCAGCTTCACCGTAATTGAATAAAAAATGTTAGCTTCACTGTAATGAATCAGAACCACTTTACACTCAGAGCTCAACGTCAAAGAAAAAAAAGGTATCATTCTTACCTCTCCTGGTCCAAGGAATAAAAATCTATGTTCTGCCAAGGTGCCACCAACTAATTTCAGTGCCAAAAGAATTCTTGTTAGGACAATAGATGTAGTCCCCTATGCAGAGAAGAATAGAATTGAAAGAAAAAAAAAAAGGGGGTTAGAGCTGACACAAAGTAAATTATTACATAAAAACGTATCTATCTCATTACATACATGAATATCACCATTGAACTAACACACGATAACTTGTTGAGTATTTTGAGAGCAGCTTGAAGGCATTATGGTTGGTAGTCTTTGAATTTCAGTTATAAATCCAATTAAATTTTAAAATATGAAAGGATACAGATTACTTTAAATAATGGAAATTATAATCATAGACAGTAGTAAGTCTAGTAACAAACCTGTATAACAAGAACTTTTCTCCATAGTTTTGCTTTACTGCACTCATGAACTCCTCAAGAAGCTCATCATATTACTACAAAAAAAAGTTATGTAACCTCAATCTATAATGTAACGAATTTTTCATTACATGTATCAAAGAAAAAAAATTAAAAAAAGCTTTACAACCTTCCAAGTGGCTCTTCTTTGTCATAGACCAATGTAGAACTCATCGTTAAGCATTTTCTCGTTGTAAGTCCTGACACCAGTGGTTATTGGCAAACACTGAAACAAGAGAGGTAGGATGAACCTTCTCAAATTATATATTCAACATAATAAATTCACAAAGGATCTATTTTTCCACAAACATGTTCATTTTTACAACTGTGAAATCACACAAGTTTTACAATAATAATGATCTATTTAGAGCTAGGGCACATCTAACCACCTGACAACCAAGATAACCGAGCCCCAAAATCCGTTTATAATCTGGCACAACTATAACTTGTATGGTTCTCTCAAGCTAATTTCTGAAAACATCAAGAATTCTTCTCAATCACTTCAAGTTTAGAAATGCACCAAAATCAAGCATTTGTTTACAAAAGACACCAGTATTTCCAAATCCACATATTAATTTAAGAAGTAATTAATTTGTAAAAAATGTAGGGAAAATAGAATAAAAATAAAAAAAGAAAAGGCACAGTATTCATTTTAGCAACCCTACCCAACTCAATGCAACAACCTCACATAGGCATCAAGAGAACAATAATAACCTCGTTGCGATAGAACCAAGTTAGCAGACCACAGAAATTTCTAGAAGGCATAACTTTCAGCACACAATTCCAAATTGAGAAATATTTGAGCCTAGATTGGATAACTTTTCAAGATCTATAACTTTTATGAAGGGGCTAGGGGCTAAAAACGACTGTAGGTCCATAATTTTGGGACGGACAGAACTGCAGCTATGGGGCAACTGCAAAGTAACAATAGCAGCAATACAACATGGCAACAACAACATTATTACATGCAGCAATAATTTCAGACAAAATACAGTAGCAATTGAACAGAAAAACTATAGCAGCAATGTTAACACTCAAGCAACAATAATACAGAGTAGACAATAACACTAACTCAGCTTTTTCCACATAAAAGCAATGCTAACACCAAACTCTCACACACAACCTACATTCTTGAACATCTATGTAGAATATGTCTTGATTAAAGAAATTAGTTAATCGCATGCAAATTATTCCATCTAAACATTATTGTACCAAATTGCATCCAACAAAATATTGTATGTGAATTATTTCCATCAATAAACACATGTAATCAAGTGGAGATGTCAATAAAATGGCTACAGATCTTAAGCAACAATTGAATGTACAACAGCTCATATATTAACGAAATAAATGCAATTCTGAAATCTAACATTACTACAGTATCATACAAGCAAATTCAAGTTAAGCAGGATAAATAATGACTATATTATCTGGTCATTAATTTCATAAAGAAGGTGGGCTGAGCTTGTAATCCTTTTTTCTTTGAATTTTGATTGATAGAAATCAATTAATTAATTTCATTCCTAAAGATAACTTACACCAGTGGCTGATCCAGAAAACCAATATTATCAATTCCTAAGGAAAAAAAAATCGAGAAAACCAATATTATCAATTCCTAAAAAATTTAGAAACCCTAACTCTCTAATTTGATAAACTAAATAACAAATCATCAATTTCAAGCAACATCCACACTAACTTGATAGATTAAATAACATAAACAAGTAATTTATGCACAAAATCAGCCCAACAACTCATGTAGAATAACAAATTAAAAGCTTAAAAATCAATAGTTAAGTATGATTACAGAATTAACTTGTCTAGAGTGTGGCTGTGCGGTGGCTAGAGACTGGAGTGCGGTGGCTGGAGACTGGAGTGCGGTGGATGGACGGTGCGGCGGCAGGTTGGCACACAGGTAGCAGCGGTGGCTGGCAGTGGCAGATTACCCATTGAAGAGAGAGAAGCGTTTCTCGCTGCGCTTTTTTGTCTTTTTTTTTTTTTTTTTTTTTTTTCGTTGTTAATTATGAGTAACTGATTCTTAGCGGAAAAACCCAAAAAACAATTCACCATTTTCGCGGTAATTGATTGTCTTTATTTATTTTATTTTATTTTTTTGAGATAAAAGTTCTACAGTAATGTTTTTTTTTTTTAAAGAAAGTTCTAATTTTTATCTCTTAATTATGAATATATGAGGTTTTTTATTTCAACTATTAAAGAAAAAAAAGTGAGTTTTTTATAACTATGTTTAGAAGAAAAAGGTTTAATTTTTTTTTTAAATAAGGATAATGGTCTAATTTTTATCTCTTAACGAGTTTTATGTTATGATTTCTATTTTTCTTACAAAGTACTCTGTATATTTTGAATATTTGATAGGTTATTTTGATCAATGTCTCAATGAGTTATAAAAGTTAAATAACTTCATATTATTTATAAAATAATGTGGCACATTGATTACTTTTGAAAACGATAGTAACTCGCCCTATATTAAATTAAATCAGTTTTAAATCATATTTTCATATTTAAGCTCCCTATTTCTGATCAAGATATGCCAATTATAGGAATATACAATTTTATCCAAAATTGTCAAGATAAATATACGGGCTTCTAAAATAATCTTCTAATTGATAAACCAATACAAGGTGAAATTCAAATAGAGTTGTAAATGATCTATATGTACCAATTAGGTTTCAAACCTAATAGTATTGTACTTAAAATCATATAAACATGATGAGCCTAAATCATTTCATTCTGCAACTAACTTGTTTTACCCGAATCGCTTATAATTAACCTGCCACAAGTTTAACTCAAATTTTATTGTGTATAACCCACCAAAATTTTAACTGAAATCATATAAACCCGGCCACCCATTAGAACCGTTTTTACCTATAAGTCTATTACCCATTATATCCAAACTATTTACAACGAACCCACAACCTGTTTAACCCTAATCACTTTAGTGTGACTCATACTATATGGTACATTAAATTGTCGATAATTCAACACCAATTTGATTTAAAAATAATAAGTTGATAGGTAATGATAAGAATGAAAATGATAATGATACGATGACCCATGAATGACTTAATGTGATAACTCAACGCCCCTTAAACCTAAAATCATTGACACGTTTGGTATTTTGTTAAAAAAAAAAAATACAAATTTTGTTCAATATTTTTTTTCCTTTATCAAATACAATTTTTTTTAATTATATATGTTGTTAAATAGGTATTATAATATAATGCTTTTATAATATAAACTTTTATATTTTTATATAGACAACAATTTGATTGTTGTTATCTTGTAGGGTAACATATGAAATAAATGTTGTCTTATGTAAGAGAAAAGACTACATTTTATAATATTGTTGTCTAACATACTCTAAAGCAACACTTTTGCAACGGTTGCATTGTCATGTACTATAGATTGGTATGATCAAGGTAACAAATAAGAATTGTTGCCATTTCCTACAAAAGACAACATTTGTTATTTTGTTACAATTTTATGTGTTGCCTATTCTTATTTTTTTTGTAGTAATTAGCAACACAAATAGCAGCCTGTGAATCACAATGCATAGAGACCGGTGGTGTTGGTTTCCCCCACAAAGGGATGTCAGCCAATAAGTTTCTCAACCAGTCCGCTTCTTGGGTAACAAGATCCAAAGCTATGAACTCTGCTTCCATTGTAGACCTGGCAATACATGACTGCTTCGTAGACTTCCATGATATAGCACTACCACAAAGAGTAAAAACATACCCACTAGTAGAGTTCACTTCATCACTGGAACTAACCCAATTAGCATCACAATACCCTTCTAGAACCAAAGGACGACCAACAAAGTCTAAACCCCAATTCATGGTTCCACGAAGATATCTCAGAACACGTCTCAAAGCTACCCAATGAGAGTCACTTGGGCAATGAGTGTACCTGCTAAGCCTGCTTACAGCAAATGCAATGTCTGGGCGAGTGCAATTCATCAAGAACATCAAGCTCCCTATTACCTTAGCATACTCTTCTTGAGAAACAGTCTTTCCCTGATTTTTCTCTAGAGCTATACTGCTGTCATAGGGAGTTTTCAAAGACACAACATCAAAGCAATCAAATTTTTTCAATACTTTCTCAACATAATGAGACTGATTCAGAAAATAACCCTTCTTGGTCTTTAAAACCTTAACACCAAGAATCACATCTACTTCTCCCAAATCTTTCATCTCAAACTTAGAAGAAAGCAATTTCTTAGTTTCACTTATAGCACTTAAATCAGCACTAAATAACAACATGTCATCCACATACAGGCAAATCATCACACAATAATTACCAAACATTTTAGAGTAAACGCATGCATCACTACCATTGACAACAAAACCGAAACTAAGAATGGTACTATGAAATTTTTCATACCATTGCTTTGGTGCCTGCTTTAGTCCATACAAGGACTTCTTGAGCCTACATACCTAGTTCTCCTTTCCAGGAACTACGAACCCAGGAGGTTGCTCCATATAAATTTCCTCTTCCAAATCACCATTCAAGAAAGTTGTCTTGACATTCATATGATGCACAAACAAATTAAATGATGATGCTAAGGCAAATAAAGTACGAATAGTAGCAATCTTAGTCACCAGAGAATAAGTGTAGAAATAATCAATGCCGTATTTTTGAGTGAACCCTCTAATCACCAATCTGGCCTTGAACCTTTCTACAGTACCATCTGTCCTCATTTTCTTCTTGAAAATCCACTTGCACCCTATAGGTCTGCTTCCCTTTGGTAAGTCAACAAGTTCCCAAGTCCCATTCTACATGATGGACTCAAGCTCACTATCAACTGCTTCCTTCCAAAGGCTTGCATCATTCGAGTTCATAGCTTTTTCGAACGTTTTGGGATCTTCATCTACAACCTGAAGACAAACCATGACCTCATCTAGACCATCCTCACTTTCCATTTCAGTTAGGAATGCCGTAAGGAAATCAGGGCCAAAAGTTGCTTCTGTTCTCTGTCTTTTACTTCTCCTAGGTTGAGTTAGTTCTTCAGCCCTGGGACAAGTTTCAACCTGCTCTGTAGACAAAGGAATTGAAGAAACATTGTTAGTAGCATCATTTTTCTTCAAAGGAAACACCTGTTCAAAGAACTCTGCATCTCGGGACTCGCTTATGACATTGTCGCCTAGGCTCATGAACCTGTAAGCAGCACTGTTCTCAGCATATTCAATGAACACCGCATCAAACGTTCTCGAACCAATTGTCGACCGTTTGAAGGAAGGATATCCCACCTTTGCTAAACACCCCCACACTTTCAAGCAACTCAGATTTGGGGCGTAACCTTTCCACAACTCGTATGGAGTCTTGTCTAACCTTTTGTGGGTAACTTTGTTTAAAACAAAATTTGCTGATAGTACAGCTTCTCCCCACATGTTGTCTAGCAACCCGGAACTCAAGACATAGCATTCATCATCTCCTTCAGAGTCCTATTTTTCCTCTCTGCGATCCCATTCTCTTGTGTGTGTACAGAGCTGAGACCTAATGAATAATGCCCTCAGTTTCACACACCCCTTTGAGGAAAGTTGAGTCGTACTCTCCTCCTCTGTCAGATCGAACCCTTTTAATTTTTCGATCCAGTTGTTTTTCAACTTCATCCTTAAACACAAGAAACTTGGATTCAGCTTCATCTTTTGACCTCAAAAGATAAACTCTGCAGTATCTAGAGTGATCATCAACAAAAGTAACATAATATCTTTTGCTACCCCTGCTTTCCAAGTTCTTAAAGTCAGCTAAATCAGAGTGAATTAGCTTTAGCAATGCAGTTTCCCTTTTTGTGACAGAATTGTAAGGTTTCTTCATAAACTTAGACTCTACACATACTTCACATTTTTCTAGTCCATCTAATGACATATTTGGGAGCAAATTTAAACGTTTCATACGTTTCAGTTTGGCAGCACCAATATGACTCAATCTAGCATGCCACAAATCAAAGGACTCATCCATATAAGCAAAAGTAGAATTTTTATTAATAGAAGATTCGGTTACAATTTCAAGGACAAAGAGACCCCCACTTAGGTACCCTTTGCCAACATATTCCCCATTGCGGGTTAGTACAAGTTTATTAGCATCAAAGACTAACTTAACTCCTACTTAGTTAAGCAAAGCACCATAAATAAGGTTCCTGCGAAGAGAAAGAACATACAGTACATTGTGTAGGGCCAGAGTCTTGCCTGAAGTCAGCTTAAGTATCACCTTTCCTCTCCCTAGCACCTCAGAGTTGCTAGAGTTCCCCATGTACACTTGTTCACCTTCCTTGTCTTCCTCCATAGTAGCGAATAGATCCTTGTTGGCACAAAAGTGTTTGGAGGCTCCTGTGTCAACAATCCACTCTGAGTTATTTTCTACCAAGTTGACCTCAGATACTACCGCAGAAATAACATCATCATCCTCATCCTCAGCTAGATGAGCTTGATTCTTAAATTTTCCTTTCTTCCCACCATTATTTTCTGATTCATCTTGCCTTTAACCTTGCAGTTCACAGCAAAGTGCCCCAATTTGTCACAGTTCCAACATTTGGTCTTGGACTTGTCAATCTTGCTTCTAGGCTTTAGTTTACCATTGTAGATTCCAGATTTTCCCTTTCCATCACGATTGTTAGGTTTCCTTTCATTGTCAGAATTGAGTTCTACCAGATTTGCTTTCACAGCCAATTCATTTTTCGGCTTGGGGGTAGAATCCTTAAGGCGATTTGCCTCTTCAATTTTCATATGACTCACCAACTCTTCGAGAGTTAGATCTCTTTTCTTATGCTTGAGGTGATTTCTATAATCAGATCAAGATTTAGGTAATTTCTCAATTAACACATTAGCCTGCAGGATCTCACACATCTTCATACCTTGAGCAAGAATTTCAGCAACATAATTTTCATACACGTGGACTTGTTCCATGATAAGTTTCGTATGAACCAACTTAAAATTCAATCCAGTCACATATTTCTTTTTCCCGGCATCATCAACCCCATATTTCTTTTCCAAAGACACCCAAATCTCCTTGGCAGATTTGACTTTAATATACAAATCAAAGATGTTATTTTTCATGTGGTTCAGAAGATGACCCCTAACAAACTTGTTATCACGTTTAAAATTCTTGATTTCAGATTCATTAGAAATAACAGAGGAAGTAGTCTGAATAGGGACAGATTCTTTATTCCCAGCGACAGGGGTACTAGGAATATCAATCATAGCATTGGTCTGAGTGATAAGTTTTGGGGCATCATTAAACAAGACATCAACATTCTTTGTGACCATCTCTTATAATTAATTCCATCAAGAGACTCAACCTTAGACAGATCTAGGTATAAACGAGATTGAGAATTGCTATTCATGATATCAACAGATCTAATAATAAATATTTCGCTTCTAAATTGTAGGAAAAATACCTGTTGAAATCAAGAACAACGACAAGCAATGTGTTACAATCAATCAAGATCCGACCTCCTTCTATTGTTCCGTGGTTTGGAACCCACTGCCTTAGAAGTGAAATACGCCACCACCGGTACAGATTTCCTAGTGACGCACGCCTCCCAAGTTTTACACAACGACCTTCGCAATTCGTGTACTCAAACTCGAAGGTTGGAATTGCTCAAGAACTATTCAGATCTCAAAGGGTAGGTTTGTGTTTAGGGTTTCCCTTATTTTATTTTTGACTCCAAAATTAATTGATAAAAATCAAAATAATAATGGACGATCGTATATATATATATGTCAACAACGAAGGAAAAACATCAAGTCTGACTTATATAAACATGAAGTATATAAATCTTCATGTGGGCCCAAAGGAATCAAAAGAAAATAAAAAAGAATCGTTGGTATTAAAGAAAGAAAGAAAAAATCGAAGAACCCACACCTCACAAACCGCCTCACACTTGACAAATTCCGCGGTCGCAGCCTTGAACCCGCGCCCGCAGCCTCTAACCCGCGGGTTTGACCTGTGACTGCCACAACAGGTGTTTGCTACTGCCTGCCCGCAGCCTACACCTGCGCCCGCAGCTCACACAAACACCCACAGCCGGAGTTTAACTCCTCTCACATAATGAAGTTCGGGTTTTGACACTCGGGGCTCGTAATCTATGTACTTGAGAAAGGTACGAACAAGGTAAGACAAGGCTAAGTACAAAAGATCATGAATTAATCCATTCGAATGCATTACTAGTGCTCAACAAAAACCTCATCCCAACTCCAATTTGAATAAAGATAAAACTAATCGGTTAAACTTGTAATTATCTTCTTGAAGAATAAACCAATTTGTAGCTCTATAAATATAACCTCCTGTAGACCTGTTGTACACATCAAACAATCATTGGTGTTGTTTAATTAGCATCGTCCGTCCCGAAAGCCTCGAGATATCGGCCACACACGCCTGTACAACAACATTGCAGGAGCTTTGAGACCCATTCGACCCCAAACTAGTTCGACTTCAACGAAGATCAGAGGTGATACGATACTGCCAGAGTTCACCATCAGAGTATTTACCGCCTCATGCGGAAGCTACATTCGAGCCCAGCCGTCACCAGAATTCCGACCACCGCACATCGGAGTAGCACATAAGCCTCGCCGCAACTGGAATTTCGACCACTACACATCGGAGCAATGTTCAGCCTTGCGCCATCTTGATCGGACAAGAGTACAGGGAATTGAACTTGATAGTGGATATGCTTTGAAACTTACTTGAAATTGCTTTAATGGCTGTTAATTTTGTGCTTCAATGGCTTTTTGAAAAGAAAAATACGGAGTGGTGAAGTGGTGAATAAGAGCACCCGCAATGGTGGGGTGACTCACAATTTTCTCTTCCCTATTTTTTCCCTCCACATCATATTCCACTATCTTGAGTCACCCTCTTGAGTCACTCCTTTTATTTTTCCTACAATGGTGAGTAACCCCACCATTCTCTCTCCTACTTTTATCAATACCCCACCATGTTTTGTCTCTCCTACCAATGGAGTTTATGTTTAATTGTTCTTCTAATAAACATGTTAGTTAAAGTAATGACATCTATAAGTTCTTGAATTTGTCATTAATTTAGTTTGCGTAATAATTATTTGTAATAATTATCAAAGTATTCGTAATAACGACATGATTAATTTAAATATTATTATAAAAATATATTGAAGACTTAACTATTATTACTCGTAAAATAACAATATCACATTTAATTCATAGACGGAACTGAAAAGAACACGGGAAAACATAACAATGAAAAAAATACATAAGAAAATAATTATCCGACTACTTGATATCGTCATTCATTACCAAAACGACTCCATACGTGCTCAACCAAGTCTTTTTTCAATGACACGTCAGTCTCCCTGTCTCGGACATTATTTCTGTTTGCCATGTAACTCGCTAAAATGAGATTATGTAGTCGTCCTTCTCTCACAGTGAATGGTTGGTTAATATCTTGGTTTGAAGATCCAGCTATATTTTGAGGTTGATCAGTAATAAATTCAGATGAATCGTAATGCAAATAGTTCTCTCGCTCATCTTCAACAATCATATTATGCATGATAATGCATGCCATTATAATTTTCCATAGGATTTCTGTCGACCATGCGAGAGCTGGTTGTCGTATTATTGCGAATCGAGCTTGTAACACTCCGAAGGCACGCTCAACATCTTTGCGATAACTTTCTTGCTTCCTCGTAAATAATCTTTGCTTAGCAGTTTGTGGAAGCTTGATAGCTGGGATAAATGCTGCCCATTTTGGATATATACCATCTGTAAGGTAGTATCCCATATTGTATCTATTTCCATTCACATTAAAACTCACCTCTGGGGCTTGACCTTCACAAATATCATCGAACATTGGCGACCGTTGGAGGACATTTATATCATTTAGTGAACCAGGTGTGCCAAAAAAAGCATGCCATATCCACAAGTCTTTGGAAGCAACAACTTCTAAAATTATGGTCGTAGTTTTACTTCTTCCTTGGTACATTCCTTTCCATGCACGTGGACAATTTTTCCACTCCCAATGCATGCAGTCAATGCTCCCCAACATACCGGGGAATCCACGAACATCACTTTCACGAAGAAGTCGCTCTACATCTGAAGGTGTTGCCCTCCTCAGGTACTCTTGTCCAAATTTAGAGATAACCCCTCAACAAAGTGCTGGAGACAATCTCTTGATGTACTTGTCGCGATTTTGAGGTATTCATCAACTGCATCGGCTGCTGTACCATAAGCCAACATCCTAATTGCCACAGTGCATTTTTGAAAAGCCAAAGCACCAAGTCTTCCAGTGGCATCAACCCTTTGTCGAAAGTATTCGTTACTTTCTCTTAGCTCCTCAACAATGCGCGTGAAAACGTGTTTACGCATGCGAAATCTTCGACGAAACATATCGTCATTATAAAGTGGGCTAGGACTGAAGTAGTCATTATATAACCGTGTATTAGCATCTTCACGATCTCTTGGTACGTACCACCTTTGCTTCTCAGGACCGGGAGTGATTGGGACCTGAAAAGTAGAGGTGACAAGGGGAATAATAGCTGAATTGTTCTCTTCCACAATTAATTCCTCTTCCTTACGCCTCTGAGTAATTGATTCGTGCCACTCAACATAGTCGTTCACCATATAATCGAAAATACCAGAACTTGATGAACTAGATGAATTTGAATCAGAATTCATTCTTGGGTATATATGGTAAGAGTTGTGAGACTGTTTTTGTGAGGAAGGGTATTTTTGGTTGTGTGTTGAACTACAAAGTGAATAGGCCTTATATAGATATTTATAAATGATTTTAAAACAATTATAGATGAGATAATGTATAAGCACAAAAAAAGTACAAGATGAGATTTCTGATAAGGTTTTCAGATTTCTATCCAATTACAAAACAAAGCATGTATTGGCACACAACTCTAGATGATGAGATGTTCTGATCATTTTGATCATATATCCTGATTTCTATCCAATTACGAATTATTATATAGGCATGCAACACTAGAAGATGAGATTTCCGGTAAGGTTTCAGATTTCCATCCAACTGCAAACCAATGTTTGTGCCCATATCTCTAGAAGATGAGATTAAAGAGAATGACTTCAATTATATTTAAATAGCATTAATTAAAACAAGTTTTACATATGCTTAGAAAATAATTGTTAAATCATACCAAATGAACAACAACATAAAAGGCAAACATTGAAGAAGCTTAAACTAACTTAAAATAATATTAAACTAACAACATAAATAACTAGCCTAAAAGGTGGCTGAACTCCTCTTTCAATTTTTGAAATAGTTGTTGGTCGTCTTCAGAGAGGTTTGGTTTTGCAAGTAGAACACTAAATAACTTGAACCTCTTTTCCTCCTCTTTCCTCTTTTTCTTCTCAACATCTCGCTCCTTTTGATAATCCAACATTTGTTGCACTACATCAGCTCGCTTCTCATCAACACTTTTGTATTGCTCCTTCATCACATTCATCTCTGATAGGGCTTGAGTAAACGAATCTAAACTACTAATTCTAGAACTAGCTACAGATTTACCTTTTCTTTTTGCCTTTTTCCACCCCATTTGGACGTCCACGACGACCTACTTCCGTTGGAGTATCTGGTTCTGATCTTTTGGAGCTATCCCTTTCACTAGTATTCGACACTTGCTTGTTTGTTGGCCTCCATTTATCAGATTTTTTTAACACATCCAATATACTAATTAAAGTGATCCGGGCTCCGTTACATGATGCACTATACATTTCTTGAGCTTCAGTCATGACATTGTAAGTGTTGGTACCACTTGCATTTCTACGTTGTCCGCAGCATAGCACCCAACCCATAGGTTCACATCTTTGTTTATTCTACCCCAACGACCTTTCATAGCTCTCAAGGTTCTGCGGCGTATAGTGGAAGAATTGTCTTTCCTGGCTTGCTCATACAAATCATATATGGATTTCCACATCATAGCCAACCTCTGATCAGTTGCTGTCTCCGGATCTTCAATCGCACATTCTATCCAAGCTGAGACAAGTGCGTCGTCTTCTTGTGCACCCCACTTTGCATTTGACGAGGTGATGTTGCTAACTTGCGGATCTTCACCATCAACGTCATCATCGTCATTTTCATGATCATTGACATTTCTTTCAGGAGGAGTTTTGTTGCTACTTCCATCTCCCCCAGGAGTTGTTGGACTATTCTCCACTTGGTTTCCAACGTGTTGAGACATTGGGAACATTAAACCAGAAGGAAAATTTTGGGGAATTTGATTCATGAATTGTTGTTGAAATTGGTTAGAAAACTGTTGTTGAAACTGGTTAGGAAACTGCTGATTAAGATTTATAATTGGTCGGTTAGGAATGTTATAATATAACATTTTTTGAACATTTGGATTAGCAAGACCATTTGGATCAAAGTGGAGATTAGCTTGAATATTAGGATCCATAATTAGGACTACTATTATTTTTTTGGGTTTAGTTAATATATAACATAGCTTTTGTGGGTTAGTAGAGGGATGGTAAAAAATTTAAGTGTGAATAACATATGCAATATTGGTCTCTATTTATAGGCAAAAATATAAGAAAGCCCTTGGTAAATTTTTTTTTTTTTTAAATTCAGAGCACATTTTTTTTTATTACTGTTGAAAGTTTTTTAAGAGATAAAACTTACTTGAAAATATAACCTCCAACAGCCATAAAATCAATGGCTACAATTAAATCAAGACAAAAGCAAGTGGATATTTGGCGTAAATCTGGTGGAACGGTATTTTTTTGAAATTTCAGGTATTTTTTTTTAAAAAAAAACAGTCAAAACGGTACCGTTTTTTAACAAAAACTGGCAAAAAAAATGAAACGCAACACTCTTCTTCACGTGGGCCGAGGCATTTGGCGACTTGTCAGAGATGGCATCCCCATCAAATGGGTAGCCCATGAGTCACCTCCTACAATGGTGAGGTAGCTCAAATAGAGGAGAGAGAGAGAGTTGTGGGGAGGGTGCTACTTACCATTGTGGCTGCTCTAAAGCACTTCTTTATTAATGTCTGACACCACACTTTTTCTTTTTTCTTTTCTTTATACTATTATTATTAATATTATTTTTAATTAATTTTTTTTATTATTATTTTTCTTTTAATAAATAGCATCATGATGATCATGACATTATCAACTAACATCAAAGACTTTCTACACGTGATTTTTTTTTTGATAAATAATATCATGATGATCATGATATGTCACCAACTAACAACACAACCTTTGAAGCCACATGACATTGCTCTTTTTTTTTTTTTAATAAGTAATACCATGATAATCATGATATGCCATGAACTAAAATCACCAACTTCCAAGCCACGTGACTTACTTCTCTTTTTTTTTTTTATATATATATATTAAACTTTTTATTTTTATTATTATTATGATGATATTTTGATACCACCATGATTTCTCACGTAAAGTCACACTTTTGCTTTAGGAACGTCATGGCGCAATTCAAGTTTGAAGGAGCACTAGAGGATGACTTTTTACGTGTGTCTAATAAGGCTGCGGGTCCAGATGGGATTAATTTTCCCACCTTTCGCCCTATGACTGGAGCTTTTGCAGAGAATTGGAAAGTGGAACATCCCTCAACAAGTCTAAAACACTTGTGGAAAGAGGTCTTCAAAGGGTAGAAAAAGACGCCCAATGAGGTACTCCAGTCATCGCACCATCGGTCATCTACAGAAGTTAAGGCATTGGACACACTCTCCGCACGCATATCTCGCAAGGAAGTCGCCAAATGGGGTTCGAAGTTACTCATTGGATCTGAATTCTCACACATACCTCAATACTGGGAATGGTTAGAGGACATATTGAAACACTTCAGACACATGCTTACAAGCACAAATATCCCAGACGCTGTTTACGCCTCTATGTTCTATTACGAACGCAACACTCCATATATGCAAGCTTTTTGTGAGATGTGGAGCTCAACGACCAACACACTACTTACTTCAACGGGCGAATTCTTGATTAGTTTGTGGGACTTGCAGTATCTCAGCGGACTCCCAATAAATGGTTCTTTCTACAACGAGGTCATCCCATCCGCCACAGAGTTAGAAGGGTATGACCAGAATGACTCTTTGTATCTTCCTTATAGTTGCAAGTAACTTTTCGCGGCTTATCAACACATTGCTGCAAAGTCTCGCGGAACTCATGTCAAATTTCATAGTTGGTGTAAATTTTGGTTTCGTGGTGCTTCGAGATATTCGAATTCTTCTGGCGACAGAAAGGCTCACATACTTCCCGTGCCTAAGACCAGTTTTGCTACCGTGAGTGAGACTTTCCTATGGAACAATGATGTACATGAAGCTTTTACCATCTTAGGCATCCCCGAGGCACACCGCAAACAGACCTATCTTGCTGTAGGGAATATTTCAAGCATCATCCCTAGCTTGAACCCCATTGTGATCATACAATAAAGTACGGTGGCGTCCAAACGGAAAGAAGATAGAGCAAAAGAGTCGCCAACAAGTTTTAGGAACTTGTAAACCGTTCACGAGGTGAAGGTTACACCCCTTAATGATCCAGAAGATCGTCAACTCCAATAGGTCTGGAACCATGACTCGTAGTTCGGGGATGAAGGTACAAATCCAACCTAAAAGAGATTGAACCTACCCTAATAATAGGCCTCTAATTTATTCTGATCGTATTCATGTGCGCTTTCTAAATAACATGCAATCAATAGGTTAACCCTAAACCTGTTTATTCTATGTTGGTTGAATATTAATGCACAAATAAAACTATTATTGGCGATCACTTGAATTATAATCAAATTAACCCTAAACAAGATTATTAATTATCTTATTAAGCGTGATTACAAGTACCAATTCCCTTTAAACATGCATAAAAGGTGTGATCAAGCAATAACAATAAATATAATCTAGCAACATAATAATAATCAAAACAATTATTATAACAATTATAAAAATAATCATAATAATAATAATAATCATAATCATGTTAAACCATAATATTAATAGCAAGATCCTGGCATGATACTAACAAGATTAATAACAAACCCTAGCATGTCACTAAGCAATAAAGATCAAATCTTTAGCCCTAACATGATACTAACAATCATTAATATTAGGAAGAAAAAGGCATCGTACTTTTAATCATACTTGATATTAGGATTTTTTAGTTGTTACCCTAAACATGATACTAGAAAGATCAAAGCACCCTAACATGACGCTAGTAATCATAATAACAACCTAAGCATGATTTCTACATCATAATATCAATTAAAATCAATTAAAGCACTTACTTGGATGCCTCGTATCTCTTTCTAATAACAAAATACACGCGTTAGTAACTTCAAGTAAAATAATAAATCAAACAATTAAATTAAATAATAATTGAAAGAGATATTTGGGACCAAATCCTCATAAATTAAAACCTTTCACGTCTAGGGCGAAGGCAACTTCGAACTTGGTTAGGTGTTTCTTGATCTTGTGAATGCGGAATTTTGTGTATGAAATTAGAGAGGAAAGAATTCTTAAAAACTAGAGAGAATAAGAAAACTAGAGAATATAAGAGAATTAGAGAGAAATAATGATTGTTGGTGATGAAAAACGGAGATTTTAGGAGGCCATTTATAGAGAAAATCAGCCAAAAAGATAGAAAAACCAATTAGAGTTTCGACGAGGAAAAAACAAGTTAGCGCCAGGCGCTGACCAATAGCGCCAAGCGTTAGGCGCTAATTAATTTTTTTACGCGTTTTCTAAATTTAGATAAAATTTAGCCGTACAGAAGGGCAAAATCGTATTTTCCTTAAAAACACTCTTTTATTCTGATTAAAATTCTAAAAAGTCAACAAAAGTCAATTTATCAATGCTAATTGCATTAGGAATGAAAAGAACCTTCTAGAAGAATCTAGAAGCCTAAAACCAATCCTAATTTCATTAGGAATGACAAATCCATATTAGGCCCTTCTCTAGATCATTGGGCCGCATATAAGGCTCAAACCGGGCCCAGTTTAGTAATTTGGCCATAATTTCCTCATTATTCATCGGAATTGGGTTTATAATATATCGCTAGAAAGCTCTTTTCAAACCCCATCCAACTACACCATTATTGGACCCTCACTATGGACCAACCAAACTGGATTGACTGTTTTCTTAAAATAGGTTTTCAAAAACAAAGAGAAAAGAAAAGAAATTAAAACTATCCGCAACACTAGACTTTCCACACTTTCACTTCATTCGATTATATTCAACGTGAGGGTACTCATCACCGGGTTTAATTTTGGGGAGACACAAATGGGTGTCTACAGAAGCCCCCACTTTGACTGAGTTTGGAGAAACGCAAGTTTGGAAAATAAAAGTCAAAGTACCGATAGGGACGGAGAATGATTCAGAACGTTATGCGATCCTAAATCACTCTTGTAACGCCGATACCTCCAAAACTAGCGTTAGTCAAACAAATAAAAGAGTTAAGAAATACATATCTTTCACCGTCGAGCACACGTCTCTGAAGGTAACCGATTTGTTGTTATATTTTTGTATTTTCGTATTTTTTACGACCTCCTGCAAGCTAGAGAATGCCGCCTGAAGACTGCTACGCTTGTAACTGCCTCCAGTTCCGCCATGACCGACTTCTGCAAGCTAAAGAACTCCATCGAAGATTGCTTCGCTTGAAACGACCTTCTAGCACTTTGTGACCATCTTCCACAAGCCAGGGAACACGATCGTAGACCACTTCTCTTGAAATCATCTTCAGTTGTTTGTGACAACTCTCCGCAAGCTAGGGAACGTTGCCGTAGATATCCTCGCTTGAAGCTATCCTCATTTGTTGCAATAATATTCCAAGGAAAATTACCGAAGACCCAGCTTGTCGATCTTTAAAAGCTCGCTTGGACTTTGCTTCCGCTATGCCTGTACGTCGGCGCTTTTGCTACTTGAACCTGTATGTCGGTGCCTTTTGCTGAATTTTGAACCGGTATGTTGGTGCTTTCTGCTGCATTAACTATTATGTCGGTGCCTTTGCTGTATGAACCAGTATGTCGATGCCTTGTGATGAGCCAATGCTTAGGCGCTTTAAGCTAAGTGAGACGATCATTCATCATGTCGATCACTTATTGCGATTGTAATCAAGCCGATTACTAAATCATGTCAAATTTCTTAGAGGGGCTAACTGGCGTGCCAAGGAACCCAAAATGTATTGCAAGAGGTTGGAACAACCGCACTGAGTGGCTGAACATTCTGTCGCCGCTAAAATATTGTTGGTGCCACATATATGGCTATAGCACCAGACGCTGGCACTAGTGCCAGGCGCTAAGCCTTATCGTGTGGCGCCAAGGCCTGTCACTTGGCGCTAGAGTCGAGTTTTCCATGTATACCCCTTTCTTCTTCATTTTCGCTGCTGTTGCTCGTTCTTGCTCGAGAATTCGCTCGGAACTTCAACTCGTCCGTTCTTGCTCGTTTCTCAACCAATTTCGCTCAAATGTTTTGCAAATCGAAGCTTATTCCATCCATTTTCCCGATCTATGTAAGTTTTTTCCAAACTCACTCCGGTTTTAATGAATTTCTCATATGTTTGCTCACGAAATTCTTGAAAATTCGAAACTTAAATTGCTTAATTCACTTTGTTTGTCAAATTTTATGCCATGAAATTGCTTGATTATGTTTATATATTGCATTGGGATTAATTTGAGACTTGTTTGACTCAATTTGGTGAAGATACGAATAAATCACCATTGTTGGACCTCTTAAGGTCGCGAAGACAATGTGGCTTGTTCTTGATGTTTTTTGCTAGCAATTCTTGTCCAATTTGTCACAATAATTACTATATTATTGCAAGAAATTGTTTGAATGCTTGAAAAATGCCGTATATGCTCAATTTGAATTTGTGCTCTATTTTAGTACTACGTACTCTGTTTTTTCGAACATAGTATCATGCGGCTAGGCGAACCTTAGATACCATAGAACCTTAATTTATGATGATTTTTCACAATGTAGCATGGCTAGACAGTGAGGTTCGGGTTCACGGTCTCGAGATGTACGACGGGAGCACGAGCCCGTAGAGGACGACGCCGACCCGTCCACTTCTCTCGACCTTCTCCCAGAGTGAGATGAGCGGACTCTGTACTTCTCCCCCATCCACCACATTTCTGAGAGGGTGCGACGTGGTATCACGGTTGGTAGGATGCGCTGCCATGGTTCAGGCTGCGATACCTTGGGTGACCTGTACAAGATGTATATCGGCAATGACGGAGATGTGAGACTTCTCTGGAGTCTTGCGGGGCTGGCTGTGCTTTTTGAGACCTCGGAGGCCATGATTACCTCTAGCGGGGGTCATCACGTGGTTCGTGCCCTGGTGGAGTTCTTTTGGGACACCACCAACACTTTCCACTTTCCTTGGGATGAGATGATGGTCACCCTGACCGACTTCAGTCTTATTACGGGACTGGAGTTTAGCTATGTTGCGCTACCGTTTGACAACGAGATAAGCTTGTTTTCCCCTGAGGTCGAGGAGTTGTTGGGTCCGATTGCTGTTCGGGCTCGTGTTAAGGTAGAGTCGACTCAATTTAGCGTGAAGGGGATTCACCATTTGACTCTAACAACGGCTTTCGATGATGATGCGACCACCCGAGAGAGTAGAGGGTGCACATCTTTGTGCTTATTTTGCTGTTAGGGACGTTCTCCTCTAAAAAGGGTAGTAGAGTGCTGCTTTACTACCTACCTGCGGTCCGTGATCTACATTTGATCGGGACTTATGACTGGGCCAGCTTGGCCTATTCTGACTTCATTCGAGCGTTACGAGGCTCATGTCGACACCGGTCCTTCACGGGGAACGTCGCTCTGTCCGGATTTTGGAGGGTCGTAGAGGTATACTTTGTCTCCCTTTAAAGTTAGCTCTAAGCTTTGGTTAGCACTTGCTAATGCTTTTTTCCTTTTGTAGATCTGGTTTTACGAGAAATTTCCCTCGGTTTCGCCGGCGAGACCGTTGCCGCGCAGGTTTCCAGTAAGTGCTTCTTGGGGAAGCCGCCGCGCTGGGGTGTCTACTGCTTATGTCCGAGATTGGATCATCTCGGCATGGTTCTTTATATATTTGAACACTTTGCATTACCTTTGATGGATTCTTATCTGATAGGCGTTCTTTGAAGGAGCTTGACGTGCTGTACCGGCCGTGGGTCGGCTTGGTTGTCCCTGGGTTAGCCGCGCAGTATACTGTTGAGCGTCGCTACTTCTTGGGGACATATGGAGAAGTTGCGTACCTTAGAGAGGGTTGATATTCATCATTTCTCGGACACTTTTGTCGTTCCTGCTCCTCCACCACGTCACATGTTCAACGCCGCGAGGTTGGTGAGCATGTCAGATAGAGCTGGTACCCCTTGGCGATCTTATACGATCCCTGGATGGTGCTATGAGGAGGAGCTACTGCCGTTGTTAGCTCCAGTCCCTGTACTATCTGAGGAGGTGGCGATATGATTTTCATCTATTACCTTCCATTAAGTAGCCCCCAAGTAATGCTTTACTAACTTTGTTTGCTTTTGTCAGGCTGGACATACTGAGTTCGTGCCACCTCGTATGTCCATCTATTATCAGGGGACATACGGGCCGATCGAGGAGATGATTCCTTCGGCACCGAGGGTGAGCGCTTCATGGAGCGGTCGATCCCTCGTCACCAGACTCGGGTAAGCTTATTTATTTGCAATTTTTGTCTATATATGTTATGCATTATTACTGACTTTATTTCCTCAACAGTTCTCGAGCGAGGTGGTCACGGCGATGGCACGGTGCATAGATGCCTTCCGGAGCCAACTCGTTCGGATGAGGACGTGGCTACATGTCGTCACGACGACGCTGTTTAGGAGGTAGTTTTCATTCTTATTTTTGCTTTACTGCTTTTATTTTGCTTGTTTCTGATTTAATTTCTTCTTGCAGGGTCAGCCCGTTCCTTCTCGTACCCGTATGAGACATGAGGTGCGGAGAGAGCCGGCGAGGTCTAGCTCGAGACGTCGCTGTACTGGTTCTGGCGGTTGGGGTGGCTGTTCTGAGGCTACCCGGACCGAGGCGGTGGAGGGGTCAGGCTCTTCATTTGAGGGTGCACACGCTGCGCAAGTAGGCCAAGGAGAGACTACCTCGGCTCTTAGAGGTGGTGGGATGTACGAGGTCGGCTCGTCATCACAGCAGCCTCCGAAGCCTCAACCTGAGGTTGATCTTGGGTGGACAGGTCCTGTGCTGAGTTTTCCACCTCCCGAGGAGACCGGAGCCGGAGCTGGAGCTAGTGGAGAGGTCACTCCTCGTACGGCGCAGTTTTATGACATGATGGGTGTACGTCCTCCGGCGCCGTAGTTTATTCCTGTGCTTTTTTATTTTATTTTGACTTTGTATAGAACTTTCCTTTACTTAGACTCATTATTTAGACATGTTTGTATATACATACTACTATGAGTTTATTTTATATTTATTTATTATTTATCAGTTTTTCATTTTTTAATTTTTATGTGCATGTTTGTGTGTGCAAAGAATTGTGGTAATTAATTTTGCGCAAAAATTCCGTCATTTTTATTATTGATGGAGGGTGCTCGACTTACTCCCCCAAAAATAAAAAATGAAAAAAAATTAAAATATTGGATTTACAAAAATTTAAAAGTTAAGTCTAAATAAAATTGAAAAAATAATATAATTAATATAATGGATATATTAATTAAGAAGAAGGGAAAATTAACTTAGAAAAAAGGTATAAAAAAGAATAAAAAATCGTAAAGTCATTGGTCAGAATCAAGTCAGGCAAAAAAACGCGGTTTTGAAAAGCTCATATGATAAGACACGTCAGCGCCATCTGGCGACACGCGTTTTGGGTTAGCGCCAGGCACTGGCTCTTAGCGTTTGGCGCCAGCCTCTGGCGTCAGGCGCCAATGTCTAGCGCTGATGAGCGTTGACTCCGAATCCTTTCCAGATTAAAAGTGCACCGATTTGTGCGTAAATAGCCCCCTGCCCAGCCGATTTTCTTCATAATTTCAGCAGATTAAAAATAACCTTAGCTCTTGAAAAAATTAATAATCATGTCTCTAGTCTCTAAAAGTTTTACCAACTTCACTCATGAATGGTGTCGGTCTCTAACTGCCAAGGAGAGAAAAGAGTTAGATGTTTTTCATATGGGGGGGTATTTATGGTGTCAAAGGGGTAGATCTTGATGTAGACTTTATTCATACCGCCCTAGAATATTGGGATGTGGATACTCATTGTTTTAGATTAGGGTATGATGAAATTAGCCCTTTGCCGGAAGAATTCGGTGCTATCTTAGGCTTCCCTACATTAGATCTTGTAGTAATCCCTAGATTAAACGAATATTATAATAAGGATTTTGAGCGCTTCTTCAATTTAAAAGACAAAGAACTAACAAATATAGTAGATGGTAGCATTGTTAATTTGAAAGAATTTGCTTGCCATTATTTTGATAGACCTTATTCTGAGTCTTTTCATGTTTATAGAAGAAGGGCTTTTCTTTTTTGCATGCTTAATCAATATCTTCTCACTAGTGGTAGAACTAATGAGGGTCAATCAATCATATCAACTGTTTTGGAGCAGATTGAATCTGGGAGAAATCCAATGCCTTTAATTATTGGAGAGACTATGCTTAGTCTTGATGAATTAAAGAAGAATCCAAAAGCACCTTTTCGAGGCTCTCCAATTTTATTACAGGTAGAAAAATAATATTTTTAATTACAGAAATCAAAAACATATTTTTGTATAGTAATAATAAGTTATTTGCATTGAATGTTTTTACAGATGTGGCTAATGGAAAGATTAGAATTAATTAGTCCTCCATACAATATTGAAAAGTACACTCCAAACTGCTTTGTGAGAAGGAAGAAACACTTCTCTAAGATGGGGCGCCATGAATGGAAGAAGATCTTTGGCTCTTGAAATTTTTCCATCAAGTGGGTCATCCCTTGGTGGAAAATAGAAAAGATGATTGGTGTCAACAAGCAACCTTTCTGCCGTCTTCCAAGCTTGTCCAGAATGATTTTTTATTATCCCTGCAGGGTAAAAAGACAGTACGGCCTATTTCAAACCATTCCTTTTGGGGATCTTCGTCGTCCCTATGAATTCCCTGTTTCTCAAGAAGTAGAAAAATTTGATGCCTATTGGAGCGCTAGGCCTTTATGGGAAGTGATTACCCAAAAGGTTCCTCCTTCCTTACCTAATGATATGAAGAGGTTGCTTCTCAAGAAACTTTCAAAGGACATGAAAAAAAATCAGAGTAAAACTGATGTGAAGAGTCATCTAGGTGACAAAGTGATTCCCGTTAAAGAACGATTGGGTGAAAGAGTTTAGTTCAAAACACCTACAATGCCTAAGAAGAAAAGCTCTACGAAGGATAAAGGAAAGAGAAAAGTTGACACTTGTAGGGAATAGTTTCAAGCCTTTAAATCCCACTAGTTTGAACCCCACTGTGATCATACACTAAAGTACGGTGGCATCCAAAAGGGAAGAAGATAGAGCAAAAGAGTCGCCAACAAGTTTTTAAGGAACTTGTAAGCCGTTCACGAGGTGAAGGTTACACCCCTTAACGATCCAAGAGATCGTCAACTCCATAAGGTCATGAACCAAATAAGGGTTCGGGGATGATGGTACAAATCCAACCTAAAAGAGATTGAACCTGCCCTAATAATAGGCCTCTACTTTATTCTGATCGTATTCATGTGCGCTTTCTGATTAACATACAATCAATAGGATTAACCCTAAACCTGTTTAATCTATGTTGGTTGAATATTAATGCACAAATAAACTATTATTGGCGATCACTTGAATTATAATCACAATTAACCTAACAAGATTATTAAATTATCTTATTAAGCGTGTTTGCAAATACCAATTCCCTTTAACATGCAATAAAAGGTGATCAAGCAATAACAATATAAAATAATATGCATATCAAGCAACATAATAAATAATCAACATCATTAATAACAATAATATCAATCATAATCATAATAAATATAAGGAAGAGTATAGGAAACATCATACTCTTAATCATACTTAATATTAAAGATACCCTAGACATGATACTAGGAATCAAAATAACAATTAAACATGATATCTACATCATAATATCAATTAAACCATTAAAGTACTTACTTGGATGCCTCGTTCCTCTTTCTAATTACAAAATACACGCGTTAGTAACTTCAAGGGAAATAATAATCAAAACAATCAAATTAAATAATCGAAATAGAGATTTGGGACCAAACCCTCAGAAATTAAAACCTTTCACGTCTAGGGCGAAGGCAACTTCGAATATGGCTAGGTATTTCTAGATCTTGTGAATGCAGAATTTTGTGTGAAAAAGTAAAGTTTAGAAAAGAAAGAACGAATGAATGTATGTTAAGAATTATTGATGAAAGAGATGAAGATGATGAAAAGAATTGATGAACGAACGATTTGTTAATGAAAAGAGTTGATTATTGGTCAATGAATATTGATCATTGATGACTGATAGATGTAGATGATGAATACTTAAGAATAAGAAGAATTCATGAATGAAAACGGAGTTTTGAATACGATATTTATAGAGAAAATCATCTAAAGAAGATAATTTATCAAAACAGAGTCTGAAGACCACAAAACTAACTTGGCGCCAGGACCACTGGCTAGCGCCAGGCGCCAATGGCTGGCGTCTGGCGCCAATCCTGATTCCAGGCGCCAAGGCCTGGGGTTGGACGCCAAATTGGATTTCAACGTGTTTTCAAAAATCTGATAAATTTCCCGTACTGGAAGATAAAATATTATAATTTTAGTCGAAAATGATATTTGATCTGATTAAAACTCTGAAGAATCCTAATTGAATTAAGAATGATAAAAAACCTTCTAGAATGTTCTAGAAGACCAAAACCATTCCTAATTACATTAGGAATGATAAATCATATTAGGCCCTCCCCTAGATCATTGGGCCGTACTTAAAGCTCAAACCGGGCCCAGTTTAGTAAATTGGCCATAACTTCCTCAATATTCATCGGAATTGGGCTTATAATATATCGTTGGAAAGGTCTTTGCAAACCCCATCCAACTACACCACTATTGGACCCATATCATGGACCAACTAAACTGGATTGGCTGTTTTCTTAAAGTAAAGTTTTCAAAAACAGAGAGAAGAAAAGAAAAGAAACTTTCCGCAACACTAGACCTTTCCACACTTTCGTTTCATTCGATTATGATTCAACGTGAAAGGTACTCATCACTGGGTTTGGTTTTGGGGAGACACAAATGGGTGTTTACAGAAGCCCCCACTTTAACTGAGTTTGGAGAAACGCAAGTTTCGAAAACGAAAGTCAAAGTATCGATAGGGACGGAGAATGATTCAGAACGTTCTGCGATCCCAAATCAATCTTATAACGCCGATACCTGAAAAACTAGCATTAGTTAAACAAATAAAAGAGTTAAGAAACGCGTATCTTGCACCGTCGAGCACACGTCTCTGAAAGTAACCTATTGCTGTCGCTGCTGTTGTTTTGACGACCTCCTGCAAGCTAGAGAATGCCATCCCGCTTGAAAACTGCTACGCCTTGTAACTGATTCCAATTAGAAGATTGCTTTACCTGAAACTATCCTCCTCCGCAATGATAATATTCCACGTCCAAGGGAATATCATCGAAAATTATTTCTCTTGAAATAATTCTCATCTGCATTATGATCATCTTCCATGCCTCAGGAACTATGATCGAAGACAACTTCGCCCAAAATTACCTTCAGTTGTTTGTGGCAACTTTCCGCAAGCTAGGGAATGATGCCAAAGACATCTTCTCTTGAAGTCATCCTCATTTGATGCGATAATTTCCCAAAGGAAAATACCGAAGATCCACGCCTGTCGATCTTTAAAAGTTCGCCTGAACTTGCCTTTCCTATGCCTGTATGTCGGTGCTCTTTGCTCTTGAGCCTGTATGTCGGTGCCTTTTGCTTTTGAACCTGTATGTCGGTGCTTTTTGCTAATGTGCCAATGCTTAGGCGCTTTAAGCTAAATGAGACGATCTTTTCATCAGGTCGATCACTTTATGTAATCAAGCCGATTACTTAATCATGTCAAATTTCTTAGAGGGGCTAACTGGCGTACCAAGAAACCCAAAATATTTTGCAGAAAGCTAGCACAACCCCAACAGGTGGCTGGCTGCTTTGGCGTCGCTTAAAAACAATCAGCGCCAGCCATATGGCATTAGCGCCAGGCGCTGGCATTGGCGTCAGGCGCCAAGCACAGAACATGATGCCAATGCCTAGGGACTGGCGCCAGCACAAATTCTTCTTTAAATTCCTGTTTTCGTTCATTTTCTTGCTCTGGTTTGTCGCGAACGCTGCTCGAAGAAACCGAAAGCTTCATTTGATCGTTGCTCACTCGTTTTTCAACCGAATTCGCTCAAATTTGTTGCAAATCAAAGCTCTCTTCATCTATATTCCTGATCTATGTAAGTTTTCCTCAAACTCACACCGGTTTTTATGAATTCTTGGCATGTTTATTCACGAATTTCATGAAAATTCGAAACTTATAATGCTCAATTTGCTTTGTTTATCAAGTTTTATGCCGTGAAATTGCTTGTTTATGTTTGTACATTGCCTTGGGAGTAATTTGAGACTTGTTTGACTTAATTTGGTGAATAAATGAGCAATCTGCCATTGTTGGACCTCCTAAGGTCGTGAAGAACAATGTGGCCCGTTCTTGATGTTTTTGCTAGCAATTCTTGTTCAATTTGTCACAATAATCATTATAGTGTTGCAAGAAATTGTTTGATTGCTTGAAAAATGCTGTCATGCTCAATTTGAATTTGTGCTCTGTTTTAGTACTACATACTCTGTTTTTGCGAACATAGTATCATGCGGCTAGGCAAACCTTTAGATAATTATAGAACCTTAATTTATGATGATTCTGCACAATGTAACATGGCTAGACAACGAGGTTCAGGTTCACGGTCCCGAAACACTAGGCGGGAGCATGAGCCTGTGGAAGACGACACTACACCGTCCACTTCGCTTGGTCAGTTCCCAGAGTGGGATGAGCAGACCTTGTTCTTTGCCCCTGTCCACCACATTTCTGAGAGGGTGAGACGGGGAATCGAGCCAGGGAGGACACGACATCACGGCTCTGGCTGTGATGGTCTAGGCGATTTGTATAGGATGCATATCGCCAGAGATCGAGAGACGAGACTCCTATGGGAGTCTTGCGGATTGGTTGCCCTGTTCGAGACCTCCGAGGCTATGGTTGCCTCCAGCGGGAGTCACCACGTAGTACGCGCTCGGGTGGAGTTCTTCTGGGACACCACCAACACTTTTCATTTTCCATGGGGCGAGATGATGGTCACTCCTAAAGACTTCAGTCTCATCACAGGACTGGAGTTCTCTTCTGTGCCGCTGCCATTCGACGGCGGTATCAACGTCTTTTCTCCAGAGGTCGAGGAACTGTTTGGGCCGATTGCTGTTCGGGCCCGAGCTGAGGTCGAGACGACTCAGTTCAGTGCTAGGGGGATTCGCCGCTCGACGCTGGCAGCGGTTCTTGATGACGATGCGACCACCCGAGAGCAGCGGGTGCGCATCTTTGTGCTGATGTTGTTGTCAGGGACATTCTCCCCTGACAGGGGTAGTAGGGCGTTGCTTTACTACCTCCCTGCTGTTCGTGATCTCCGGCGGATCGGGACTTATGACTGGGCCAGCTTGGCCTATACTGACTTCGTTCGCGCACTGAGGAACTCGTGTCGCCACCGTCCTTTAGGACGAACGTTGCTTTGTCTGCTTTCTGGAAATTCGTAGAGGTAAACATTATTCCCTATAAAGTTTAGCCCTATATGTTAGGCAACATTTACTCATGCTTTAGCTTTTTGTAGATCTGGTTCTATGAGTACTTTCCTTCCATTGCGCCGGTGAGACCATCGCCGAGGGGGGATCCGGTGAGCGCCTCTTGGGGCGGCCACCATGCGGACCTGTCTACTGCACGTGTTCGGAGTCGGATCATCTCGGTACGACTTTTAGTGTTTATCTTGCTCTTCTGCGTGTTTTAGACATGTTCTTACCCGATTGGTATTTTTATAGGGACCTGAGGTGGTATACCGACCATGGGGCGGTTGGACAGTCCCTGGATTAGCCGCACAGTACTCTACTGAGCGCCGCTACTTTCTGGGGACCTATGGAGCGGTTGTGTACTTAGGAGAGAGAGTTGCTAGACAGCACTCTTCCGGTGTTTTTGTTGTTCCTGCTCCTCCACCACGTCACATGTTCGACGAGAGAGAGCATGGCTGAGGAGTCTGGTTCTCTCTGGCGGTCCCATGTGATCCTTGGGCGGAGTTATGCTGAGGAGCTACTTCCTTTGTTGGCTCCAGCCCCTGTGCTGGCCGAGGATGTGAGGGTAAGATTCTTAACTTTTTGTTTTTCGCTAAGTAGCCCCCAAGTAATACCTTACTGATTTCTTTCTGTTTCATCATGATGGTCCCACTGAGTTTGTGCCACCCCGTATGTCCATCCACTATCAGGGGATGTACGGGCCGATCGAGGAGATGATTTCCCCGGCTCCTAAGGGCGAGCGCTTCGTGGAGCGGTCGATTCCTCGTCACCAGACTAGGGTAAGCCTAGTTCTAATTCAGAATCTTGTATTCAGTTATCATGCATTTTACTGACTTAACTTTCCTTGACAGTTCTCACGCGAGGTGGTTTCGGCTATGGCACGATGCATAGATGCCTTCCAGAGCCAACTCGTCAGGATGAGGAACGCGGCTACCTGTCGTCAAGACGACGCTGTCCGAGAGGTAACTTTTCTTTACTTATTATTTCTGCACTATGCTTCAGTTTTCACCTTGTTTTTGATTTAATTCTTTTTCCAGGGTTAGCCGATTGCTTCTTACACCTATACGAGGCCTGAGGGGCGGAGAGAGCCGGCGAGGTCTAGCTCGAGACGTCGTCGCACTTCGTCAGGAGGTAGAGGTGGCCGTTCAGAGGCTGCTCGAGCCGACGCTGCTGAGGGCTCAGGGTCTTCTTCTGAGGGTGCTCCTGCTGCACCGGTAGGAGAGGCTACCTCGGCTTTCAGAGGTGGTGGGATGTACGAGGTTGGCTTGTCATCGCAGCAGCCTTCGCGGTCTCAGCCTCAGGTTGGCTTTGGCTGGAGCGGTCCTGTTTTAAGTTTCCCTCCTCCTAGGGAGACTAGAGCTGGTGCTGAGGCCGGAGCTGGTGGAGAGGTGACTCCTCGGACGGCACAGTTTTATGGCATGATGGGCCTACATCCTCCGGCGCCGTAGTTAATTTCTGTATATGTATTTTATTTTGACTTTTTATAGAACTTTGCCTTTGACCCATTATTTCGACACTTTGTACTTTATGTTATTGTAAATTCATCTATTATTATGTTAGTGTATGTTAGTGTGTGCAAATGTGATAACGATTTTGCGCAAATATTCCGTCATTTTTATTATTGATGGAGGGTATTATCCGACTCTCTCCCCCAAAAAGAAAAATAAAAAAGGAAAAATAAAACGGAGAAAAAGGCTGATTTTTGAAAATTAATTCAAAAAAGAAATAAAAATAAAAAATAACTGTTATATTTAATTAATAAATAGAAAAATATTTAGAAAAATAAAAACGGGGCCATAAAGTCATTAACCGACTCCAAGTTAATATCAAAACGCAACTGAGCACGCGCGGCTGTTCTGCTGATTTGGCGCCAGCTAGCGCCAGCCTGTGGCACGTGGCGCCAGGCTCTATTTTTAGCGTGTGGCGCCAAGAGCTGTTGTGTGACGCCAATATCGGGGTGGGTGACGCCAATTGACGCTGACTCCGTATTTCATTCAGATTGAAAATCCTCGTAATTTGTGCATAAATAGCCCCCTGCTCAGCTGATTCTTCACATAATTCCAGCGAAAAAAATTGTTCTTCTCTTTAGAAAAAATAATAATCATGTCTTTAGCCACTAAAACCTTCACCCAATATTCTCATGAATGGTGTCGATCTCTTAATGCTAGAGAAAGAAAAGAATTGGATTTATTTCACTTGGGGGGAATTAATGGTATTAAAGGGGTAGATCTAGACATAGACTTCATACATACCGCTTTAGAATATTGGAATATTGAAACACATTGTTTTAGAATAGGGTATGATGAAATTAGCCCTTTGCCAGAGGAATTTGGTGCTATTTTATCACAGCTAACCTATGTTCATTCAAAATTTTGAGAGTTCCAAGGCATTCATCACAGCTAACCTATGCTCTCGAGATGTTGCTAGAAGCTTCCATACGTTCATCTCAACTTTTGTCTTCTTGAATTGTTTAACGATGTCATTGTCTTCGATGATAGGTATGGGAACTTGTTGTACAGTAGGCATAGGTTGTGTTGAAACGGGAGGTTGTATTCTCCTGGATCTTGTGAGGACGTCTATTGATGAATCTTCTTCAGCCCAAATGTCGTCCGTGGCGTATGATATGGAAGGTGAAGGTTCTAATATGTCTTTTAGATAGACATCTTCTTCATCACTGTCCCATACTCCATTAACATTTATGTCTTCTTCTTGTTGAACTTGGACTAATTCCTTTCTATCAATCATTTTCTGCACCAAATCCTTGAATTTGAAGCAGTTTTCTAGGGTGTGTCCTCCTGATTGATGGTATTAACAGTAATATCTATCTGTCTTTTTTAATGATTCAAATGGTCTCGGTTCGAGAGGTTTGATCTTGCCATTCTCGGAGAGCATTTTAAACATTTGTGCATACGGGATCCCAATTGGAGTATAAACTTTATTGCTCTTCTTAGATTTTTCGGTGACTTGTAAGGGAAAGTATTTTGCCTCATAAGTCATTTTTACTGGTGTGAATTCTCTCTTAGGTTCTTCATCGTATTCCTTGCGAAGTTCATTCAAAATTTTGAGAGTTTCATGTAACAGTTGCGATGTCTCCCTCAGATACAGTGTGAGTATTTGTATCTCTACCTCATTTGCTGGTTCTGGAAGATTATCTTCGACATCGAAAAAGGTCTCTTCTTCTTCCTCTTCGACGTTCGTTGCTTTGACAGGTTTAATGAGGGATGAGGGGTCAACTTCGCTTTCTTCATCGGAGATAACCAATGTGTGAGCTAGAGGTGCATTGTCAATACTCGGTTTCTTACTGGCAGGGGGTAACGGCAGCTTGTTACTGTCAATCAGGTATTGGATAGCTTCCTTAAGCTTCCAACAGCTTTCAGTAGAATGGCCCCTACCTTGATGATATTTGCAATGCGCATTGGGGTTCCAATTAGGCGACCTCTTCTCGACTGGTGGATCTCCAAATGGTCCAATGGGAGTTATAAGATCTTTTGCATTTAGTCGATCAAACGCGGTGTCATAACTCATGCCAATAGGAGTGAAGTTTCTCCTAAACGGTTTCTTTTGTCCTTGATTGTTCATGGCGAGGACTTCTCCCAGATTAAAGGCGCTAACATTATTCGAGTGGGCGGTTTTGGAAGAAGAAGGATTGTCGTTCTTCTTTCCTTTCCAGCCACTGTTGGAGTTATTGTTGGCAGCTTTAGATTTAGCTAAGTCATCTTCAATATTAATCCCAATATCATAAACAGCCTTAAAGGTATGAAGGTTATTTTGATATTTAAGATGTTTTGAATATTTTTCTTAGAGATTTTTAATGAACAATCTCACGGACTCTTTTTCACTTGGTACCTCAATCATTTTAGCTGAGGTTTCTCTCCACTTGTTAAAGAAAGATGTGAAGCCTTCATTCTCCTTCTGTTTGAGAATTTCAAGTTCTCTATGGTCAGTTTCGACTTGAACGTTACACTTGTACCTATCGACGAAAGCGTTTGCTATGGATTCCCAGGTAGAGGTCTTTTCTTTTTCAAGATAAAAGAACCATTGTTGGAAAACGGTCTCGAGAGATAGCGAGAACAGTGACGGGAAAACTTTCCTATCGATACCCTTGATACTCATTATTGTTTCAAATGCCCTTAGATGGAAGTAGGGGTTGTCGATTGCCCTAAACTTTGGGATGTCGTTGGCGTTGAACTTCTGCGGAAGAAGATCCTTATCCACTGAGACCCCTTGGGATGTGAGTTCTTGAAACTTGTAGTTGCTGGACAACTTGCTTAGACTTTCTTGCATGAGGTCCATTTGTTGTTGCTTCGCGGGATCCTCGATCTTAAGTGCGAGAAGCTTTAGTGTCTCAGTTACAGTAGCCAATTGGTTCTTGAGATCGTTAACTTCTTCCTGAGTTGCCATTATAACTCTTGCTTTCCTCTTGCGAGCTATAGGTTTGTCGAAAAGTTGGACTTGTACGAAGAGGTTATCTTTGATTAATCGTCCTTCCTTTCTTGACCACGCGCTGTAAATTAAGCCAGTTTGCGTTTTAATTACTTGACTCGAATCAATTTGACTTTATGGCTTTTATTTTTAAAAAAGTATGCATATTTTTACGGAGCAATAATGTACATGTGTTTAGGGAACTTAAGTACTATTATTTATTGGAAAATTAATATCCGACTTACCCCCCTAAAAAAATGACGAAAAATGACGCGCGCACACAAGACTCCCTTAATCATGGTCAAGACATGTGTATTGGTGTGTGTATTGAGTGTAAGTGACATGCTTGGACTCTTGTGTAAGACCATGGGACTTAGTGCCTAAACTCAAATATTGATTCAATTAAGCATTTTTGCTAGCAAAATTAACCGAATTAAACAGGAAACTGATTAATTAGACATTAGGTGATGACTCGACAAATAATCCGAACTGTCGGCCAAGCGACAGAACTAGCGTCACAATATGGTGGTTGGCGCCAGAATTTTTAGTAAATGTCTGGCGCTACACACCATACAGTGGCGCTATAGCTCAGATTTTGGCACCAATATTGGAGCCTCAGTCTGGGACTGTTTTCGATATTATTAGTCAGTTGGAGTATGCCTAAAGTCGTACTAGGTCAATTCCGATTAAAATAAGAAAAAACTTTATTGACTCGAATCAATTAATTAATTAATTAATTAGGCAAAGTTCTTTAAGTCATTAATTATAATCTCAACACCAAATCAACAAACGGTTAGGAGGAGCATAGGATATATATGCACAACAAATAATGCACAAGTAGTCAAGTAGGCACAATATGATGCCATGAGTTCGCAACCTAACCATGACTCTAGTTCTCTAAAGTTCGGGATATGGTTTAGTCAAAAAGGGTCCATGGTTAATTGTCCAGATGCACCGCGTAGAAGCCTAACCGTGAAGGGTTAACGCGTGTGGATAGAACACCGCGAGTTTTTTTAGGAAAAACTCGCTTCCATGGTTTGGTGAATTCAACCTCTCAGATGTACCCTTTGTTGCCAGGAGCGTTCAATCGGGTAGATAGAGCATGAATTCCCAGAAGGTTATGTCCATATGTAGAACACATATGGGTTTCAGAAAAGTGAGAAAAAATTCAATCAGGAAGTAAGATCGAGAAAACAATACGAAAAACCGGTCGAAATTAGAACCCATATTTCTGGCTCGGTATTGGGGGAAATTGGCGCCAGCAAACAGAGACTGGCGCCAACTTTTAACTGTAGCGCCTGGCGCCAATATTAGCGTCTGGCGCTACGGAAAAAAGTGTGGCGCCAAGCTCTGGCCCCTGAAGCTACTTCCCACATGCCTCAGCAGCTTTCTGTGCTCAATAAAATCATCCAGTTTCGCGCGGTGTTATTTCAGTCCTAGTTGTGAAAGACATTTCTCAAATTTCCTACGTGTAAAATCCTATGTTTTTGACTAATTACGGATGGTCTTTCCAATGAGAACCTTTTTATGCATGACAATAATGTTAATCAAAATTACACACATGAAATACTTAGAACTTTTCGAGTCTCATCCACTCATTCTAAATCATTGCCGAAACAAATTCAGGAATTAAAATAGAAATCCTCCCCAGTGGAGTCGCCAAAAACTGTAGGGAATAGTTTCAAGCCTTTAAATCCCACTAGCTTAAACCCCACTGTGATCATACACTAAAGTACGGTGGCGTCCAAAAGGGAAGAAGATAGAGCAAAAGAGTCGCCAACAAGTTTTTAAGGAACTTGTAAACTGTTCACGAGGTGAAGGTTACACCCCTTAACGATCCAAGAGATCGTCAACTCCATAAGGTCATGAACCAAATAAGGGTTCGGGGATGATGGTACAAATCCAACCTAAAAGAGATTGAACCTGCCCTAATAATAGGCCTCTACTTTATTTTGATCGTATTCTTGTGCGCTTTCTGATTAACATACAATCAATAGGATTAACCCTAAACCTGTTTAATCTATGTTGGTTGAATATTAATGCACAAATAAACTATTATTGGCGATCACTTGAATTATAATCACAATTAACCTAACAATATTATTAAATTATCTTATTAAGCGTGTTTGCAAATACCAATTCCCTTTAACATGCAATAAAAGGTGATCAAGCAATAACAATATAAAATAATATGCATATCAAGCAACATAATAAATAATCAACATCATTAATAACAATAATATCAATCATAATCATAATAAATATTAGGAAGAGTATAGGAAACATCATACTCTTAATCATACTTAATATTAAAGATACCCTAGACATGATACTAGGAATCAAAATAACAATCTAAACATGATATCTACATCATAATATCAATTAAACCATTAAAGTACTTAATTGGATGCCTCGTACCTCTTTCTAATTACAAAATACACGCGTTAGTAACTTCAAGGAAAATAATAATCAAAACAATTAAATTAAATAATCGAAATAGAGATTTGGGACCAAACCCTCAGAAATTAAAACCTTTCACGTCTAGGGCGAAGGCAACTTCAAATATGGCTAGGTATTTCTAGATCTTGTGAATGCGTAATTTTGTGTGAAAAAGTAAAGTTTAGAAAAAAAAAGAACGAATGAATGTATGTTAAGAATTATTGATGAAAGAGATGAAGATGATGAAAAGAATTGATGAACGAACGATTTGTTAATGAAAAGAGTTGATTATTGGTCAATGAATATTGATCATTGATGACTGATAGATGTAGATGATGAATACTTAAGAATAAGGAGAATTCGTGAATGAAAACGGAGTTTTGAATACGATATTTATAGAGAAAATCATCTAAAATGGATAATTTATCAAAACAGAGTCTAAAGACCACAAAACTAACTTGGCGCCAGCCCTGGCTCATTGGCGCCAGGACCAGTGGCTAGCGCCAGGCAAAAATGGCTAGCGTCTGGCGCCAATCCTGATTCCAGGCGCCAAGGCCTGGGGTTGGACGCCAAATTGGATTTCAACGCGTTTTCGAAAATCTGATAAATTTCCCGTACTGGAAGATGAAACATTATAATTTTAGTCGAAAATGCTATTTGTTCTGATTAAAACTCTGAAGAATCCTAATTGAATTAAGAATGATAAAAAACCTTCTAGAATGTTATAGAAGACCAAAACCATTCCTAATTACATTAGGAATGATAAATCATATTAGGCCCTCTCCTAGATCATTGGGCCGTACTTAAAGCTCAAACTGGGCCCAGTTTAGTAAATTGGCCATAACTTCCTCAATATTCATCGGAATTGGGCTTATAATATATCGTTGGAAAGGTCTTTGCAAGCCCCATCCAACTACACTACTATTGGACCCATATCATGGACCAAACAAACTGGATTGGCTGTTTTCTTAAAATAAAGTTTTCAAAAACAGAGAGAAGAAAAGAAAAGAAACTTTCCGCAACACTAGACCTTTCCAAACTTTCGTTTCATTCGATTATGATTCAACGTAAAAGGTACTCATCACTGGGTTTGGTTTTGGGGAGACACAAATGGGTGTCTACAACACTGAAGGAGTTCTGTCTTCGATAAGTGCAATTACTAGATATTTCAAGGATCACTATTATGGAGATAATAAGTTCGTTCTTTTGGGTCGTCATTATCTGTTGCTAGACTATGATCATTGACCTTTGGGCTAGTTAAATAGTCCAAAGCCCACTAGAATGGATCTTATGAGGTCACACAACAAAGGTATTGGGTTAAGCAAGTTAGGGGCCCATTTATGGGCCTCATGAACAAGTAACCAATCATGAATTGGATTGGGCTAGTATAGTTAGATTACAGTAAGGATTTTGGCTTTTTCATGGAATCTTATTTAGAGATGAGATCTATAAATAAAATCCTTGTATAGGGTTATATGATACAACACAATTAAAAGTTAATTGTGCACCAAGCAACCAGTAATCCAAAACCTCTCTCTCTTTGTACCACACGCTTATCCCCTCCCTTCGTGGTGGTTCGTGATTTGTTCGTTGCTCGTTCTACTCCATAGAAGGTCAATTGAAGTGTTCGATTTCAACTAACTAGCATTATTGGAGGACTTAATCTGTGCCTGTGGACCAAGTAGAGGAATCACGCTTGAGGTTCTTCATCTCCCTTGCTCTTGTTCGATCGCACGTGGAATCACGCTTCAAAGGTATAAATTCTAATTCTTTATGTGTTATGCATGATCTTGATATTAGGTGCTATATGAATATGATTAATGTTTTTCGCATTCGTACCTATAAACTCCTACAATGGTATTAGTTAGCCTATGCATGTACATATATTGAATATTTATTCTTTGATAGTCCACAATTTTAATTCAATTAGGAGGGAGAATTATTTAATTATGGGACAATTATTATTTTAAATGTGATTTAAAAATATAGAATCATTAAAAGTTGTTTAATTTGCTCCAAATTAGCCTTCAATGATCCGAATTTTTGCCCTAAAGCACTCGAATTTTTCGCCCCACCCCCCACCGACCCTCCCTTATTTCGAAAAATTCGAAACTACAAACCCTAATTTGTGAAATTTTGTGTTTTAGTTTTGTTTAATTCGATAATTAAATGTTTAAAAAATTTAATCTATTTGATTACATGTAAATTATGAATTTTTCATGATCAAATTATTTAATTTAAAACTTAAATTGAATTGGGGATTAAATTCGTGAAGAATCCTAATTTTGAAATTGAATATGATTTAATTTTAAAATTAGATGGACCACATTATTTTAATTTTAATAAAATGTTTTGTTTTAATTAAAAAATAAAAAAAAAGGGGGCTTTAGGTGCAACAGCCACGGCTGGGTGGCGCAGCCACGACGACTGCCGCACCGGCAGTGGTCCAGGAGGGAGGGCGGGCTGGGCAGGGGATGAACAGGAGCAGCGTAGCAGTGCACCACCTTGTTGCGTGTGCTGCTGTTGTTGCTCTTGCGCCGCTGCAGGGCAGCGTACACCACAAGGTGTACGACCACCGTGGCCGGCTTCGGTTGGACACATCACGGTGGCTAGCGCGGTTTTTAAAAAAAAAAATTATTTTATTTATTTTGGATAAAATAAGATTTCAAAATTAAAAATAAAAGGATAAGTTTTGATTTTGAAAAGATAATTAACAAAATTAAAGTTGTTATTTTGTTAAGATAATTATGGAGCAAAAGATTCTATTTGGATAATGATTGATTTAATGAGATTATCCATAATTATTTTGGATAATAATTGAATTAAAATTATGTGATTGGCTAGCAATTAGGATAGAATCTCCTAAATTAGTTAAGATAACCATGGAAGATAAATATGATTTATCTTCCATAACTAAAATATGATTTGATTCTATCTCTTACCTTAAATAAAATATATGATATTTTATGGTTGGTTAGAAATAATATATGATATTATCTAATTGCAATAATTAATTAATTAAAAATATGAGATATTTTATGCCATGTTTCCTTAATTATGATCATTCGATGTTGTAGTTTAGGAAATCATGATGAGTGATTTATTATGTGGCCCTTTATAATATATGATATTATTTATTTCTATATATAAAGACTAGTATGGCCCATAGATTCTAAATACGATCTGCGCATCGTTTCGTATTTTTGTAATCTAAATATGGTCTGCGTACTGTTAAGTATTTTTGTAATTTATTTTATTTTATTTAAGTAGTATATAGAATAGAATAGTATTACATATTGCAGTTAATCCAAGAAATCCATGGAGTGAAGGCCCAAAGGAGCAAGATGGATGAGTTCCATGAAGGTTCAAGTGGGAGCTTTTTTGCTTTATTAGTTTTCTTAGGATTAAGGGGTCATACTATGTCATGTTTTATTTATGCATTAGTAATTATGCATGTTAGATTTTATTTATGTTGATTGATGATGCGTTAGAGTTCACTAAATAATCACAACATAATAAATCTAGGTCCCAGTAATATTGAGGTAGCTTTTCCAATCAAAAACCTGATGAAACCTTCGATATTTATGATGGGTCATGCTAAAGCTGGGTGTCATATTATATCTTAGGGGAGTGGGGTAAAACAAATTTTACACTTTTGATTGGTTATACTCAACGAGTTTACCTAAAGAGTTTAGAACCTTGGAGCTAAGGGTAATAATTAAACATGTGATGGGTAATTATTCAACCAAGAATTACAAAGAGTTGTAATCAGTAAATAGTTTACTCACCTTGAAAATGTAATGGTTGATGGTAGGGCTAAAGTCCGGTCAATTATTGCACAATTAAAGGATCTTGGAATCATTTTATTCAATAGGGATCAATTAAAATTGAATAAATGTTTTTAAGTTACCAACTATTAACATCGCTTATGGTACTTATAATTTTTAAACATAATTATTGAACTTTGCCTCGTTTTGTTTTGTTTGTAGATGAATAACCATAACGGCAACACTATTTTGCCAACGAAACTTAATTTAAGGCTGAATCTCATAAACTTCAGGGAATGGGAAAGTGAGTTGAGAAGAGTTCTCACAAGCCATGGGCTTGAATCTCATTTATATATACCTGTTGAGAGCGATTATACTAAGGGTTATAAAGCTGAAAGGCATGCTAAAATTGTTTCAGATGCAGAGAAAATTAGAAAACTCATTTTGAAATCTATTCCAAGTTGTTGGAGAAGAAGATTCAGGCACTATGAGGTAACCAACTTGTATCAATGTCTTCATGCTATCTGTGAAGGTGGCATTGGGGCATTAGGAAGTGGAGGCTTCAAAGATTACAATGTTCATTGTAAGATAATGGCTAAGAAACTCATGTCTGGTCAGTCAGTAAGGACCCAGGTCATTGAAATGCTTGATTTGTTCAATCAAATGGACGTCCTTGGGAAACCGTTCGATGATGACTCCGAGCATGATATAATCTTGTTCTCACTCCACGATGGTTTTGATATAGTTAGGCTCACTCATAATGATGAGGGCTCGACTGTGACATTAGTCAACCTTTTACTCAACCATGCTGAGGAGTACCTGAAGAGGAGACAAAGCGAATGATTCTATTGTGGTGAGTGGCTTCACCATACACCAGGGTGTCCCCATTATACACCAGTGAAAACAGAAGGTAAAGAGTTACTTGATGTTTTTGTTGTAGAATTTAATCTTACTTCATCTTCCACTTGGGTAATCGATACCGGTTGTGGTGCTCACATCGTTAATAACGTGCAGGGACTTAGAGGAATTAAGAAATTAGCAAAACGGGAAATAACGGTTCGAGTAGAAAATGGAGCAAAAGTTGCTGCACTTGCTATTGGAAGTTATCACCTGAGACTTCCCAATGGACTTATTTTGGTGCTTAGTAACTGTTATTATGTACCAACAATTACTATAAACATTTTTTCAGTTCTTGTTTTAGATTCTGAAGGATTTTCATTTGAAATAATAGACAAATGTTGTTTTATTTCTAAATATACAGCATTGATCATAAAAAGCAAAAAACAGATGATTCAAACTCAACTTACCTATGGCATTGTAGGCTTGGTCACATCAACCAAAAGCGCATCCAGAAATTACATAAGGTTGGGCTCCTTACTTCTTTTGATTATGAATCATATGAAAATTGTGAGTCATGCTTGCATGGTAAAATGACTAAGTCACCCTTTACGGGTGTAGGTGAAAGAGCAAGTGACCTTTTGGGACTCATACATACGGATGTGTGTGGACCAATGAGTTCAAAAGCTAGGAGTCAATATAGATACTTCATTACTTTTACTGATGATTTAAATAGATTTGGATATGTTTACTTAATGAAGCAGAAGTTGGAAGCCTTTGAAAAGTTCAAAGAATTCTAGAATGAGGTACAAAATCAACTTGGGAAAACAATCAAGGCATTACACTAGTGGAAAAATTTTCATTTGTAACGGGTTATTTGTAACGGGCAAAGCTATGCTCGGTACATTAAATACATTTGTAACGGGCAAAATATTGTCCGTTACGAATAAATATTTATTCGTAACGGACAATATTTTGCCCGTTACAAATAATATAGTATTTGTAACGGACACATGATGTCCGTTACGAATAAATATTTATTCGTAACGGACAATGTTTTTCCCGTTACAAATAATATAGTATTCGTAACGGACACATGATGTCCGTTACGAATAAATATTTATTCGTAATGGACATCATGTATCTATTACGAATATTTAGACCAGCTGAAAATAGGAGCCCATGAAAAGAGGAGCCCATGACTAATTATTAGGGTTTCACACTCCTAATCCTAGCCGTCAAACACCCAAATCCCCCATTCTTTCCTCTCTCATTTTGCTAACTCAATCTCTCTCTTCTACGACTCAATTCACTCAATCTCCTCCATTTCACCACCCTAATTCCTTTATTCTCTTGTTTGTTAGAGTATTTAGAATGTCTGAAGGACTATTACTCCCTCTACACCGTCGACGGCGGCGATAAGGCCGTCATCTTTGACCGTTTTTGCGGAGTTCTCGATGAAATTGTCGGCGAAGGTACTCATGTCCGAATTTCATGGCTCCAGAAGCCTTACACCTTCGATATTCGTACTCGACCTCACAATTTTTCATCAATTTTTGGTACTAAGGATCTTCAGATGGTGAATCTTACTCTTAGGGTTTTGTCTCGTCCTGATCAGAATCGTCTTCCTCATATTTTTCAGACTCTTAGGTTCCGTCATCATATTGGAGTATGATGAGAAGGTTCTTCCTTCTATTGGTCTTGTTCGAGATAGCTTGATTAAGAGGTATTCATTTTGTTAATTCTGTAATTTTTTTCTGGAGATCTTGAGTTAGGGTTTTATTCAACGCATAAATTGTTTCTTGGTTTTTTTTTTTATAATTTGAATATTTTGGTGTTAAATTGGTCATAAAGATGCATTTAGTAGGAATTTTATGCTATTGTTGTTGTTTTCCCTGATTATTATGTTGCAGTAGTTAGCTGATTGTGTAGTTGAAGTTATAACTTGTACATTTTGATTGATCCTGAGACTAGTTGTGTGTTTGTTGCGAACATTTTAATTGCACTACTGTGTGTATTTTATTCTTTGACTTTGTTTTGCTCGGATTCTAGGGTTTCTGTCAGTTTTTTTTGTATGATAATGATGGCTCTTTCGATTTCTGCTGCGATTTCCCCTCTTTTTATTGTGTTTTAGTCTGATTTCTATTTTTTGTATTTTTTTTTTGTTTTTTGCTTTGTTTTTATTCCTGATAATATGGTTAGGGATTTCAGTTGAATATGACTGATTTTTTTATATAAAGTCCACATTTTCTTGGTTGAGATTATTTTATTTTTCTTAGAAATCGATTGCCCTTGTAGTTTTATGAGGGATTTTAGTTGCGTAGGAAATTAGTCAGCTAGATTTACAAGGTTTTGAAAGCATTTCGATTTGTTTTGAGAGTTGAATAATATAAGTGTTGTTATTTATTGTGTTAATTAGCATGTTTTTGGAAAGTGTTGTTTATGGGAAACAATATATACAAGTACATTCATTTGTTTATGCTGTATGTTATTGATGTTCGATGAAATCCAACTATGGGAACTGGTTTCCTATGTTCAAATGTTCAAATGTTTTCCTGCGAGTTCTCTTAGTTAGATATCAGAGAAACTACTATGTTCTATGATCCATCATTGATAATTCATGAAGGAGACAATGGCGTTGTATACATAACACTGAAGTCGCAATAAAGATACTTAATCCTGATAGCTTGCAGGGTAATGCAGAATTCAAACATGAGGTGAGAAAATTAATAAATACTCTTTATTTGTAATTAGAGATATTTTGTTATGATGACCATTAACTGTAAAATCATTTCTGTGAAGAGTTTGGACTATTAAAGAATTTTTGGAGAAACTTCTTTGATTGTACTACACTATTATTGAATGTATGTAGCGAATAGATCATAAGCATAGTAATATTAGTAAAACACTTATGAACTGTTGCTTACCTCGTTTGCATAATTTGTACTTTGCTTGTAGTTTGATGTACTAAGCAAGTTGTGCCATCCAAACCTGGTGAGTCTCATTGGTGCATGCCATGACTCCTTGGCTCTCATATATCAAGTATCTTCCCAATGGAAATCTTGAAGACCGACTGAATTGCAAAGACAACACTTCCCTGTTACCATGGTAAACAAGAATTCGGGTAGTCATTGACTTATGCTCAGCCCTTAACTTCCTACATTCTATCCAACCTTGCAGCATTCTACACAGTGATTTAAAACTAAAAAATATACTTCTGGACGCCAATTTCTGCCATATTATCTCTAACAACAAGCAGACTCTCACAACTGATGAATTAATGGGAAGAAGCTTGAGGATATTATTCCATCTTCTCACAATTGTGATGTATGGCCCTATCCATGTCTTCTTTCTTCTTTATACTGCCCTTTTCTTAAACTAAATGGAAGTCATCTATGTTTTGCAGGCTCCCCATGTCACTCGTACTGATTATCAGCTCCTTGACATAACTGAGGATGGTTTTGTAAGTATACTAGTCGCTAATGTGATTTTATTTGGCTTTATTCTCCAATGCTTCATATGATGTCATTTGTTAGCATGAAAATCAAGTGGGGTGTATCATGTGCACTATTTTTTGTTTTTCTTTTAATGGTAAACCGAACATGCAATTAATGAAGTTTTGGATATATGTTAATTTCCTTTCCTTAGATCACCTTGCCTATGAATTCTGGGTTTATATTCTTGTTCATAGTCTCATTTCTTAAGAGAAAAAGAGTCGTTTATGCAACTATAGAGCATGATTTATGAAATCTTTTATATATCTCTAACTTGGGGTTCTCGGGTTTGATGTGTAGGGGAGCGAATTTGGGATAAGGCTAGAAAAAATCAGGTTATCATGGCGATACAAGTTTGGGTATGGTGACGAGTAAGCCGAGAGTACGACAAGAAATGATATTGAGATCTTCTCCGGCGGCTTTAATAGTTCAGTGTGGAATACACGGCTTCAATAGCAATTAGCAAGTGCATGACTTGTTTTTAATTTCTTTAATTGATAAAATCATTTGAATGTATGGCTTTTGTTAATTGTATTTGAAGTGTATACTTGTATAAATTATTATTTAATATTATTTATTTTTTGTAATTGATAAAATCATTAACCAAACTAAGCTATCCACTGTCCAGCATATGCTGATTTTTTTTTTAATTAGGACAAACACTATTTGTAACGGGCAGATAATATGCCCGTTACTATCATCCCGTTTCTTGTAACGGGCAAAACATGTGTTTGTTACATATAACGGAGTTATTTGTAACGGGCAGTACATTTATCCGTTACAAATAACCCCGTTATTCGTAACGGGCACCCGAAATGTCCGTTACAAATAAGGGGTTATTCGTAACGGACGTTTCAAATGTCCGTTACGAATAACGGGTTATTCGTAACGGACAGTGCCTGTTACGAATAATGATGGCCATCCGTAACGGCCGCATACGTAACGGACGTTGCCCATTACGGATGAGCCCTTTTTGCCCGTTACGGATGGCCTTTTTTCTACTAGTGTTACGATCTGATCGTGGTGGTGAATATTTAACCCAAGAATTTGATGAACATCTGATTAATTGTGGAATACTTTCACAGTTAACTCCTCTAGGGACGCCACAGTTAAATGGGGTGTCAGAAAGGAGGAATAGGACCTTACTAGATATGGTTCGGTCCATGATGAGCTTTACTGATCTTCACATATCATTCTGGGGATATGCATTAGGAGCAGCTGCGAACATACTGAACAGAAGCCCATCCAAAGTAGTTGAGAAGACACCATATGAGTTATGGACTGGAAAAGTTCCAAAGTTGTCTTATCTCAAGAATTGGGGATGTGAAGTCTATGTAAAACGTTTACAAGGCGATAAACTACACCCTAAATCAGACAAATGTTTCTTTGTGGGTTATCCAAAAGAAATAATGGGGTATTACTCCTACAATCGCGAAGATAACAAAGTGTTTGTTGCTCGCGATGGTGTCTTTGTAGAAGAGGAAATCCTCTCTAGAAAGCCAAGTGAGAGTAAAGTGGTTCTCGAAGAAATTCGAGACGAGAAACAAATGGATGTGGATAACACCACATCAGAGGCGAGGGCGCATGAGTCGATTAATCATGCGTCGGAGCAAGCTAATTCGACTAGCGAGACTCCTATCGTCCCACTTGAATCTAATTCATGCGAAAATCTTCAAGAAGTTGGAGAGAATATTTCTATTGTTGCTCCTACCCCACGTAGGTCTGCCATTTATGGATTGAATCCATTTATTCAAACTTCAGAGATCCATTTTGGATTGAAGCAAGCATCAAGGAGTTGGAACCTTCGTTTTGATGAAGTAATCAAACAGTTTGGTTTTCTCAAAAGTGAAGAGGAACCTTCTGTATACAAGAAGTCCAGTGGGAGCAGCATAGTTTTCTTAGTCTTGTATGTAGATGACATACTCCTCATGGGGGACGACTTACCAATGCTTGAGTTAGTCAAGGACTAGTTGAAGAGTTGTTTCTCCATGAAAGACTTGGGTGACGCCGAGTACATTTTAGGAATCAAGATTCATCGAGACAGGTCTCGAAGGATGATTGGGCTGAGTCAAGAGACTTATATTTATAAGGTTCTTGATAAGTTCGAGATGTCAAAATCCAAGAGAGGATTTCTCCCCATGTCTCATGGCATTACGCTCAGTAAATCTCAATGTCCGGTTACACCAGACGAGATGAGATGTATGGCGATTGTACCTTATGCTTCGGCAGTAGGGTTAATAATGTATGCCATGATTTGTACAAGGCCGAATGTTTCATATGCTCTAAGCATGTGTAGCAGATTTCAGGAAAATTTAGGAGAAGCACACTGGACAGCTGCCAAGCACATCCTTAAGTACTTGAGAAGGACTAAAGGAATGTTTCTAGTATATGGTGGCGAAGATGAGTTGGTTGGCAAAGGTTATACAGATGCGAGTTTCCAAACAGACATAGATGATTTTAAATCCCAGTCTGGATACATTTCTGTCTGAATGGAGGAGCAGTGAGCTGGAAGAGTTCGAAGCAAAACACTGTCGCAGACTCTACAACACAATCAAAGTATTTGGCTGTTGTTGAAGCAGCTAAGGAAGCAGTTTGGATAAAGAAGTTCCTAACTGAGCTGGATATCGTACCAAGTGCACAAAATGGAATCAAATTGCATTGTGACAACAATGGCGCCATTGCTCAATCAAAGAAGCCTAGGTCACACTTTAAATCCAAACATGTTGAGAGGAAGTATTACGTCATTCGAGAGATCATTGGTAGAGGAGATGTCAAGATGTGCAAAGTTCATACGGATGAGAATGTCTCAAATCCACTTACTAAACCCCTTCCATTGCCTAAGCATGAGAAGCACACTAGTGCAATTGGATTGAGGCAAATGATGTAATTAGAATTTGTATTTGTTTTTGGAGAAAAATAAGTTACATATGTAATACATTCATTTGCAGAATTATGTTTAATCAGAAATTTATCATTTCTCTTATTTGATCGTGGTTTCAATATTAAATAAAATGTCCAAAATAATTATGGATGGATGGGCTCGTCAGGTTAATTTATTTAAATAACCTGGTGAATGAAACCCCATAAGTGAACAAAATCCATACATTATTCCAGTTCCTAGTCTAGAGTCATTAAACAGGACATAAATGATCTCTTTAAATGGACTAGCATGTAAGATTGATTGGATAGCGTTGTTTCTTGGGCTATAGGAGCGTAGTGAAGCTCAGTCAATCACATGGGTATGCATGAATGATGCATGATCGAACTATAGACCTACTTTGAAGTTCAAGTATAGAGCTTTCGGATATATTTGTGGATTCCTTTGACATGAGTGGAACATTGATTTCATTCAATGATTGATGTAACTGTGTACATTCAAACGTCTTCCCGTAACTGGAGATTATAAAGGGTGTTTCCTGGTTACCTCATGATTTGAGTGGGAGCCTTGGTTGCCCAAAGATTGGATTGAGTCTACCTATTTAATTAGGAATGTGTCTTTGCCCCTTGAGGAGGGAGAATTCATAAAATGTATGGTCGTACTCAAATAGATTACAGAGTAATCATTTGTTTTGTAATTCTAACTCAGTTTCTCAAGAAAAGATTTATAGATTAATATGATCACGACATGAGATGCAATCATATTATTAAATCGACAAACATTGACTTAAGGAATTTGAACATTGTGCACTTGTCTTAGACAAGTGGGAGATTGAAGGAGTTCTGTTTTTTATAAGTGCAATTACTAGATATATTAAGGATCACTATTATGGAGATAATAAGTTCGTTCTTTTGGGTCGTCATTATCTGTTGCTAGACTATGATCATTAACCTTTGGGCAAGTTAAATAGTCCAAAGCCCACTATAATGGATCCTATGAGGTCACACAATAAAGGTATTGGGTTAAGCAAGTTAGAGGCCCATTTATGGGCCTCATGAACAAGTAACCAATCATGAAATGGATTGGGCTAGTATAGTTAGATTAGAGTTAGGATTTGGGCTTTGTCATGCACTCTTATTTAGAGATGAGATCTATAAATAAAGTCCATGCATAGATACAACACAATTAACAGTTAATTATGCACCAAGCAACCAGTAATCAAAAACCTCTCTCTCTCTCTCTCTCTCTGTACCACACGCCTATCCCCTCCCTTCGTGGTGGTTCGTGATTTGCTCGTTCTACTCCATAGAAGGTCAATTGAAGTGTTCGATTGCAACTAACTAGCATTAATGGAGGACTTAATCTGTGCCTGTGGACCAAGTAGAGGAATCACGCTTGAGGTTCTTCATCTCCCTTGTTCTTGTTCGATCGCACGTGGCATCACGTTTCAAAGGTATTAATTCTATTTCTTTATATTTTATGCATGATCTTGGGATTAGGTGCTATATGAATTCATGTTTTCCGCATTCGTACCTATATACTCCTACAGACACTACAGAGAAGAAGGCTAGGGTAGAGAAGAAACATGGGGTCCTAGCTAAGGGAGAAACTTTTTACTCCAAAATTGAATGTAGGTACACTAAAGGATGCCGACTAGATAAAGTTATGGATGAAGAAGAGGATGCAGACAAAAATTGGAAGAAAGCAAAGAAAGAGAAAAAAAGATTAAAGCATTGCTTAACTTTCAATTATTAGACTTAGTTTTAAATTCAGAGTTAATTTATTTAAGCTTTATTTAAATTCTATCAATAATGTAATTGTTAGTTTATTTTATTAATGAAATTGCAGCTTTTTTAATTAAATTATCTCCTTTAAATTTAATTTATTAAAGCAATGAAAACTCAAAATTTAATTTTCCAGAAATTTTTTCGAGTACGAAAGTCGAAAATTTTCCGAAAAATACCGAAATATTCCCAGGTACTTTCCAGAAAGTAGCGCCGCGATTTTATGACTAGCGCCAACTGCGGTAGTCTGGCATCAGGCGATAGGTGTTGCCGTCTGGCGCTAAAGTTCAACGGCTGGCGCCAGAATTTTTTCTATGACGCCGATGTTTCGTTGATTTTCTGTCGAATTTTTTATTAAGTCTGGGATGCGAGGTTTGAAAAATATAAAGTGGCCGCACCCATAAAGGGTTGCCTACGTATCATTTATTAAGGAATCAGGCCAAACATAGCTCTCTTGAGTGTCCTACTCAAGTGATTATGGGTAGTACTTTTTAAGTTGGTCAAGATTTGTCATGTTCGAGAACTCATTACTATCCATATCAGTTAATTTTGCTACGCCTCCTGATAGGATTGTTTTGACAATATAGGGTCCAGACCAATTAGGCCTAAATTTCACCTTTGGATCTAAAACATTTTTCCTTAATGCTTTTAGCACCAAATCTCCTACTTTGATGTTTCTTGTCTTGACCTTCGTATTAAAATGCCTAGCCATAAGAGTTTGGTAGCATTGAGCATGATGTAGAGCTTCTAGTTGTTTTTCATTAAGTAGAATTAGCTCCTCATATCTCGCTCTAGTCCATTCAACTTCATCAAGTTTGCTTTCTAATGCGATGCGTAGAGATGGAATCTCTAGCTCTACAGGTTGTACAGCATCCATTCCATAAACCAAGGAAAATGGCGTATTTCCTATTGATGTGCGAATTGACGTGCGATAACTCCCCAATGCGAAGTGGAGTTTGCCAATCCTTGTAATTTTCCGTCATTTTCTTGATGCTAGTCTTTAAATTTTTATTAGCCTCTTCGACTGCTCCGTTTTCCTGAGGTCTATAAGGAGAAGAATGATGATATTGAATACTATATTTTTGTAACAATTCTTCACACTCAGCTTTAAAGTGAGTTCCATTGTCACTTATCATTTCATGTGGGACTCCATATCGACAAATAATATTTCTTTCGATGAAGAGTGCTACATGTTTTGCAGTGAGTTTAGCGTATGATTGTGCTTCGACCCACTTTGTGAAGTAATCAATTGCCACTAAGATATATTCGTGACCTCCTGTTCCTGGGGGAGTGATTTTTCCAATAATGTCAATTCCCCATGTATAGAATGGCCACGGCGAAGTGTAGGTGTAGAGTAGAGATGGAGGAACATGTTGTAGATTGGCGTAGATTTGGCACTTAGGGCATCTTTTTACGTATTGATTACAATCCTTATTCATGGTAGTCCAATAGTATCCTTCTTGCATTATCTTTTGGACTAGCATTTTGCCATTTACGTGAGTTCCACAAATTCCTTCGTGGACTATCCTCATTTCTCTTTGAGCATCCTTTTTTCCTACACATAAGAGAGCTCGACCCTTTGGTACCCTTTTGTGTAACCCATTGTCTATGAGTACGTATTGGGAAGCCAAGAGCCTTAATGCTCGTTTTGCTCTTTTGTCAGCATGGGGAGAGTATTCTCCTTTTGTGACATAGTTGAGTATATCCGTGTACCACGGTTCTTCTTATTCTTTTTCTTCATCTTGGATCACTCCATCATCTTCTATAGCTTGAATATAAGTCGGTTTATGCCTTTTCTCTATAGTTAGAGGAATTTGCTTGATTTCCGTAGGAATCCTAACTATTGAGGCTAGTCTTGCTAAGGCATCAGCAAATTGATTTTCTTCTCTAGGTAGATATGTGTATTCTACCTTCTCTAACTGATTAGTGAGAGTTTCCAGATACGTTTGGTAAGGGGCTAGGATTTCGCTCCTTACTTTCCATCTTTTAGAGATTTGATTGATGATCAATGAACAGTCTCTGAATATTCGTAATTTTTTCACTCCCAATGCCAAAGCTGTTTCAAGGCCTACCATGCATGCTTCATATTCAGCTGCGTTGTTGGTAACGTCGAAATCAAGCTTTATGGAGATTGGAACATGCTCTTCTTTAGGTGATACTAGTAATACTCCAACGCCACATCCCTTTGGTTTGAGGCTCCGTCGAAGTATAAGGTCCACGTATCGTCCTCGATGACCATCAAGTCTTTGTCTGGAAATTCATTGTCGTGTATTGGCGTCGAATCTTCTATTGGAAAGTCTGCTAGAAAATCCGAAACCACAGATCCTTTGATAGCTTTTGGGGCATGAATCTTACGTCAAATTGGGCAAAGTTGACTATCCATCTTGATATGCGCCCATTGAGTGTAGATTTCTCGAATAAATACTTGAGTGGATCCAATCGGGAAACTAAAAAGATTGTATGCACGAGCATGTAATGTCTTAACTTGGTTGTGGCCCACACCAATGTGAGACACAATTTCTCAAGTGGTGTATAGTGTACTTCATACTCGAGCATCTTTTTGCTTAGATAGTAGATCACGTTTTCTTTGCCTTCTACTTCTTGCGCTAGCATGGCTCCCATTGTCTCTTTGGTGACTGTTAAGTACAACCTAAGGGGTATTCCCAGAAGTGTTGGTGCTAATACGAGAGGATTTGCGAGATAGGCTTTGATCTTTTCAAAGGATTTTTGACACTCGTCATCCCATATTACTGGTACATTGTTTTTTAGCTTTTTGAAAATAGGTTTGCATATTGTTGTCAATTTTGATATGAACCTGCTTATGTATTGCAACCGGCCAATAAATCCTGAAATTTGCTTCTCGGTTTTGGGCGGTGGCATTAACATGATTGCCTTGATCTTGGTTGGGTCTATCTCTATTCCTCTAGTGCTTAGAACATAACCTAAAAGCTTGTCTGAGGTGACTCCAAAATCACACTTTGATGGATTTAACCTCATGTTGTATTTTCTTAGCCTTTCGAAGAATTTTCTCAAGGTTATTTGATGGCCTGGGCGATCTTTTGATTTGACAATCATATCGTCCACATATACTTCAACTTCTTTATGCTTCATGTCATGGAGCAAGGCAGTCGCTGCTCGTTGGTAAGTAGCACCCGCGTTTTTCAACCCGAATGACATTACCGTGTAGCAGTAAGTACCCCATTGTGTTATGAAGGTTGTTTTCTCCATGCCTTCTTCTGCCATGACAATTTGATTGTAGCCCGCGTATCCATTCATGAACAAGAGAAGTGCATGATTCGCTGTATTATCTACCAAAATATCGATGTGTAGTAAAGGGAAGTCGTCCTTTGGACTTGCCTTATTTAGATCTCAATAGTCGACACACATCCTTACCCTTCCATCCTTTTTTGAAACTGGGACGACGTTGGCGACCCAATCGAGGTTTTTGAACTTCTTCTTTTATTTTAAGAGCTACGTCGGGTTTCATTCGACGCAACTTTTTTTTTTACAAGTTTCATTCCTGGAATTAGCGGTATGGTGTGTTGAGCTATTTCTCTATTAATGCCTGGCATATCTTCATATGACCAAGCGAATACATCGATGAATTCTTTAAGAAAGTTAATTAAATTGGTTCTTTCTTGTTCATTAAGTGTTAATCCGATGTTAACTTCTCTTTTATTGGTTGAATCATTTGAGATATCAACCGTCTCAGTTTTCTCAATTATCGATGTTTTCTTTTCAAGTGTTTCCATTGCTTTAATAAGTTCTTTGTCATTTTCATTGTTAGTTAAGCAATGCTCGTCATCTTGGGTTAAAGAAGAACACAAGGGGTAAGAAGAAGAAGACATATTATTAAATTCGGAAATCATTACATCAAAGAGGGATATGTCCTCAGGGACTTGATCGCTAACTATCCTAGGGGAAGAGATAGAAGAAGGGGGTGCTACAACTAAAGACTTAGATGACTCTATAGGGAGAGACTCTGACTCTGACACTGACTCAGACGACTCTTCGAACATCGGTCCTTTCCTCGTTGTGATAGAGATTTTCCTTCCGCTTGGAGTAGTCACCTTGACGGTCTTGCACCACCCTTGTAGTGATCCTTCCGCTGGAGTGATGAGCTTTCAGGGATCAAGGCTTTTGCTTTGTAAGACTGTTTGGATGAGCGAGGAGTTATCCTCTTTGTATGTTGGCTCATCTTTTTCTCGCCCAAATAGTAATCCCATGACATTAAAGTCAAAGCATGGGGGTGCTTTCTCCTTATAAATAGGAGTTGGGATTTCGTTTATGAAATAGCAATCTAGGAAAATTTCGAATCCCGGTTGCCTTATGCAATTTACGACAAACGGTTTGGGAAATTCGTAGCATGGATAGTTGTAGACACCCATTTGTGTCTCCCCAAAACCAAACCCAATGATGAGTACCTTTCGCGTCGATTCATAATCGAATGAAGTGAAAGTGTGGAAAGTTTAGTGTTGCGGAAAGTTTTAATTTCTTTTCTCTTCTCTCTGTTTTTTAAAACTTATTTTAAGAAAACAGTCAATCCAGTTTGGTTGGTCCATGGTATGGGTCCAATAGTAGTGTAGTTGGATGGGGCTTGACAAGATCTTTCCAACGATAATATTATAAGCCAATTCCGATGAATATTGAGGAAGTTATGGCCAATTTACTGAACTGGGCCCGGTTTGAGCCTTATATGCGGCCCAATGATCTAGGGGAGGGCCGTATAAATTTATCATTCCTAATTCAATTAGGAATGGTTTTAGTCTTCTAGATTCTTCTAGAAGGTTCGTTTCATTCCTAATTCAATTAGCATTGAAAAATTGACTTTTGTTGACTTTTTAGTGTTTAAATTAAAATCAAAGAACGTTTTTTGAGGAAGATACGATTTTATCCTCCTGTACAGCAATTTTTATCTGATTTTAAGAAAATGCGTGAATTGCCAGGTCAGTGCCAAACGCCAGCTATAGCGCCTGGCGCTAATGTTGGCGTCTGGCGCCAATAGCCAGCGTTGGCGCCAACATCATTTTATGTGCACCAGAACTCTGTTTTGATATTTTATCTTTTTGGCTGATTTTCTTTATAAATAACGTCGTAAAAACTCCGTTTTCATTCACCAATTCTAATCTACAATCTGTCATTCTCTCATCAAGATTCTCTTAATTACTCTCTCTCTCTTTTTCTAAACTAGCCTTTTACATACAAAATTCCGCATTCATTATATCTAGATACACCTAGCCATATTCGAAGTTGCCTTCGCCCTAGACGTGAAAGGTTTAATTTCTGAGGGTTTGGTCCCAAATCTCTCTTTCAATTATTTAATTTAATTATTTTAATTATTATTTTCCTTAAAGTTACTAACGTGGTATTTTGTTATTAGAAAGAGGTACGAGGCATCCAAGTAAGTGCTTTAATTGTTTAATTGATATTATCATGCTTAGATTGTTATTGTGATTCTTATTATCATGTTAGGATGTTTTCCTTAATTTGATGCTTAGGGTAACTTTAATATCAAGTATGATTAAAAGTATGATGCCTTTTATGTTCTTCCTAATATTTATGATTGTTAGTATCATGTTAGGGTTAAAGATATGATTTTTATTGCTTAGTGATATGCTAGGGTTTGTTATTAATCTTGTTAGTATCAAGCCTAGGATCTTGCTATTATGCTTCAACATGATGATGATTATTATTATTATGATTACTTTAATTATGGTTATTATTATGATGACTATTATTATGTTGCTTGATATTATATTTATTTTTATTGCTTGATCACGCCTTTTTATGCATGTTTAAAGGGAATTAGTACTTGTAATCACGCTTAATAAGATAATTAATAATCTTGTTTAGGGTTAATTTGATTATAATTCAAGTGATCGCCAATAATAGATTTATTTGTGCATTTATATTCAACCAACATAGATAAACAGGTTTAGGGTTAATCCTATTGCTTGCATGTTAGTCAGAAAGCGCACATGAATACGATCAGAATAAAGTAGAGGCCTATTATTAGGGCAGGTTCAATCTCTTTTAGGTTGGGTTTGTACCTTCATCCCTGAATCCTATTTGGTTCAAGACCTTATGGAGTTGACGATCTCTTGGATCGTTAAGGGGTGTAACCTTCACCTCGTGAACGGTTTACAAGTTCCTAAAAAACTTGTTGGTGACTCTTTTGCTCTATCTTCTTTCCCTTTGGACGCCACCGTACTTTAGTGTATGATCACAGTGGGGTTCGAGCTAGGGGATTAACGCTTGAAATATTCCCTACAATAGTCCTCTCCTTCTTTTATGAATTGTCCATTGAGGGTAAGAGGATACCGATCCATTGGGATTTCTTTCTTTTGGATGCGAGCATCCCTACGTGCTTTTGACTTTTCCTGGGCTCGCTTGAGATCTTCCCGAGTCAATTCGAAACCAAGTTCGAAAGTATCTAATTTAGGGAGGCCAGGTGATTCCAGCGGTTTTGCTATTCCTTTCTTCTTTCCTAGGGTCATCCAAGGAAAATGTCCTTGTTTCTTCAGAATTGCGTTCACAATCATATTGGAGTTGGGGGTCGTGGCAGAGAGGGGTCCTTTCATCCTCCTCGATTAAAAAGACCTCTTCATTAAAGCCCCACAAATCTTCATCATCTTCATCGTGCTCCACATTATTTATTGGATTTTCTAATTGAATTAGAAATGAAAAGAACCTTCTAGAAGAATCTAGAAGACTAAATCCAATCCTAATTGCATTAGGAATGATAAATCCATGTTAGGCCCTTCTCTAGATCATTGGGCCGCATATAAGGCTTAAACCGGACCCAGTTTAGTAATTTGGCCATAACTTCCTCATTATTCATCAGATTTGGGCTTATAATATATCGCTGGAAAGATCTTTTCAAGCCCCATCCAACTACACCATTATTGGAACCTCACTATGGACCAACAAAACTGGATTGGCTGTTTTCTTAAACTAGGTTTTCAAAAACAAAGAGAAAAGAAAAGAAATTAAAACTATCCACAACACTAGACTTTCCACACTTTCACTTCATTCGATTATGATTCGACGTGAAAGGTACTCATCACCGGGTTTGGTTTTGGGGAGACACAAATAGGTGTCTACATTTGCTGCCTTTATTTCTTGCTGGTTGTGCGCTTTCTTCCTCCCATTGAAATACTTAGGCTTCATTCGTCCAGGAGTATTCAAACCTGCATCTTCACTTGCAAGTGGTCGCAAAATATCTTTGGCTATTCCAGTTTTGACCAGCATTTATAGAGGCTTGAACGAGCTAATGACTTCCGCAGCGCCCGGGAGACGTCCAAGATTCTTCTCAGCACACTATGTCCATATATGGATAGCAAAGTATTTTCGAAGCCATCGAATGTCTACTCACAAGTATGTCGGTGCCTATATGTTGGATTTCAAGGCCTTGATGCAGTCATTTACTCGTCATCTGCCGATGCTAAATCGACTATACATTTTGGTAAATCGATCAACTGGCTTGCAACTTGCCCAAATGAATCTGAAGATAAAAGATTTACAGATGACAATCAACGTCTTTGCCGTATTTCTGATTACTTCATCGCCATGAGATCTTGCTATGTGACTCTAAGATACGACGATAGTACGTGATTGAGCTGTACAGTCCTCATAGGTTTGGTCGCCAATTTGGTTTTTACCAGGGGGTGCCTGGTGAACTTGAGCCGCGGGTAGATGCCATTAACCCAGAGCGTGTGTTCCAATTATTTCAGGCAAGCACCCAATTAGGCACGAAGTCTGAGTTCTTCATCTCGGGTCGTCCGTTTAGTCCTCAATCTCGAGTTACTTCTGCATATGGGACCTGGTGGGCATCTGTCTTCCCCTGAACCTCGTCAACTTCTAGTTCGCCAAGTCCTCTAGATTGCTCCTGTAACTCGTTGTCAAGCCAAGTCTAAGAAGAGGAAGGATGATAGCGACCATTTGGGAGGCAAAGTTGTAAAAGCAGTCGTTGATTCAAGCAACAAACCACATTGAAGGTTAAGCTCAACAAGTCTTGTGAAAAGTCTCCATCCTCGAGAGAGAAAGAGAATGACAAAAGGAACTCCCTCAGCAAAGTTATTCTTCCAGGCGAGGCTTCTGTCCTTTATGACGTCCTTGGCGATTGCTATGATGAGATCGCGAATGACAAGGGACAAGTATTTTTTATATTTTTAATTTTTTTTATTTTATTTTTTTTTCATTATTTTTTGTGTAACTCAATGACCCCCCCCCCCTTTTTTAGGTCAATCATGATCCCATGAACCTTTTCGACGAGTTGGAATCTTGTAATGACACTTTTGATCCTCCACTAAACCAAGATTTAATCGATGCGTCTCAAGATCCAATCACCGTTAGTGTTGTAACAAGCATGGCGATTGATGGATACGTCCCTCCTCTACCGCTCCTAGTTCGGAAATGACCCCTGCTTTCAATGTAAGAGACACGATATCGAAGATTGACAAATATGTTGTGCGCCTTATGGTTGAAGAGATAAAAGGGAAGCTTCTCGCAATTCCCTTAGATGAAGTTCACAAGCTTGATCAAGAACTTATAGAGGCATTCCAGTACATAAGAGCTAAAAAGATCGATAGCTCTAGTTTTGAGCAATCTAAAATAAGCTATGTAGAGGTTGCTTCATAACTCCATGCTCAGTGAGAAAAATGTGAAGGGAAGGCACCTTTAAGAGACCTCGAGAAACAACTTTTGATGATGGAATCTCAGTTGAGCAAAGCAGTTATCCTTCAAAAGGATAATGAAAAGAAAGTTGAAACTTTTCATCAAGAGATTGAGGAAGTTGAGTAGAAGAAAGCTCAATTGGTGAAGGAAATTGCTACTTGACTGAGAAGGAAGCTACTCTTGCATCACTTGTTTCAGATTTAGAGCATCAGTTTGCGGAGTGCACAAAGAAAGTAAATGACTTGAAGATGTCTCATACTTCTCTTGAGCAAAGTGTCTCAGCCATCAAGGAAGCGCAGTCCAAGCTATCTGAAGTTGAGAAGATCTACGATACTCGACGTGACGCATTGAAGACCCTAGATTGGACGCCATAGTCATTTTCTTTTTTATAATTTTTTTGAACTTTTTTTTTGACTTGATTCATGGTAGCATGAAATGAATAAGTATTATCCATTTTCCTTTTACCACTGTATCGTCTTTATTTCCTGGTAGAGTTATTGGCATGTACAAGGTTTTTTTTTTTATTTAGCCGTTCACGGTTTAAGCTCTTGCGGACCAGGAGCGTTGCAGGGCATGATGATTTTTTTTTTTTTTTGTGATGTGGCTGGAATCGAAGTTTTTTTGTGACTTCAAGCTGCCTACGTACCTGTAAAGCGGGAAATCCACCCTACAAGATCAAGCCAACGTAGTTCATCAAGTCTCTTTTTGATTTTTTTTTTTGGTTTTTTTTTTTGGTTATTTTTTTGGTTTTTTTAATTTTTTTTCTACACAGTTTAGGCTCTTGCTTAGGAGCTTATTACATCAATTGTTACTTTAGGGGTAGTAGCGCTTCAAGAACTTGCCATTGATAGTGCCTACACGTAACCCGTCAGCATCAACGATCTTGTACGCTCCATTGGTGTATACTTCTTGGACGATATAAGGACCATCCCATTTCAAACTGAATTTGTTCCCCGTCTTTCTAGAAGTGATGATGGGTCTCCTAACAGCTAGAACAGTATCTCCAACCTGGAATGAACTTACATGCACTTTCTTGTTAAATGCACGTGTTAGTCGAGCATGATAACACTCCAAACTTTTTTGAGCTTCAAGCCTTTTCTCATCCAATACTTCTAATTCAGCCAATTGGAGTTTAGCATTTTCTTCTTCAGTAAGCTCTTCCTATATGGCTACACGCAATGACGGAATTTGTATTTCCAATGGTACGATAGCTTCGACACCGTACACCAGTGCGTAAGGAGTTGCTTGGGTCGGAGTTTTGTAGGTTGTTCGATACGCCATAGAGCTTCACCAAGCCGCTCATGCTAATCTCGTTTTTGCTTCTTTGTTATCTTGCTAAGAAAATTACAAAGAGTTTTGTTGAAGGCTTCAGCTAGTCCATTTGTAGGAGCATTATACATCAAAGACTTATGTTGTGTAAACTTAAACTTTTCACATAGACTTGTCATCAATCTGTTAACGAATGGAGTGTCGTTGTCTGTGATGATGTATCGCGGCACGCCGTATCGATGAATAATATGGTTTATGATGAAATCCACCACATTCTCCTTTTTGACCTCGCGTATAGGGATGGCTTCTGCCCATTTTGAAAAGTAATCTGTAGCGGCAAGGATATATGCATGACCAGCCGACGACTTTGGTGTAATTGGTCCTACAACATCAATACCCCATGCTTCAAACGGCTAAGACATCACAGTAGGATGTAACGGCTCTAGAGGTGTATGAATAAAAATTTGCGTGAAATTGGAAAGCTTCACATTTCTTTGCAAATTCCATGCAATCTTGTACCATCGTGGGCCAATAGTATCCCATCCTTTTGACACGGTCATGTAGTTTCGGACCAGATTGATGTGCTCCACAAACTTCTGAATGAGCTTCCTCAATAGTTTTAGCAGCTTCTTCATCTCCAAGACATCTTGACCAAGTTCCAAGGAAAGAGCACCTATAGAGTCCCCCCTATAATAGATGAAGCGTGGATCTCGCCGTCGAATCTCTATTTTGTGCTTTAAATCTCTTGGCAGTCTTCCATTCTCTAGGTAGTCAATGAGTGGTTGACGCCAATCCACTGCGTTTATTACGTAGACCGAAACAATGCACGCATCTTCTGTCTCTTCGTCTTCTAGAGAAGTCACTACCCACCGGTTGTAGACAAAAACTGTCGTGCTCTCCTCTGCCCCCAATGCCAAAGTAGCTGCAAGATTTTCAAGAGAGTCATCTATCTTATTAGCACTTCTTGGAACGTGCCAGAGTTTGATGCTTTCAAATGATTCCAATAATTGTGAAGCGTACTTGTGGTAAGGTTTCAAATCTTCTTTCTTAACCTCATACTCATCAAGAGTTTATGGATTACCAACATGGAATCCCCATATATATCGAGATCCTGGATGTTCATTCCCCTTGCCATTTGCAATCCCAAAATAAGTGCTTGATATTCAGCAACGTTGTTCGAGCACAAGTTTGCTAGGGAGAATGAATAAGTGAGGACATGTTTCTCTGGTGACACAAGGACAACACCAGCTCCGGCACCATCTTGTCGTGCAGCCCCGTCAAAGTATAGCTCCCATGGTGGAAGGATGTCAATGTTAAATACCTCTTCGCCAGGAAGATTGTCTGAAAACTCCCAATGTGATGGAATTGGGTGATCGGCTAAGAAATTGGCTAGAGCTTGACCTTTAACTGCCTTTTGGGGCACATACGTAATGTCGTGTTGAGTTATGAGCATAGCTCACTTGGCGAGTCGTCCATATAGCACCGATATTGACAAGATGTATTTGATTAGATCTGCTCTAGAAATGACTCGTACTATATATGCTTGCATGTAATGTCTTAGCTTTTGAATGGTAAAAATCATAGCTAAGCACACTTTTTCTATTGGAGTGTAATTTAGTTCGACACCAACTAAGGTACGACTAAGATAGTAAAGTGCTCCCTCCTTTCCTTCTTCATTTTCCTGGGCGAGTAATGCTCCCAGTGATCTTTCTTGAGCCAAAATATACAAGATGAGTGGCTTCCCTTGAATTGGTGCCCCCAAGACTAGTGGAGTTGACAAGTACTTTTTGATACTGTCAAAAGCTTTCGGACACAATTCATCCCATTCGAACGGAGCTCCTTTCTTCATAAGATTGCTAAATGGATGACATCTTCCAGTCAGATTAGAAATGAAGCGTCAAATGTATGCAAGTCGTCCTTGGAGGCCACACAACTCTTTGAGATTCTTTGGTTCACGCATGTTTTGAATCGCGGCAATCTTTGACTGATCAATTTTAATCCCTTTATGCCTTAATACGAATCCTAGAAACTTTCCCGAGCTGACACCGAATGCACACTTCAAAGGATTCATTTTTAGTTGCTACCTTCGCAAATGAAGTAAATGGTCCTCCCGCTGTTTTGACTTGACAACGAGGTCATCAACATAACATTCAACTGTTTTGTGCATCATGTCTTTGAACATTTTCTGCATCGCCCTTTGATAGGTAGCCCCTGCATTTTTCAGGCCAAAAGGCATCACCTTATATGTAATACCCGAATATTTTATGACTTTATACAATATATTATATTTTTACAAAAAATAGTTTATTTTTATTTATGAAATAATTTTCCTAATCTCATATTTTTATTTTAGAGTTCAAAAAGGTTTAAAACCCTATTATAATTTAAATATGACTCTTTATTTCAAAGCGTATATAAACTACTTTAACCCTATTATTTATTTGTACAGCCGTAAGTTTTGGTATAAAAATTCTTTTCTCATAGGCTTATAGCTAGCAGCAGCCATAATTGCCATGAATTCCTATAATATGTATTATCTTCATGATAACTCTTGATTAAATCCATTATTATCACTTTTTCCCAAAATTACAAGTATTGTGCGTGAGATTTAATTGTGATGGTGGAGTATCTTGTGCGTGACTGCGTGAGTTGTTAATCTTGAATCGGTGGAGTATGGTGCTTTATATTTGCTTAATTATTTTCGGAAGGTAATCACTATATCAATTCTTTGGAGTCGTATGCTTAATTTATATACTTTTGTCTCGTAATCACACTCGACCCTTTAGAGTTGTTTGTTCATATTAATTATTATATGTAATCACACTATCAATCTTTAGCAGTATTGTTTTTTTATGTGTAATCACATGATTTTAATTCATTTAGTGTTAATTGATTATATAATTTATTTTGTGTAATTGCATCATCTTTTGTTGTTTAATTATACTACAATCATGTTTGTAATTTACGTATTTGATGGTCTGTGACTTTGTGGAGTAGAATGATTATTGATACATATGATTTTCATGTGCAATTTAGTTTATATGGCTCTATTTGATGTAAAATTTTGCTTTTAAGTAGTTTACTAGCAGATTTGTGTCGAGGCATTGTGTTGAATATAGAGTATAATATTTGAGGTTTTAGATTAGAGTTGTTAATGTTATTTTGGGTTGAGAATTGATTACATCTGGGTAACTAGTGTGATTGCCCTATAAGAGTTGAGATATACTACGATTGAATCGAGTTCGAATTATTATACTAGTTGGGAACATGTGCCAATATTGAGAATTTATTATCATGTGAAAGATTATTTGATCAATGTCTGAGATCAAAAGGTTGAGAATTATTATTTTGTTATTGGTTTGAGGCTCGGCGTTATAGACCTAGTCCTTGGTATGTTGGTAATGAGATAATGATCATGAGTTAAGAATGAGGTACAATCTTTATTTATTTTTCTATGGTCCCCTACAGTGGGAATTGACCTGTATGTGGTCTGGTTCAAGGTGTTTTCTAGTTATTGGGAGTATTCAAGTTTTTACACTTATTGGTTTTATTCGAATTACTCATGTCCAAGGCTAGGTATAGAACAACGAGCATGGCACACTTATTGGTTATGAGTTAATTGAGTGAAGGATTGTATTACTATTCGAGGTTGAGTTGATAAAGGTTATTTTCAGAGTACAATGTGTAATGTAGTTTCGAACTACATTGTTTAATTGATCTAGTAATGTTAATTATTATATTATTCTTTGTATTCTGATATGTGGTGATTACTCAGCTTTTGCTGACGTTTGTGTATTATTTTATTGTGCTATTTGTGTTTGCGGCCATGTTTTTTTTTTCTTATGGTGGCCCTGCGACAATCTATTTCGGAATTTGTCCTTAATGGCGAGCAGTCAAGTTTGTCTAAACAGCTTGATCAAGTGATCGTAGCTAAAGGAGCTCAAGTGATCGATTAGTTTGTTATAACAAGTTTGTAAAGTTGTATAAATAGCTCACCTAGATTTATTGGGTTGTATTTATTGGGAGTTTGTAAGCCTTAACACTTGACAAATTGTCGAGTGTGGCGGTAATACCTCCGATTCAAGTGTATACTTCCGCAAATTTTATTTAAAGGTTGTCTATATTTTCTTTATTTATTGGTTATTATTAGTTAGTAAATCGGGAGTGTTACATTATAGCAAAAGATTCCCTTTTGTGTACGAAAAGCAGTTGCTTCTTGGTCTTCATGCGCCATGAGAATTTGATTGTAACCTGCAGTGCAGTCCATGAAGGATAAAGCCTCGTGTCCTGTTGTGGCATCGATCATTATCTCAGTGACAGGAAAAGGGAAATCATCCTTTGGACACACATCGTTATGATCTCTGAAGTCTACACAAACACGTAGTTGTCCGTTCTTTTTCCTTATAGGGACGATATTTGCAATCCAAGTTCGATATTTGACCTCACGAACGAAGCCTACATCGATGAGTTTATTGACTTCAGCTTCAATTTCAGGGATAAATTCAGGCCGAAAGCGTCGTTGAGGTTGTTTCTTTGATGAAATTCCCTTTTTGATCGCCAGACAATGAACTGCAATTTTAGGATCAAGCCCCGGCATCTCTTTATAGCTCCATGCGAACACATCTTTGTACTCCATGAGCAGGTCGAAGTAAGCTTTTTCCTCATTAGGAGAGAGTTGAGCACTTACATAGATAGGGCGTAGCTCATCTGTAGTACCAAGATTCAATTCCTTTAAATCATTAACAGTGGATTGCCCCCCGTGCTCGAGGGTCTTAGGGGCTTCTATTGGCTCCACCTCTCCATCCAAGATATTTTCTTCTGAGACAATGACGTGGTTGGAAGTAGCAAGGATATTCTCACGGTCATCATCTTCACGATTGGTCAGACATTTTTGGCCGGTGAGAATCAATGTACGTCCTTTCACACTAAGGGTTTCGCATGTCTTTACTTCCAGTAGATCGAGGCGCTTCATGCGAGATGGGATAATGCTATTGACATCATTCTCTAACTCAAATTTCTTCATGTTCCTTTTCTGCTAACATCGTGATTTAGAGATGGCTCCAGTGTTCTCTAGTCGATTGAAGACATTTCTCCTATGCTTCTTGACTTGCATGTTTTGTAGGTGATGGTTGATGGGTTTGTTTGTCACTCTTAATCTTTTGAAGACGCCCTTAGACTTCTTCATGCCTCTTGATTGACCACCCAATCAACTAAATATGGACTCGGATGAGTCAGGAGTTGGACCCTCCAACCTATCAAAAGCTGAATAATGTGTCTAGTAGATGATGGTTGAATCCTATTAAAGACAGAGCCCCTTTGTTTTGGTGTAGTGTTTTCACCTACACTTTCCTCAACTTCTTCCAGCGTAATATACTAGGATGCTTTTACCGACTTTCTTCGAGCCGAGATCTTCACTGGTTGTGGTTCCATGAAACCCACTCCAACTTTTTTCACCCAAACACGCTCACCTTGTTGTTGCAGCTGCTGTTGAGATTTGTTGAGGTTGTAGGAGGCAGCATCGATGACCTTTCCCATGGGCTCTGGGTTTGAAAAATCGTACCCTGAGCTTTTCATCAATTTTTAAGCAACTGGGTCAAATCCTTCTTTCCTAGTGCTAGGCATCTCCGATATATTTTCAAGGCTTGCAGATGGTGGATTAGATATCTTTTGGTTGCTTACTCGTCGAACTGGAAAAGTCATGCTTTCATCTAATGAAGATAGCTTACTTTCGACTTTCTTAGGTGCGACACGTACTTCACATTTTTCGAATGGAGTTTTTCCCTCCTTGCGATGTGACATAGGAATGTAACGTAGCACTTGAACATGTGAGTTAGACTTCACTTCTATGCTTTTTTTTTTCATTGATTTCCTCAACCTTCTCACTCAAGACCTCCTTTGAAGGAGGGTCTTCTTTTGTTTGTTGCTTCTTCGGAGCTTGTTTTCCTATGGAGGCTATCTCCAATGGCATCACTTCAACTGGCTCTTCTTGATCGATGTGGAACTTTGCATCAGCGAAATGAGATTCGGCCTCTGAGAAAGGTTTCACCTCTGCGCTCACCCTTCTTTCACCATTCTTGTAATACTTGAAGCATTGACGCAAAGTTGATTCTACTACTTCGTTTTCGTGCATCCATGGTCGCCCTAACAACAAATTGTATGAAGTTTTGAATCAATGATATGAAATATTGTTTGTTGCAATCATCTCTCCAACGGTTAAATTGACTCTTATCATGCCGATGGCTCGTTTCCCCCCAAGGTTTAAACCTTGAATCATAAGGCAGCTTTGAGACAATTCATCGTCGGTGATTCCTAACTTCCTCATAGTAGACTTTGGCATGATATTCACTGCAGAGCCTCCATCTATGAGTATGTGATTAACCTTTTGTTTGCGGATGTGTCCACAAACAAAAAGAGGTCTATTATGAGGTTTCAAACCAAGCATAAGATATTCATCAGTGAACGTCAAAGATGCACTGCATGCTGCACATCGGTTAGGATAAATCTCATAGATGCCTTGTTCGATATTTTCCTTTCATGTATAATGAGTAGGATTTTCTATAGCTCGTGCCATAGCGAATCACATTTCTTCTGGTAGAGACAAAGCTTGGCGCCATCCCATACGAGATGGGACTGTGTCTAACAATGCAAGAATCTTTGAGTCTCTTTCGGAACCTCCTGAATGATCGAGACTTGTAGATGGTTGAATTTCCTCAAATCCATCTTTTACTTCCGTTGTGTAACAAGACACTACATCAACAGAAGCTTCACTGAAATAATTTCGAGGGAAGAATTTGTATAAAGTGATTGGCATCCAGTGGCTTTACTTCTTCACGAGGGACAAGTAGCGCGCGCCGCTTCTTTTCATTTCCTCCGCCTTTCGAGACCTTTCCTTGTTTGCTGGTGCTTTTTAGAAGGTTGTAAAATTGATGAAGTTGGCTTCCTTGCCTTCCTCCTGGTTACCAACGTCCACCCTTCCTCTTCCTCTTCATACGGCAATGGAGTAGGATCTGAATGCAATGTTGGGCTGGACTTCATTACTTGTATGACAACAGGCTCCAAACTCCCGAACTGGATAATTTGTGCATGTCGTTCACATGGTGAAGCATCCACGGCGATTGTGGTATGATTGGATCCTATTGTTTCATCTAAATCAAGCACAATCCTTCCTTCTTTTGCGAGCCTCATTATTTTCTCCTTGAGAGTGATGCATTTTTTTAGGGGATGACTCACCAATCTATGGTATCGACAATAGTTTGGATCAGATGTTCTACCCATTTGCTCGGGGCGTTTAGACTCAGGTAGCTCGATGATCTTTTTCTCGAGCAAGTCGTCTAGCATTCCTAACAAATCTGAATCTAGAAATGGGTACTTTTTTGCCTGCAATTCCTTTAAGGTGGGCCCTTCTCTCTTTGTATTTTCATCCTTCAAAGATGACTCTCTCTTTTGTTCACTCTTTGGCTTACCGGAAATTTTTACTGGAGCAGATGTGGTGGAGACTGCCAATGACTCTTTGATAGATTTCTTGCTGGTCTTTTCCGTCTTCTTGAAATTATTTTTCTCTTTCTTGACAAAATCTGAAGAGCTTGTACCACGGCATGAGATGCTTATCTCCATGTCGTAGGCTCGAGTTGCTAGTTCTTGAAAGGACCTTGGTTTTATCCCTTGTAGGATGTACAGTAGATCCCACTTCATCCCTTGGATACACATTTCGACAGCAGAGGTTTCTGATAGACGATATTTGCATTCAAGACTTAAAGCTCTCCATTGACTGATGTAGTCCAGCACTGGTTCATCTTCCCATTGTTTAGTCTTGGTTAATTCGGTCATGCTGACTTATACGTCGTGTACAGTAGAAACTCTTCTTGAACTCCTCCTACATGTCATCCCTGAAAGGAATAGTGTCCTTCGAACAAGTGTATTATTATGATAGCGGGTTCAGAATTATTAGAAAGCTAATATATTCAGTAAGGTCAAGTGATCGGAATGCCTGGGTGGAGGCCGCTTCCGATCAGTAATATTAATATAATTAATATCACAGCTTAATCTTGACTGAACCCTTCGGGTCACACCCAAGCAAATATATGCGAACCAACTCGATGAATTAATTCGGAAGAAATTAATTCGTCGCCCGAGTGTTAAATAATTAGACGTCGGTAATTCGAGCTTAGAGCGTCGAAACCGATCGTCGGAAGTCGAGTCTAAATAATAAAAGACGAGACGCGCAAAATAATAATAAATCAACAATATTCCCGAAAATACCCCTAGCATCGGAGTGCCCCGAGCATCCGAATGCTAGGGGCAAGACGAGCCGGCACACCGTGCTACAGCCACGGCCAGCCGCGGCTAGGCACAGCAGCAGCCGCGCCGCGCCACGACAGCAGCCGCAGCTGCACCACGCCACAGCAGCAGCAGGCGCGGGTTGAACTCGAGCCAGGTGCGGGCTGGGTGCGGGTCGGGCTCGGGCTTGGCTCATGGCTTGGCTCGGGCCATAGGGTCGTGTATAAGGGGAAGGTTTGGTGCAAGTGGGTTTCCATGTGGCACAAGGTGAGGGAGAGAGTGGGGAGCAACTTTGGTCCCCATCTCCAAGTGGTCCTCACCTACTCTCTCATGTATGCTTGACACTTGTTGATTTATTACTAGTTTGCTTAATAATTTTATTTTAGCTTTAATAAAATGAGAAAATCTCATTGTCCCACATTGATGGGAGAGATTTTCATACTCCATCATTCCCTATAAATACCCAACTTTGGGCATAGGAAATGATGCTTGAGTGGGAGTTAAAAAGAGCATTCCTTAATATTGGGAAAACTCTTAAACTCATATAACACTCGGGTTTTGGTCGGACCTCGCTAACCCCCAGGTAGTAGACCTTAAAGTTGTGTTCGCCTTTTTGTGGGTGGATACCGTTGGAGGCGCGGCGCTTGACGTGCTCGTAGCTTTCAAGTAAGAGCCCCGGTTTTTGGGCGAAGCTCGCTTCGAGGGTAAGATTCGTTATCTTTTCTTAGTGATTATTTATTTATGCTTTATGATTTTAATTATTGCGAGTGGTTCCTTGGGTCGGGGTTTGTTTCCGCGGTGAGTCGGACTCACCAAACCCCAACAGCGGTATCGGAGCCCCGCTCGTTTATTTTTATAATCATGTTTTTCAAGGTTTATTTTGGCTTAATTTTCTGGTTTAAGTTGCTAATTAGATTAGTAGCTCGGTTTTATTTATTTTAATCCCGTTTTTAATGTCGATTTTGGCCCGGAACCCAGATTTTCGCCCAAGACTAGTGAATTTTGGGTGGAAAACGTGTTCTGGAAAGGTTTATTACCAAAGGAAAATGTGATTTTAGCCAAATTCTGACCAGAAATGCCTTTTTCGAGGGGTTTTTCGTATTTGACGAAAAATTTTAAGACTTTTCTAACCTTGAAATTAATGGCATAAATTGTTAATTATATGGTTGATTATTTGCATTATTTTCTGCAATTTTATGTCCCCTTAAAGCACACTTACTTGGTAGTATTTGATGCTTAAAGGTTGATTTATTTTCACATAATTGCAAACTAATTGCTTTTTAGTGTGAAAGTTTTAATTTTGAGGCTTCCATAAGTGTTAAAGATTCAATCTTTATTTGTGATAAGTGATTGAAACTTTAAAAACCACTAAATTCCATGTTATTTTGTGTTAAACTTTGATGTTTTAATCATTTTGAGTTGATTGGAAACATAAAGTTTCGATTTTTGTGATAGATTTTTGGTTATCTTCATGTTGGAAGATATAATTTTCAAGGATTCACAAAATTTAGATGTTGGAATTTTCATTTGAACATTAAAGTTCATATTTTTCCAACTTCCCTTTACTTTGTCAAATTCTCAAGTTTAATTTAAATTGATTAAATTGAAAGTGAGAAATTGCCTCAATTTTATGTTGCACCAAGCTAAACCAATTTAATTAAGAATGGTTCTTGGAATTATTTTGGTTATTTGCACTTTGAAAATTTTATTAAGTTAGACTTGTTTAAAATTTTATTTTGCTCTCTAAATTAGTTCTAAAATTAATTTAGAATTAATTATTGTTGTCTCGCGAAAAGGGATCAAATCCCGAGGTCGTGGCACGCAAAACGAGGCATTGTATTACCTTGGCGAGCCGGGCTGCATAGCAACCCATATGTGGCTGCCAAGGTGGCAGCACTGCCTTACTTGCGGCCACACGCGCGGCAGTAGCCACGCAAGGCAGCAGCACACGCGCGGCAGCAGGTGCGGGCTGCAGCAGCCACGCGCGGCTGTGCCGTGGCAGCAGCTCGCGGCCGTGTGCCGTGGGCCGTGTGTTCGTGGTCTTGGCGTGTGTGTATGCTTGGTGCGGTGAGGTGGCTAGCCATAGTAGGCTTGATGTTGCTTATTTTGCCGTTTTACTTATTTTAATTAACTTTGTTTATTTTAATTAAAATTTTGTAAGGCTGAGCCTCGGTTTTGAGCGGCATTGGCAAAATTTCATTTTGACAATTTTGGGTGCTACCGACTTAATTAATTGAATTAATTAAGGAAATTCGGAATTTAGTGGGAGCTTCAATTATTAATGACGTAATTTATATAATCGGTTAAACAACTTTGACTAGTTTTAATTAGGCGTGTTAATCGGATTAACCACCTAGATTAGTTACTAGTGCGCGCGTTGTTCAAATGCATTTTACTTTGTTTTAATTTGTAAATTGCATGGGCCATTCACAAATAGTGAATGGATGAATGGAATATATGTATATATTCTCTCTCACAGGTTTTATGAAATGGCAACTAGTGGGACCCGACTAGGATAGAAAATACGAACTACGTGCCGTTATGTATTTTTTGTAAATCTAAATACGGTCTACGCACCGTTAAGTATTTTTGTACTTTAATATTTAGATTATTCCTAGTTGTAGACACTAGTTTTTGCATAGTTTGGTTAAGTCTTGAAGACGGCGTATCTTGGAAGACAAAGCCTCGAATTGCAAATGAAGACCTTTTGAAGATATGAAGATCTCAAGGGGTCATGCTAGTTGCCAATATGCATCTATAATTTCGCTTTATATTTTATGCTTATATATATGTGTGAATTATTTGTTAGATGCATGTTTAGGTTTTCTTGATGTTGCGATGATTAGTTAAGTTCACTTAAATCAACCAACATAGAAATCCTAGGTCCCTAATAATATTGAGTCAAACTTGCCTTTCCAAACAACACTTATTAACCGAACGAGAGTGATGGTAGGCTACGCCAAAGCGAGGTACCATCACTTCTCCAAGGGGCATAAGGCACACCGGGTGTGCACGTTGGTTTTGGTTTAACTCATCGGTATGGGTGAGGAGTCCTCACATACCGTGGCAAAAGAGATACATCGTCGAAGATGCATTAGATGCGACGATTATCTAACCAAGAGTGGCTTAGAGCCATTAGCAAGGCAATGCTTACCCAAGAAGATTGAGTGTTTAAGACAAGCCAAAGCATGCTTAACCAGTCTTTGTTTCTTCGGATCTTGGAATCGCCTTATTTTCGCCAAATAGGGACAATTATTATGCGTAAATAAGACGTTTAATAAGATTGAAGTTTGCATGAATGCTATTAAATTTCAAACTTATTATGTTCTTGATAAATGGTTATACTTAGCACTTATATTTATAGTATTCTAAATCAAATAATATTGTTTCCATGATTGGTAAAGGAAATCCTTGAGAATAGTTCTCAAAGAAAGGAAAAGCATTTCTAAAATACAATTCTCATGAATGACTTTTATAATTAAGTCCGAAAGGACGGTTGGACATCATGTATTCAAAATACTAGGTAGTTTTGATAAAACATGAGGTATTGAGTTGCAAACTCAAGATTGGCAATGTTTGACAACCAACGTATCTTTTCGCATCACGATTGAGTAGGACTCATTGATGTAGTAATTCAAGTAAGAATTAATGGAAAAGATGAAACTTTGTTTAAACGGCGCACTAGGTGCTTGATTATGTCTAACAAAGTATAAGAGTCAAGGTACTTAAAGAAATGATTCTTAAAGTAAGATTATGAGATATTGTATGATAAGAAATATAGGAAATAAGGAACGAAGAAAAGGAATTAGATTTCATTTCAACTCATGAGTTCATGTTATTGTAGTTAACTTAGCAATTCGTTATCTTCACAAGTATCGGATACTGCTTGAGTGTTCCACTATGTGAGTGACCTCAAACTATTGAAGTTAAGCTAAGTTATCGACTTACAAGCTTAGAATGAAGCAAGAAGAGCTACATCAAATGTAAGGTCGTATGTTTTGTTTAAAGACCTTTTAAGACAAAGGCTGGAACAAGTAATGGTTATTATGTTCCATAATCAGCATCTGATCCGTTTACACACGGAAAGACTCACATTCAAAGTAATGAGCAATAGTTGCGAGATTTATTTGAATGGGATGGTTATCCAAGCGTTGAGTTAAAAATGCTTGATTATAAACAAACATTTCTCTAACATGATAAACTCACTAAGTTCAAGTCATGGGCTTGATTTGCGTTCCAAACATCTTTAGCAATGTCACATTGACAAGAACGTACTCAAGGCTCTATTAAATAGGCTCTTGATAGTTGCTTGAATTGGAATCGTTCTAAGACAAGAAAGTCTTACTTGTTGAAACCGACAAAGCAGAGAGCTATTGTTCTTGGTATAGACAGTTGACTCCGAAGGGTAAAGAGGATTCAATTACTTCAATGTTTCACAAAGAATTTGAAAGGATATGGCTATATTCATCAAATGTGAACAAACTTGACTTGAGTAGCTCAAGAGTTTAGTGAAGTACATAATCGACTTGGCAAGATATCAAAACGTCTAGATTAGATCGAGCGATGTTTACTTGAGCCAAGCGTGACTATCTCAAAGTTATGAATGGAAATTTTCATAAATAACTCCACAAAGAACATAGTGTGTCTTCATGGAGACCTCGGTGTCATTTGGAAATGACTCGAACAATGATGGTTCACAACCCTTCCTATAAAGTTCTTAAATATTTGCACAAATGACTAATGTTACACTAAACAATGTGTCGAAGCTAAGAAAGGACGCCATATTCAGTTATGGATAGAAATAACTTCTAAAAGTCTTTTCAAGTATATGTCTAAGGCTCTTAGTCTCAGTAGGAGTTCACTAGCTCAGTGGGAGCAAAGTGGCTCAGTGGGAGCTAGGTGACTCAGTGGGAGCTGAATGGCTCAATAAAGACTAAGATAGCTCAAGTAAGAGCTAACTGTTTGTTTCACAACGAACTTTTACCCAAAGACAATATACATGTCTCTTTGTAAGCATTCAAGTGAGACTACGGGTATTACCTCCACATCCTAATTGAGAACAAAAATTGTTTGTTGCTCTAAGTAGTGTCTTTCTGGAAAGTAACACGTTTCCAAAATGACAAGTGGGAGGAAAATGAACTCGATGACAATCGATCTTAGCAACAAACTAGAACTGAGAATCTCGGAAGACCTTAAAGGACTTCGTGATAATGCTTGATCAAGAATACTCAAAAGGACTTTACAAGTGCCTTAAAAGAGAATTCATTACTCACAAAACATTAAAGATGTTGGAGTAAGATCAACATAATAAAAGGGCTTTGAAAGCGCCTTAAAACTCAGTATTTGATGCAATTACCCCGTATAGGTATAGAATTCACCAAAGGCTTGGATTGAATCCTATAAATTTTCTATTAAGTTAGAAACAAACCTAAGACTTACAAGCATACTATTTACTGTTAGATAGTAAAGGAATAATGTCTTGTAAGATAGCTACGACAAATCCAAATTCCGAATAATGGTTAAAAGCCATGAAAATCCGAAATAGACTCCATGTTTGAAAATCATGTTTGAAACTTGATTAATTTGCATGAAAGATGAAAGACCCATCGATTGCAAATAAGTTTTCAAGGAGAAAACTAACAAATGTGGAAATGTATATGCATACATAGCTAGATTGGTTGTAAAGGATATAATTAATTTCAAGGAGTTGATTTTAATAAAATCCCATTCACCAATCGGAATGCTCAAGTCTTTTCGTGATTGATCTAGCAAAATTGCGCATATGAAATATGGCAACATAGATACCAAAACCGCCTTCCCAAAATGGAATTTTGGAAGTGACTATGGAATAGTCTAAGGGTTTTGAAAATCTAAATAATGCTAGATTTGAAAGCAAGCACATGGAATCCGTCATGGGATTAAAGGAAGCATTGCATGAAGGAATTGGAACATGTTTTCTCATAAAGTTAATAAGAGGATTGACTTATGGAGAAACATAAAAAATTCTGATGAACAAGAAGTTTAGTGGGAGAAAAAGTAATGGTCCAACAAGAAGTTTACGAACTCTATTGTGAAACAACCATCAAATGCTAAATGTTTAGATTAAAAAGTATATTCGACAATGGACCGAGCTAAAGACGATACTTAGTACATGTTGGGAATTAAGTTCTATGGTATAGACTTAATTAAATGTTTAAATGAGTAAAAGAAATTACCATGTTAAACATGAAAGACTTTGAAATGCTTTCGACCCATATGTATGAAGCTAAGTAAATGTTTGAACTAAGTATAAGCTAGGATAAGTACTAAATCAAACAAGAAAGACTCTAGTAAGAGACTTTCAATCATATCATACAGCGAACAATTTGGCAAGACTCAGTGTAACTGTATGAGCTAAATGTCACATGGATGGAATAAAATTGAGAATCATTCTAGAATTAAATCCATCATGTAAGGCTATGATATGGAATCGTCAAATGACTTACATGCTTAGAGCATGTGAAGTACGTATATAATACCAATCGACATTAATCTAAGTATTAGATCATTAGATTATAGTTAAGAACATCCAAAGAACTTAGATAAGTAGTTTGATGAGTTCTTGACGCATGGAAACAGATATAATTTGAGTTTTGATGTTGCAAGCACAAACCTTAACAAGGATTAGATCCTTAGCAAGGAAGCCATTTATAAGCACGAGACAAGAAGTGTCGTGGCTTGAGAATGGTAACATGGATGTGCATCCATGTATAATGTGCGGGAATTTAAGGAAAATTTCCATGATCACAAGTGATTAGGGTATCCCAAATCATTGTGAGTCGCTTGGAGTAAAACCCAAGCAAGGCATCATCGGGGAGTCTACTAAAATATATGTTGAGAATATTGTTGCCTTAAAGGCAATGATAAGATAGATGTTAAATGGAAAGGTTCGTTGTTGAACATTAATGATTGTAGGTTATCAAGTAGAAGGTCTCATATCATGAAAATGAGTGGGAGCCATTTCTTGGACAATAAATCCTGAATCACATGTAATCCATTAACACTCTCAAAATTTTATCATCTTATTATGGAAATAGTGGATAATGAAGATGCTAAGGTTTGCAAAGTAATTTTAACTAAACCTTTGCAATAAGTGAACGACAACATTCATAATTGCATGAAAGAAATCAAACATATCAAATATGGGTATGATTTCTATGAATGTTTTATGAAGAGTATTACTCTTTAAACATTTGGGAAAAACCATTTATCATAAGATGAAACATTGTGAAGTTTCATAGTGGAATAAAATATTTCTAAATATTCCACAAAACTATTTAATTATGGTTTAGAATTAAATAATGAGTCCATTCGATTTTAATAAATATTCAAAATAGGGTATCAAGTCAATGGCTTGGATAAAGAAACACCTATTAACTGAACATTGAATATTTTAATCGAAAATTATCCCTAATCAAGGTCATATTTTATGGACGATTGATGACCATCAGAGATTAGTGTGTAGTATGATTTATAGCATCGTTTCTTGTGCTATGAGGATATAAATCATTTGCACAGGTATTGTTTTAGAACCATACTGGATCGACCTATGAGGATACTTTAAGAGATTTAAAATCGTCATAAGTATTTTCTCATTATTACTATCGGAACTCTTTTCCTTTGACCATGAGTAGTGGGAGACCTCTTGTTTGAGTACTGGTCCGCTTTGGTATCCGCCAAACGTCTGCCGTAATTGGGGATTATAAAGACAGATATTGGGCGGGTGAGTCCTCTTAGTAAGAGAAGCTACACTACAAGACTGGAAATGTCCCCCTACTAACAATAGGGAACATGTCTTGTTGTTTACAAGGCCTCTCGAAGAGCGAGACTGTGAAAAATGCATGGTCGTGCTCAGATGGATTTTAGAAATCATCTGCTTATTAACAGTCAAACTCGGATTTCGAGAAACACTTCTGGACGTAACAGAGATGACTAGTAATCTTACTCTGTAGTTCATGAAGAGACATAGGATAAAGGCTATACACTAAATGCACACTTGTCCGGAAGGACAAGTGGGAGATTGAAAGGAATAGTGTCCTTCGAACAAGTGTATTATTCTGATAGCGGGTTCAGAATTATTAGAAAGCTAATATATTCAGTAAGGTCAAGTGATCGGAATGCCTGGGTGGAGGCCGCTTCCGATCAGTAATATTATTATAATTAATATTACAGCTTCATCTTGACTGAACCCTTCGGGTCACACCCAAGCAAATATATGCGAACCAACTCGATGAATTAATTCGGAAGAAATTAATTCGTCGCCCGAGTGTTAAATAATTAGACATCGGTAATTCGAGCTTAGAGCGTCGAAACCGATCGTCGGAAGTCGAGTCTAAATAATAAAAGACGAGACGCGCAAAATAATAATAAATCAACAATATTCCCGAAAATACCCCTAGCATCGGAGTGCCCCGAGCATCCGAATGCTAGGGGCAAGACGAGTCGGCACACCGTGCTGCAGCCACGGCCAGCCGCGGCTAGGCACAGCAGCAGCCGCGCCGCGCCACGGCAACAGCCGCAACCGCACCATGCCACAGCAGCAGCCGCGCCACAGCAGCAGTAGGTGCGGGCTGGGTGCGGGCCAGGTGCGGGCTGGGTGCGGGTCGGGCTCGGGCTTTGCTCGTGGCTTGGCTCGGGCCATAGGGTCGTGTATAAGGGGAAGGTTGGGAGCAAGTGGGTTGCCATGTGGCACAAGGTGAGGGAGAGAGTGGGGAGCAAGTTTGGTCCCCATCTCCAAGTGGTCCTCACCTACTCTCTCATGTATGCTTGACACTTGTTGATTTATTACTAGTTTGCTTAATAATTTTATTTTATCTTTAAAATAAAATGAGAAAATCTCATTGTCAGCTGCCCGCCTAGAAGAGCCACTCGCTCTCTAGTGGGAATTGGCGGGAAAGGCTCTATCGCCTATGACGAGGTAAGCCTTGAAAATTTTACATTGATGGGAGAGATTTTCATACTCCATCATTCCCTATAAATACCCAACTTTGGGCATAGGAAATGATGCTTGAGTGGGAGTTAAAAAGAGCATTCCATAATATTGGGAAAACTCTTAAACTCATATAACACTCGGGTTTTGGTCGGACTTCGCTAACCCCCAGGTAGTAGACCTTAAAGTTGTGTTCGCCTTTTTGTGGGTGGATACCGTTGGAGGCGCGGCGCTTGACGTGCTCGTAGCTTTCAAGTAAGAGCCCCGGTTTTTGGGCGAAGCTCGCTTCGAGGGTAAGATTCGTTATCTTTTCTTAGTGATTATTTATTTATGCTTTATGATTTTAATTATTGCAAGTGGTTCCTTGGGTCGGGGTTTGTTTCCGCGGTGAGTCGGACTCACCAAACCCCAACAATCCCAACTATCTATGGACTCTCGAGGGAGATCAGTGTACCAATCGAACGCAATTCCCTTAAGGGAACGAACGAATTGTTTGACACGCAAGTCTCCTGTTGTTCCAGCGTTGTTGCATGCCTCAATAAAATGAGCAATGTGCTGCTTGGGGTTGCCTTTCCCATTAAATTGCTGGAATTTTGGGGTTGATAGCCTTTAAGCATCTTCAATTTGCTGATCCTCCTGCTATATGGTTTCTCGTAAAGCTTCTTGTCGCGAGAACCTTCTCCCAGTTGGTTCTTGATAGCGTTTGCTATCATATCCTGGATCTTGTGGATGATGAATATGGACTCGCTTTTAGCATTTGATTTAGAACTCTCTCCCTCGGAGTCTACTTCTTCCTCTTCTGAATCGCTTGCTCCCTTTTGACGTTTTTCAAGCTTTTTGTTTAAAGTAGAGATCTTCTCATTTTGTTGCTTGATCTGCTCGTCTTTTTCTTCTCCATCCTTCATTAACTTTTGAAGGAGGCCCTTCAATTCGACAAGTTATTCCTCGACGGTCTTGGATTCAATTACCATAACTGCGGCAATAGTTGTTTGTGATGATTGAGAAAAATCAATCATATTAGAAGTTCGTCGTGGAGTTGAAGGAGATGAGGCACAACTACTTCCTTGATCTCCTTTGTCGAAGGCATCAAAAAGAGGGCTGGTGTGGATAACCAACTTCTCAGATCTGGCAGGTGGAGTCCCCTCTAAGTCGTGTGTAGAGGCGGAAGGTTCACCTTCAGGAGGAGGGAATAAGCCGAACACCGGAATCTCATGAGAAGTGCAGAAAAGGCTTGGTGGAAGCGACAGATTTGAGGAGGAACGTCCACGAGATCTCGTGCTTGGCTTAGTAGGGACGATAGCAGTTCGAAGTCTCGCGACAACTTCTTGAAATTCGGCCCTCCTCTTCATTCCTCTAGTGCGCAAGCCGTCGTCCTTGAACAGTGCAGCCAACTCCGCAGCCCTTTGCTGGGCGAAGGAGAAATCCTTGGCGGCGGATTGAGAGATGTTCCCACCGAGCGTACCAAAAATTTGTAAACACAAATTTTGAGTCTGCGAAATAGTCAAAATAAATGCAACAAATATAATTTTTATTAATATAACAAATTTGAGTACAATCTCTAATGTAATCCACTTATTCGATCTCCACGTTACGTCGTTAGATGACTCGATTTGTTGTAGTCGAAACTGGAATTCCTTGATAGAGGGGCAAAAAGGCTTGATCTCAATCAAGGTTGGTCTTCTAGAATGGAACAACACGTCCGGTGCTTGTTGTTCTTCTTCTAGTTCTTGAGATTGGTTTTTACTTTTTAGAGAAGTTTAAAGAGGTTTTTTTAGTAGAGAGGTTATTCTGTAGAGAGATTTTTCTCTGGATTTTTCATGTGCGTGGAATGAGGGAGGAGAGTTCTATTTATAGAGTTCTCCTAAGCTAGGGTTTCAAGATGATCACTAAATGGGCCTCATATCCATGTCCACCTCCTTTCACAAATGACCCATTTAAATTAAATCAAATCCATTTTGTTGGACTTTATTATTAATTAAATGAGTTTAACTAAAATAAATAATACGAGCTAAAGTAACCCATATTAATTATATAGTCAATATATACGAGTCAATCGTTTGACTTTGACCCAAACAATATGTAACGACACCTAATAAAATTTCCGTGCCTACACAGCCATTAGTCACTAATGGCACTCGGTAAATTTTTAAAAAACTGGGTGGCATTTGGTGAATTCAAAAAATTTGGCATTTGGTGAATTTTAAAGTGTTTAGTGACAATAGGTGAAATAGCCAGAAAAAAAAAACGAAAAAAAAAAAAAAAAAAAAACCCCGAGCAACAAAACGAAAAAAAAAACGTGCTTTTAACTTCTCCATTGAAGCAGTTTATGAGCTTTCTCACCTCCTTTGAAGCGGAGGTATTCTTTCTATATAAATTTTAATATTATAAAATATCAATTTCACAATCTAGGGTTTAGTTACACACTATCTTAATTTTCATTGTCAGTAAAGTCAATCTAGGGTTCATCTTAGGTTGGTTATTGAACTGTTAGTTATAATTACTGTAATTTATGAAAGTTTATAACTATAGAATTTGTTGCTAGAGTTTTGCTATGTGCAGTTTACGTCGATATTCTTAAACGAGAAGAATGTTATGTGATCTTTCGATACTGAATTAATAATTTGTGTCAAATTTGGTTGGTAATGTTTTGCATATTTCGGACCTGAACTGGTAAGTGTTTCAAATTTGATTGCTTATGTATTGCATATTACAAGTGTAAGTTTATAATTCAGTCAAATTTGGATGCTAATGAGTTGCATTTTTCGAGTCTAAATTAATTGCGTTAAATTTGGATGAAAATGTGTTGCTTTCTTCGAGCCTAAATTGTTAATTGAGTCAACTTTGTTGATAATATGTGTTGCATTTTTCGAGCCTAAATTGATAATTGAGTCAAATTTGTTGATAATGTGTTGCATTTTAGCATCGAGCCCATTGGAGACGGAGCTAAGATTAGGCTTTGAGATTCGTCGTGCTTCATGAAGCACAATGATCCCGCAGGATTCTATTAAGCTTTAGTGGAGCCTGAATATTGGACCTAATGAATCTACTTAGTTTTGGTTCCCACCCCTGTCACCCATTCATAGGGACGGCCCTGCTATGAAAGATTTTCAACTTCTTTTCTATTGATCATAAATGAAACCAACTTCTGAATTACTAAATGATCATCTATCAGGTCTAGTCATGTATGTGGTGCTCAATGATGCTTCTTAAATCTCATGTGTGTACAAATGCTTTGACTATAATGTGACGTCGTGATTTTTAATGGTTTGAGTTGGTTTACACCATGAAAATAGACTGTATCAATTAAGAAAATAATCTCTTGTATATGTCTTGCAGTTTTCATTCTGCTGAAGAATTTGGGATTATACTTTGACCATCCTACACATGGCATCATCTGTGGTGAGTTCGGGGGCCTTGGTTGTATTGGAAGAGCTGAATTCGTCTTCTCCACAATTTCAAAATGGGGCATCACTTCGCGTTACTGGAAAGTTAGTTTTTCTCCTCCCATTAGCTGTGCAGTATGCGTAGTGAGAGTTAGTATGCTTAGGTTTTTATGCTATAGCCAAGATCATGTTTATTGTCGAAGACAAAAAAAAAATGTGGACATGCACCTATAATTTAACCACAGTCACTATGTGCTAGCTCATGCATAGATAAATGGAAGCATACTCTCAGTTATGATAAAATTTAACACCAGAATTTTTTGTGAAATGCAGAGCACACTGCCTTATCTTATTCTCTTCTTCAGCCTGCTTTTAGTTGTACAATGTGTTGAAGACGCAAGTAGATAATCAAATTAATCAGGCAGTCCTTGATGAATAATATCAATCAGGGTCTGGCTTACTGTCTCTCCCATTTCTCCATGATCATTATGATTTTCTTTAATTCTTACACTTGACATAAGGTTTTATTCTATTATTTTGTTTATCTTATTGTGATCTCAACTTATTACTGCTTCTTTTGATGTTATCTGATGAAAGTCTTGGAGTCAAGTTTATGTGCATTCTACAGTTGATAGAATGTACTTTCTTGTTTCAGATCGTGTTGTCTAGTAAACTGGATATTGTAACACTTTATAATGTATCGGGAGTACCAGATGGATCTTTAACTTTGATTGGTGTTGTGTGTTAGGCTATTGGATTATACTGTGGAGACTGCTGTGGCAGTTATTGCTGATGGAAATGCAACACTGAAGATTGACACAAAGCATTTGAAGATAAATTATCGAGTGGGTTCCATCTACCAGTTTATCGGAGAACTATTCTTTGAATCAGAGAATCAGGTAAACTTAAATTGTGTGATAATCTTTGGATCGATTAAGGGAATATTCATGGTAACAAAATATAATTTTTTTTGGTAGCCGATACTGAAGGCACGAGTTGGCAGGAATGTTGATGGCATGGACCTCAATCTTTATCGTCAGTCCCTCCGGCTCTTGAAAGAGTTTCAGGCTGAACAAACTCATAATTACAGATTTAACTGACAGCTCCCAACTTTTGAGTCTTGAGTTGTTTTTATTCCTTTTACTCTTGTACAAAGATGATAATAGGTGCTTGCATTTGACACCTGAGGAGTGAGGGGCTAAGTGGCCGAGGATGTGTGATTGAGGCCATTGAGCTAACTTGGTAGAATTAGCTAAAGCTATGTAGGGGTGTTCAAATTTGGCCGAAAGGCCAATTAAATGCTCGTTTTGTTCTGGTGTTCTCGTCCAATGATAATGATGATCCTTCAATTTCTTAAGAACGCCGTTCATTATGTCGTCCATGACTTTTGTCCAAAATCCACATTGTACGCCATATTGTTGCGCCCTGTGAACTGCTGCATGAAATGCTAAGAATTCTGGTAAACCTTTTTCTTGGCCTTAGTATATAAAATTGCAGAAAACCTTTTCATCTGTTCTAATTCTCATAAGGATTACTTTTTTTTTTTTTTTTTTTTTTTTTGAGAAAAAGATTGCTTCTATTCTGATAATGGTTAACAAATGGTAAAGCTTTGCCCAAATAATAAAAAAATAAAAAAATTGATGATGCTGTATAGGGTTCATTAATGCAAAATAGTAAGCGGTCCTTGATAGATAAGGGTGCATTTTTATTTGCTTTTGTATATGACTTGTACAAATAAAAAGGCATATAACAAGTCAGGTTAGTTGGTAAGAACATGCTGGTGTTGGGTCTAAATATAAGTTGAGTTAACTGGGTTGCAGATAGGAACGGATGGAGTAAAATTGAGTCAAGATTTAAACAAGTTGGGCTGCTCAGGTTAATTAGGTAGAGGTTGCCCAGGTTGGAACGAATGTTCATAAACAAGTTGGGTTGATCAAATAGTGGGCTCAAAAGAGTTAGGTCATAATCGAGTCAAGTCATAAACATGTTGGATTTATCAGATCATACACGATATTGGTTGACCATAGGGGTGAGCAAATTCCAGGTATCTAGAATTGAAACCAAATCCAGTTAGGAATCGGCGGATTCGAAGTCGAAATTGGACCTAGTGCTTCCAATTCCAGGTATTAAATTAATAAATCGGTTGCAACCAGTTCCTTCCAATTCCAATTCTTAATTTTTTGGAACTAGAGTCGGTTGGGTACTCGGTTACCCAACATAAAAAAAATGTTGAATGTACTACAAATTATTAATCTCTAACATAAATAAATTAGCTTAATGCATACATTTTTTATTTTTTTTTGATAACAAACAAAGCTTAGATTAATTAAGAGATAAAGCGTCTGACATTACATAAGGAGCAACAACATCGGGACAATGATTTTCTCACACTTGTTCCTCACCAAAGGGTATTGTTATTTAGATGAAATACTACAAGAGGGGGGTGAATTGTAGTATGGAGATTGCTAGTCACTTTTTGCGGAATTAAAAGAAACTTAACGCAATAGAGAAATAGTGCAAGAGAGATTTTACGAGGAAAACTTCCTAGGCCAAATAGGAAGTGAAAAACCTCGACCCAAAGGGATTTTGACTCAAAACATTCCACTAAAATAGGTCAACGACTCTGTTACAACCTATGAGGAACTTGAGCCTCTACCGAGTTCCTCAACGAACTCATATCCCCAACAACTATTCCCTCTAATAGTTGCAGCTTGAAATCTTCCCTCAAAGACCTCTCTTCTCACTCAAGACTTCACTCAAAACCTTACTCTTTCTCTTTCTCTCAAGCTTCACTCAAAGCCTTCTCTACATACAAAGAACTCACTCAAGTTCTCACCCTAATACAAGAGTTCACTCAAACCCTTATTAATTCCCCATTACAAGAGTTCACTCAAACCCTTAAACAACTCTCAAATACATATAAAAGATATAATGTATAAAACTAATATGTTGAACACTCAAGATCTGTCTGGAACTCACTAGACGTACTGTAACCAAAAACCTGATAGGAACTTTGACCAGGAGGACTGACTTAGCTTCGTGGTGAAGGATAAAACCATTAAGCACGACCACTACACTTCGTCAGCCTCAACTTTGAATGAATACATATGAGCATATTTATAGTACACTCGAAATATTCATTTCATCTTGAAAAAGATAGATTTTCTGAAAAGATAAGTTTAAAAGATATATTCTAAAAATCAGTTTTCCGAAAATATATCTTTTTGTTAAGAATAAAAACTGTCAATAATAATAAGATAAACTTAGCATAAAATCAGATTTTATTCAAAACTTATCTTTTTGTTTAAAATACTTTTTAAACAATCTTATCTTTTTCCAAAAGGGATTTATTAGAAGATAAATATCTTTATTCAGTAAAACCAAATCCCTAAAAGATATGCACGTATAAGGTAAATATATATATCATTAAAACCGACTTTTAACGACGTTCATACTTAAGTTCCTATTAGGTTCCTGAACTCTGACAGTCTCTGAGTTCCTGACAAGTCAGTTACTCTAATTTCATTGACTGTTTGGAATTCACCTTGGTTCTATATAGACTTGTTCCAGACCGACTTTTATGTCCAACATACTTACATGAATCCTAGAGCAATATACTTCTATTTCTCTGTCTTCATGTTGCTTCTCTGAAACTCTTGTTCTGGAATCCTGTAGTCTTGATATATTCTGGATCTTAGGGTTTTCCCCAGCGTTACACCGAAACCAGGTCGTTACAACCCGTTTTGAAGTTCCTGTTAAGAAACTTCTGGAAGTTCCATTTCTGGAACTCTTCTTCTAAATTTACTTGTATCCTCATGGATCCTCTAAAGTTCCTCTGTTTCAATTCCTACTTCAGCCCTCAACGCTTACTGAACCTGCAAACATCACAACACTAGAAAATCCTTATTAAATGGAAGTTTGCTCAATTCTTAACATCATCATCAAAACCTCATAAGGGTTAATAAGTTGCCCCTTTTTAATGATGACAAACTGAGCAAACTTCTGAGGATAACAAAGTAACTCAGAAGGTTAGTTTTTTCATTTATAAAAACAGTAAAGAAAACCAAACTAAATTAAAAGACTCCTACACATACATGACCTATATATGTACAGGATACTTACCTTATGAAGCTAACATATGCAAACACATGTTTACATAGTTACCTTCATGGTTCCTTAGCCATCATCATGCTTATCAACCATAACATTTATCGTTGTTCTTGTTCCTCTATTGCTTATCCTATATTGCTCAAGTTCCTTACATATATACCTATCATTACTTAGGTTCCTTGTATCCTGTTCCAAGCATAACTTGCTCTTTCTATGCACAACTTAACATACACGTTAGATAGATAATCATCATTAGTTTATAATCATCAAAACCTAATTTCTCAACAATTTCCCCCTTTTTGATGATGACAAACTATTGATGCTCATCACATATTAAAGGATAATCGTTGTACATTTATTCCCCCTTAGTTTTTCAAGGAAATAACATTTAAACAAGTTAAGAACATACACAAGAACTTAATACACATCATTTATCAATATATAAATACTTTCAACAATCATGATGTAATAACTTTAGACTTAATTACTGCATACCATAAGCATCATACATATTCTTCCCCCTTTTGTCATTATCAAAAAGGGTATTGTTCCACACGTTTGTTTTTCGTAAATTATATGCATTAAAGTCATATGTCACACCTACCACCATATAATAAGTAAGTATATACTAGTTAAACACTTGTTGTTCCTAAAAGCCTCAAGGTACTCACTTTTCAAACACGGATACCATTTCCACACTAACTTCCAACTCACAATCCAAAGGCCCAACTTCAAAACCCTTAATTGAACTTGACAAATAAGAAGTTAAAATTCAAGTAAAGATCAGAGCTAAAAAGTTAGAAATGGATTGCATGAATAGACCAATTAAAGCGCAAGCTTAAAGGATATATAAAGAAGCATATGGAACAAAATAAGTAGAGGGAACGTGAAGTGGAATTTGTGCTCTTCGTTTAAACCTTTTGAGATGAGAACCGCCACATTGTACTTTATCTCAAACTCTTGAATCTCCTATTGAACACAACACATATTCATCTTGCCAATTGATAACCAAGTTCCCTTACCTTAACCACCAACTTCTTTGAGGAACATTCTCCATACTGGAACTTAAATAGATTTCAGTTTCATCATAATCAAGTTCCTTCGTCGTTTATTATTGTTCCTTCACTAGCTCACCAAGTATACGAGTACACGACATCAACATAGTCAACATTCTTCATATATAGATACCCAGGAAATTAAATATTTGACCACCCTTTTTCCTTTTCTTTCTCTTTTTTTTCAAAGGGTGTCATTACACAAATTTTGCATGATTTCCTAGTATAACACATTTTAAATTAATGAAGAGAATATTTACTCATACACTTGAGTTCCACAACCAGATCTGAACCATTTTGAATTCTTGGTTCCTACCTTATTCCCCCTGAGTCCCTTACCATTCTTCTTCCTTTTCAAGTACTTACTTCTTTCTTTTTCTTCAACTTCCCCCTCAACATGTAATCACCCTTTTTCACGTTTCATTGAACCATAAAAAGATGGTGAACAAACTTAGAGCACATGGGAATTAAGAATAAAAAGTAAAAGTGTGTGAACGGAAAGAGGAAATTGAATTGGGTTAATAAGAATCTTCGATTTTCTAAATATGGGACAATTAAAGTATATGCAACACGGACACACAACTTAGAGTTGTAGAATAATGTTGCGATCGAAGATATATGGCGTAGATGCTTGAAAGTTGGCTAAAAGATAGGTTAGTTCCCTCTGAAATTTAAACAAGTGAGTTACAAACGGTCTGGGAACTTACCTGTCTTGTTCCATCAAAGTTTCTTCCATTGTTCCTTTGACAACTTAGGAACTTCGTGTTTGACAGCACCCATAGTTCTATTATGAGACCTCTAATACTCTTAGGCAAGTGAGTATGTCTTTTACAACACAAGAACTAAGTGTGACACATAAAAAATAAGCGCATATTCTTTACTTTAAGTATAACATAGGAACCCCAGCTTGACATAACTTATGGGAAAAAATACTTTATACTCGTGTTATGTTTCATCAAGTCTTGTTCCATTAAGCAATAAACAAGAATATGACAAATCAAGACAAGACCATAAGAGAATCAATTCACAAATTCACATATTGCATTCATACCAAAAAAATATCAATTCAATTCATCTAATGCCGACATGTGAAAAGGAACTTATATCTTATGTAGTCTCTTACCAGTAAAAATATAACTTTAAAGCATTGGTTGAGTATGATGGCTTACCTTGGAGTTCTTGAAGTGGTTGTTATGTTCCTTGATGATCTCGAATCTAATATGAACTTCCACTTCTAACTCAAGTTCCATTGTCAGTGGTTAATCTTACAAATATATTTTCTTATCATAAATTAGCAAAAACCAATTCACAATGGCTCGTTAGTAGTACCAGAGATATATCAATGTAAACAAGTACTAATAATAACTCAGTTAATCTTGAAAACAAAAATTGATACTTTTAAAACTCAATTTTCAAGAAGGAACTTGGATAGGATTCTATCCTAGAGTATGTTCCACATAGACGTCTACAAAAATTCATATCAAGACATACATGACATCCATGTGGTACAACTCTAATCCCATATAAACAGCAAGAACAAATATTATTCAATTTGCTTCAAGTCTAGCTACACACGCAACAAGTTCCTTAAAGACAATACATACCTTTGTATTGGTTGTTTCTTTTAAGAACCAACCTGGCCTTGTTCCATTCACGTGCCTTACTCAACAAGCTTTTGCCAGAACACCTTTTTTAATCTCCGACCCTTTTTAGGTGTTCTAGAATAGGTTCAGGATGTGACATGCATCTTCTTCTTTTTAAGCTTATTAAGTTCCTGCTGCACATCTAACCTGATAACAACCAATTACATGTTTACATCAACCTTAAAAACAGACTTATCTTTTATACAACTATGAGTTATAAAGTCCATCCTTTTCGATTGATATCTCGGGCTCTTCTCAGATCCTTGGTTGTTGAGGTTTTCCCTTTGGTTATATATATGCATGAAAAACACTTTAGTTCCATAGTTTGTTGAGATATTGCTGGTCGGAACAAATATTATCTTAGCTCTGGAACTTTGTTGGAACTTGCTTTCTTGTATTGAGTTCATTGACCTTTGTTGCATGAGTTTGAACTTAACATCTCAAAGTTCCTCAACATATGTAGCTAGCCCTTGTTGTTATCCTTAGTGACATATTTCTTTATTAGGAACTCCGTTAGTTCTTCAAGAACACATGAGTTCATCTTTTATAACCTGTTTGATGGGAACAAACCTGTCAGTCTCAAAATATGTTCATTTATTGCACATTAACCATGATAGTGTAGACTCTTTATGTTTTACTAGTCTAGGCGTTTATGGATAAATCGCCTTGGAACTTATATCATCAAACATCCCTAAGTGGAACATAGGGTGTCTTGTTCATCAAAGATCTATTGCTTCAGTGTTGATGATGTAGCAAGAGACATTGAAAACTATTCCAAAGAACCTGCAAAGACCATTAGCATATAACTTTGTTTTCTCCGTGTCTTTCATGATTCAAAGTTGGAAACTTGTTGTCAATCCTGTGTTCCTGCAACAAACATCAACAATTACTGGAACTAGGTTCCATTTTTAGATCTATACCTTCATAAATGATGAACGCTTAGCCACATACCCTGTGATAGAAAAGACTTTCAACAAACAGTTCATCATCTCTTCTGTTAAGAAAATTAACCAAGTATTCATTTGCTTTCATTACTTATAAACAAGACATATCTTTCAATTAGTCTCTACATATCACATGGTAAACATATTCATATCACTAAGATCCAATGGATTAGTGTTGCTTACCATATACCTGATGTTGAAAGAGAATGTAACATGTGTTTGATTCTCATGCTTCTCGATCTTAACCTGTTTGGAACTTACATATACATATACCTATTATCGAGTTCCTACTAGGTTTATCAAGCATGAAAAGATTAACATGTTCACAGTTTGAAGCATAGAGGTATCTCATCTTCAATAAAACCTAGAAATGTCAGGTTGTTGTTAGGAATCACCTTGAGATCCACAAATGATGTGTTCCCTTTTTGACTCCCTTCATATGTGACATTTCCACTCTTTATTGATGATGTCATTTTGAAGCCATAAAACAACTAGAGTTACAAGCAATTGAAAACCAGAATGTGCATTAGAAACTTGACAAGAAAAATATTCACAATGGGATAGGAACTTGACTTACTAACTTCCTGTTATGTAGAAATTTTACCTTTCGTGTTAGTATTATAAGTCAAAGTTCTTCCATTGCAGGTTTATAGCAAGAGATACCTTGATTTGGCTATCATCATCTCTTTTGGATCCTCGCTGTCGAGATAATGCAAGTTCCCTCCTATTATAAACCTTCAACTCTTCCATGTTCCTTTTGACATAAAGTTGGAACATGTCCTTCTGGTCCTTTAGACCGTTGTATCTTGGGTAGAGGAACGTGTTGATTTAATCTCAAATTCTTCAACACCTTGTCAAAGTCCCTCATATTATCATTCAAAAGATATAACCTGAAAGTTCACAACCCAAGAGATTCCTTTGTGCCTTTAAAATGTCAGTAGGTTAGTCAAAAGAGGTAGATAAAACCTAAAGCATAAAAGTGTTAAAACATAAAGTTCCTGTAAGAATACTCCCTTTTAGATGTCGTTCCATCAACAAAATGATGAATCTCCAACACGCAGTCAAAGATAATCATCTTAACTCATTATCCTTCATAAGAGTCTGCTACAGGAATTAATGCTTTGTTCCAAATAAGAACTTAACTGGAACTTGAACAAGAATCTTTACAGGAACGTATACGCTAACTCCTATAGCACCTTGATATAGAAGCTTTGTTATTCCTGTATCCCTAATTCGTTTTATCATTCCAAGTTCACCAAGTTCCAACCAATTTAAGCACTGAGCTCCTAATGGAACAAACTTTTACGCACCAATTTGTCTCAATGGACAAACCTACAAAACAATGATTAATAACTTGCACAAAGCTAGAAGAGAAGTTAGTTTGTCATGATATACATTATAAACATCCAAACAACTTCTCTTTTCATCCATTCACAAATAACCTTCATAAGATTAGGGAATTGAATTTCAATTGGAATTTGTGAAGGATTAATACATACCAAAAGAACATGACCAATATTTACAGAGAGATGTATAGGCAACTTACACACTTATTCATGTTGTCGATTCACCTACTACAAACCTCTTATAAAGGCTTTCTAGTGAGAGGAATTTGCACATAATTGCTTATATACAAACAACCAAAGATCATCATTATTAATAAGTTGTCTCCACTCACTTAGCCTGCAAAATCGGTCATCTTTTGGCTTTGGTTACCCAATTTATATTAGGTACCTTCATGTTAGTAATAGACATCAATAATCCATAATTAAAACAACTACGGTTAAACCAACTATCTTTACTAACAATAAACACCATGTGTCTACATAATAAATATTCAGAAAAACACATACACATGATAAGGTCATTCTTTGGCAAATATTCAAAATATACGTTCATTACCTTGCCCAAAGAATTAAGTTTCCATACAGGGGTAATCTAGGTTCCAAGAGACCAAATATGCATAATTCTACATAATACGTTCCTTGAACTATTTCCAGTAAACCGATTCTTTAAAAATAAATCAATTTGTAAATTTGACAAATACTTTTCACTCTATAAATCAGATTTGAGGTTACACAAAATTGATTTGCAAACTTTCAAAACAAAATCCAAAATTTAACTAGAAATACTACAAGGAACTTGTACACATATATAATCAAGACTTCAAAGACGAGACACTTACCTCAAAGATGTTCATCTTTGAATCAAATCTGCTTCACAAGCAGACTTTGGTCTTCACGTGGTATTGGGAACGTTCTAGGGTTGAGTTCCATTCGCTGCATTCCTTGTAGGTATCCATCCTAGCCTGGAACTTGCTCCTCGGGGTTACCCGGTTTATCAAGAGCACCTGCTCTGATACCAATTGTTATTTAGATGAAATACTACAAGAGGGGGGGTGAATTGTAGTATGGAGATTGCTAGTCACTTTTTGCGGAATTAAAAGAAACTTAACGCAATAGAGAAATAGTGCAAGAGAGATTTTACGAGGAAAACTTCCTAGGCCAAATAGGAAGTGAAAAACCTCGACCCAAAGGGATTTTGACTCAAAACATTCCACTAAAATAGGCCAACGACTCTGTTACAACCTATGAGGAACTTGAGCCTCTACCGAGTTCCTCAACGAACTCATATCCCCAACAACTATTCCCTCTAATAGTTGCAGCTTGAAATCTTCCCTCAAAGACCTCTCTTCTCACTCAAGACTTCACTCAAAACCTTACTCTTTCTCTTTCTCTCAAGCTTCACTCAAAGCCTTCTCTACATACAAAGAACTCACTCAAGTTCTCACCCTAATACAAGAGTTCACTCAAACCCTTATTAATTCCCCATTACAAGAGTTCACTCAAACCCTTAAACAACTCTCAAATACATATAAAAGATATAATGTATAAAACTAATATGTTGAACACTCAAGATCTGTCTGGAACTCACTAGACGTACTGTAACCAAAAACCTGATAGGAACTTTGACCAGGAGGACTGACTTAGCTTCGTGGTGAAGGATAAAACCATTAAGCACGACCACTACACTTCGTCAGCCTCAACTTTGAATGAATACATATGAGCATATTTATAGTACACTCGAAATATTCATTTCATCTTGAAAAAGATAGATTTTCTGAAAAGATAAGTTTAAAAGATATATTCTAAAAATCAGTTTTCCGAAAATATATCTTTTTGTTAAGAATAAAAACTGTCAATAATAATAAGATAAACTTAGCATAAAATCAGATTTTATTCAAAACTTATCTTTTTGTTTAAAATACTTTTTAAACAATCTTATCTTTTTCCAAAAGGGATTTATTAGAAGATAAATATCTTTATTCAGTAAAACCAAATCCCTAAAAGATATGCACGTATAAGGTAAATATATATATCATTAAAACCGACTTTTAACGACGTTCATACTTAAGTTCCTATTAGGTTCCTGAACTCTGACAGTCTCTGAGTTCCTGACAAGTCAGTTACTCTAATTTCATTGACTGTTTGGAATTCACCTTGGTTCTATATAGACTTGTTCCAGACCGACTTTTATGTCCAACATACTTACATGAATCCTAGAGCAATATACTTCTATTTCTCTGTCTTCATGTTGCTTCTCTGAAACTCTTGTTCTGGAATCCTGTAGTCTTGATATATTCTGGATCTTAGGGTTTTCCCCAGCGTTACACCGAAACCAGGTCGTTACAACCCGTTTTGAAGTTCCTGTTAAGAAACTTCTGGAAGTTCCATTTCTGGAACTCTTCTTCTAAATTTACTTGTATCCTCATGGATCCTCTAAAGTTCCTCTGTTTCAATTCCTACTTCAGCCCTCAACGCTTACTGAACCTGCAAACATCACAACACTAGAAAATCCTTATTAAATGGAAGTTTGCTCAATTCTTAACATCATCATCAAAACCTCATAAGGGTTAATAAGTTGCCCCTTTTTAATGATGACAAACTGAGCAAACTTCTGAGGATAACAAAGTAACTCAGAAGGTTAGTTTTTTCATTTATAAAAACAGTAAAGAAAACCAAACTAAATTAAAAGACTCCTACACATACATGACCTATATATGTACAGGATACTTACCTTATGAAGCTAACATATGCAAACACATGTTTACATAGTTACCTTCATGGTTCCTTAGCCATCATCATGCTTATCAACCATAACATTTATCGTTGTTCTTGTTCCTCTATTGCTTATCCTATATTGCTCAAGTTCCTTACATATATACCTATCATTACTTAGGTTCCTTGTATCCTGTTCCAAGCATAACTTGCTCTTTCTATGCACAACTTAACATACACGTTAGATAGATAATCATCATTAGTTTATAATCATCAAAACCTAATTTCTCAACAGGTATAAACTTTGCTAAAGCGTGAGCCACGTAATTACCATCTCTCCTAACATGAGACCAAATTACAGAATTAAAGTGGACACACAATGCAAGAATATCAATCAACATTGCGTCAACATCATCAGAGTATCTCGACCCTTTCTCCAGACGATCCACCAACAACTTGCAATCCGATTCCAGAATTATGTCTGCTAGTCCGTAGTGTCTTCCCAGTTTCAAAGCGAACAAAAGCGCTTTTGCCTTTGCAATCTCGGGCTGCCACCAGGCCTTACATCTTCTCGTTGCTGCAAACATAACCTTCCCATCCTTGTCTCTTGTAGCTACCCCCAACCCCACCCAACCTTCCTCTGATTAAGAAGCGTCATAGTTAAGTTTAATGATATTAGCAGGGGGAGCAAACCAGCATATTGGGCTACGGGGATTTTTTTTTTTTTTTTTTTAAGAAACGGGGTAGTGGCATTTTATTAATGTAGCAAAAATTACATAACATCGATATCCGCCAAGGCTAGCAAACCTTGCGGAATATAGTCCAAGAAAATCTAATCATAACCATTACTAGGCTCTAATCTAGCTGGCTACAGATTTCCTGGACTATATTCAGAGATACTTTTCATGCTTATCCACTTGTCGCATTCCTAAAATTTCCATCAGAACTTCTCTTTTCTCAAGACTCACTCCCTTACAAAAAGAATCTTCTGACTTTTCATAATTAATTTTTTGACCAGATGCTTTTTCATACTGGTTAAGAATATCAACTACAACTTTGCATTCTTGTCGATTAGCTATGGTAAAGAGTAAGATGTCATCCGCAAAAAGAAAGTGGGATATTGCAGGTCCATTGCGGTTAGCCGTAGTCCCATGTAACATCCTTTGGTCCACTTTATTCTGCAACATTCTAGAGAACACATCAGCAACCAAAATAAACAGGTAGGGAGACAGCAGATCACCCTGTCGGAGCCCCCTAGTCGGGGTAATCGACCCACCAACTCCTCCATTAACAATAAAGGAGTACGAAACAGAAGTAACACAGTCCATTACTAGGTTGACCCATCTTCCATCGAACCCCATAGTCAACAACATTTTCCGAAAAAAAACTCCATTCCACCCTATCATAGGCCTTACTCATGTCAAGTTTCAAGGCCATTGTGCCTTTTCTTCCTTTACTCCTTTTCTTCATAGTGTGGAACAATTCAAGAGCAATCAAGGCAATATCAGTAATGAGACGTCCCGGAACAAAAGCACTTTGGATTTCGGTAACAATGTTGGGCAACACATTTTTAAGCCTAATAACAATGCACTTAGAGACAAGTTTATAAAGAACATTACAAAGAGCAATAGTCCTAAATTCAGCAGTCAACGTCGGATTTTTAACTTTAGGGATCAAAACAATTTTAGTGTTATTTACATGATTGAGAAGAGAGCCACCATGTAAAATGTTACTAACAAAAGAGGTTACCTTGTCGCCAACAATGTGCCAAAACCGTTGATAAAAAATAGCATGCATTCCGTTAGGACCGGGAGCTTTGCAAGGATGCATCTATTTCGGAGCTGAAAGAATTTCCTCCTTCGAAAAAGGCTTCATAAGATCAGCATTAATATCTGAGGTGATCAAAGGCTCCAAGTTTTGGAGAACATCATCCATCATGGCCTCGGTGGGGTCAGAGGTGGTGAAAATAGATTTAATTAAAGTGCCTAGCAACAAGCCAACAACCTCTTCAATTTTGTCCTCCTCCTCCTGCCATTGACCATTCTCATAAAAAATTCCCAAAATTGAGTTTCTCTTTCTTCTTTGGGATGCTTTGTGGTGGAAGTACTTGGTGTTCCTATCTCCATCAAGAACCTCTGAGACACGGTTTCGAATGAATATGCCTCCAACTTTTCATTCAATTCTTCAAGTTTCTTTTCTAACTTGGCGCACTCCGAAACACTTTCCACCGAAGTATCATGCATTTGAGCCGTACGTAGGTTTTCTTCTGCCTCAGAAATTTGCACTTCCAGCTTATTAAATTTATCACCACTCCACGTTTTGAGGCTCCTAGCAACTGGTGCAATTCTCTCCATATTGGACCCACCCCTAGAGTCATCCCACACTGCTTTCACAGCTTGTTCACAAGTCTCATCTAGCAACCAACTTGTCTCAAATCTAAATCCCACTTTCTTCTTTTTCTTCTTTTTTGCATTGCACAGTTGCTTAAGGAAAATAGCAGTGTGATCAGATTTTACTCTGACGAGGTGTTCGACACTAGTCCTCGGTAACATGGAAGTCCATGAATGCGAGGCAAGAAAACGATCAAGACGTTCCCGGACCCTAGTATCCACGGAATTACCCCTCTCCCACGTGTACCAACTACCTTCGAACCTAAGGTCTCGAAGTTGGAAGTCATTAGCCACTTCTCGAAAAGGAATGATCTCCCTCCTCAGTCTATTCGCACCTCCCTCCTTCTCTTTATATCTCATAATCTCATTAAAATCCCCCCTAGCAAAATAGGATGAGAAGTCTCACTACATAAATGACGAATTAGGTCCCATGTTTTGCATTTATCCTCTTCTCTAGGCCACCCATATATACCCACAAACCTCCAAACCCCTACCCTACTAGTCACATCTCCACATATATGGTTTTGAGAATAGGAAACAAGCTGAAAATCCACCTCCTCCCTCCAATACAAAACCAAACCACCCGACCTTCCTCTACTAGCTACACCAAAATAATTAACAAATCCAATCTGATTTTTAATTCCCTCTACCTCCAACTTATTGATCATCGTTTTCGACACAAAAACCATGTCGGGGGCAAGTCTATTACTCCACTTTCGGAGCTGTCGAACTGCACGGTAGTTGCCCAATCCCTGGCAATTCCAACACAGTACACTCATTGCGAGAGGCGGGAGTTGCCCAATCCCCGCCGCCAAATTTGCATCCATTACATTTACTTCATCAAGTCTACTACGTTTACTAATACCACCAGCCTCCTCAATTTCCATCTCTGCCACACCAAAGTCACGTTTAAGGGAATTCGAGTTACTGATCATTGTCCTGCTGGATGAAGGAACTTTCGTCTTGCGCTTCACAATTTTAATTTTGGTTCTCTCAGAAGAGACACCAATTTGGAAAGTACTGCTAGTGATGGTCAGAGACCCACTCTCCACATGCTCTAAACTTTTATCACTATCATGCTCTGTACTCTGATCAGCACATTCAGTTTCAGAAGGAATTGGAACAAAATCTTTGTTGTCGTCTTTCTGCTTGGGTTCGATCAGCATATTAGCAGCTTGTTGTTGAAGGGCGCTTGAGGATGATTTTGGACTGTCAATGCTCTTCTCCTCATTGCTCTTATCATCATCCCTGGTCACAAATTGGAGTTTTTGCTTCGCCTTAAGAGATTCTATTTCTTCCACTTCTTTGAGTCTCCCCTTTTTGAGGTGTCGCTTTGATGGCAATGCTCCACCCAAGCTTTAATTGTCTCTCCTCTTCAGGCACCATGTGACAATCTTTTTCTGAGTGACCTATAATCCCGCAAGCAAAGCAAAAGAATGGCAGACGTTCATAGGCGAAATCCACAGGCGACTCTTTGCCCTGGCGATCCTTGATCAATTGAAATCTTCAAAGGGGACGAGTCGTATCCAGTATCAGTTTGACCCTCCTATAGCGCCCTATACCCAGTAGGGGTGAAAGTTCGGTTTTCGGTTTGGTTTTTTGCCCAAACCAAAACCGAACCACCATATTTCGGTTTCTTGATTTTGGAAACCACACCGCACCACTTTAGCTTTGAAACCGAACCAAACCAAACCACCTAAATTTCGGTTTTCTTAAAAAAAAACAAACCGCACCGAATTTTCCTATCAAGCATCATAAACATCAAATTTTGCGAAAAAACCGAACCAAACCACTCCAATCGAAACCAAACCGAACTAAACAAAACCAAACCCCACCCAAACCAAACCGACATCCGAAACCACCACCACCAATTTTTCTCCAAAAATAACGAAATTTACCAAAACAAGCACAAAAATTACTAGAAATCATATCATATAAATGGATTTATCAAAAATTCAAAAAAAAAAAGGAAAGAAAATTAAAAACAAGAAAACATACCTTTTAAACCAAAAATGGTCTTGAATTTCATCTCGAATTTGGTTTAAAACGGTCCAATTCGACAAAGAAAACTCTAGATCTAGAGTTTTCATGGTCGAATTTGACCACTAAAACCTTTGTTTTGGCCAAATTTTGCAAATTTTGTACGAAAACCTTCGTTATGACCATATAAATATTTGATTTGATATAAAAACCTTCGTTTTGGCCAAAATAAGCGGAATTTGTGACGTTGTGCTAGTTTTGATAGACAAAGAGGAGTAAAGGCGAGGAGAAAGACAAGAAAAAGGAAAAGAAAAGAGGAGATAGAAGAAGAAAGAGTAAGAGGAGATCGAAGAAGAGAATCAGTCTCTCAGAGAGCAAAGAGGAGAGAGAAAGAGCAAAGAATAGAAGAGGAAAGGAGAGAGAAATGGCGGAAGGAGGCTAAAAATAGATTAGGTTTTTTTTTTCTTGTATACTTTGGAGAATTGGGCTAGGGTTTTTTTAAGGTTGGGCCGAAATTCGGTTCGGTTTCGGTTTTTCAGTTTTTCATTTTCCAAAACCGAAACCGAACCATATAATTTCGGTTTCTTCATTTTGTAAACCGATACCGAACCATATTTGTTATTCGGTTCGGTTTTCGGTTTGGTTCGGTTTTAAACCGAGTTTATTTCACCCCTAATACCCAGCACATCCTCTTCAATTTCCAGGATCTCTCCCATCCCTTGCACTACTGCTCTAACGTGTGTGTCTCATCTGCAATTAAAAGGGAGATTCTTTATCCTAACCCAAAATGGAGAATAGGTCAGAGTAACCTTCTCAGGCTGCTCATCGCCATCGATTTCCTTGAGAATCACCAACATATTATCGAAACACCACGGCCGACCCTTCAAAACTTTCTCCAAATCCTTGTAATGGAAGAATTGGAAAGCGAAAAGATTAGGGCTAAGGACCCTCATTACCAAACCATGAGTGGGAGCCCAAAAGTTTGTGATTTTTTTTTTTGAAAGCTTCAACATTGTAAGGTCTCTCCGTTAGAATTTTGCCCACTAGCATTAATTCCAAATTGTTATCATTATCGCTAGGGTTAATCGCACCAAGATCAATCGCTTCTCCCTCCTCCTCATGAATTTGGAGTTGGGAATACATCTTAACTATGTCCTCTACCATCAGTCCGAGATCGCCGATGAGGAGAACAACCGGATTCCGGTAGAACCGTTATCTGAACGATAGAGATCGCCCTTTTTCTCGAGAGAGAATGCCCTTTCTTTCAAGGGAGTTGTTATCCTAGCTTAATGCATACATAAATGTAAGTATTAATCGCTAAAATTGAAAAGAGATCAAAATAAGTTTATAATTTGTACTCCCTCCGTCCTTTTATTAGAGTCCCATTTCTTTATATTATGTGAGTAATAATTGTTAGAAATGAGACTCTAATAAAAGGATGGAGCCATGGAGGGAGTATAAAATTTTAACAATTATACACATAAATGACGGTTTTGATTCTGATTCCTAAATTTTAGGACCCGGTTGAAATGATTCCAATTCCGATTCTGAGTTTTAGGACCCGATCCAATCAATTCCAAATCCGGTTCTTAAAATCCGGGTACACGATTTGATCACCCCTACTTACCATGGTTCAAGACTTCAAGTTGTAAATTAACTTAGGTGAGTTAGTTATAATAACAAGTTTGTGTGGGTTGAATTTTAAAGACTTAGTTTTAACGAGTTGTAAACAATTAGCTTGAATGAGTTACGAGTTGAAATAGTGCGGATTAATTAATGGGTCATGAGTTTAACACGACTCAAGTTGAATGTGTTTTAAATGGTTTAGGTCAACACATGTAGCAAGTTTCAAACAATTCAAGTATAAGAGTAACTAGTTAAATGGGTTACAGGTTATAAACGATTTAGGTTTATCAGGTAACAAAGTTGAAATGGTTCAAGTTAAATAGGTAACATGTTATAAATGGTTCAGACACAACGTGTTATGGATTGAACACAATTCAACTTTATCAAATTTTTGACAAGTTTAAACCATTTTAGCAAGGGTTACAACTAGGTTCGAATCTAATCGGTTCGTATGGTTCTGTACAGACAAATTTACAAATTGATAACTTTTTCCTTAATATTTATTTATAGAGTAATTGTTAATAGTTTAACTTCTATTTGATGAATATTAAGGACCATGTCCATACTGCTTCAAATCTAAGGTCGGGCATTTTTACTCCATCCATGTTTTATTAAGTGTTACACTTTGACTAGCACATCATTTTGGGCGATTCAATTGATTTACGTAAAAATATTAAGTAATTATGCAAAAATTTCAAATTATTTCAAGAACAAGAAATTTGAGACTTGAATACGGCTTAGAATGTTACAATGTTTGAGCAGAGTCAAATGACCCAATGCAATGTGGCAAATATGCAACTTTGCACTTTGAAGATGATGCCATAAAATTCCAAAGAACAACCAGTCAAGCACCATCATGCAGAATACAGCAAAAGATAACTGACAGGAAAAAAATAAAATAAAATCTGCTGATTATAAGAATGTAACCCAAAACTTAAAAGATTACACTTTCTGATGATTCCACACTGAACATTTAGGTCCAGAGGTCACAGCATAGTCAGATACAAATGGGAGAGCAAACAGGAAGCAAGCAAATTGACATCAGAATTCATGCAAGTAAATACTAATGCCAGAAATCAATCCAGTCCTCAAACATCATAAGGTCAAAAGGAGAAATTGCCAAATTGCAGAAAGAACTTTGCTGACTTCAGATTTAGAGCTTCTCACTCAATGTCAAGATGGATCAAATACAAACATGGAAACACCACAAGTAAAACACATCTATGATAACTGATAAGTATCTGATTCTGGGGCTTAGGAGTACAAAACATTGTGTAGTTTGAACATGTCAGTTAAGGGCTCCAAAGGATCAAGTGCTTTCCCTTGGAAGGCCATCTGCATGGTAGAGTGGGACTTTCCCTCTCATTTAGAGGGTTTTGTCTGCTCAAGGACATTCAATTTTGCTCTTTAATTGCTTGCACATCCTGAACTAGTTCTGAATGTGTTATAGTATTGGCTGAATGATAGCATAAACTACTGTTGAAGAAGAAGCAATAAGGTTTATGGCTTTCAAGCGAATACAACTAACAGTGGAACTAACTGACTTATCCTGTGAAGAACAGTTCAACATGAGAAGGGGGAAGGGGGAAAGGGAGTTAAAATAATGGGGGCAGAGATAAGGGACAATTTGGCAATAATAGGTTATAATATGAAGGCATGTTGGGTTCAAGGGACTTTGATACACAGGTTAGTTATAAACATGGAATTGGCGGTTAGAATAATCAATAAAGGAGCATTTGGAGGCATTTTGGGGGTTCAAGGGACTACGATGATCAGATTATTTATAAACTTGAAGTTTCCCTAGTAAAAATAGCATACAACACAAGAACCCTATGCTACACTGCTTTTAAAACTTAATGCTCGTTGCAAACAAAATCAAAGTACCTTGTGAGGTATGAGAAGTCAAAAAATCTAAATGAGAATATCAAAATACTTTAAATCTAGACGGGCAAACAGGAAAAACAGAGTTCCACACTTCTCTTCCCATAGGAAATTATCCCCTTAATCTCACCATCCATGTCACCACAATAACAAAAACCTTCCTCAACATCAAAACAGGAAACCGATATATAATGAATCAAAAGATCAAATCTTGTATATATGGTAACCAAAAACAAGCATATCACCTTCATTTATTTACACATTACCTACAACAATTACGCAAACAAGTAAAGTTTCATTGTCATCCTGTAGAATACACAACCTAAGACAATAACAATGAAAGTTTAATTCCGGAAAAACTCATTAAAATCAAACAAAGTCCAAAACCCTAACATACCCCTCTGCAATCAAAATCAGAACAATTTCATCAGCAATTCTCATCAACCAGCAAAGCAAAAATGAACCCAAAGTAGAGAACGAAAAACCATTCATGATAAATTAATAATAAATTCATTGCATAACAATGAATCTAAATTAAACCCTTAAAAAGCCAGAACACCTAACTCTCTACAATCAAAATCAGAAAACCTTTATTCAATATAAAATCCAAAATTTCATTTTGGATCATCACAGATTAGCAATTCACATCAATCAGCAAAGAAAGTAAAAACATAGAAAGAAACCCAAATTATAGAAACAAAAACCCATTTAAAATTTCAAACAACAAATTCGTAACAGAACATAAAATTCAATAAAGTTGATAAATTTATAACCATAAATTAAAACCCTAAAACCCAAAAATCCCAGAAAACCCAGATAAATTTAATGGGCGGCAGGAGGAGGGGTGCCAAGAAGGCTAGCCTGCTGAAGTTCCATAGCATCAATTTGACCGTCGCGCTCAAGTTCGATGATGAGTGGAAGAGCGAGGACGAGGAAAGTGGTGCCGACGATCCAAGCAGCTTTCCCGGTGCTCTTGAAAAGTTTCTTGGTGATGTCAGCAGTTTTGGTAGCAGTTTCAACACCTTTTTGGTAGATGGGCGAATCTGAAACTGTGCTTGTGACTCTGGCTAGTATGCCTTCGCCATTGTTGCTGCCGTCGCTGATTCTCTTTCTTCCGCTGTTTGATGCCATTGATTTTATTTTAATTTTTTTTTTTTTTTTTGGGGGGGGGGGGGGGGGGGGGGAAGAGAAAGGAAAAGAGAAGGGTTTTTGTTGTTGAACGTTCGATTAATTGGTGAATTGGGGTTTAAAGGTTTATGCATCGGTATGGATGAAATTTTTTCTATGGAGGCGGATGCACGATGCTCCGTGCATTCGTTTTCTCTTTAAAAACGCGGAATGAACATTCCGTTGTTCAGTAAAGAACATACATTTTTTTTGTAAAGAACATATAGCTTTTTGATAAAGAAAATCACATATAGTTGTATTGTAATGAACATATAGTTGTTTTATAAAGAACATATACCTATTTTGTAAAAAAAACATCCAACTTCATGTTCTTTATATATATTTAAAGAACATCCGTAATATTAATTAAAAACATGATAATTAGAGGTGATCAACTTCGGCCCGACCCTACCCGGCCCAGACCAATCCAACCCGAAAATAGGGCGGGTTTAGACGAGCCTAAAAATGCATTTTTAGTTAAAAAATCCAAACTCGGCCCAAAAAAAAGCCAAAAATCCAAATTAGAGTTGTATTGTAAAGAACATATAGTTGTTTTATAAAGAACCTATACCTATTTTGTAAAAAAAACATCCAACTTCACGTTCTTTATATATATATCTAAAGAACATCCGTAATATTAATTGAAAACATGATAATTAGAGGTGATCAACTTCGGCCCGACCAAACCCGACCCGACCCGATCCAACCCGAAAATAGGCAGGTTTAGACAAGCCTAAAAATGCATTTTTAGTTAAAAAATCCAAACTCGGCCCGAAAAAAAGCCGAAAAACCCACTACATTTTTCGAGTTTTTTGAACACGAGATATTATGTTATAGCCCAGCCCGACCCGAATTTTTTATCACCTTTAATGATAATATAATGTAATGAACATTATTTTTATTCAACCACCATAATCTAAAGACAAAATTCAAAGAACATTTCAAATTAAACAATTAACATATGTCACAAATAAAAGTATATTATTCTGACAATCAAAGAACATGAAGATAAAGAACATTATTTAATTGCACGTTATGTTCTTTACAATTTTATAACATGTTCTTTGCACTTTAACGAAATGTTCTTTACATTTCTATACAATGTTCTTTACAATTCTATAATATGTTCTTTTCACTTAAACTAAATGTTCTTTATATTTCTATGCAATGTTCTTTCCGCTTTTTTTGGAAAAGATGCACCATGTGGATCGTGCATCCGCCTGCACGAACCATGCATTGTCGGTATGGACGGTATCGCAATTCGCAATTTTTTTTTCAAAAGCTAAACTTTTAGCCAGGTCACGAGGCATCGACACTTGCCGTTTTAATTTTTCGCCAAATGACGCGCCACGTTATATAGATTTCAATAGACGATTAAAAAGTTAATTTAAAATTCTATTTGGATATAATTTTAGGATAAAATTATTAGTTTAGAGTTTTATTTTCAATAAAATACCAATATTTCAGAGGTACAAATTGAATTATAATTTTGTTAAAAAAATTTCGATATAATTGAATATAACAAATTGTAATAAAAGCACATCAATTCCTAACTAATTTTGTATCGATGATATATTTACAAATTTGACATATAGATTAAAAATTTATCTTCAATAAACAACCCGGGCATCGCACGGGACACAAAACTAGTATCTTTAATTACCGATAAGCAAAAATAATAAAAAGTTACATCCAGTTCCGTTGATTGTTGGGAAGTTGTACATAGATCGAATTCAAGCACCGATATTTTGAAAATATATATTGTGATAAATTCAACAAGATCCCACTTGACTATATTTTTACTTACATATAAATCCCAAAATATGGTCAAATGGAGGTATGTCAATAGTGCTAAAGTCAAAATGTGTTAACTAATAAAATCGGAATTAGTATTTCATTAGTGTTATAAGACTTGAGTACTGGTTACTCCATCAATTTTACATGTGTTTATTCGTTATACGATTACTTAGTCAGTGTTATGAGATACTCGATCAGTGTTATAATGGTTACTCGGTCAGTATTATAAAGGTTACTCGGTCGGTGCTTTAAGGGTTACTTTTTTGTTATTATGCAAACGGACACATGGTGTGACCAACCGCATACAAAAACGCACTATTTTTCAATTATTATAGAATAATCCAATTTTATAGGATCCTCATACTATTTTCTATTAATATGCCCAAATAACTGGTGACCTAATAAAAAGGTTAAAAATAACAAAGAATTTTTTAAAAAGATTGTAACATTTTAATATGCCTAGATGACCAGTGACTTAATAATAAAAAGGTTAAAAATTACAAAGAATTTTTTAAAAAGATTGTAACATGTCGCATGTTAATTGGTTTCTACTTTTTTCTCTATCCTCCCTTTTAACCTTTTCTCTCTTCTTCCTTTAAACACATCTGGCAACCCACCATCTTTTGCCTCCAACACCATGTTTCTCCTCTCCTTACGTTGGCGACCCCATCTCCCTCCACCCCCTATGCTGGTGAGTGCAAAATAATTGGTTTAGGGTTTATTTGGAGGTGGGGGTTTAGTATTTAAGGTGGTTTCGAGGGTGGGGGTATAGGGTGGTTTCAGAGGTGGGGGAAAGGTAGGGGGTGGTTTCAGAGGTGGGGGAAAGGGAGGGAGGTAGTTTCGAGGTTGGGGGGAAAGGAGGGGGTGGTTTCGGGTGTGGGGCTGGGGAGGGGGGTAGTTTCAAGGTTGGGGGAAGGGAAGGGGTGGTTACGGGGTGGATCATTTTTATTGAATGTGAGAGTTAGTGACCCAAACTATTATTACTCATAAGATGATAAATGAGGCTTTAAAAGTTAACAATTTTAAGTAATCTAATTTTAGGACAAAGCAATAAAACAAATGTTGCAATTCATACAAGGATAGAGAGGGAAGCTAAAGTACCTATATGCTATATCGGCCATATGCATTCTCAAATGAGCAAGTTCATAGACCATCAACTTCTCAAAGATCTTTACACTAAAAAATAGATCAAAATTTTTTAAAAGGAAAAACAAAACAAGAATTAACTAATTAAAGATCTCAGTTGAAGAGCTTCTGCATGGAAATACCATCCCATTCAATCAGATTAATAAATATGACGGCTCACAAATCCAGTTGTGAACAGAAATGATGCATACATAACATTAATTAACAATGCATCAAGATAACTGCAGCCTATTAGCAGTAATGGCATGCAAGGTAAAAGAAGACCAACTTGTGGAGAGTTTCACTGCACAAATTCAGTAATTTGAGCAAAACTAAATGTCCAATGCAGTCTTCTTCAAAGGCTGAAGTGCTGAACAGCAATGAGTACTAAAAGCATAGGTCATAGGTGCTTGATTATTTGAGCAATTAATTAAATATATGAATGCTAAGTGCTCTGAGTTCCCAATTACAAGATCCTGACAAGAGCAGACTCAGCATAAACAGCATAATTAGAAGAGATTTCAAACCTTTGGTGCATGTGTTCGATTTCTTCATGATGATTACCAAGTCTGCCACACAATCTCATAATCTGCAAGCAACAAAACCAGCTTGCCGGCAAAATCTAGGGAGAATGTGTTTGTGTCACTGGAAAACCTCACAAACATTCCACAATGAAAAAGTTTATTTTTCCAACGCATCTAAGATATCAACCACGCAGACGAAAACTTCTATTTATATACTGTAAACATGAAAATGGCATGTTTAAATCCTTGTCTACTTCAAGAGATTTGGACATGAGGGAACTCAAAACCGAATCTTGGTCCAAGCTTCCAGCATCCACACCAAAACCTCTACACAGAACGAGGGTTGTGTTGCACACCCAAGGAACTGAAATAGTGAACCCCACTCCAGGAAGTTGTTTGTTACTAGATGAACTTTCTTTACCCACCAACATATCCTTGTATGCTTGGCAGACTCTAGAAACATATTTCCTCATAGGCAGAACTAGCTGGTGGAGAGCAGCAACTGGTGCATCAGCACTCACATCATCATCAGAATGAAGATTCACTACAACGGTGCCATGACAAGGATTGAGTTTACTGCCAAGGGCTAAAAGGAATGGAGAATCTGGGTCCCATAGCTTGCGAGGAAAAATATCATTTCCATCATATGCATCAATAAAGATAATGTCATACACATTTTCTGTGTTGAGAATGAACTTCTCAACATCTGATTCGTAGAGGAAAAGTCTCTCATGGACACCTTTCCATAGGACTTCATCCATTGTATTGGGTTTTGAAAGAGCATGGCAACCTGAAGGAACTGCAACTGAAAATGATGGAAAGCCCATTGCATGAATTGAAGTTGAAATAACAAGAGGGTCTATTTCAACAATGTCAATAACAGCACCTAAACATCCACAGGAAGAAAAGAGTCATCAGAAACTTCTGTATGTGTTTTAATTACCCACATGACCACAATAATCATTGAAAAAGTGCTTAAATGCTTTAAGACATTCAAATCCAAAATTAACATGTAATACAGACGTTTCCAGATACTTAGAAAAATAACTTTCAGGAATCAACACTGTTTCTTTTCTTCAGTTGAAAAAAGGGCATGTTCAATTCCTGATTACAAACTGAGACTTTTGACTAGTAACCAAACTGTTCAGATGAGATATACTTATCTGATCTAAACAAAAGTTTAAAGTTAAATGTCCAGCAACAAAGCCAAGATACGTGGAAAACCCTCATCAATCGATGCTTAGACTCTTTAGAGTACAAGGGCATGCATAACAGCATTTGCTTAGCTAAAAGTATAATAATAGGCAGGTTAGAATTTTAGTAAACATTGTTTCACTCAACTCCCAAGAGAAGAAATAGAATCTAGTTACATGACATTTAAGTCTCTAACTAATGTGGAAAACAGCCATCTCAGGAATCTAGTTACATGACTTTTCCTCTACGAATCAGATACAGGCAGATGTTAGCATTAAAGAAGTCTGAAGGGTTGAAGAAAAACAGCCATCTCAGGAAACCAACGAAGAATGTGGACTTTTCTTATCAGCCACCTTTCCATACTAATGTGCTACTGCCTAACAATGGTAAGCGAATAAGACCGTTAAAGAAGCAGGAAGCAAATCACAATAGTGAAAACACTGTATTATACTTGCTCCTCTTTTATTTTATTTTTTTACTTGCTACAATTTTTATTTTCATGTTTGCCAATGCATAGCTTTAAGTCTCTAACTGTTTACATCTTTAATTATGCATTTGTAAAAATCATAAAATTAGATTATATAAAATATACATTAAGATCCCATACGACTGAATTTCTTACAAGTATAAATCACGATATGTAATTGAAGTTATGTGGATAGTACATTACTAAAGTGTGGCAAGTAAAAAATGGAGGAATTATAATTTTCACCAAATTATCTTCTCCCCGAAATTTTATCTTCCTGCACAGAAACACAATGTCTCTGTACCTTCAATGTAATAAGTGATCTGAACTCCTAAGAAGGGCCTGCCCCTAATCTTCATGAATTCATACATGTGCCCGCACCAAAAGCCGATAAAGCAGTCACAACTAACAAGTTCAGTATCGTGATTGAGATTGATAAGATCATCTACAGATTTGCATAAGCAATACCTAGCAACTTTGCAGTTTGCAAGCATTTATAAGTCAATAATAGTTAAAACAACATATGTCGCAGAAACAAATTCTATTAAATTTTAGTTTACTATGCATTTGAGTTTACTCTTCCAATCAAGCTTAGATTAAACTTTTGGATCAAATGACCTATACTATACAATTTGGTTTGACCTCTTCATAATCACAAAAATACAAATTACGACAAATTTGACATTTTGCATGTAAAAAAAAGGTGGGTGTAAGACTGTTAGTGTATGTGGTGGGTATAGATGCATGGATATACATGATACTAATTCATAGAGGTTTTAACATTTTAAGGAGAAAACAATTGAAATACATCAAGAACCTGAAAAGGAGGGAATTTATCAATCTACCTTGAATTTTAGAAGCAATAAATAATGGTAAACTTCCTCCACCATGACCTACACATAAGACACGCATTTGCTTCTTTCCATTGACTGCATTCACAAGATCATATTTAGTAGACGATAATGCAGTGAATCCAGCTGCTACCATACTCTTCGTATCTGCAAAAAAGTTCAGTGTAAAAAAATAAGTTATCCACTAGCAGAATGACATGACTATGAAAACATACAACATTTTACTATATATCGCCTTTTTTTCAGTGTTGCACTTGCCTAGATCGGGCTTTCTTTAGCGCTACACGATTATTTATGGTAAGCTTCTACTTGTTAATACTATATCTCTCTCCTCTCATGGTCCCCACTCCTATTTTCAGTAATTTCTCTCCTCTTACATGCCTTGCTTTTGAATATACTGTCATACTGACCCCCACTATTTTATCTTATATATCAACCTAACCTCCTAAATTTTTGTTTGTCAAAGTGAAACACCTATAAAACAGAGGGAATATAATTTAAGATTACAAGAGGGCAAATGGCACGTAGCATCTCAAATATTGATATTCCCTCCATTACTCTTTAGTAGGTGTGTTTTCCTCAACTAATTTAAGTTATGATAAGAAATGTTCAGGCAAAATAGATTCAAATGAGACATTATCACAACTTTATACATAATTAGTTTAATGAGTACAAAAGTGGAAGAGAATACACCCTAAGCTATGCCACACTTAGTTTGTTTTCATTTTTAAGGAATTGGGCTAAATTACCACAACTAATCTTGATTATTGAAATTAAAGTCAAGTTCCAACTCTCTGATATCCCAGTTTAGCACCTCAGAACAATTTGAAAGCAAGATACACAGCCCTGCAAAAAAATATGTCAGCTCAGCTACCCACATACTTGGCTACATGTTAGTGATGTTACCAAATTACACCCATTTATTAAAGTACATTACAATCTCACACAGCAATAATAAAGCAACAAGGTAAAAGTACCAATGTTCAGTTTTCATCAAGTCAGAATCAGTACAGCAAATACATCATATATTAAATATAAGAGTGTTAATGAGGAATACTTAATATTATAACTAACCAAATATGTAATATAAAGAGTGTCCTATAATTCAAGATGCATCAAAATAGATATATGGTCTATTAAAGAGGAGCAGAGGTAAAATGTAACAAGATATCTTCAAAAGGAACACGTAAGTAAATCATCAGGCCCATGAATATCTACACACAAAGTAGGTTGCCTAGTTTAAGAGGTTCATCAATCACCTAGTTTTTGGGAATATTCATTGCCTCTTAAATAAACTATAACAAAATACTTGAGAATGCGTGTGTAAGTTTAGTGATAAAAATTTTAAATGAATGTGCTAAACTTTTTTCCGGTTTTACATAATTGGAGGCTTGGAGCAATACAAAGAACAATTTAATGCACATAAAAATTAAAATAATTTAATTGTGACACGATGCCTGATAATATTAGTTTGGATTTTAAAATACAAAATTTCCAACAGCATTGTTGCACAATTAATCAAGAATACAGGTATGATTGAAGTTTAGCTACAAGAATCTATGTTGGCAATAACAAAACTATAATAGGTACAACGTAAATTACAAATAACCATTTGAACATGTGTCTATCACTCTATCAATAAACATATGGTGATCAACTCTATGTACAGACCTTGCCTGAGAGGACGAGAGGCAGAGAGAATGATCAATTAACTCCCATTTGCCCATATCTCCTTAACATTTCACACACCCACCCATTCCGTTCAACATTCGAATAAAGCAGATGTAAGATATTATTTTCAGCAGATATAAGGTATTATTTTCAGCAGGAAGCAAAAGAAAAGCCGAACCTTCCTTACACAAAAGTTTTTCAGCACCCATATGAGGTCAAACAGGCAGATAGCTTTTACAAGAAGAGTGAAATCAGCTTTTTATCTACAGAGAATAATTCACACACGACCTTTTTCTTAATCATGTCCAACAAATGAGAAGACATATTAAGATAGCTGCACATATAGGACATGAATAGCATAGATAATGTCTACTACACAAGATAATGAGGAGCACTATGTAACAAAAATACGAGCTGCTAAAACAAATGCTCTAGAACTGAGGTACATAGAATCTATGCCATTAAAAAAACATAGCGTTGCAATTTAAAGTCACATGTAAGGGTGCACAAATTTAGATACAATATCAAAAATTTCAGCTGAACAACACTTACAGGGAACAGCCAGAACATGAGGTTGCTGCATGTAGTATACAGAACTAGAATCAGACATTTTTATAGCTGCCATAACTTTTACAGCACTCTGGCGTGTAACATCATTAAATCGAAGCACACGCCATTGGTAACCAAGTACTTTGAAGCATTCATCATGTTTAGCATCAGAACATACTTCGGCATATCTTTTCCTAAGCCATTCTTCTGTTTTCGGCCAACGATTTGCAGCCTGTTAAAGTTTTCGATCAAGGGTCTATAATCAAACAACTATACAAACCATTCAAAATTCAATCAGCCAATACTGCATTCCCCATTTTAAATCATTCAAAATTCAAACAACTATAAAAACTAATACTGCATTCCCCATTTTAAATCAATTAAAATTCAATTCATATACAATTGTAAACAGATTCATTTTGACAAGCAGCCGAAAACACATTTACCCAATTACAGTGTTGCAAATCATAAGATTCATAACTCAACCCTATGAAACCTTTTTATTTTTATCGGGAAAATGATAAACAGCCTTGCCCCGCCGCACCCCACACACTAACCATTAATGTAAACACTAACAACACTGATCGACACGTGATTTTATATTCTGAATAATAACACCAACTTGGGAGAAAAGTTACAAATAGCAAAACCCTTTTAATTTTATCAAAATTTTTCAAAAAAGAATTAGCAAATAAATGTTGTTTGTATGAGAGAGAATATGAACTAACAGGTAAGGAAGAAGGGTAAGCAAGGACGGAGACGACACCGTTTCCATGAGAAGAAGTAGCTCGAAAGACGGAGTGAGAATGGTGATCAGAATCAGAGCCCCACCATTGAGTAGAATAAGACCATGAACCTTCATCTTCAAATTTAGATTTGAGTGAAGTTGATAACCTCCTTACTTTTGAATTGGTGCTCAATTTTGAAATCCGCCATTGCCACATATTCAATCAACCTCTAAAATTCTCTCGCTTGCTACGGCTACTTCTTCCTTAAACCCCAACTGAACCTTTGCCAGTAGAACAATTTTTTTTTTTTTCTATTTATTTATTTTTTTCTCTCTAGAGGAATCAAGAATTGAAGTTATTCAGGAGTCTGGGCGCATAACACCTATGGGTGAAGGAAGCATATAGGAGGGCAGAAGAGGAATAAACTGTTGTTTGCTGGAATAAAAAATCACATGCCTTGCACGTGCCTCCGTTATTTTTTGAATTGTAACGGGGCCTCGTTTTTGGCAATCTTACAAAGCAAGTCAAATTTAATTTTCTCTCTCTGTTCTCATCGTCTTCCCTCTCTTCTCTCTCTCTCTCTCTTCACTTCATCTTCACTCCTCTCTCTGTCTTCTCATCTTCTCCAGTCCGACGAAGGGCGATTGTAGGGTTTTGGTGCTCAATTTACCGGCGCAGCGAAGTGTGGTTGTTTCCGGACAAAGAAGTTCCCAATTCAGAATTAAATTGTGTTGCTTATAAAAGGTATGATAAAAATCTCGCTACTCGAATGATGAAGGATTATATGTGTTTGTAGATGTAATTTGAGTGGGTAATTAGTTAGAATTTCAATTAAATTGCGAATTTTTACTTAAATTAGGGTTACGGTGAAGTATAATTGATTCGATTTAGGGTTTATGTTAAAGTAATTGAAATATCGTTTATTTCCGGTGTGGTTATGTTGAAATTTGGTTATGTATTGAAAGTAGAGTAAGCAATTATGCGAGTTGGATTAAGTGAATTATATTAGTAGGGTTTTTTGCGAGTTGAATGTACTGAGTTCATGCAACTGTGGGCTGTTTGATTTAGCTTTGTTAGGGGTGGGTTGATGTAGGTTCTTATCAGTGTTTCTTTGTTTGATTCTGAATTATTTGTGGCATGTTAAACATACGGTTCTTTGGTTTTCGAGAGGATTTGATATTGTGTAATTATATGGATGGTCCCTGTAATTGTAACCATTTTATTGTGTGCTTGCATGATTTAATGAATAATTGAAAATGAAAGATTGAAGTAAGTAATGGAAATATTTATTTGTTTATTTTTACATGTAATCAGAGTTAAATGCGTTATTGTTTAGGTTGTTTGATTTTGGTATTTCATTATTGGTGAATGCAAAGTTCTTTTGTGTTGATTAGGCCATTCAAAGATGGATTTTACAAGGCTTGTTGTTTTTTTTGGTTGATTGTGGTTCCAATTGGTCGCCTTATGTGTTTTTTATTACCTTGTTTGATACAATCATCCGTTGTTGGCATATGATGGGGATATCAATTGGTGACTGTGTTGTGTTCTTTGTTTTTGGGGGTGTATGCTTTTGATTAATCAAGCCAGTATAATTTTGTGGTTAAAATGAATTTTGGTGATTTGAAATGTGGTTTTCTTTTGGTTGTCATTTAATTATATATTTTATCCTGGGATTCGTTTCTGGTTCTTTGTTGTTTCCTTTGATATTTATTTGGCACCAACTAGCCCTTTTGTGTACTTTATCAGACTGTAGTGTTGTATGACTTTCACCCACGCATGCTCACTATGTTTAACTTTTGTCATCGGCTTTTGCATAATTCTGCATTCTTTTGTTTACCAATTTGGGTTAGATTGTGCGATTTGTAGTATCGATATTGGAAGGGGAATTTAAATTGTTTAATAATTATAAGGGTAGTCCTTGTAATTGAAATCAATATTTTGTGTGCATACATGCTTTATTTTTTTTTTTTTTTTTTTTTTTTTTTTTGTGTGTATAGATGATGGATTGAAGACTAAGTAAGAGAAATAGTCATTGATTTATGCATGTGCTATTTGAATGTGGATATAGTATATGCTTTTCTTGTTGCACTGTTTAGGTAGGTGTAGTTAAAGGTCATTAATGTTATCCATGGCAGGATTCAAATAAATGAAGCGGAAGCATGGATCTGATTTGGTGAAGGGAAAACAAGGAAAATCTGATGCTGATGAGAGCTCTAAAAAGAAAAATATTGCGAAAGGGAAGAAGAAGATGAAGGCTTCTGATCCTGATTTTGAGCGTGAGGAACTAGAAGATACGGAGGAAGAGGGTACAGAAGAAAGTGGTTCTGGTACCTCTGGTGAGTCTGGTTCTGAGTCAGGTGAGGATGACCAGCCTAAGTCAGATGAGGTGGAGGAGGTTGATTCAAAAAAAGAGTTGTGGGAGACTTTGCTGGCGAAGTTGTTGGCAGGCAAAATAACAACTGGAAAGCAGAAGGGAGGTCCTTCTGTTAAAAGTAAAGGAAAGCAGAAGCAAAAGGTATGGCTATATAACTATATTATGTTCCTTCTAAGGCTATATCATGTTCCTTATAAGTACAGCTTGCATTGGTGATATTGAGTATATCAAGGATTAAATGTTTATAATGGTATTGTATGGGCAGGTAAAGAAGAGCAAGGGGGAGTTGGTGGTCGAGAAAGGGGAGGTGATTAAAACCCAATCAAGAAAAACGCAGAAGGTATGCTCATAGTTTTGTGTCATGTAACTTGTAGGTTTTTTTTTCTATCTTAATATAGGTGATTTGGGTCTAAATTAGTTAGTGGTTAAATTAGGCATCGTAAAAAGTAGTGACTGGATGTGGTTAATGGATGTGTTGAGCTTATTGTTTTTTCTTACCGCTGTAGGCCCCCAACCTGAATGGTGTGAAGGCTGTGTCTACTGTGGTTAGGTTGTTTGATTCTTCTAGGCAGAAGGTTGTGACGGAGATGGGTTTTGGAGGTTTGTTAAGCATTCCTCTAACGACTTTGCCACACAAATTTTCATATTGGTTGTTGACAAGGGTATTAGGTGATGGCTCCATAGCATTTGGAGATAACTATGTGCAATCCATGAGTCCTGTTTCAATTCAATGTGTACTGGGAATTCCAATGGGGTCCAAGGCAGTCCCTACTACTATTCCTGATGATGATCCGGTGAAGCAGGCAGAAGTGATGAGATTAAAGGGGCTCTATGCCAAGGGAGAAAGCGTTTCACTTGCCAATGCATTGAGATCATTGATTGTTAGGGATAAGGATGGGTATGTGCTGCCTCTGTCAGATGCAGAGAAGCCTAATTTCAAGGTTGCTTTTCTTATTGTGATACTGGGTTACTTGTTGTGTGCTACGACAAACACAACAAATCTGGGAGTGAAGCTATATCCAGCTTTACTTACTTTTGATGAATCGTCGGAGTATGACTGGTGCACTTTTGTGCATATGTGGATGTGTAATGCTTCAAGGAATTTCCAGAAGAAATATGTTGAGGATGGATATGTTGCTGGATCAGGCGGATGCATTTTATTCGTCTTGGTAAGTAATGTCTGTTGCATAAATTGAGTTGTTATGTTAAATTGAGTTGTTAGTTTAAATTGAGTTGTTAGTCTTTAGTTGGTATTGTGTTAGTTTGGGTTGCATTTGAGTGTCTTGTCTTGGACTGATTGAAATATTCTTCATCTTTGTGTCCATTATACCATATTTATTATCTTGATCACCTTAGTCGTGTTCCTGAGTCATGGGGTATGAGACCGAGGTTGAAGGCTTGGTCGCAGGAAAAAATTAATGCAACTATAAAAGATGACAAAAAAACACGAAAGGGGGCTATGGACGGCTCCTGGGGAGTTATTTCTTTTTTGTATTGTTTTGGGTTAATATTTCAGATTCAAGTTAAGTGAAGAGTGTTAACATTCTGTGGTTTTATTTTGTAGTCGCTAGATGTTGCTTATGGAGAACCACATCCATTGGACTGTCGGGATGTCCCTTCAGATGGCTGTTATTTGGATCAGGTTGCTCAGCAGGTACGACTTACTAATTATTGTTATGTCTAAATTGTTTGTATAATAGGTGATAAGATTTTATATGTGAATGCAAAGTTTGAGTATCATGTGTTTTACTTGTGTTCCTCGTTAGGTGATTGATAAGGTAACTCCAAAAGCTACTGGGTGTTATAGACAACAAGTGTGATGAGGTCCTCCGTCAGTTTTATGGGATGATGTGTATGGGTATTGATCGGGGAAAAGCCACAAGAAAAGCAAACCTGCCCAAGGAAGTTGTTAGGGAAGTAACAAATCCTGTTGGTGAGGAGAGTGCTGGTGGAACGATTGTTGTTAGATCGATATCAATCATCGGTTCAACAACAGTAGGGGAGGGGCTTCCTGGGAAGGAAATCGTTGGGGCAGAAGCCAGGGTGGTGTTGTTGGGGCAGAAACCATGGGAGGTCTTGATGGGGCAGAAGCCAAGGGAGGTCATGATGGGGCAGCAGCCAAGGAGGGTGTTATTGGGGCAGAAGCCAAGGAGGGTGTGGTTGGGGCAGGAGCCATGGAGGGGCCAGAGTTTCAAAGCGCTTCCGAAGCAGAATTGGAAGATGAAAAAAATGAGGACATGGAGCCTGGACCACAAATAGTTGTGGGTTTGTTAGGAACTAGGGGAACAACTGTTTTGGTTGATGCTCAGTGTACTTCTGCAAGCTACTCTTCATGTGATGAGGAAGATGATTGTGATGGGATTGGGGAGAAAAGTGGTGACAAGAGGGTGGTGAAGCCTACACAGGCAGCCTTGTTTAGCAACGCGGCAAAGACTAGGAGGCATACATCGTGCGAGGCACGTTTGATCAAGTTTGTTAAGGACTGGAAGCTTTAGAAGGATCCACTCAGGTAATTGAGTACCCCTTCATGATGTTCAAATTATAACTAATGTCCATTTTCTTAATCGCAAATGTTAATCAATCATTCTAATCATATTATCTGCTTATTTGATGTTATGTTGGTGATTCTTAGCCCTGGTACTGTGTTGATAAAGTGTGACCACCAAGAGGCGAGCCAGAGGGATTGCTATGAAGTGGTGCACTATAAGTCGCGGGTTTCAACAAATTATGTTAGAATGGCCAGCGTCCTATACAACAAGCAATGGGCCACCAGGGACTTTGTCAACAGAAGCAAGCGTATTATGCTTGATCCAAGCTATTCGGTACGTTTTAAATAGGTTGTTTTACTGTTAATCATACATAGCATAAAGTACACTTGAATGTTGTTAATGGTTATTGCAAAAAAATTGTAGAATCGATTAATGTTGAATGAAGGAAAAGAAGAGCACATTGCTGACAAGTATTGCAAACTTCTTCTTAGCTATAAGCTACCGCAGATTCGAGCGGTAAGTTATATACTTTGCTAAATTGATTATGTTGTTTCAGGAATATATTCTAAACTTGGTTATGGCGTACTTGTCGTATTAGGTCTTCGTCCCTGTGCTGGAAGTTCCCAAGGATTCCCCAGACGAGTCCCATTGGTGGGCACTATGCACTATTGAGGTCCTTGAGCCCCGGGATAAGTAAGCACTTCTTTAATTATTTGGTTAGTAATGTAAAAGTTTGAGATTGTTGTGTGTGTTGATTTTGGTCCTCCATTGGTGCAGCACATACTGTGGAGTGTTTATGCTGGCATGTATTAAGTTCTTTGCCAGAAGATTCACCACTAAATTTGGTGTAGTAAGTCGTGTATGTTTATACATTGGTGTTGTTGTTGGGTTAGGTTTTGTGAAAAGTTGTTTAATGGGTGTGATCTTACATTGCAGGGGAGGATCACGCCTGCTCGAGAGAATCTATTTCTGGACGACGTGCAGTGTGAATGCAACGAGCTGAAAGACGTCCTAGGGGATTTAACCGCTGGTTCTAGGATGTCAACGCGGAATCATTGACGATTCAGTCAACTTTGTGATGATTTATTATATTTTTTGAAGTGTTGGTAAACTTTAGCTGTAATTATTTTGGGAGGTCTGATGGATAGTTAGTACTTAGTAGTGCACATTTCCTCTTTCTGGTGGTACAATTAGTGGGTTTGGTACCATTTTTGAGTACTTGTATGCTATTCGTTGTTATTTGCTTCCAATGGTATTTTACAAGTCCCAAAGGTACACTCGATAGCTGTTTTGTGAAATTATGATATGAATGGTGCACTGCATGTGAATCATCAATGTGATCACTTCAAATTGGTACAATATTGGTGGAATTTGGTAATGAATGGTACTCAATGGACAATAAAAGCACCACTGGGAAATTGAATCTACAAAATACTACAGAATGCACCACACTCTATAAGTACTAGGGCTGTAGGGGACAGAGCTGTCTTGTAATAACAAACACAAGCACTCTGGGAATGTTACAAAATGTACCATCTTAAACAATTTATATACTAACGGGAGTTAAAAGTACCACTGAAAAATTTTGCAACAAAATGCTTTGCGAATGGACTTCAGGATTAAAATTACAACATTAAAGGGAGTTATTATTTGCAATTATTATCCAACTACCAATGTCACACTTACCCCTTGGTAAAAGTGCAAGATTAATTGCGTGGTGAGTGGATGCAAACCAGTGGTACATTATTATATAAGATAGTAGTAAGTCACAAAGTAGGTGGGAAATCATTTATTGTTTCTTTAGAGTATGTATAAATGTTCACAAAGGACTATTTAGATCATACACCCCTTTCTTCTTGAGTGTATACACTAGTAGTATTATGGGGGGAAATAGGAGCAAGAGGGTGGTAGCTAAGAAGGTGAGGGATGCAAACAAAGGGGTTTCTCATAAGACCCCAAAGGGACTTATGAAGCGGTTGGAATTTATGAAAAAAATGGATATCATGATCCAAATGGTGTCGTTCGAGACTTCTTTCTACCTAAAAGAGGTAGAGAGATGATGTTCTCGCACCAATCGGCGACGATAGCCCGTGGTGGGCTTCAAAATCCCGTAACTAGGATCGATTTCCATCCCGAGTTCCCATTCCTATCGCCTTTCAAAATAGGAGGTCCTGCACACTTTCGGAATGAGGCATATTGTTTCATGCACTACCTAGTAGATGCTCACAAGATTGCGGTTAATGTCAACCTCCGAGAATTCAATGAGTTACTGATTGATTGTGGGCGTTCTCCATGGTACTGTCGCCATTGGATTCGATTTTGGGAGCTCTTTATGTCCTACTATGATTGGGCTACTAATCTGGAGTACATGCTCAACAACCACTGTAAGGAAGGTGAGACATTTGGCCTTCTACTACTTGGCCATGATTTCACGTCCGACTATGACAAAGATGTGGTTCATGTCACTGTAGAGTGGATGAATTTCTCTCACGAGGATCCTTATGATATCATCCACTCCAGTGAGGAGCAATGCATGTACTTTAGGAGCAAGATGTTCGCTGAAAATGGGTACGATGAGATGCAACACCTTGATCTCATTACTAGGGAGCCTTTTGACTATGACGACTACCCACAATGGTATGTCAATAGGTTGAAGGAGGCGAAGCAAAGGTATGACAACAAGGTCAACCCGAATTCCGGATCTTTTTGGGACGGACATGGGCCTGACTACAATGACCCCTACGTGGATCCGTGGGAAGGATACCAAGATTTCGGGTTAGACGATGATTGATTGCTGCTAGGTTATTCATTTCCTAGTTATGCCTGCTACTTGTCTGCTTTTTATTATGTTGTTTTTTATATTGATGTTCATGTAACGTTGTTAGGCATGTTTTATGTATCATCCAACGTGAGGTGGTACAATATCTCCTTTCTTTTAATGACATTATGTACTATTTTATATTCAGTAGCACATTTACCTCTGCATAGATGTACCTTTACAAATCTTATGTGCTTTCAATACGCTAGGACTAACAACTTTGTTCAATCCCGACTTGCAAGAGAATATTAAAAACTACATAGATTTTACAATTGGATGAGTCCATCTCAGTCGGGTTACTAATCTTAGGAATCATAACAAGAAGCGACTGATTCCATTCTTTCAAAAGAAACCCCGTTTGAAAGAAACTTTGAATAACCAAAACCATTGAAGCTCCTACAACGTCCCAATGTGTTTTGAAAAATTCAGCTGTAATTCCGTCTGGACCCGGAGACTTACACTTCCCTAAAGAAAACATGGCAAGTCGAATTTCAGAAGCAGTGAAAGGAAATTTTAAATTAGCGATTTGAGAGGAGTTAAACCGAGGAAGATCTAACTCCCGCAGAATGGTATCAATTTCCTTATCATAAGGAGGAATGTAACCAGTTTTAAAGGTCTTCATAAAAGATTGCACAACAACATGCTAAAAAACCGGTTGCCCATGTTGTAGGATACCTAAGTCATCAAGTAACGAGGTAATCACATTTTTGTACGCATAATTCTAAATAGACTTTGTTTGTGGTACATTTTGGGGTTCTTGTTTGTACCATTGATGGTACAACGCTAAGTTATTGTAGTTACTTGGTAGTTAGTGGGACATATTTGTATATATATTAGACAGTGGTACAATATTTTGACATGTACATATATGAATGTACCACTTATTAAGTTGTTCATGATATTTTACCTTTACTCATCTTTAACTTAAGGATTAAATAAGTTAATTTACTACTACAAATGCCTCACTAGGAAATGATTGTTAAATAAGTTAATTTACTACTACATAAGATGTCCACACATTTGATCCTCAATCAAAAGAAATACATGACTTGCTTAAAGTAGAACCCAAAATAAAACAAGAGCTAGTACCCAAAGACAGCTTCAACCAGGATCACCTACACATCAAAGGTCCTTCCCGAACTGTTTGTGGTGCGACCCATCAAAAGTCAAGCTTGAAGTGAACCAGTGGTTGTTTATGTCAGGCTCCTCGTCTGAGCTGCATGGGTCGTTGTTCAGTTGTGGTTGCTGCTGGGGTGGGATGTAAGTCCATGTTGGTGGTGGCGGCTTCAAATTTAAAAATATTTTTGTTAATACAACTTAAAAACACTGTAATTAGTTTAAAGTAATAAGTTGTACGAACTATGTGAAGCTAATAGAGGACATACCCGAAAAACGACATCCAAAACCATTCCCTCTGGCCTTGTTGATGTGTACGAGAAACTAGCAGTAAGTGCCCTTGGCCTCCAGAACACCAAAACTCCCCCTGGGTTTTTGTCTGGACCAGCTGCCTCAACTTCATAGTCACCTGGGATATCACCCAACAGCTCTGTCTTCGCGTAGTGGTTGCCTACACGAGCTTCCAATATGATTAGTAAAATTGGGTTAAAATGATGATGCAGGGTTGTGAAGTTACGAACAAACGAAGTCCTTGTGCATCCTCTGGCATTCCAACACAAAGCAAACGAGCCAATCTGTATGGTAGTCTCGTAGCTACAGCTTGAGGCCAGATACTCTCCTGTGTAACTGACAAGGTGGTATCTCTTTCTGATAGGCAGAATTTGGTGGATCTTGGGCTTAATTGTGCAACCAGATATGTTGAGCCTCATGTGGGTATGTCCGTCAACGTTCTTCAATACGTGGAGCGTATCCGTGTATGACCCAACAAATATATTACGCCACATCATAGGGAAGGCATATATGGGTGCCTCGAATATGTTCAGAACGGGCTCCAAATCAATTGCTTCAGCCAATTCACAAGGTATCGTGCGTAACGAAGAAGAGGAATAGAAGGCTTGGAGCAGCCAAAATATCAATACAACAGTTCCTTCATTGTAGCAGCCCACTAAATCCTCTACTAGCGGTAAATGACCAAGAACAGGGCTATCGTCTCCGAGAAGCATGAATTGAGTTGGGGAGCTCATTCCTTGTAGCAGCCGTGCCCTCAAATTTTGGATAGGGTGGAAAGAACCACTCATTAAGTGGTCAGTTGTCTTGAAATAATTCACAAGATTTAAGTTCACCTCGTTGTATTCCCGCTCCGATTTCTGGAAGTACATTATGGGCGAATGTGGGTGGGGAACGACATGAACAAATGAAACAGGAAGTGGATGAAAGCTTTCCATTGTTGTGAAGAAAGGTTGGAAGATGGAGAATTAATTACTTTAGAGAATTGGTTGGAGCCCTATGGAGGTAGTACTCTTATTCTACTAAGTTCAAGTTCGTGGGAGGGAAAGGAAAATGAAAATGCAATTTTCAAAATTTTCCATTTACCATGGTAAACCTAGTACAGTAGCCTCACTAGGTGCAGGACTAGGCCACAGAGATGTCTTGTCAAAAGAAGCACTAACTAGAAGAAGATGGTATATGTATGTACCATTACCCAACTGAGTAGTTTAGTGGTACATTTTGTAAAGTTAAATGTACCATTTAGTTAACCTTAAACCGAATTTACTTCAATGTTCAAATAAATATGAAATTTGCACCATTAATAATATAAATGGTACATTGAAAAAGCCGAATGGATGGTTTTTTTTCCAGATGGTACAAATAATGTAATTGAATATAGATGAAAAACCGACCAATAAACAGAAGCCAGAACTAAAGAAAGTGTTCATAATAATTACCATCATCACAGTTAATCACATGTAATATAATTACAGTGCACAAAAAGCTAAACTGTGATTGAGTACTAAAAACAAAAGCCAAAATTAAACTAAGTGTTCAAAAGCAGCATGATTAAACAAAGTGTTCATCTTCAAACATATCAAACTAGAGAAAGAGATGAACACTTTGTTTAATCATGCTGCTTTTGAACACTTAACAAAGAAAGGGCACAGACCAATGTTGCACATAAATATTTGACTTAGATCAGTTAACCGTCAGTTGAGTTTTTCAATGGTTGAAGCCGAGTGTCCATACGCACCGGAGTTTGTGTGGGAATCCTCTTGAGACCACCTATCACGGACATGATACGGCGCATATGGAGCAACATCCTTGGGGCGTTCGGGACTCCTTTGCCTTACTTGCCTTCCCCTCCGCCTGGGCCTTTCAGGTGCCACGACCTGCACGGGCGGTTGGATTGCTCCCCCATCTTGCCCAATTGGTCCACCAGCATCTGTGGTTCCTCGTCCAGTACCAGCTGCTTCTCCTCCTACACCAGACACCCTCTTCATAGCCACCGTCTTCGCTCCCCTGGTGGGTCTTCCCCTACCCCTAACCCTACCACCCAACCTTAGGGGTCTTTTGTTCACGCTTGTGCTCTGTGCAACATTGGTCTGTGCCCTTTCTTTGTTAATGTTAGCAGTGGCTGCTGAAACATCATTCAATTGAACCTTCAAGCTGTTGCATATGAATTCATGGTGGTTTAACTGCTCTGTTAACATCTCCTCCTTCATTCTAAGGAACTGTAGCTCTGAATATTTGGGTTGATATATTTGTGATTGTTCCATTGGCTCCTTTCCTTTGTTCTGTTTCACCATTTTTGGAACAAATAAAGAGGTTAATAATTCTGATTCTCAGAGAAAGAGATTTTCTGAGAGAAGTTAATGAAATGGAGAGGAATGGAAGTTGAATAAATATTGGGAGGGAGAAGTTGAATAAATAAATAGTGCGAGGAGGAAGTTATTCAGTTATAAGATCATGACTATTGGGAGGGAGAAGTTGAATAAATAAATAGTGGGAGGAGGAAGTTATTCATTTATAAGATCATGGGGTGACGTATAAACGCAACCCTTCACATCCAAATGTTTTCGCGCCAATCTATGTCACAATTAGGAACCTACAATTAGTAACATAACTTGGTACAATAATTTGTAAACAATAACAGTAGATAGAGTACTTCATTCTTACATAACTTGGTACACCATTAACCCATTTGCATTACCGTACTACCCAAATTACTTGATTTACGATTTGAAATACAATAACACTGCAATTATTAAAATTGTAAGACCGATCTTAACGATGTTTATGTTTTGGTGCTCCAACTCCTCCAACCTACGAACTACGCTCCCGATGTTGTTCGGTGGTCCGTCCTTGACAAGGTCGGAATCAACGGCCCATTCCCAATAACTACAGTGTCGACATTTATAATACGGCCTTTTCGGGTTCATTTCGGACATCGAATTACGGAATTCGACGAGGGTAGCATCTTCCCCGGAGCAGTTGCATATTTTTGTAGAGATCCATGAGATGTCAGCAGATGCACAGGGTCGACGAATTACACGACTCCCCGAAGAGGTTGATGACATTGTTGACATAGCTTCTGGAGTACCACTTCGCAAGCTTCTAGCGTGAGATGGTGTATGAAAAGGGAATGGTCGGAGCTAGGAATTAAGGGTGAAGTATGACTTGGAATCCCTTTGGTAGAAGGAAGAAGTATATATAGGGGGGTAAATGATCAATACCACAAAGAGCGGGAAAGTTGTTCTTCTTTGGCGCCTAATTTTTACTGGAACCCTACATTTACCGAGCTCAATTTTGACTGTTACCATTCAGTACGACACATACAGTGGGACATTTATCCCTTTCATATGTACCATTACGTGGACAATTCCATTATATGGTATATTAAGTCAGAACGTTTATACCATAAACACCATATCGTACTTAATGGTACAATAGTAATTGTTAAATGTACCACTAATTAAGTGGTTATGGTTAGGGTCATTGAGATTAGGGTGAATACAACATGTTTAGGGTATTATTAAGAGTAACCGTTAAATGTACCACTAACCGTTAAATGCGTGTGAACAGGTCATTTCAGAAATCGTGATACATTTTCCAAAAAAAAATAAAAACTTAAATAACATGAGTCATACAAAAGGTCAAGGTACTGAAAAAGATATTGTACCATTTAATGCATGAGAATCCCCTTAAGCTATGCAATGTATTGTTCACCACTTTTATTCTTAGTAGTACAAAACAGGCAAGTCACATATACCATTGAGCTTCCAGTGGTACATTTGTGCACGTAGTTGTACATTTATTCGGAATAGTGGATTACCAATGACCTAGGTGTGTGTGAACAGTGTATTCTACCATTTTATTAGGCCTGCAATTTCTACCATTTTATTAGACAGTGGTACAAAAAATCATATATTTTACACCATTAATACTGAAGTGGTACAATATAGAATCAAGTGGTACCCTAAACGTGTTTCCCTCTTAATGGTACCCTAACAAAATATCGGTGTACCATATCGTACAGAATGGTACGATACTGACCGTTAAATGTACCACTTGTTAAGTGGTTATGGTTAGGCTCATTGAGATTAGGGTGAATACAACATGTTTAGGGTATTATTTAGAGACCTTATTGCCCCTAAACATGTTTATAGGAGTAGGGTATAACATCGAAGCACTAAAATTGGATTCCGATAATCGACAAGCATAGGGTGCGTACTAGCTGAATAACTACCTACACAAGGGTTGATGGAAGTGTATGTTGTCTTACAAAGTAACTCAATACAAGGATAAGATAGTGATTTCGATTCGTATTTGTTTTGATTTAAGGTAGACATAACTCCATCCTCTACCAAACCACCAAGGACTCGTAACGCCATAATATATACTACATAAACCTCTAAACCATGGAATACTCAAGGTTTTTTTGTGCACTTCACAATTTTTAGCACACTAACTCACTACTTAAAGGGCCTGCAATTTCTACCATTTTATTAGACAGTGGTACAAAAAATCATATATTTTACACCATTAATACTGAAGTGGTTGGAAGAAGATAGGAAGGGAAGGAGAATGTGAGCTAAGTTTAAAAAAATATAGAATTTGAACTAGTTTTGTGGGAGGGAAAAGTTAAATTTGAATATTTGATCCTATTTACCATGTTACCGTGGTAATCCTACTACTGTAGGTGACGCAATAGGTGCAGCACTAGGCCAGAGAACTGTCTTGTCAAAAGAAACACTAAATCGAATACAATGGTACATATATGTACCATTGACTAACTAACTGGTTTTATTTGTACCACTATATGGTCTTCATAGGTATCATTGTGACAAAGCTGAACTACCCAAGTGTGCACTCCCTCTTAATGTGAATATCGAATTTCATTTGGTGGAACACACATACAAGTGCATTGAAGGACTCTCAGTGGTACAAATCATATGGTAATATGTACCACTATTAACAGGATAATAACCATTTGCATTACAACGGTACCCTTACTAGTGTTAATGGCATCCATTGTGTAAAAGCATATAAACTCGAATAGTAAAGGGATGTTAACTAATTGTGCACTTGCATTGATTACGAATTTATAGCCACATTCAAAACACATGTTACGTCACACAATACATCGGTGAAGTTATCAATTGTACGTAATTAACAATAACAATTACTCGTAATAACTATTTTGCATACAACATACACAAGTACGCAGACTAGGTAGCTAACTCATAAAAACTTTGTAAACAATGTCAGTTGTAACAAAAGAGATTACGTTGCGTATGACAAGTACGTTATACATAAAAACATTACTCAACAGCGTCCAAAGGGTTGTCCATACATTATGCTATTTTGGGAAACGTACTTAGAACTCACTAGTTTTTTGGGCCAAGTAATTAAAAATCAGAAGCTATTTTGGAAATTTACTCAAGAATCACTAGATAATTATGTACCACCACATATCCATACGTACCATTACGAGGTAATTGGTACCCTAATGTATTATAACTTTGCACAGTGGTACCCTAGACTTTGCCCTCGTAAATGGTACGTCTTATAATTCTATAATGTGCCATTAAATATTCAGTGGTACAATAGGTGAAAATCAAAGTACCAATTATGTAGTACCTTAATCCCTTTGTTTTTTGTGTCAAGTAAGAGATTGAGGAAGTCATAACTATGAAGCCATTGTTGATGTATTTTTAAGCCCGCAAGTGCATACAAATGATATATTGTACTAAGAGTTGATATATTAAGTCTATAATTGGATCAATACTACGAATAGTCTTTTTACTTTGTAAAGCATGTATTCCAAATGGTTGCCATTACAATTATGAAGATCCCTATAGACGGTATATGAATGATTATGCGCGGTACCCGTATGATATACGACCAACGAATAATCACTACATGAGTAAAAGAACCGCTTTTATATATGATATAAGACATTTAAAATCTTATATCACTACATGAATGCTTTCCATACATTTAAATGTCTTTCCTTTCTTTGTCTACTATGGAATCCTAATTCACGTTACGTACCGCTATGCCTGCAGCGGTACAATCCTTTATTTGTTGTGGTAAATTATATAACTTAATTATACCACCTTGTTATGAACGGTACATCTTGTTGTCGATTCTTTTTTTTTTTTTGTTTTTTGTTTTTTTTTTGAAAGAAGTTGTCGATTCTTATATCACTACATGACTGCTTTCCACATTTTAAATGCCTTTCATTTCTTGTCCTTCGACATTTTAAGTGTCTTTCTTTTTTTGTCCTACTATGGAATCCTACTTCAATCATGTTATTTTTGTTAGTCGCCATTGAATATATTGATATCATTAAACATAGAGTAGTACCCTTGGAACTACTAAGTGGTACTTTTATGTGTGCTCATTATAAGCAAAATAGATGCCAGTGGTACTTTTATGTGTACCAATTATATTCAAAATAGATGCCAGGGATACATTTGATATGCTACTAGTTGTGCTGTTAAATTGTACCAATTGCTAAATTGTACCGTTGTTACAGAGAAGCGCAAATAATATACTTATACGTAGTAAAAAGTTTGAAAAGAATAGATTAATTGTGAATGGATCCAGATGTGCCAGGAGTGAGGCCAAGGAGAGAAGCAAACACTCCACCAGAGTGTCCTCCCCTAACCGTAGTAAAGTATCCTAACGACCCATCCAAATCCCTCATTTGTATTCCCCCGACAGATCGAATATACTCACTGGTTCCTAATGATATGTTGGTTGGGGTCTGAGCAGCTTTCTTCCGAGCATCATTTTTCGCCTTATTAGCAGCCCTTTCTTTTCCTTTCTTCTTAGTGCAGGACGGGTATCTAACACTTGTAGTGCGATGTGCTTTCTTCTTGGGTAAGGGTGGATCCTTAATCCTACCTGGGGCAGATCCTTCGTAGCTTCCTTGGAATCCAATAACTGGAGTAGTGTTGTTATTACGAATTCCTGATGCCACTGTCATTGGTGTGTTTGTCCCCTCAGGCCCCTTGTTCTGTGCCACAGAAGACGGCGTTCGGGCAACTCCATGTACACCTTCATCCTCACCAGGACCATTCTCATTCCCTCCTGCAAGCTGCCTTTTCGCAACCATTGCTAGAACTTCATCCACTCTCAAATCCATGAGCTGCAACATCTCTTTGACAGCCTGCACTGCCTCCTTACAAATGGAAGCCTTAGAGCAAATAGGTTCGTACGTCCCCATAAGATTGTGATAATTCCGCACTTCATCAGTAGTCAATGGATCATGGTAAGCAACTTTTACTCGTGTGTGTTTCCGTTGTACGTCCTTCCTCCAACGACGGAGTACATACTTCTCAGGAACAACAGTTACTCCATTAAGGTCATACACAAGAATCATATGTCGACAAATGATCCCATGACACTCAAAGTGTTTACAGTCACATGTAACTTCATACGTACTACTATCATATACAACCCGGTAGCATCTACGAATCTTTGTCACTTCATCCTTCTTCGCATTTTTAGGCTTGATCCAAACACGGTCTTCGATAATAAACTCAATTAGATTAGTACCAATTTCATACTGATCTAGGGGACGAACATACAAAATCTTCTTGCACTGTCCCTGCACTTCTTTGAATTTTGCATCCGTATAGCATTTTTGAAACAACACCTCCGCTGGGAAGTCAGTCACTAAATGCCTCACATACCGTTGTGTGTTCGAGTCTGCCATTCTTTCGGCCTCGACCCTTACTGTCATAGCATCGCAATACCGAAGAACAAACTGAGACAACGTTGTCTGCTTGTCAACATACCCTTTAAAAAAATGATTGAAACTCTCTAAACGTTGAGTCGTTTTCATCCCAGCCCAGAATAAATGTTTCAAATAAGCGGGAATCCACAATTCTCGTTCCTCATAGAGCCCTATTCAATATAACTGCAATTATTAGTTTCATCCAATATACACTAGTTACGACAAATACTAAGTGACACAAACAAAGACAGCTACAAAAGCTTCTGCTACCTGTACGTACTAATTGTAGTGGTACATTAAAATTGATAGTGGAACAACAAAAATAACCATTGGAACAATGCTACTACTTAGTGGTACATAACGCACAGACCAATATATTTACTCAAATATTCAGATCATCAACACCCCAAGAACACATACAAAATCATGAGTAACTTTACTAAGAAACCATAAAGTATAAACCATTGAGTGGAAGAAACTAACCCTCTAGCCAAGCGTTGTCTTGTAGCTCGTAATGCTGAATTGCATCACACCGTCGAGCTTCAAATTCATCAGCATCTAAACTACCGTATATGAGGCTATCAAAGTCACCCTTTAAAACTTCGTAATCATCATCACGCTTCACATACTTACCAAATTTCTGCAGGATGTGCCATATGCACCACCTATGGGTCGTTTCAGCCATTGTACAATGCACAGCTTTCCTAATTGCCGGATCTTGATCCGTCAGAATATCTGTAGGGGCTTTACCGCCCATACAATGCAGCCATGTCCTCATCACCCACTCATACGTTTCTGCTGTCTCTTGAGAGATCAATGCACAACCAAACAATATACTCTGTTCGTGGTGATTCACACCAAGAAATACAGCAAAGGACAAATGGAATTTGTTAGTCAAGTACGTACTATCAAAACAGACAACATCGCTAAACTCCTCATAGGCAGCTCTGCTCCTCGCATCCACCCATACAACATCTTGTAAGGAACCATCCTTCCCAAACCTACACAGATGGAAAAAATTTTGATTATCTGCACTCATTTTGTTGAAGTACTCAATCATCCCATTTGCATCACCCTCGATAAGCTCCAGTCTCTTTTTCTCCTCCTCAGCCACCGCATTCGTCAAGTCTTTTTGAGTAAAAGTCAACTGATCCACTCCATTCACCTGCCTACCAAAACAACCGTACATCTGGGAAACCTTCACCCTTGACTTCTTCGCAGAAACCACCTGTTTCACCAAGTGCTTATGTTTGGTAACCAAATCGTGCTTCCTGTACATGGAAACATCCTTGGACTTTCCCGGTGTAATTGGATTACCAGTGTGCTCCAAGTTAACCCTACAAACAACCCAATTCCCTTCTGCATTAACACTTGCATACAACTCCACCTCATATCCACACTTTTTTGTTTTCCTTTGTACAACTGTCTCCTTGTCCTGAATCAAACCTTCCTTCAGTGGATCAACTTTACGCTTCCTATTAGGTCTTCCGTAGCAGTCACAGGTCCATTTAGCATTCCTCCGCTGCTTACAACACTTTCAAGTACCCAATTCCTTCTTCACCTTCACCCATCCAGAAGAAACCCTCACTATTCCAAACCCCTTTTGCCTATCATAGCTCCAGAAGTAAGTATCTAACTCATCCCAACTACCAAATACCATGCCCAAAATTGGGGGTGGTATTTCCTCTTCAACACCAAACACAGTTTGCACCATTTGCCTGCCCTTCTTTGGTGTTGTGAACCCTTCACCATCAACTACGTTTTCACTATGATCTGACTCATAATCTGACCCCTGATTTTCTCCACCATGAACTGACTCATAATCTGACCCCTGATTTTCTCCATCATCTCCTTCTCCCATTTCATTCTCCTCCTCCTCCTCCTCATCCCATTCGGTAAATCCATCCTCACTCCCTAACCCCTCATCATACACATATACATCATCCTCACTATCATCTCCAACTGGCTCAACACCAACCTACAACACATATACATCCACATCTCATTCTAGTGGATCATTATAGAACCAAACAAGACAATATAACCAACAAAAATATCATGCATTCTGCCCATATTCGAAATCACACAACCCACAAAACCAAAATTTTAGAACAAATGCCATCACAAAATACATAAAAAAGGAAAAATCAACATTAATATACATCTACTCTATCAATTGAAACTACATTAGCCTACCATCAATTACAAACAACAACAACAAAAACGATTATAATTGAAAAACAAACTAACCCCTACTCCAAATTCATTACCCACATAACAATATACACAATACTTACTCAGTTAAATACTACCCCTACCAATAACCCCCAGCATGATTACTCAATTTCAAAATACTCAATACAAACCCTAACCTCTCCTTACCCAAGCTTTACTTTTTAAATTTCACAATTGCTTTCATTCATTACCCCATTCTCGCTAAGAAACTAACAACAACGCTTTAAAATACATAACTTACCATCTCAGAGTCGAATCTCAACTCCCTTGCGCAACCATGCCCATCTTATCCATCTTCCCGAATTGCTTCCGCCAGATCGACACCCAAAATATCTTCTACCCGATTTCTCATTCTACTAATCCACTGCTGCACTTACGAATTCACAATTTGACAAAAAAAAATTTGGCTTGCTGAGCTACATTCTTCGTCTCCATTGATGAAGAGCTTCCATTTTTTTTAATAAAATTAACTGACATGCAAGTCATTTTTACCTTAGTGAAAATGTTTTCCCGCTTCTTCTTTTCACTCCCCGTTACACTTCAGTTGTCCCGTTATACTAATGGCCCACTTGCATGATATAAAGTTACAGCTAATTGCAAAATTGCCATCCTATATGTTCCTTCACCCATAGGTGCTATGCGCCAAGACTTAACCGTTATTCAGGATTTGAGGAAACGTTACGTTAATTATTTTATTTTTTTGGTCTTCCCTTTTAAAAAAAAAATAGGCCAAGTTTTTCTACATTATAACCCTTTAACTTTTCGTTTTCTACAATGTGCTCCCTCTTTTTAAGAAATCTACACTATAACCTCAAAATACATTTAGTTTCCACACGTTAACCTTGCAGTTAACAAATTCCGTTAGTGGGACCCACTCATCACTAAATAGTATTTTTTATCAATTTGCGTGTTGAAAATGGTTCCGTTAAAGGTTTTGGGGACTATTTTGGCCCTTAAAGAATCCAAATTGAGCTCAGATTTAGCCAAAAAATAATATAAATGTCTCGTTCTGCATATTAAGAAATGTCTCGATTTGCGTGTTTAAGTATTTAATACGCAAAACGAGGCTTTCATGTTATTTTTTTTTGTTAAATCTGAGCTCAATTTGGACCCTTAAGAGCCAAAATATCCCCCAAAACCTTTAAAGGAACCATTTTCAACACGTAAATCGATAAAAAAATATTATTTAGCGGTGAGTGGACCCCACTAACGAAATTTGTTAACGGCAAAGTTACCGTGTAGAAACTAAATGTATTTTGAGGTTATAGTGTAGATTTCTCAAAAAGGGGAGGCACATCGTAGAAAACAGAAAGTTAGAGGGTTATAATGTAGAAAAACTCTTTTTTTTTACACTTGGTGTTCCAACTTTTCGCTAAGTGTCGTGCCACGTAGGATAGAGTTATATAGAATTCAATTTGTAAGATAAAAAAGTTAGTTTAGAATTTTATTTTCAATCAAATTTGAATAGAATTTTAGGATAAAATTGTTAATTTAGAGTTTGTTATGAAATATTTGTGGATGTCTATATACTCTTGTACTCTCTGGAACATTTTAGATTTAGGGTTTATCTTTCTCAAAGCAAACCCTAGCATTGTATTTGTATATATATCCCCTACTCTATGGAATAAACACATATAGATTAATTCTCTCTCAAACTCTCATATTTCCCTTTTATTTCACAACACGTTATGAGCACCAAATCTAACCGACTGAGCCAACTGAACGAATTAGGATTAAATCGATCAATTCACACATATATTTTCAACCCTAATATTTTATACAAAATTTCATTCGATATTATGATTAGTATATGATTATTAATTGATTAAAGTTTGCGGCTTAATCTATAAGAAGATTGATCTATTTGTAATTCTTTGAAGCTCGTAAAATTTCTTTAACTTTTATTATTGAGATTATTTTTATATGCATTATGTCATATTTATATTGGTATGTTCGACCTCATTCATGGTAGCTAGCACTTGTTTGAATATGAAATTTGACAACAAGTAGTACATGTACTACTAATACATTAATTGCATATATACTCCTTTCATTATATAGACAGTAAGTTCGAGATCAATATTGTTTATGTACATGCATTATAATTGACTTTAACATGATCATAATCATATGATTTGTGCAACTATCACGGTTTTAGTATAAATATGTTGGTTGATGTATAATGTTTGAATTCAATTTTATATAATATATATTATATGCGTATGCACATGAAGTTGGAATAATGTATGAATTGAACATGAAATTCTTAGTCTTAAGGACCTGAATCTCCGTAAATTTATGAAGGGTTGGAAACCCTTGACAACAATACAAGCTAAGGTTATGTATATAACCTAGAAATTAAATATAGATAATCCACCGTTTATATAAATAATGTGTTCCTATATACACTATGTCATGTGAAAATACAAAGAATTTGTATAGTTTATATATTGTTTTTGGGTGGATATTCAAAATTTCAAACTCTAGCTAATAACTAAGTATGGATAAATAACTAGATATAATAATTCCCAGAAGTGAATGAGAACTTGCATACTTTAAAGAGTTATAGGCATGTTTGCTTGATATTCTTTTGATTATATAATTCATTGAAAAAAAAAACATAAGAATTGCAAACATGAGTGCATATTATCTTTTGACCAAGATATATTGTTCATGAGTTTAAGAAATTGAACATGACATTGTGAACACTTCACTTTATAAATATATATATTATGCCCATACTTATAGGATATTTCAATTTAAAATGAATGCAAAAGGAACATTGTACCTTATACAAGATTTTATCAAAAGTATTTATGACTTACAAGGTGCAAGATATTTGAAAGGTTGTTGGACTAAGTTAATATCCCATATGCAATGATTAGGGGAGATATAATATATTTGATTAAATTATGAAATCCTTGCACACAAGAATAATACAATTTATTGATGGTCAGTTTGCTACAAGATATTTGTTTTGAGATGTGGCCACATAATTATCAATTATTTAAAATGAACCATATTGAAGATGGATGTGAATAGCGATCATTGTCAATTGAATACACTGATTTTAAGTGCTCCGATCAAAATTAATGTCCCAGAAGGATAATATCAATTGCTTATATATATATATATATATATATATATATATATGTGGTAACTGAATATGTTATAATTATAAGAATCCTCAAAAGAGGAAGGGAGCAACATATGACAATGACACATTCATTTGAGAAAGTAACACAAAATTTCGAGAAAGTGATACATTTTGATGGATCTCTTGAATGAAGAGATCATTTCTAGTACATTAAAGTGTGTTATGATCATATAAAGTACTCCAGAAGAGTACAAAATGATGTCCAACAAAATAAGCATGTGTCAAGGAAATAATCACTACTCCAGCAGAGTATGAGTTATTATTAGATCAAGTATTAGTTGATTGTCTTGCCAATTATAGACAGAAACACATATTAGCGTTTATATACATCACATAATTACTTATGGCCATGCTTGAAGTATGTCTAATAAGGTGATCAACAGTATTGGAAAGTTGACAATTTAACTGACCATTAAAATTCAAAGAAAATGTGATTTGATGTGATAATTGAAATAGGTCATTTGAGTTTAATAATTACCCATCACGGAAACCTGAAGTTTCATTTAATATGAAAGAAATAATGTACTGATGCTTTCTCATGTCAGAGATATGAAATAAATTAAATGGCAAGACATAACATTGAGATTGAGCTATATTTAAATTGTAATTTTAATACTTTATTTTGAAGAAAATTTCAAGAGATAATATATTAGTTTATGAGAGCTTTAATTTGTATGGGCATATGTAATAGGTGGCCAAAAGTTCACCATGATAGCTTATATGTTGCTCAGTATTAGGTGACTAGAAACTCACCGTATTAGGTGACCAGAAGGCAGAAGCTCACCAAAGTTACTTGTATGTAAAAAAAAATGGAGTATCTAGTATCTCAGTAAATAAAGTATTTGATGATCCTGAAAATCACTATATAGTGGAATTACATACAAGTGACTTATTCTTAGCATATAACAATCTCTTGATTATTGGGGCTATTATCAGTCAGCACAAGAACAAAGAAAAATAATGATAAACAACTACAAAATATACTCTCCCCGTGGATAATAATCTCCAGAAGAGATATATTTTATTGAATATGACCCTCACAATGAAGTGAATTATATTGCAAATTGATGTGCTAAGTTGATCAAGAATTTTGACGATGCCCCAATACATGAGATATTTACCAACTTAGGGGGAGAAGAGTTAGCATAATTTGGAAAAATCAAAAGAATCTATGATCCCTATAGTGTTAATTTGAAACCATTCGAAGGCATAGAAAGATACATTTTGACCAGAGTTAGTGATACTATGTGTATACATTGAGATAAAATCTTGCCAATTATGAATTACTACACCTGAAGTGTAGATTGTTTGATCGGTTCCAATAAAAATATATGATACTTAGTAAGATAGTGCAGTTGATACTTTAAAAGTGGAATAATTATAATATATTAATGTCATAGTTTATGAAATCTTCCGGGAGTAATATAGATATCTGAATAATCTATAATAGATGACCTATGATATGAAAAATGTTATAATGGTACCAATGAGAAATGTTTTCAGATATCATTGTGAAATAGCTTGCTAAACGTCCTTTGAAGAGTTTTATAATGCCGGCATATGATGGAACCGATAAATATTATGCATATGCAAAAGGAGTGGACTTGCGAATAAGGGATTTGAAATAAATGTCCACATTCATGTCGACATATTGATGATATTCAAAAGCTTATCATGGACCAGAATTCTAATGAAATATAAATGATGATCATGATCAAAGTTTTTTATGGACCAGAAGTCCATTGAAAAAGAGATTTTAAGAATCCGCACTATACAGTGTCTTGCATTTTTTAGTCTTATGTGCATATGTGAATCATAGGTAAATTATCATTTATTGCATGTGTAGGAAGTCATTAGATGCATCATTCCTTACACACATTTTTTTCAATTTCATCATTCATATATGTCATGAATTCTACATCTCATTTACATGCATTAGTTCTATAATAATATTTTGGTACATTTAAATGTTCATTATATATATAGTAAGACATATTTATTACAACTTTGATGGAATATTAGAAAGATATGTTTATATTCAAATGGGCTTATAATTAAGATGAAATTATATATGACGTTGATCTAATATTATTTATGAATCATGTAAGAAAAGTTCCCGAAGAACTTATATGCAATGTATTTATAGCCGTACAAATTTTATATTTCGAACATTGTAATTATTATCAAACTTTTAGTCTATGTGACTACATCATTGGCATCTCAACCTGAAGATTGAGCATAGGAAAGTTAGTGTAAATTACTATTTGTATTTGCAAGAGAACTATCATGCCAATTACGAATATTATAAATAATATTAACTGAATACTTATGCGTAAAGCTGTTTTATTATGATCTAGAAGAACCATGATCAATGTACATAATTACATGTGTTATATTAATTCATACGAGATTGAAAAGCAACATTAATAATATCAATGTGTTTCCATTAAGGAATGTTTGATCAAATAATGATCATCAAATTCTATTATTCATGACCTCCAGAAGAAGGCGTAACCGCATAAGTTTAACTATTAAAGTAACTTTATTCAAATAGAGGTCTTGAATGATATAGAGATAAATCCATACATGGTGAAATGAAGGCACTTCATATGTTCACGTGAAGACTTGAAGATGCAAATTCAAATTAAGAGGGTCGAAGAGCAAGATAAGGAATAATATTGTACTACATATGAGAAGACACCGAACCATTTTGGATTCATTGCAGCACTAGATAATCTCCAGTTATGTATTCATCAGGGGGAGAAAATACGCGCTGCACTCTTTTTCCCTTAACCAAGGTTTTGTCCCACATTGGGTTTTCCTGGTAAGGTTTTTAATGAGGCAGCATCTCGAGCGTGGTTACATACGAAGAATGTTGTACTCTTTTTCCTTCATTAGGTTTTTATCACACATGGTTTTTCCTATTAAGGTTTTAATGAGGCACAATCTTCGATAATAGACATCCAAGGGGGAGTGTTATGAAATATTTGTGGATGTATGTAGGGAATATTTCAAGCATTATCCCTAGCTTGAACCCCACTGTGATCATACACTAAAGTACGGTGGCGTCCAAAGGGAAAAAAGATATAGCAAAAGAGTCGCCAACAAGTTTTAGGAACTTGTAAACCGTTAACAGGGTGAAGGTTACACCCCTTAACGATCCAAGAGATCGTCAACTCCAATAGGTCTGGAACCATGACTACTAGTTCGGGGATGAAGGTACAAATCCAACCTAAAAGAGATTGAAACTGCCCTAATAATAGGCCTCTACTTTATTCTGATCGTATTCATGTGCGCTTTCTGACTAACATGCAATCAATAGGATCAACCCTAAACCTGTTTATCTGTGTTGGTTGAATATTAATGCACAAATAAATCTATTATTGGCGATCACTTGAATTATAATCAAATTAACCCTAAACAAGATTATTAATATCTTATTAAGCGTGATTACAAGTACCAATTCCCTTTAAACATGCATAAAAGGAGCGATCAAGCAATAACAATAAATAAGCATGAAGCAACATAATAATCATCATCATAATAATAAATATCATAATAATCATAATTAGAATAATCATGTTAAAGCATAATATATAGCAAGATCCTAGGCATGATACCAACAAGATTAATAACAAACCCTAGCATGTCACTAAACAATAAAAATCAAAGCTTTAACCCTAACATGATACTAACATGAATATTAGGAAAGAAGATAGGAAGCATCATAACAATCATACTTGACATATTTGATATTAGAAATTATAGTTATTACCCTAAACATGATACTAGGAAGATCAAAACATCCTAACATGACACTAGGAATCATAATAACAACCTAAGAATGATTTCTAAGAACCATAAAATCAATAAATCAATTAAAGCACTTACTTGGATGCCTCGTATCTCTTTCTAATAACAAAATACACGCGTTAGTAACGTCAAGGAAAATAATAAAACTAAACAATTAAATCAAATAATCGAAATAAAGATTTGGGACCTGTTGGGAATAATTTTAAGCCTTAAATCCCACTAGCTCGAACCCCACTGTGATCATACACTAAAGTACGGTGGCGTCCAAATGGGAAAAAGATAGAGCAAAAGAGTCGCCAACAAGTTTTTAAGGAACTTGTAAACCGTTCATAGGATGAAGGTTACACCCCTTAACGATCCAAGAGATCGTCAACTCCATAAGGTCATGAACCAAATAAGGGTCCGGGGATGAAGGTACAAATCCAACCTAAAAGAGATTGAACCTGCCCTAATAATAGGCCTCTACTTTATTCTGATCGTATTCATGTGCGCTTTTTAATTAACATGCAATCAATAGGATTAACCCTAAACCTGTTTATCCATGTCGGTTGAATATAATGCACAAATATACTATTATTGGCGATCACTTGAATTATAATCAAAGTTAAACTAACAAGATTATTAATTATCTTATTATGCATGATTACAAGTATCAATTCCCTTTAATTATGCATCAAAGGTGTGATCAAGCAATAAAGAATAAATAATGTATCAAGCAACATAATAAATAATCAATATCATGAATAATAATTATAATCATCATAATAAAATAATCATCATCAAAATAATAATAACCACAACAATTATAATAATTATCATGTTCATGTTAATATTAAAGCATAATAAAAATAGCAAGATCCTAGGCTTGATACTAACAAGATTAATAACAAACCCTAGCATGTCACTAAGCAATAAAAATCAAATCTTTAACCCTAACATGATTCTAACAATCATAAATATTAGGAAGAACATAGGAAGCATCATAACAATCATATTTAATATTAAAATTAACCTAGACATGATATTAGGAATCATTACAATAATAATATAAACATGATTTCTACATCATAATATCAATTAAAACCATTAAAGCACTTACTTTGATGCCTCGTACCTCTTTCTAATAACAAAATACACACATTAGTAACTTCAAGGAAAATAATAATCAAAGCAATTAAATTAAATAATTGAAATAGAGATTTGGGACCAAACCCTTAGAAATTAAACCTTTCACGTCTAGGAGAAGGCAACTTCGAATATGGCTAGGTGTTTCTAGATCTTGCGAATGCGGAATTTTGTATGAAAAAGTAAGAAAGAATTGAATGAAAGAATGCTAAAGAATTAATGATTGTTGATGAAAGCTTGAGAATGAAGAGAATTCGTGAATGAAAACGGAGTTTTTGATACGATATTAATAGAGAGAATTAGCCAAAAAAGATAATTTAACAAAACAGATTATGACGCACGCAAAACAAGGTTGGCGCCAACCCTGGCTAGCTGGCGCCAGTCACCAATGCCTAGCGCCAGGCACCAATGGCTAGCGCCTGGCGCCAAGCTTGGTTCCAGGCGCCAAGGCTTGGGGTTGGACGCCAAACTGGATTTCAACGCGTTTTCGAAAATCTGATAAATTTCCCGTACTGGAGGATAAAATAATTTAATTTCTTCGAAAATGCTATTTGATTTTGAATAAAACTCTGAAAAGTCAACTTATCAATGCTAATTGAATTAGGAATGAAAAGAACCTTCTAGAAGATTCTAGAAGACCAAAACCATTCCTAATTGCATTAGGAATGATAAATCATATTAGGCCCCCACTTTGACTGAGTTTGGAGAAACGCAAGTTTCGAAAACAAAAGTCAAAGTATCGATAGGGACAAATAATGATTCAGAACGTTCTGCGATCCTAAATCACTCTTGTAACGCCGATACCTGCAAACTAGCGTTAGTTAAACAGATAAAAGAGTTAAGAAACGCGTATCTTGCACCATCGAGCACACGTCTCTGAGAGTAACCGATTGTTTTGACGACCTCCTGCAAGCTAGAGAATGCCATCCCGCTTGAAAACCGCTACGCCCGTAACTTCTTCCAATTTGGAAGATTGCTTCGTCTGAAACGATCCTCCTCCGCTTTGATAATATTCCACATCAAAGGGAACACCGTCGAAGATTGCTTCTCTTGAAACAATCCTCAGTTGTTTGTGACAACTCTCCATAATCTAGGGAATGCCACCTTGCTGTTTCGATGTTCACTCGTCTCTGAACAAAGAGCTTCTTTTTGATATGTTCACGTGTCTCTGAACGAAGAGTTTAATAATAGGATGCCCACACGTCTCTGAGCAAAAGATCTTGAAAATAGGAAATGTCCACGCGTCTCTGAACAAAAGAGCTTGAAAATAGGAAATGTCCACGCGTCTTTGAACAAAAGAGCTTGAATGAAATGTCCACGCGTCTCTGAACAAAAGAGTTTTGATGATATGCCCACGCGTCTCTGGAGCAAAAGAGCTTCTGATTGAAATGTTCACGCGTCTCCGAACAATAGAGCTTCGGTGCTTGAATGTTTGTTGCGATAATGTTCTGAAGAAAAATTTCCGAAGACCAACGTTTGTCGATCTCTAAAGCTCGCCTGAACTTTGCTTTCGCTAAAACCAGTATGTCGGTGTTTCTGTAATGAGCCATATCTTAGGCGCTTTAAGCTAAGCGAGACGATCTTTCATCAGGTCGACCACTTATTGTGATTGTAATCAAACTGACTACTTAATCATGTCAAATTGCTTATAGGGGCTAACTGTCGCACCAAGGAACCCAAAATTTCTGTATGAAGTCGAAATCACCTTTCTGAGAGGCTTCGAGCTCTGTTGTTGTTGGAAATTTCTTTAATTATCTTAGGGTTGACCTAAGGCTTAATGTAGCTTGACTCATCGACTTGACACGACTCAAGGTATAAACTTGACTCGATATGTTTGACTGACTCGAGGTTGACTCGACTCGAAGTAACATGACACATCTGACTTGTGACCCGTGTGTGCATTGTAATGTGATCGTGCGACTCAAAAATGCAAAAAGCAAAAATTTTCCGTCATTTTTGTGGAGGGTACCGACTTTCTCCCGGAAAAAAAAAGAAAAAAGGAAGCGAAGTTTGAAGATGCATGTTGAATGAGCTTAGTCAAATGTCATTTGATACTATCTCTCAAGGTGTAAGGATTAATCCATCCTAGGCTATCTCAATGGTTGACTCAATGATGAAAGTATTTGGGTATCTTAAGCACGGAGGCTAAGCACTTCATACTTTGTGATGCAATGACAATTATGGGTGATGTTGATATGATAAGGTATGCTTCAATGTTGTGTTAAGATTTCATGACAAAGGGTTCCTAAAGGGAAGTATATTTGGTCATGTATCTGTGCAGTGTGTGATAGTGACACTAAAGCTAGGCCACAAGAGCTAAGTGTGTGGAAAAACATATTGTTAGAAGAGCCAAATAATGGTGACTCTTAGGCTAGGTAAGCTAATGATGTAAGGACCAAGCCCCCAAGTCTAGCTCAAAGTGAAAAGGGATGAGCATTGGAGATTCCTTGATATGATCATGGTGCAAGTGTGTGAATGTGAATATGAATGCATGTTTATTATGGCCGCACCTCGATGTGAGGTTGCCTACGTATCCATTAGGAATTAGGCCGAACATAGCTCTAGCCGAACCTCGCACAAGTGTGTGTACCTCAAAAAGGTCTTTTAAGAGTTGTAACGCGGTTAGGATAAAGGTTATAGAAGAAGGGGATAAAGGCTCAAGACCCTAGATAAGCCCCCAAGGTGTGCAACCTTGCTTCTGAATCTTTGTATTTTCATGCTTGAGTTTCTACTGTTTTTTTTAGCTCTCTTTGCTTTAGCATTTATTTTTATTTTTATAAGTGTGAGCAATCTCGATCATGCGGTCTATCACTCACTTGGCATTCATGTTTCTCAGGCACGGTACCGAGCACTTGATAAGAGACGCAATCTGAGACGTGTTCTTATCGAAGATATTTTCATATCAAAGACATTGGAACACTTCCCCTTTTGTACACTTTTATTTATTTATTTATTTTTTTGCTTATTTTAATTTTCTGAATTCACTCATGCTTTTTAGAATTGCATAAGTTGCACACCATCCCATCCCAAGGTTAGGTTAATGTAGGTTGAAAAAAGAAAGGTCTATCGTTAGACGAGGCTCAAAGTGGTTTATGAAGAAAGGATTTATAAATTAGAAAGGTGAAAGGAGATATGATGTGGCTACAAGGTTTGCCTTAAATCATTGGTATACCTTGTGTTTAATTCGACATTGTTTTTTTTTCTTTTTTTTAATGCAATATAATGAAATAATCATAGGTAAGGAAATAATTCTCATTTTATTAAAAAGGGAAAAGAAAAGAAAAACTACAAAAATAATCTAAAGGAAAAGAAAAGGTGCCTATGCTAGACTTATTGGGGAAAGGAAAAAATGAAAAAGAAATAGAAAAAGAGGTCATGAAATCTTGTCGTTGAAGCTCGCCTCTTGTCTTGTGTTTTTTCCTTTATCATCACTCGTTCTTCTTGTTAACTGGAGGTATGGGAAGCATGTTATTATCAATCAAATGTTGGATAGCCTCCTTTAGCTTCCAACATCTCTCAGTAGTATGACCCCTACCTTGGTGGTACTTGCAGTGTTCGTCTAGATTCCAACTAGGCAATCTTTTCTTAAGTGGGGGATCTTTAATAAGTCCTATGGGATTAATGATTCCCTTGGCATGGAGTCGATCGAAAGCATCATCGTAGCTAATTCCGATAGGGGTAAATTCCCTTTTCGGTTGCTTTCGATTACTCATGGCTAGGATCTCACTAAGGTCGAAAGTACCAACACTATTACTGGAGTAGGTGTTTTCGGAAGAAGAAGGATAGTCATTCTTCTTCCCTTTACAGCCACTGATACTATTGTTACTAATCTTCGCCTTCTTGTCGCGAGGAGGAACATGAAGGAGATTTGAATCAATGAGATCTTGAACACGATCTTTGAGGGCGAGACATACTTCGGTGGTGTGACCATGACCTCTATGGTATCGACAATAAGAATTTGGATCCCAATTGGGAAACCGTTTTTCAGGTGGAGGGTCTTGACTGGGCCAATGGGGTGGATAAGACCTTGATCGTGAAGGTAGTCGAAAGCTTCATTGTAGGTCATTCTTATTGGCGTGTATTCTTCAACGGTCCGTTTTTCTTGTGGCTTAGGAGCATTGAGTTCTTAATTAAAATCTTGGCGATAATTTTGTTCAATGGCCATCACCTGATTTGCTTATCCTTCTACCACATTCAAAAGCATGGCAATGACGTCTTGCAGTTTTCGAATTTCCTCTTTTAGACTTGACGAGTCTTCCTTGGTATTATCTAAGAAAAGACTTTCATCCTCCTCAATTATGGCCACTTCATCGAGAGAGTTCATATAAGCCGTCTTGACCATGGGCTCTCCTACGGGTGTGATAAGAAGTGATGGATCAAAGGATGCTTGGTCATCTTCGATGGCTAGAATCTCGGAAGTTTCATTGTCATCGATCAGATCTTGAATAGATTCTTTGAGTATCCAACACTCCTCGGTGTCGTGACCCTTTCCTTGGTGATATTTGCAATGCTTATTAGGATCCCACTTAGGTGGCCTGGCTTCTGGAACCGGATCTTTGATGGGCCCTATGGGCATGACTAGTCCTTTGTGATGTAGCTTCTCGAAAGCCGTTTCATAACTTATACCAAGTGGAGTGAACACCCTTTTTGATCTTTGGATTCGTGGTTTAGAGGTGTTTGTAGCATGTACCTCATTAATGGGAGAGGAAGAAGAAGGATGGTCGCTCTTCTTTCCTCTCGCACTATTATCTTTCAGAAGGTCATCTTCAATGTCAATGCCTATATTATAGACAGCTTTGAAAGTATTCAAGTTGTGTTGGTACTTTAAGTGCTTTGAATACTTTCCTTGGAGATTCTTGATAAACATCCTCACAGATTCTTTTTCGGTAGGAGACTTGACCATATTAGCAGATGTTTCCCTCCATTTAGTGAAGAAAGAAGTGAACCCTTCGTTTTCCTTTTGTTTTAACATCTCAAGTTGTCTGTAGTTTGTTTCGTCTTGGATGTTGCACTTATATCTATCTAGCGTTTGTTATCGATTCCCAAGAAGAGGTTTTTTCTTTCTCGAGAGAAAAGAACCATTGTTGACAAACGGTCTCGAGAGATAGTGGGAACAGAGAGGGGAAAACCTTCTTATCGATACCCTTAATGCTCATTATAGTTTCAAAATCTCTTAGATGAAAGTAAGGATTATCCTTTGCCTTGAATTTTGGGATGTCGTTGGCATTTAACTTCTACGGAAGAAGATCTTTATCCACCGAGACCCCTTGTGATGTAAGCTCTTGAAACTTGTAGTCGCTAGACAACTTGCTTAAACTCTCTTGCATGAGGTCCATTTGTTGTTGCTTCACGGGATCATCAATCCTGAGTGCGAGAAGCTTCAGTGTCTCAGTCACAGTAGCTAGTTGGTTCCTGAGCTCATTGACTTCTTCTTGAGTTGCCATTATCCTTTTAGCCTTCCTCTTTTGACGAGTCGGTTTATTGAAAAGTGAAACTTGAATAAAGAGGTTGTCCTTGATTAATCGCCCTTCTCTCCTCGACCAAGTACTGTGGAAAAGGAATTTGGGGATATTCATTATTAATTATTTGACTCAAACTTTATTCAACATGCAATGGATGGAGGAAGTGAAGAAAGATTGGAATAGAATGTGAAAGAAGATTTAGATGGAGGGATATTAAGAATTAGGAATAGAATGTACCCCCCAACTCAAATGACGGAAAAGACCGACTTGTGCATGAACCTAAGACATGGTCATGATGATGCATACTTGAAGTGTGTGCTAAGACTAGTGAGTATAGGTGACATGTTAAGAATTGTGTCATGACCATGTGGCTAGACAATGTTACTAGACTCAAGCAAAGACTAAGTTAAGACTTCACGTATATGCATTAAATTGGACAGACTGTGGTATTTTAGTCATAACTTTTGATCTCTGACTCTGATTGGGATGAAATCAACGCCAAATTAAAGATAAAACTTGGGGCTACAGACCCATAGTCTGTACGACTCGTAGTTCTTCCTAGAACTCCGGCTATGACCAAAATACTTTGACGTTTGTGCAGTATACGGGAATAAAAATCCGGGTTGACTTAAAGAAACTATGACTCGATTTTATGTTTATTTATTAGCTAAAATTAATTAATTAATTAATTAAACAAAGTCCTTTAGTCATTAATCAGTTTATTTAGTCTTAACACAAGTCAAACAAACGGTTAGGAAAAATCACATAGAGTATGCACAACAAATAATGCACAATTAGTTAAGTAGGCACAATATGATGCAATGAGTTTGCAACCTAACCATGGCTCTAGTTCTCTAAAGTTTGGGATATGGTTTAGTCAATAGAGGGTACATGGTTAATTGTCCGGATGCACCGCGCGAAAGCCTAACCGTGAAGGGTTGGCGCGAGTGGATGGGACACCGCGAGTTTTAGAAAAAAACTCGCTTCCATGGTTTGGTGAATTCAACATCTCGGATGTACCCTTTGTTGCACGGAGTGTTCAATCGGGTAGAAGGAGCATGAATTCCCAGAGGGTTATATCCATATGTAGAACACATATGGGTTTTAGAAAAGTGAGAAAAAATTAAATCAGGAAGTAGGATCGAGCAAACAATACGAAAAACTGGTCGAAATTAGAACGCATATTTCTGGCTCGGTATTGGGGGAAATTGGCGCCAGAAATCAGAGACTGGCGCCAGCTTTTAACTGTAGCGCTTGGCGCCAATACTGGCATCTGGCCCTATGACTAAAATGCTGGCGCCAAGCTCTGGCTCCTGACGCTACTTCCCACATGCCTCAGCAGCTTTCTGTGCTCGATAAAATTTTCTAGTTTCGCGCGGTGTTATTTCAGTCCTAGTTGTGAAAGATATTCCTCAAATTTCCTACGTGTAAAATCCTATGTTTTTAACTCAATACAGATGGTCTTTCCGATGATATCTTTTTTATGCATATGACAATAATGTTAATCAAAATTACGCACATGAAATACTTAGAACTTTTCGAGTCTCATCCACTCATTCTAAATCATTGCCGAAACAAATTTAGGAATTAAAATAGAAATCCTCCCCAGTGGAGTCGCCAAAAACTGTAGGGAATAATTTCAAGCCTTAAATCCCACTAGCTCGAACCCCACTGTGATCATACACTAAAGTACGGTGGCGTCCAAAAGGGAAGAAGATAGAGCAAAAGAGTCGTCAACAAGTTTTAAAGGAACTTGTAAACCGTTCATAGGATGAAGGTTACACCCCTTAACGATCCAAGAGATCGTCAACTCCATAAGGTCACGAACCAAATAAGGGTCCGGGGATGAAGGTACAAATCCAACCTAAAAGAGATTGAACCTGCCCTAATAATAGGCCTCTACTTTATTCTGATCGTATTCATGTGCGCTTTTTAATTAACATGCAATCAATATGATTAACCCTAAACCTGTTTATCTATGTTGGTTGAATATAATGCACAAATATACTATTATTGGCGATCACTTGAATTATAATCAAAGTTAAGATTATTAATTATCTTATTATGCATGATTACAAGTACCAATTCCCTTTAAACATGCATCAAAGGTGTGATAAAGCAATAAAGAATAAATAATGTATCAAGCAACATAATAAATAATCAATATCATGAATAATAATTATAATCATCATAATAAAATAATCATCATCAAAATAATAATAACCACAACAATTATAATAATTATCATGTTCATGTTAATATTAAAGCATAATAAAAATAGCAAGATCCTAGGCATGGTACTAACAAGATTAATAACAAACCCTAGCATGTCACTAAGCAATAAAAATCAAATCTTTAACCCTAACATGATACTAACAATCATAAATATTAGGAAGAACATAGGAAGCATCATAACAATCATATTTAATATTAAAATTAACCTAGACATGATATTAGGAATCATAACAATAATAATATAAACATGATTTCTACATCATAATATCAATTAAAACCATTAAAGCACTTACTTTGATGCCTCGTACCTCTTTCTAATAACAAAATACACACATTAGTAACTTTAAGGAAAATAATAATCAAAACAATTAAATTAAATAATTGAAATAGAGATTTGGGACCAAACCCTCAGAAATTAAACCTTTCACGTCTAGGGCGAAGACAACTTCGAATATGGCTAGGTGTTTCTAGATATTGCGAATGCGGAATTTTGTATGAAAAAGTAAGATAGAATTGAATGAAAGAATGCTGAAGAATTAATGATTGTTGATGAAATCTTGAGAATGAAGAGAATTCGTGAATGAAAACGGAGTTTTTGATACGATATTTATAGAGAGAATTAGCCAAAAAAGTTAAGAAACGCGTATCTTGCACCGCCGAGCATACGTCTCTGAAAGTAACCGATTGCTGTTGTTGTTTTGACGACCTCCTGCAAGCTAGAGAATGCCATCCTGCTTGAAAACCGCTACGCCCGTAACTCCTTCCAATATAGAAGATTGCTTCGCCTGAAACTATCCTCCTCCGCAATGATAATATTCCACATCCAAGGAAATACGATCGAAAATTGCTTCCCTTGAAACAATCCTTAGTTTTTTTTTTGTGACAACCCTCCACAATCTAGGGAACGCCATCTTTTTGTTTGTTTTGACGATCTTCCGCAATCTAGGGAACGCCGTCGATCAATGTTGCTACATCTTGAGCCTTTTCTTGAATCATAATGACAACTTTTCCAATCATAGCAAAAGTCGTCGAAGACTGCCCATCTCGTGCTATCTTCTCAAATCTTGGGTGACAACCTCCACAATCTTAGCGAATGCCGTCGAAGATCGCCCATCTCGTGCTATCTTCTCAAATCTTTTATGACAACCTCCACAATCTTAGCGAATGCCGTCGAAGACCGCCCATCTCGTGCTATCTTATCAAATCTTTGGTGACAACCTCCACAATCTTAGCGAATGTCGTCGAAGACCGCCCATCTCGTGCTATCTTCTCAAATCTTTGGTGACAACTTCCACAATCTTAGAGAATGCCGTCGAAGATCGCCCATCTCGTGCTATCTTCTCAAATCTTTGGTGACAACTTCCACAATCTTAGAGACGCTGTCGAAGACCGCCCATCTCGTGCTATCTTCTCAAATATTTGGTGACAACCTCCACAATCTTAGCGAATGCCGTCGAAGATCGCCCATCTCGTGCTATCTTCTCAAATCTTTGGTGACAACTTCCACAATCTTAGCGAACGCTGTCGAAGATCGCCCATCTCGTGCTATCTTCTCAAATCTTTGGTGACAACTTCCACAATCTTAGCGAACGCTGTCGAAGACCGCCCATCTCGTGGTATCTTCTCAAATCTTTGGTGACAACCTCCACAATCTTAGCGAATGCCGTCGAAGATTGCCCATCTCGTGCTATCTTCTCAAATCTTTGGTGACAACTTCCAGAATCTTAGCGAACGCTGTCGAAGACCGCCCATCTTGTGCTATCTTCTCAAATCTTTGGTGACAACCTCCACAATCTTAGCAAATGCCGTCAAAGATCGCCCATCTCGTGCTATCTTCTCAAATCGAAGACCAACACTTGTCGATCTTTAAAGCTCGCTCGAACTTTGCTTCCGCTATGCCTGTACGTCGGCGCTCTCGTTGCTTTGAACCTATACGTCGGTGCCTTTTCTACTTTTGAGCCAATGCCTAGGCTTTTTAAGCTAAGTGAGACGATCTTTCATCAGGTCAATCACTTATTTACTTTTGGAGAGGCTTCGAACTCCGTCGCTGCTGAAATATCTCTGGCGCCAAGAATTGATTTTGTCGCCGAACGCTGTGATAGGGTCTTCCCTTTTCTGCTGCACCTATATTCATTTTGACTATAGAACTTTGCCAATATTTTTAATCATCTTAGGGTTGACCTAAGGTTTAGCATTGCTTGACTCATTGACTAGACACGACTCAAGGTATAAACTTGATTCATGTGATTGACTGACTCGAGGTTGACTCAACTCGAAGTGTAATGACACATGTATTAGACTCAAATCAAAATGATATGACACGACATGACTCAGTGTGTACATGACTTGTGTGTGCATTGTAATGTGATCGTGCGACTCGAAAATGCAGAAAAGCAAAAATTTTCCGTCATTTTTGTGGAGAGTACTGACTTTCTCCCGAAAAAGAAAGACGCGAAAAAGAAAATCAAAAGTTTGAAGATGCATGTTGAATGAGCTTAGTCAAATGTTGTTTGATACTATCTCTCAAGGTGCGAGGATTAATCCATCCTAGGCTATCTCAACTGTTGACTCCATGATGAAAGTATTTAGGTAACTTAGGAACGGAGGCTAAGCACTTCGTACTTTGTGATGCAATGATGATTATGATTGATGAGCGATTTTGATATGACAAGGCATGCTTCAACATTATGATTTCATGACAAAGGGTTCCTAAGGGAAGTATATTTGGTCATGTATGTGTGTAGTGTGTGAAAGTGACACTAAAGCTAGGCCGCAAGAGCTAAATGTGTGGAAAAATATATTGAAAAGAGTCAAATGGTGGTGACTCTTAGGCTAGGCAAGCTAATGATATAAGGATCAAGCCCCCAAGTCTAGCTCTAAACGAATAGGGATGAGCATAGGGAATTCCTTGATATGATCATGGTGCAAGTGTGTGAATGTGAATATGAATGCATGTTTATTACGGCCGCACCTCGATGTGAGGTTGCCTACGTATCCGTTAGGAATCAGGCCGAACGTAGCTCTAGCCAAACCTCGCACAAGTGTGTGTATACCTCAAAAAGGTCTTTTAAGGGTTGTAACGTGGTTAGGCTAAAGGCTGAAGAAGAAGGGGATAAAGGCTCAAGACCCTAGATAAGCCCCCAAGGTGTGCAACCTCGCTTTTGAATCTTTGTATTTATGCTTGAGTTTCTACACTTTTTAGCTCTTTTTGCTTTAGCATTTATTTTATTTTTATAAGTGTGGGCAATCCCGATCATGCGGTCTATCACTCACTTGGCATTCATGTTTCTCAGACACGGTACCGAGCACTCGATAAGAGACGCAATCTGAGACGTGTTCTTATTGAAGATATTTTCATATCAAAGACATTGGAACACTTACCCTTTTGTACACTTGTTTTGTTTTTTTTATTATTGTTTATTTTTTGCTATTGCTTTCTTTTGAATTTGCTCAAGCTCTCTTTAGAATTGCATAAGTTGCACGTCATCCCATCCCAAGGTTAGGAAGATGTAGGTTGAAAAAAGATGGGTCTATCGTTAGACGAGGCTCAAAGTGGTTTTATGAAGAAAGGATGTGTAAATTGAAACGCGAAAGGAGATATGATGCGGCTACAAGGGGTGCCTCAAATCATTGGTATACCTTGTGCTTAGCTCGACATGGATTATTTTATTTTTTTTTATTTTTTGAATGCAATGTAATGAAATGATCATATGCAAGGAATTAAATGCTCATTTTATTAAGGGAAAAAGGAAAAATCTACAAAATTAATCTAAAGGAAAAGAAAAGGTGCATATGCTAGACTTATTGGGGAAAGAAAAGATGAAAAAGAAATAGAAAAAGAGGCCATGAAATCTTGTCGTTGAAGCTCGCCTCTTGTCTTGTGTTATTTGCTTTATCATCACTCACTCTTCTTGTTAACTGGAGGCATGGGAAGCTTGTTATTATCAATCAAATGTTGGATAGCCTCCTTTAGCTTCCAACAGCTCTCAGTAGTATGACCCCTACCTTGATGGTACTTGCAGTGTTCGTCTGGATTCCAACTAGGCAATCTCTTTTCAGGTGCGGGATCTTGAATAGGTCGAATGGGAGTAATGAGTCCTTTGGCATGGAGTCGATCGAAGGCAATATCGTAGCTCATCCCAATGGGGGTGAAGTCTTTCCTTAGTTGCTTCTTAGATCCTTGGTTATCCATGGCTAAAACTTAACTGAGATCAAAGGTACTAACATTGTTACTAGAGTGGGCGTTTTCGGAAGAAGAAGGATTGTCGTTCTTCTTTCCTTTCCAGCCACCGTGGTTACTATTGTTAGTAGCTTTTTTCTTTGCAAGGTCATCTTCGATTTCAATTCCGATGTCATAAACGGCCTTGAAAGTATTCAAATTGTGTTGATATTTTAGGTGCTTCGAATACTTTTCTTGGAGATTCTTGATAAACATCCTCACATATTCCTTTTCGGTGGGGACCTCAATCATCTTGGCGGAAGTTTCCCTCCATTTATTAAAGAAAGAAGTAAAGCCTTCATTTTCTTTTTGTCTTAGCATCTCAAGTTGTCTATGATCAGTTTCAACTTGGATATTGCACTTGTACCTATCAACGAAAGCGTTTGCTATCGATTCCCAGGTAGAGGTTTTCTCCTTGTCAAGGGAGAAGAACCATTGTTGGCAAACGTTTTCAAGAGATAGTGGGAACAAAGAGGGGAAAACCGTCTTATCGATACCCTTAATGGTCATTATAGTTTCAAAAGCTCTTAGATGGAAGTAAGGATTATCTGTTGCCTTGAATTTTGGGATGTCGTTGGCATTGAACTTCTGCAGAAGAAGTTCCTTGTCCAGCGAGACCCCTTGCGAACTCATGCCCTGAAATTTATAGTCACTAGATAGCTTACTTAGACTCTCTTGCATGAGATCCATCCGTTGTTGCTTCACGGGATCATCGACCTTAAGTGTGAGGAGCTTCAATGTTTCAGTCATGGTAGCGAATTGGTTCCTAAGCTCATTGACTTCTTCTTGAGTTGCCATTATCTTCTTAGCCTTCCTCTTTTGACGAATCGGTTTATCAAAAAGCGAGACTTGAATAAAGAGGTTGTCCTTGATTAATCGCCCTTCTCTCCTCGACCAAGTACTGTGGAAAAGGAATTTGGGGATACTTATTGTTAATTATTTGACTCAAACTTTATTAAACATGCAAGGGATGGAGGAGGTGAAGAAAGATGGAAGAATGTGAAGAAAGATTTAGATGGAGGGATATGAAGAATTAGGAGTAGAATGTACCCCAACTCAAATGACGGAAAAGACCGACTTATGCATGAACCTAAGACATGGCCATGGTGATGTGTACTCAAAGTGTGTGCTAAGACTAGTGAGTGTAGGTGACATGTTAAGACTCGTGTCATGACCATGTGGTTAGACTATGTGACCAAGACTCGATTAATGACCTGACAAGGTGTTATTGACAGCGGAAATAACCGAATTAATTAGCAAACTGGTTAATTAGACATTAGGTGATGACTCGACAAATAATCCGAACTGTCGGCCAAGCGACAGGACTGGCGTCACAATATGGTGATTGACGCCAGACTTTTTAGTAAATGTCTGACGCTACACACCATACAGTGGCACTACAGCTCAGATTTTGGCACCAATATTGGAGCCTCGGTCTGGGACTGTTTTCGGTATTATTAGTCAACTGGGGTATGCCTAAAGTCGTACTAGGTCGACTCCGATTAAAAGAAGAAAAAACTTTATTGACTCAAATTAATTAATTAATTAATTAATTAATTAGGCAAAGTTCTTTAAGTCATTAATTATAATCTCAACACAAATCAACAAACGGTTAAGAGGAACATAGAATATATATGCACAACAAATAATGCACTATTAGTCAAGTAGGCACAATATGATGCAATGAGTTCGCAACCTAACCATGGCTCTAGTTCTCTAAAGTTCAGGATATGGTTTCGTCAAATAGGGTCCATGGTTAATTGTCCAGATGCACCGCGTAGAGGCCTAATCGTGAAGGGTTAACGCGTGTGGATAGGACACCGCGAGTTTTTAGAAAAAACTCGCTTCCATGGTTTAGTGAATTCAACCTCTCAGATGTACCCTTTGTTGCCAGGAGCGTTCAATCGGGTAGATAGAGCATGAATTCCCAGAGGGTTATGTCCATATGTAGAACACTTATGGGTTTCAGAAAAGTGAGAAAAAAATTCAATAAGGAAGTAGGATCGAGCAAACAATACGAAAAACTGGTAGAAATTAGAACGCATATTTTTGGTTCGGTATTGGGGGAAATTGGCGCCAGCAAACAGAGACTGGCGCCAACTTTTAACTGTAGCGCCTGGCGCCAATATTGGCGTCTGGCGCAACAGCTAAAAGTGTGGCGCCAAGCTATGGCCCTTGACGCTACTTCCCACATGCCTTAGCAGCTTTCTGTGCTCGATAAAATCATCCAGTTTCGCGCGGTGTTACTTTAGTCCTAGTTTTGAAAGACATTTCTCAAATTTCCTACGTGTAAAATCCTATGTTTTTGACTCATTACGGATGGTCTTTCCAATGAGAACCTTTTTATGCATATGACAATAATGTTAATCAAAATTACGCACATGAAATACTTAGAACTTTTCGAGTCTCATCCACTCATTCTAAATCGTTGTCGAAACAAATTCAGGAATTAAAATAGAAATCCTCCCCAGTGGAGTCGCCAAAAACTGTAGGGAATAATTTCAAGCCTTTAAAAATCCCACTGCTTGAACCCCACTGTGATCATACACTAAAGTACGGTGGCGTCCAAAAGGGAAAAAGATAGAGAAAAAGAGTCGCCAACAAGTTTTTAAGGAACTTGTAAATCGTTCATAGGATGAAGGTTACACCCCTTAACGATCCAAGAGATCGTCAACTCCATAAGGTCATGAACTAAATAAGGGTTCGGGGATGATGGTACAAATCCAACCTAAAAGAGATTGAACCTGCCCTAATAATAGGCCTCTACTTTATTCTGATCGTATTCATGAGCGCTTTCTAACTAACATACAATCAATAGGATTAACCCTAAACCTGTTTAAACTATGTTGGTTGAATATTAATGCACAAATAAACTATTATTGGCGATCACTTGAATTATAATCACAATTAACCCTAACAAGATTATTAATATCTTATTAAGCTTGGTTGCAAGTACCAATTCCCTTTAACACGCAATAAAAGTGAGCAAGCAATAAATAATATAAAATAATATGCACATCAAGCAACATCATTAATAATAATAATATCAATCATAATCATAATCATGTTAAAGCATAGCAAGATCCTAGGCATGATACTAACAAGATTAATAACAAACCCTAACATGTCACTAACAATAAAAATCAAATCTTTTGCCCTAACATGATACTAACAATCATAAATATTAGGAAGAAAATAGGAAGCATCGTAACAATCATATTTAATATTAAAAATATCCTAGACATGATACTAGAAATATCATAATAACAATATAAACATGATATCTACATCATAAATCAATTAAAGTACTTACTTGGATGCCTCGTACCTCTTTCTAATAACAAAATACACACGTTAGTAACTTCAAGGAAAATAATAATCAAAACAATTAAATTAAATAATTGAAATAGAGATTTGGTACCAAACCCTCAGAAATTAAACCTTTAACGTCTAGGGCGAAGGCAACTTCAAATATGGCTAGGTGTTTCTAGATCTTGCGAATGCGGAATTATTTATATTAAAAATAAAAGAATTAAAGGAAGGATGAATAAAAGTTAAGAATTATTGATGAAAGAGATGAAGATGATGAAAAGAATTGAATTGATGAATAATTTTGTGATGAAGAGAGTTGATTATTGGTCAATGAATATTGATCATTGGTGAATGATGGTTGTAGATGATGAATGAAAACGGAGTTTTAAATACGATATTTATAGAGAAAATTATCCAAAAAAGATAATTTATCAAAAAACAGAGTCTGAAGACCACAAAATCACCTTGGCGCCAGCCCTGGCTCATTGGCGCCAGGACCAGTGGCTAGCGCCAGGCGCCAATGGCTGGTGTCTGGCGCTAATCCTGGTTCCAGGCGCCAAGGCCTGGGGTTGGACGCCAAATTGGATTTCAACACGTTTTCGAAAATCTGATAAATTTCCCGTACTGGAAGATAAAATAATATAATTTCAGTCGAAAATGCTATTTGATCTTGATTAAAACTCTGAAGAATCCTAATTGAATTAAGAATGATAAGACCTTCTAGAATGTTCTAGAAGACTAAAACCATTCCTAATTTCATTAGGAATGATAACTCATATTAGGCCCTCCCCTAGATCATTGGACCGTACTTAAAGCTCAAACCGGGCCCAGTTTAGTAAATAGGCCATAACTTCCTCAATATTCATCGGAATTGGGCTTATAGTATAGGAAAAATTGCCCAGAATAATCCCACCTTTGCCTCATCCGCCCAAAATAATCCCACCTTTTGATTATTTTTTAATAATCCGACCTTTGATATCAATCCGCTGAAAATGGTCCTAATCGGTCATGCTACATGTTATAGCAAGTTATATGCCACGTGTCGGACTGTGATTGGTCAAAAAAAAAAGTTAAATATTTTTATGAATTTTTTTTTTTAAAAAAAAATCTAAAATCCGGCCACCGGCCCAAACCACCTTCCCGCCGGCTAAATCCCATGCCCTGTGAATCCGGCCACTCTGACCCACTCTCCAGCGCCGGCGTGGTCGCCGCGACCAAGACCATCCCCCTCCCCTGAACCATCAACCCCCTCCTCTCCCCACGAAAAACCACTAAAAACACCCTCCACCCTCGAAAACCCCTTCTCCGACCCGATTCCGACCCCTCTCCCCTTTATCCATCTCCATCCCGAGCTCCTTCCCCTTCCCCCGCCTCGAATTCCCCCTTCCTCACCTTCCTGTGCTCCGATTTTGGTCACCCTTTTCAAAGCAACCACCCTCATCAATAGCGACGACATTTGCGGTGGCTGGGGCTGCAATTCATCGGTGGTGGCTGGGGCTTCAGCGGTGTATGGGGATAGAAATTGGCGGTGGTCGGGGCTGCAATTCAGCGGCGGTGGCTGGGCCATCAAATCGACGGGGTTAGGGGAGGGGGTGGTTGGGGGCTGCCATTTTTTTTTGTTTTTTAAAAATAAATTTTTTTAATTAAAAAATTTAGACAAATCTTGTGGTGACACGTATGCTTTAAACAAAAAATAAATAAAATTTACCTATTTAACAAGTTACCGGTCACTTGGGACCGTTTTTAGCAGATAGACATTAAAGGTCGGATTATTAAAAAATAATCGAAAGGTGGGATTATTATGGGCGGATGAGGCAAAGGTGGGATTATTCTGGGCAATTTTTCCTATAATATGTCGTTGGAAAGGTCTTTGCAAGTCCCATCCAACTACACCACTATTGGACCCATATCATGGAGCGGTTTTAAACTGGATTGGCTGTTTTCTTGAAATAAAGTTTTCAAAAACAGAGAGAAGAGAAAAGAAATAAAACTTTCCGCAACACTAGACCTTTCCACACTTTCGTTTCATTCGATTATGATTCGATGTGAAAGGTACTCATCACCGGGTTTGGTTTTGGGGAGACACAAATGGGTGTCTACAGAAATAAAACAGAAAAGGGTGTGTATTGGAAGAACTGGAGCACTTTAACTAAAGTAAAGGATAAGGGTGGCCTTGGTATCTTAGATGCTCGGTTTTTTAATCAGGCTCTACTTGCAAAACTGGGGTGGAGAATTATTCAGGACCCAGTTTCCTTGATAAGCAAAGTTTTTGGCAACAAATATGGGATTTGCAAGGGAACTTTATTTGATGGAACATGGGAAAAGAAAAAGGTTGGCTCTTGGGGCTGGAATGGCATTAAGTGGGGGTTACAAATCATAAAAGATGGGTGTGCTTGGTCCTTAGGTGATGGGTGCTTAGCTAAAATTCACCATCCATGGTTAAATGGATTAACACCTGTATGGAACGATCAAATTACTCCCACAAATGAAAAAGTTGAATGGCTAAAAAAAGAGAATGATGAGCGGGACTTGGACAAGTGCAAAGAACTTTTCTCAGAGGTCACTATCAAAGAAATCATGAATGCTCCTATCTTGGATTCAGGCTGGGAAGACTCCATTTTCTGGAAAGGGAATAATACTGGTTGCTACACAGTCAAGAGTGGTTACAGAGCTATTGACGATGCTAAATCTAACAGTCACACTACTCATCACCAACTCGAGACACACAAGTATAGGTGGAAGAGGCTTTGGAAGCTTGCTGAAACTCTCAAGCAAAAAACGTTCCTTTGGAAGATTCTAAATGGAGCCTTGCTAGTGGGTAGTGAAAGAAAAAGAAGGAATTTGGGGGACAGACACCACTGCCCTCTATGCTGGGATAGAGAAAGCCAAGACAACATTCACCTTGAGACTCTAGAGCATCTTTTCAGAGATTGCAGCTTTGCAAGTCATGTATGGAGAGGCTGCAATTTAGGCCTAAATGTTGCTTTCCAAAGTAACATTCCAATTGCAGACTGGATTAGCAATTGGCAGAGGGTCCTTGGAAGAAAAGATAGTAACATGGAAAGAAGCTATAATATTTTTCTGGCTGGGTTAGAAAGCATCTGGGAAGCTAGAAATAATGCTATCTTCAATAACTCAAGAATTAATCCTTTAGGTGTAATCAAGAAGATGGAGCACAGGGTCACAATTGCTGCCAGGAATCTCTCAAACCAAAGCAAAGATAAGGTTCAAGTCTGTGATGATGACTCAAGTAAGCCACCTGGCTTCGGTGATTACTACAGGGAAGGACATCAGCTATCAGGAACTTTGTTCCTTGTTGGTAGAGCCAGTGACTGTACCTCGGTTGGATTGAGAGTGGAGAAAAAGATAGGCCCATGTAACTTGATAAACTGGTACTGGCAGCTGAAGGATAACGAGCTGACTCTAATTCATGGGGAGGAAACAAGGAAGCAGGGCAATGGAATTGCTAATATGCTATGTGCTATCTGCAAAGGAATGGAAGCTGCTCTCAATAACGGTATCAGGCACTTGCAGGTTCACTGCCAACACTCTCGAGCTGCAGGGTGGATTCAAGGATGAACGACAGGGATGCAAAGTATCAAGATGTGGCAACATCAAATTGAAAAACTTATGCCTTCTTTTCACTGCTTATCTATTAATAGTTCTAATGTTGGGGACTAGTCCCTTTGTTCTAGCTATCAAAAGAAAAAAAAAAGATAAAAATTACTTACACCACAAAACACTACCTTATTGGACATCAATCGTCTAGCACTAAGGTTTTCTGTTGTTTACATCGTCTAGAACTAAGGTTTTCTATCAAGCTGTGTTTTACATAATAATTACATCTCAATAATTATTCAAGATGGATTGTTGGTTGATTGATATTATTTTTAACTTTAAGCTTTAGTATCCATTGATGAATTATTGAAATGATCATAGAAATGATTTAGGAAGTATTGGAGTTGATCAATCGAACATGAATTATAAAGGTTATTTACTTGGCGCTAGATAAACTTACAAGAAGCCCAAAAAAAAAAAACAAAAAAAAAACAACTCAGTAGGTGATTGAGTTTTGTCGTAAACTATGAGTCTATGGAGTAATAAAGGGATTTGTCATACTTTTAATGTGTTTGATTTTTTTTTACATCAAGGTGTTTGATTTGTCGATTGTAATTGAATTTGTAATTTTGAGTTGTCAATTATGTTATGATTTGTCAAATTGATTCTTTTTTCTTTTGTAATCATTTACTCGCTAGAGATATAGTAGTATGACTTCTCAAGATGACAATAGTCTCTTAATTCTTTGTTTATAGTCTCTTATCGGACGATAGGGGTAAGTCGACCCTGGAAAAAACCGACTGGGCCCAACGTGACTCCGCCCGTCCAAAGAGTCCAAAAATCTGATTGGCTTGAGGCCTCTATGTCGGCCAGTGACCAACCTAGGTGCACAGGTGAGGAGGGTGACGAGCCTGCACCGCCTCCTCCATTCATCTTCAAGCCACTTTCTCTTCCGAGCTTCTCAGACGGTTAGCTTTAACAACTTTTCACACTCTTTTCTTTTTAATTTTACTTGCTTAAGCTAAACTCTTTTTCGCCCGTGCGCCGATATTACGGAGGAGATGAACATGAATATGCCCGACAAGTCTCTTACTGGGGCGGACAGAAATGCCATGAGAGAAGCCATGGCCAGGGCTGTCCGAGCAGCGAGACAAGCTGCGGGGGATTCATGAGGGCTTCCTCGGCCCTATGATTAATTGCAGCGCTGAGGTAGCTTTTCCCAACTCTCATACATAGAATATTTTTCATGTTTATTTTGCTAACTTATATTGTCTTGTACACAGCTCTTCCTGTGGCTGACAGCCTTCCTTGAGTGGAAGGATAAAGAAAATGAAAAGCTGAAAAGAGCCTGGGAGAAGGTCCAAAAGGCCCAGGACACCGTTACTGGGTTGTCGTCCAACGCACTTATTTTTAGACCTAGATCAACGCGTTGTTCGACAAGGCGGCACGACAAGCTGAAGATATGGTCAACCTGGGCAAGGCTCTCGAACAAGAGACCTTGGCCAGGGAGACCATAAGACAAGAAAAGGATCAGGCTGTCCTGGACGGCCAGCGCTGGAAAGAAGGGTTCAAGGCCTCTGAGAAGATGAAAAGCGAAGTGACCCTCACCTAAAGGAATATGAAAGAGGCCTTGGATGAGGCGGACGCTCTCCGGGCCGAGGTAGAGACTTTAAAGAAGTCCGTTGAGGACTTAACCCAATAGCTGAAAACACCTCGGTCCCCTAGTGCAGAAAAAGTCGTCCGTATTGAGAAAAATACTGAGGATAGGTTGAAGATCCACTTCTTCAAAGAATTTGAGCTCATGGTGTATGAAGGTGAGGCCGCCTACTATCAGGAGCGCTTCACCAAACGCCTTAACTTCGTCTGGCTTAAGGAAGAGGCTAAGAAGGCCGGCCATCCTTCTCCCGAGCTGAACGTTACACCAGCTACCTCAGAAGATGCGGAAGATAAGGAGGGGGCGGACGGAGCTGAGGGAAAAGAGGAAAGCAAAGGAGAGCCCGCTGATGATATATCCCTCCTTGCCTCCGAGGAGCCCGTCCAAAGCCAAGATCCAGCTAAATAGAGTCTAGGCCGTACCCTGATTTTAACTTTTCATTTATCTTCTTTTGTTGAACAATTTTTCTTTTTTATTAAGTGCCACCTTTTTTGAGCGGTTTTTTGTATTATATTTTGCCACCTTTTGAGCGGTTTAATTAATGCAAGTTTTGCCGCCTTCTGAGCGGTTTTCCATTTAATCTATTTTGTACTTAGAAAATTTTGCATGTTTTCCCATTTTTACGCTTTTGTATGTGGGGGGGGGGGGAGTATGCCCCTTTATTCGGCGTTCACCTAGTCCATATTCTGAATGGTTTGATTGACTTGATAGTTTTTATACCTCTAAGGGTATGACTACTACCAAGTTAATCAAAATCATAGTAATGATTGCCCTTAGACTAGGTGAAACGCCAAATCAACTACTATTGCGGCCGTATTGCAGACCTCATGTGAGCCTCCGTTAAATCTATCGCTCGGACATACTCAAGAAATTTTAAGTAATATCTCAACTTTGAAAATTTCTAAGTTTGGAAGGGCTATTTTGCCTAGGTATTCCCTTGCCCTCATTTATGAAGGTAAATATCCTTGACGGATTTAGGGTACCTTGTGCCTTTATCCGTCCGTCCCAATGGGAGACGAACGTCTGTCTGTACTTATCAAAGTATATATTATTTTTGCAGTCTTTGTGACCGTTTTGCTATATCTTAAATAATTTCGTTTAGCTTTAATAAGCCGTGTTTCTATGTTGCAAGCAGCATTGTTATGGCTTTTACTCGGCCTTTAGTTCAATTAACAGGGACGTACGCATGTAAAAACAAATAGCTCAATAAGATAACAATGCCTGACTTTCATTAATTTTGTCAAGATTACATTGTTGGGACGTACGACTTAAATTACAAGGCTCGGTCATCAAGACCTAGCTGTATATACAGCTTTTTGGCTAAGTACAAAAACTTCTAAACATGATTTTTTTGAGATTGTCCGTGTTCCATGTACGCGGAATTGGAAGAGTGTTCAAGGCTTCGAGACGGTAAGTGCCATCTCCGACTTCTTCACTAATTCGATACGAGCCTTCCCAATTTGGGGCTAGTTTTCCATCTTCACTTGCTCGACCTACAACCTCCATTTTTCTCAGTACCAGATCTCCCATTTTTAGCGGACGCTTTGACACTCGGCGATTATATTCCCTTGTCATCCTCAAGCGATAAATTTCGTGCCTAAGCGCCGCATTGCCCCTGACCTCTAGAAGGAAGTCCAGGGCAGTCTTCATGACCTCCCAATTTGCTGTTTCATTGTATAACATCACCCTGAGAGTAGGCTCGTACATTTCAATTGGGAGAACTGCCTCAGTGCCATAGACCAAAAAGAATGGGGTTTCTCCTGTCGAACTCTTTCCTATTGTTTGTATGGACCATAATACATTAACCAGCTCATCAGCCCATAAGCCGCCTGCTTTTTCAAGCTTGCATTTGATACCATTGGAAATCAACTTGTTATATGCTTCCACCTGGCCGTTGGCTTGCGGTCGGCCGACTGAGGCAAAGAAATGAGCTATGCTCTGGTCTCCCAACCATTCCTTGAGTTGAGGTGTTTCGAACTGGGGTCCATTGTCAAACACCATTGACTAAGTTACGCCAAAGCGAGTAATTATGCTCTTCCATACAAAAGCTGACACATCCGTCCACTTAATGCCCCGAACGGCCTCGGCTGCTACCCATTTTGTGAAGTAGTCTACTGCTACAAACACATATCGCCTTTGGCCAGATGCTGGTGTGTACAGACCTAAGATGTCCATCCTCTATTTAGCAAAGGAGAGCGGACTACTTATGGCCGAAAAACTGTTAGTTAGGGGATGGATTAAGGTTGCAAATCTCTGACACTTGTCACATTTCTACACCATTTTCATGGCGTCCGACTTTAAGCTTGGCCAGTAGTACCCTTGATGGGTGACCTTTTCAGCCAGTGCTCGTCCTCCAATGTGGGAGCCGCACTGCCCCTGGTGAAGGTCGTCCAACACATCATGCCCCTTTTCAGGAGTAATACACTTCATGTACGGCTTCACAAAAGCTTTCTTAAACAACTCCCCTTGCTTCATTTCAAACCAGGTCGCCCTCTTTTTCATCAGCCAGCTCTCTTTAGGATCTGTCGGGAGTAATCCATCCCTTAGATAGGAAATGATTCTGTCCATCCAAGTAGAGCTTCTATCAATGGTTTATATTGGCTCGGCATCAATACTCCTCTTTTCTTTCACTTCCCAAAACACTGATCTGGAAGGATCACATGATGCCGAGGATGCTAATTTTGAGAGGGCGTCCGCTTGATGATTAGACGAACGGGGAACTTGTGGCAGAGAAAAATGCTCTAGGCCCTTGGCCTCCTCTTTGACGACCTTCAAGTATTTCATCATGGCCGGCTCCCTTGCCTCAAAGTCGCCATTCACCTGGCCGACTACCAGCAGGGAGTCAGAGCTCACATCCACTTTTGTTGCTCCTGCCGCCTTACACATTCTAAGGCCTGCCAGGAGAGCTTCATACTCGGCCTCGTTGTTAGAGGCTTGAAACTGAAATCTCAATGCATACTCAAACTTATCCCCCTCGGGAGATGGACAAATAATTCTAGCGCCATATCCGGTCCCTGTTGCACTACCATCTATAGACAACTTCCATATCTGGTCTCCGGACGGCTGATAGGGAGGGGTTTTCGAGGGTGGGGAGGGGTTTTCACAGGTGGCTGTGCTTCTAGGGAGGGGTTTTCGAGGGTAACGGAAGGAAAGGGGTGGCTAGGCGGCGGTTTCCGACAGCGGGGGAGGGGTTTTCGGGGATGGGGCAGATTTTTCGGCGGGATAGGGTGGGGGGTGTGGTGTTTCTAGGGCTGGGCATGGGTGGTTTGTGGGTTTTTTTTTATAGCCAATTATAGGCTGACACGTGTATCGGTAACCTACTACATCAGGTTGGATGACCTGTTGGGTGCAATAGAAATTAATACCCTATAAAGTTGGGAGTGATAGATAATAATTGAAAGTATGGATTAATTTAGGCGGACGAGGTAAAGTTCAAATTAATGGGAGAAATTTGAGACATGTTCATATCAAAGACATTGGAACACTTGCCTTTAGACATTGTTTTATTGTTGCTTTGCTGCGTTTTTTTTTTTTTTTTTACTTGCTTTTTGAATGTTATACAATTACACATCTTCCAATCCCAAGGTTAAGTGAATGTGGGTTGAAGAAATGAAGGCCAAACGTTAGACGAGGCTCAAAATGGTTGCAAAGGTGCCTCAAGTCATTGGTGTACCTTGGGTTTAGTTCGGTAATTGATTTTTTATTTTTTATTTTTTTATTTTTTTTTTAGAATGAATGAATGAAAAAATCTATGTTCGAGATGTGAAGGAAAATTGCTCATTTTATTAATGGAAAAGGTGAACGAAACACATGAAACATATAAAAAAAATTCAAAGTGGAAAACCTATGCTAGACATGAATGGGGGAATGGAGATGAATGATAAAGAAAGAAATCATGAAATCTTGCACGAAGGATCTGTGTGCCTTGTATTCATTACTTCTTGCCGCCTGGATGGACAGGAAGTTTGTTTGCATCCATCAAGTCTTGAATGACGTCCTTCAAATTCCAACATTGCTCCGTAGTGTGGCCCCTTCCTTGATGGTACTTGCAATGGGCATTGGGATTCCATTTGGCGCTCCTTTCTTCAGGTTTTGGCTCTGGAAATGGTCCAATAGGTGTTATCAAGCCTTGACCGTAAAGGCGATCAAAGGCCGCATCATAAGTCATTCCTAAAGGAGTGTAAGTTCTTTTCTTCTTGGGCAATGGAGCATCAAGAGCTAACACTACATTGATATCAACTTGGCTTATATTGTTGGTAGTATTTTCGTGCTTAGAAGACGAAGAAGAAGGATGGTCGTTCTCCTTGTTTTTCCAAGTGTTATTATTGTTACTACCAGCAGTCTTTATTAGCTCATCCTCGATATTGATGCCGATGTCGTATACAGCTTCGAAAGTGTTCAGTGGAAGAAATTTGAGATGTTCCCTATATTTATGAGTCAGATTTTGAATAAAGAGGCGAACCATCTCTTTTTCTTTGGGAGGATCTACCAAGAGTGAAGCTGTTTCCCTCCACCTGTTCAGGTAAGCGGTGAAGCCTTCATTCTCTTTCTGTTTGAGAATGGAGAGTTCACGTTCAGAAGTTTTGGTTTGAATGTTACACTTGTAACGATTCATGAAACTATCGGTGACATCTTCCCAAGTCGCAGTATGCTTGGCATCTAAGGAATAAAACCATTGTTGGCAAGCATGTTCTAAGGAGAGAGAGGGAACACCGTAGGGAAGAGTTTTACGTCCAATCCCTTAAGAGCCATGGTTGCAGAGAATGCCTTCAAATGGAATATTGGATTGTCAGTAGGCTTGAACTTTGGAATATCAGCAGTGGAGAACAGTTCACGGAGTCTGTCCTTCACATCCAAAGGAGTGGTAGGTCGTTCCACATAAATGAAATCCTCAGAGATCTTACTCATTTGTTCCTTCAGTTTGTCAAGGGTGGAAACAAAGACCTTGTTTTGTTCCATGGTAGTGACCCTAGTGGTAAGGGTTTGAATCATGGAAGACAGTGCCTCAATGGATTTGTTGATGTTATCAATGTCTTCTTTAGTGGCCATTGAAAGGTGATAAGTAATGTGGAGATGGCAAAGTTCTCTTTGAACGCCTATTAGATCTGATAGATTGTTGCGTTAACGACTCGAACCGTATTAATCTATCCTTGTTCCTTGACCAAGTACTGTGAAATAAAATAATTCACTTAATTGTTTGACTCATTGCTCGAGATAGGAAAGGAAGAAAAAAAAAAGACATTTGAAAACAGGTGAGAAAACTCCAATAATTTATTATTATGACGAAATAAGGATGCATGAACCTAGTATACGATCATAAACGACCTGGTGCACGACTCGAATCGAAACATAAAGAAAGTGTGTGAACTATACTTGACTCGTGAGTGACTAAGTGATGTTATAAGACTCGTGGTATGATAGTATGGCTACACATGTGGACAATAACCAAAATGACTGACGCGAGGACCAAATTAACAAGGAAGACTTAACTGGACTTATTTCAAGGGCACCGTGACACAGAAAACTGTACCGTGTCACGGTACAAACTGCCGTGATGCGGTGGTTTTTCTTTTTTTTTTTTTTTTTTGGAAATACACCGTGTCACGGTGGAAATTTTCGTGACACGGTGAACTTTCCCGTGCCACGGTAAACATTCCCGTGCAACGGTGGATGCTGACGTGGCACGGGATTTTTTTTTAATTACTAAGTGAGTACGATCCATTGGCAATCGTTAGTCATAAAATAATCCACCATAGACAAAGAAAGATCGTTAAGGTTAGGATCAAAACGACCAAACATAAAACATGTAGGCACAATGATGCAAAGAATAGTTCGCAATCTAAGGTCAAGTTCTACGTTCGACTATGGTCAAGTTTATTTGGTGTCAATAGGGTACCATGGTTAAGAGTTTGGACGCGTTAGCAAGGCGGCCTCCCTTGAGGGTGTATGCCAACGGGCGGCTCCTCGAGTTCGTGATGAAATCGAACTCGACTCCATGGTTTGGGTGGATTTAATAACTCGGATGAACCCTTATTTCCATGAGCGTTTTTGGGTTGATAGAGCTTAAATCCCCCGGGGCTAAGACGTATGTAGAACACATACGTTTTTTCAGAAAAATCAAAGGAAGTTGACTGTGAGAAGAGAAAATAAGCCACCGGACTGATTTTAGGACTGCCATGACACGGCAAAAATTCCCGTGCCACGGTACTGTGCACCGTCAGACGGTGCACTGTACCATGACACGGCAGATTTTGCCGTGGCACGGCAGTCAGAAGATTTGACTGGTGCCCTGTTTTCCTTCGTGCGCAACCAAGTTATCCAATTTTTCCTACGGGACAGACCTGAATGCGACGTTAAAACGTCTATGCAGATGCAAAAATGCCAAATTAATCACAGGAATATTTTTTCAAGAATCTTTCAAGTCTCATCTACTCATCTTAATTAAATACCGATCACTCAAATCGATAAATAATCAAGAATCCTCCCCAGCGGAGTCGCCAAATTGTAGGCGTCGCTCGAAGTGCGCCTACGTAAAAAGCATGTGTGAATATGCTTGGCACTCATAGGAAGTGGGAATTGACATTACGATTAGGGACAACGATTAGGGACAAATAAAGTAGGGAGCCGCCAACAAGTTTTTAAGGAACTTGTAAACTGTTCACGGATCATAAAAGGCAACCACGATAAAGGGACAACGAAGGCAACAACGATTGACCCGTGAAGGTTACACCCCATTTATAATCCATGAGATTACTAACTCCATATGGTTCAGAACCACAAAAGGAGGATCGGGGATGATGGTACGAAGTGAGTCATGGAGTCACATTCGCCCGTATTGGCCTCTACTCGATTCTTATAGTGAAAAATGATTCCTGCGATCTCAAAGGCATACAAACAAAGATTCAATTTGCTCTAAACTATTATTAAGCTAAATTGGTTGAATATTAATGCACACATATAATTCTAAAATATTTTTTATCACTTGAATTAATTAACAAGATTAAAAAGGATCCTAAACCGGTTGTCCAAATTATCTTATTAGGCGTGATTTTCAATTACACATTCCCTTTAAACATGCAATATGGTGATCAATAAATATAATAGAACAAACATTAATATTGGAAGAAATTTAACAATAATATCATTAGTCAAATCAAATATAAATAAACCTAATCATGATATTAGCAATATAAAAATAATAAGTAATAAAATTAATTAATTACTCACATTCCGCGCATTCCTTTGAATTGCTACATCATGAATAAATTGTTAGTAACTTCAATAAAAATATAAATCAAACGGAAATTAAATTAAATAAATGTAGAGTTGATTTGGTCCAAACCCTCAGTAATTTGTACCTTTCACGCCTTGGTTTAAGGACGGAACCTCGGGTTAAGTATAGGCTCCTTGGAGTGCTTAAGGGAATTATTATGGAAGAATAAGGAGGCTAGAAATTAGGTTAAAGAGGGATAAGAGGATGATTTTTGGTGCAAGGTGAGAGAGAATGATTATTGATGCCCCGTACATCAGAAATGAGGGGGTATTTATAGAGAAAATGTGCTGAGGGAGCACACGGAACCCTAAAATGATACAAACCCTAAAAAAGTATCCCGTGACACGGAAAAGTGTACTGTGACACAGGAAATCCCACCGTCAGGCGGGAAACTTTCCCGTGACACAGTACAAATTTGCGTGTCACGGGAAATATTTAGGTTACGGGAAGTGAAAACGCGTTTAGGTATTACGCGGAGAAAACACGGAGAAATCTCGTGGCACGGTATATGCACCGTGACACGGGAAAAAATGCCGTGACACGGCATTGTCCACCGTGGCAAAGTGCAGTATGCCATGTCACGGTGTAAAAAGTACGCGGAAATTACACGGAATGGGCACCGTGACTCGGGAAATTGCACCGTGACACGGTGCAAAATCCCGTGACACGGGAGAAAATTGTGCAGAAATACTAAAATGGGCACCGTGTCACAAGAATCAGCCCCGTGACACGTCAGCTTTTGCCGCGTCGCAGCATTTTTGCTGCTGCGCGGTAATTTCAGTTTTTTACCCGTTTATAAAATAATCATAACTTTTGATCCGTAACTCAGAATAAGGCATATAATATATCATTGGAAAGCTTATCAAGTCTACTTTCCAACCCTATTATAATCAAGTCAAAATCATATTTATATTTTATGATATGGACGTTTTAGTTGAAGGGTGTCGGGTTTAGGCCGAGTTTAGTGTTTTGCTCATATCTTTTTCGTTATAGCTCGGAATTGGGCTTATGATATATGGTTGGAAAGCTTATTTAAAGGCCTATCCAAAAAAATAATAATTAGATCAAAATTGTATAGCCATAAAATCAGTTTCTCTCAGTTTTGCGATGTGGACACGAAAAGTGGAAAATAGGTTATGGTTTAGGGAAATGAGCTGGAAATTGGATTGGTTCATGAAATATATTGGATAGAACATGGATTTAAGCACTCCAAATATTAAATACTCAACTCGACCAATAATGGTGGTGAAAGGTGTTAATCAACGGGTTTGGTTTTGGGGAGACATTTTTAGGTGTCTACACATCACCATCCTCGTAAACCCCTCCCCAGCAGCCCAGCCATAAAATCGGCCATAAAACGCCAAAATCGGCGACAATCAGCCAAGACATCAGCGACATTTAGCCACGAAATCGGCCACAAATGGTCGAAATCGGCCGGTTTAGGGTATTCAGCCCCAACATCGGCCATTTTCGGTTATTTGTGGCCAACATTGGCCATTTTCGGCCATCGGTGGTTGTGGTGTGGTGTGCGTCAGTGGTGTTCGTGTGGTGGTGGATGTGGGGCAGCTGCTGGGTTGGTTTTATTTATTTATTTTTTACAGTTTTTTTATAATTATTTTCTCTATTCTTCTCAACTAATTACATATTGACACGTGTGCAAAAAAAATAATTCACAAATATTTACCTGATTTACCGGTTGCAAGTCATTTGGGTGCAATAAAAATTAATACCCCCTAAAGTTGGGAGTGATAGATAATAATCAAAAGTACGGATTAATTTGGGCAGATAATGGACGGACAAGGCAAAATTCAGATTAATGGGAGCAATTTTTCCTAAAAAATTTAAAAAATACCAATAAATAGAAATAAAGGAGTAGACATTAGTTTTCTTTCTACCGAAAAACTCCATTTGTTACTTAATTAGACCTTGTCAACAACTTTACCAAAACGACTCGTACTATAGTATTTTCACACCTTAGTATTGACTTGGGTGTCCTCCAATTCACCTCAAAAAATTTCACACAATGTGAAAATTTCCAATATATAAAGGAGAGCGTCCAAAAAAAAATATATATATATATATGTATATAGGATCAATGAACAAATTGATATCAAGGATCAAAATCGGGTCAATTCCTAATAGTTTAATTTGAAAAACTTGTAGCTTAATCCACTACAGTCACTAGCGAAGTATTTCCTCCAGGTTTTTTTTGGTTTTATCTATTTATTTATTTATTTATTTTTATTTTAAGTTACCTTCACACAGATTAAGGATGGTTCAAAAAAAAATAAAAAGTTAAGGGAGCATGCATAAGTGGTGTTAGCGAGGGAGTTAACGATTATAGAAAACAGAAAGTGGGTGAATAATTCATCTAAAATTAAGATCGAGCATCTTCCTTTTAAAAAAAAAAAAAAAAAAAAAAATCGAGCGTCTCTAGTGATTGCCTTTACCATATACTTTCCCCGTTCAAAAATTATATAATACGTGTTGGATATTTTTACTATTTACAATTTACAATCTCTACTTAGACTAATTTTTGTGATTTATAGATAATAAAATATGATCACGTGAAATCTTGTTAGATTTATCTTGATGTTTATTTTCATAATATCAACTTTTTATAGATTTTTTTTTTACTCTTATCAATATTTACAGAAATTTACATATGAATATTTGCATTGGCAAACATTATACTCAGTAAGTTTTTATTTAAGTGCCCTAATTACTATAAACGACCGTTTTCTATTAAAGTGCCCCATTACTATATATAGCAAGTTGTGTGATTATTATATAATTCTTGTTACAACAAGTAGGGGCTTCCGAAGGGAGGTTAGTATGTAATTACATAACAAGTAGTCCTTAGTTTTTTTTTTACTGGACGTTTATACAATACTACTAGGACTTTTTATAGTACTAGTTGAACTTCCAATAATATTACTAACACTTAATATTATACCACTGATGACATAATAAGTACTACTAAAGGAAATACTTAACAATATTGTTTTATAATTTAGAATAATAATCACTTTTTTTCAATTAATGAATTTTAATGGTACTTGTTATCACAACTCTACTACTTATATATCTAAACAAATTATAGACACCCATTTGTGTCTCTCCAAAACCAAACCCAGTGATGAGTACCTTTCACGTTGAATCATAATCGAATGAAGTGAAAGTGTGGAAAGTTTAGTGTTGCGGAAAGTTTTAATTTCTTTTCTTTTCTCTCTGTTTTTTAAAACCTATTTTAAGAAAACAGACAATCCAGTTTGGTTGGTCCATGATATGGGTACAATAGTAGTGTAGTTGGATAGGGCTTGAAAAGAGCTTTCCAACAATATATTATAAGTCCAATTCTGATGAATATTGAGGAAGTTATGGCCAAAATACCAAACTTAGGCTAAGAGTCACCATCATTTGACTCTTCTTGAAATAACCTTTTTCCACACACTTAGCCCTTGCAGCCTAAATTTAGTATCACTTTCACACACATCATAGATACATGACCAAATATACTTCCCTTAGGAACCCTTTGTCATGAAATCTTAACACAACGTTGAAGCATGCCTAGTCATATCAACATCACTCATCAATCAATCATCATTGCATCGAAGTATGAAGTGCTTAGCCTCCGTGCCTAAGTTACCTAAATACTTTCATTATCGAGTCAACTAGAATAGTCTAAGATGTTACAATCCTTGTACTGTGAGAAACAATATTTGACTAAGCTCATTCAACATGCACCTTCAAAAACTTCGCTTCTTTCTTTCTTTTTCGCGTCTTTCTTTTTCGGGAGAAAGTCGGTACCCTCCACAAAAATGACGGAAAATGTTTGCTTTTTTTCATTTTTGAGTCGCACAATCACAATACAATGCAAACAAGAGTCATGAGTCACACATGTCCTTTCACTTTGAGTCGAGTCAACCTCGAGTCAATCACAGCGAGTCAAGTTTATACCTTGAATCATGTCAAGTCAATGAGTCAAGCGACATTAAACCTTAGGTCAACATTAAGATAATTAAAGAAAGATTAGCAAAATCCTATAGTCGAAAATGAATACAGGTGCAGCAGAATAGGGAAGACCCTACTCCAGCGCCAGAAGAAAATATCTAGCGTCTGGAAATAGATTTCAGCGCCTGGCGCTAGATCTTAGCGTCTGGCGACAGAGCCAATTCTTGGCGCCGGAGATATTTCAGCAGCGATAGAGCTCGAAGCCTCTCAGAAAGGTGATTTTGACCTCATATAGCAATTTCGGGTTCTTTGGTACGCTAGTTAGCCCCTATAAGTAATGTGACATGATTAAGTAGTCGGTTTTATTACAATCGCAATAAGTGATCGACCTGATGACTGATCGTCTCACTTAGCTTAAAGCGCCTAAGCATTGGCTTATCACGGAGACACCAACATAATGATTCACAAGCAGCAAACTGCCGACGTACTAGCATAGCGGAAGCAAAGTTCAAGCGAGCTTTAGAGATCGACAAGCGTTGGTCTTTGGAAATTTTTCTTTGGAATATTATCGCAATAATCATAAAAAAGCTCTTTTAATCGGAGACACATGGACATTTCTTTCAAGCTCTATTGTTCAGAGACGCGTGGACATATCATTCAAAGCTCTTTGTTCAGAGACGCGTGGACATATCATCAAGCTCTTTTGCTCCAGATACGCGTGGGCATATTATTCAAAAGCTCTTTATTTAGAGACGCGTGGGCATATCATTCAAAGCTCTTTTGTTCAGAGACGCGTGGACATATTATCAAGCTCTCTTGTTCAGAGACGCGTGGACATATTATCAAAGCTCTTTTGCTCAGAGACGCGTGGGCATCCTATTATCAAGCTCTTTGTTCAGAGAAGCATGGACACATCATTGAGAAGTTCATATTAAAAAAATAATAATAAGTTCTTTGTTCAGAGGCGCGTGGACATGTATTTTAAGCTCTAATGTTCAGAGACGTGTGGGCATATCAATCAAACCTCTTTGTTCAGAGGCGCGTGAACATATAAAAAAAAAGAAAGAAGCTCTTTGTTCAGAGACGAGTGAACATCGAAACAGCAAGATGGTGTTCCCTAGATTATGGAGAGTTGTCACAAACAACTGAAGGTAATTTCAAGAGGAGTTATCTTCGATCGTGTTCCCTAAGATGTGGAAGACGGTCACAGAGCGGAAGAGGATCGTTTCAAGCGAAGAAATCTTCTATATTGGAAGCAGTTACAAGCGTAGCGGTTTTTAAGCGGGATGGCATTCTCTTGGCGGGAGGTCATCAAAACAGTAAGGCGGCAGCAAATCGGTTACTTTTAGAGACGTGTACTCGACGGTGCAAGATACACGTTTTTAACTCTTTTATCTGTTTAACTTACGCTAGTTTGCAGGTATAGGCATTGCAAGAATGGTTTAGGATCGCAGAACGTTCTGAATAATTCTCCATCCCTATCGCTACTTTGACTTTTGTTTTCGAAACTTGCGTTTCTCCAAACTCATTCAAAGTGGGGGCTTCTGTAGACACCCATTTGTGTCTCCCAAAAACCAAACCCAGTGATGAGTACCTTTCACGTCGAATCATAATCGAATGAAGTGAAAGTGTGGAAATTTTAGTGTTGCGGAAAGTTTTAATTTCTTTTCTCTTCTCTCTGTTTTTGAAAACCTATTTTAAGAAAACAGCCAATCCAGGTTGGTTAGTCCATGATATGGATTCAATAGTAGTGTATTTGGATAAGGCTTGAAAAGAGCTTTCCAACGATATATTATAAGCCCAATTCCGATGAATATTGAGGAAGTTATGGCCAAAATACCAAACTGGGCCCGGTTTGAGCCTTATATGCGTCCCAATGATCTAGAGGAGGGCTTAGTATAGATTTATCATTCCTAATTCAATTAGGAATGGTTTTAGTCTTATAGATTCTTCCAGAAACTTCTTTTCATTCTTAATTCAATTAGCATTGATAAATTGACTTTTGTTGACTTTTTAGAGTTTTATTTAAAATCAAAGAGCGTTTTTGAGGAAAATACGATTTTATCCTCCTGTACGGCAATTTTTATCTGATTTTAAGAAAACGCGTGAATTTCTCAGTCAGCGCCAAACGCCAGCTGTAGCGCCTGACGCTACGCTTGGCGCCTGACGCTAGCCTTGGCGCCTGGCGCTAAGGTCAGCGTCTGGCGCCAATGGCCGGCGTTAGCGCTAATCAATTTTTATCCGCGTCAGAACTCTGTTTTGGTTTTTTATCTTTTTGGCTGATTTTCTCTTTAAATAGCTTCTTAAAAACTGCGTTTTCAATCATCAATTCTCACCAATTCTCTCTTTAACCAACTCTCATCAAGATTCTCTTGATTACTCTCTCTCTCTCTTTTCTAAACTATCCTTCTCTCAAATATAAAATTTCCGCACTCATTAGATTTAGAAACACCTAGCCAAGTTCGAAGTTGCCTTCGCCCTAGACGTGAAAGGTTTAATTTCTGAGGGTTTGGTCCCAAATCTCTATTTCAATTACTTAATTTAATTGTTTGTTTTATTATTTTCCTTGAAGTTACTAACTTGATATTTTGTTATTAAAAAGAGGTACGAGACATCAAAGTAAGTACTTTAATGGTTTTTATTGATGTTATGATATAGAGTTCATGCTTAGGTTGTTATTATGATATTCCTAGTATCATGTCTAGGGTTACTTTAATATCAAGTATGATTGTTATGATGCCTTTTATGTTCTTCCTAATATTTATGATTGTTAGTATAATGTTAGGGTTAAATCTTTGATTTTTATTGTTTAGTGACATGCTAGGGTTTGTTATTAATCTTGTTAGTATCATGCCTATGATCTTGCTATTTTTATTATGCTTTCACATGTTTATGGTTATGATTATAATTGTTATAATTTATGATAATTATTATGATTATGATTATGATAATTATTATTTTTGTGATTATTATATTGCTTGATTATATTTATTTATTGCTTGATCACACCTTTTATGCATGTTTAAAGGGAATTGGTACTTGTAATCACGCTTAATAAGATAATTTATTAATCTTGTTTAGGGTGAATTTTATTATAATTCAAGTGATCGCCAATAATAGATTTATTTGTGCATTAAATTCAACCATAGATAAACAGGTTCAGGGTAAACCTATTGATTGCATGTTAGTTAGAAAGCGCACATGAATACGATCAGAATAAAGTAGAGGCCTATTATTAGGGCAGGTTTAATCTCTTTTAGGTTGGATTTGTACCTTTATCCCCGAACTACTTGTCATGGTTCCAGCCCTATTGGAATTGACGATCTCATGGATCGTTAAGGGGTGTAACGTTCACCTCGTGAACGGTTTACAAGTTCCTAAAAAAACTTGTTGGCGACTCTTTTGCTCTATCTTCTTTCCCTTTGGACGCCACCGTACTTTAGTGTATGATCACAGTGGGGTTCAAGCTATGGGATTAACGCTGGAAATATTCCCTACAGTTTTTGGCCACTCCAATGGGGAGGATTTCTATTTTAATTCCTAATATTTATTTTGGCAATGATTTAGAATGAGTGGATAAGACTCGAAACGTTATAAGTATTTCATGTGCGTAATTTTGATTAACATTATTCTCATATGCATAATAAAGATCTCATTGGAAAGACCATCCGTAATGAGTTAAAACATAGGATTTTTACACGTAGGAAATGTGAGAAATATCTTTCACAACTAGGATCGAAATAACACTGCGAGGGACTGGAAAATTTTATCGAGCACAGAAAGCTGCTGAGGCATGTAGGAATTAGCGTCAGCGACCAGAGTATTGGCGCCAGACATTTAACTGTAGCACCAGACGACAGGCTTGTCGCAAGGCGTTACAGCTAAAACCTAGCGCTAATCTCTGTTTACTGGCGCCAAATTCTTCCAATACCGAGCCAGAAATATGCGTTCTAATATCGACCAGTTTTTCGCATTGTTTGCTCGATCCTACTTCCTGATTGAGTTTTTTCTCACTTTTCTTAAACCCATATGTGTTCTACATATGGACATAACCCTCTGGGAATTCATGCTCCATCTACCTCATTGAATGCTCTGAGCAACAAAGGGTACATCCGAGATTGTTGAATTAACCAAACCATGGAAGCGAGTTTTTTCTAAAAACTCGCGGTGTCCCATCCACTCGCGCCAACCCTTCACGGTTAGGCTTCCACGCGGTGCATCCGGACAATTAACCATGGACCCTCTTTGACTAAACCATATCCCGAACTTTGGAGAACTAGAGCCATGGTTAGGTTGCAAACTCATTGCATCATATTGTGCCTACTTGACTAATTGTGCATTATTTTTTGTGCATATACTATATTTTTCTTGATCGTTTGTTTGACTTGTGTTGAGATTAAATATATTAATGACTTAAAAGAACTTTGCCTAATTAATTAAATAATTAATTAATTTGAGTAAATAAAGTTTAATATTTTAATCAGAATCGACCTAGTACGACTTTAGGCATACCCCTGTTGATTAATAACACCGAAAACAGTTTCAGATTGAAGCTCCAGCAATGGCGCCAAAGTCTGAACTGTAGCGCCACTCTGTGGAGTATGGCGCCTGGCGACAGCTCTGTCGTCTGGCGCTACACGTAAAGAGAGGCGCCAGTCCTGTTGTTTTGACGACGGTTTGGATTATTGATCGAGTCATCACCTAGGGTCTAATTAACCAGTTTTCTAATTAATTCGGTTAAATTTCAATGTTAATAATACTTTGTTGAGTCATTAATTGAGTCTAGTCACATAGTCAAGCCACATGGTCATGACATGAGTCTTAACATGTCACCTACATTCACTAGTCTTAGCACACACTTTGAGTATATATCACCTTGACCATGTCTTAGGTTCATGCATGAGTCTGTTTTTCCGTCATTTGAGTTGGGGGTACATTCTATTCCTAATTTACACATCCCTCCATCTACATCATCTTTCTTCACTTCCTCCATCCATTGCATGTTGAATAAAGTTTGAGTCAAATAATTAACAATGAATATCCCCAAATTCCTTTTCCACAGTACTTGGTCGAGGAGAGAAGGGCAATTAATCAAGGACAACCTCTTTATTCAAGTCTCACTTTTTGATAAACCAATTCGTCAAAAGAGGAAGGCTAAAAAGATAATGGCAAGTCAAGAAGAGGTTAATGAACTTAGGAATCAATTGAATGACGTGACTGAGGTGTTAAAGGCTTTAACCCTCAAAATTGATGACCCTGTGAAGCAACAACAAATGAACCTTATGCAAGAAAGTTTGAGCAAGATATCTAGTGACTATAAAGTTCAGGGCATTAGTTCACAAGGGGTCTCGCTGGACAAGGAACTTCTTCCGCATAAGTTCAACGACACCGACATCCCTAAATTCAAGGCAACAAATAACCCTTACTTTCATCTAAGAGCTTTTGAAACTATAATGAACATTAAGGGTATCGATAAGAAGGTTTTCCCCTCTCTGTTCTCACTATCTCTCGAGACCGTTTGCCAGCAATGACTCTTTTCTCTCGAGAAAGAAAAAACCTCCACCTGGGAATCCATAGCAAACACTTTCATAGATAGATATAAGTGCAACATCCAAGACAAAACAGATCATAGATAACTCGAGATGTTAAAACAAAAAGAAAACGAAGGGTTCACTTCTTTCTTCAACAAATGGAAGGAAACTTCCGCTAATATGGTCAAGGCTCCCATCGAAAAAGAATCTGTGAGGATGTTTATCAAGAATCTCCAAGGGAAGTATTCAAGGCACTTAAAGTACCAACACAATTTGAATACTTTCAAGGTTGTCTATAATATAGGCGTTGACATTGAAGATGACCTTCTGAAAGATAATAGTGCTAGAGGAAAGAAGAATGACCATCCTTCTTCTTCCTCTCCCATTAATGAGGTACGTGCCACGAATGCCTCTAAATCACGAATCCAAAGGTCAAAAAGGGTGTTCACTCCACTTGGTATGAGTTATGAAATAACTTTCGAGAAGCTACATCACAAAGGACTAGTCATGCCCATAGGGCCCATCAAAGATCCAGTTCCAGAAGTCAGGCCACCTAAGTGGTACCCTAATAAGCACTGCGAATATCACCAAGGAAAGGGTCACGACACTGAGAAGTGTTGGAAACTCAAAGAAGCTATTCAAGATCTGTTCGATGACAATAAAACTTCCGTGGTTCTAGCCATTGAAGAAGATCAAACATCCTTCGATCCATCACTTCTTATCACACCTGTAGGTGAGCCCATGATCGAGATAGCTTATATAACCTCTCTCGATGAAGTGGCCATGATTGGGGAGGATGAAATTATTTTCTTAAATAATACCAGGGAAGACTCGTCAAGTCTAAAAGAGGACGTTCGAAAACTGCAAGATGTCGTTGCCATGCTCTTGAATGTGGTAGAAGGATTAGAAAATCGGGTGATGGTCATCAAACAAAATTCTCGCCAAGGGTTTAATGAAGAACTCAATGCTCCTAAGACACGGGCAAAATGGACCATTGAAGAATACACACCAATAGGAATGACTTACAATGAAGCTTTTGACTGTCTTCATGATCAAGGTCATATTCACTCCATTGGTCCCAGTCAAGACTCTCCACCTGAAAAACGTTTTCCTAATTGGATCCAAATTCCTATTGTCGATACCATAGAGGTCGCGGTCACACTACTGAAAAGTGTCTCGCCCTCAAGGATCGTGTTCAAGACTTTATTGATTCAAATCTCCTTCATGTTCCTCCGCGTGACATGAAGGCCAAGATTAGTAACAACAGTAACAGTGGTTGTAAAGGGAAGAAGAATGACTATCCTTCTTCTTCCGAAAACACCTACTCTAGTAACAGTGTTGGTACTTTTTACCTTAATGAGATCTTAGCCATGGATAATCGAGGATTTAGAAAGCAACAAAAAAAGAATTTTACCCCTACTGGAATCAGCTATGATGATGCTTTCAATTGACTCCATGCCAAAGGACTCATTACTCCTATTGGACCTCTTCAAGATCCCCCGCTTGAGAAGAGATTGCCTAGTTGGAATCCAAATGTGCGTTGCAAGTACCATCAAGGTAGGGTTCATGCTATTGAGAGTTGTTGGAAGCTTAAGGAGGCTATCCAACATTTGATTGATAATAACAAGCTTCCCATACCTCCAGTTAACTAGAAGAGCGAGTGATGATAAAGCAAACAACACAAGACAAGAGGAGAGCTTCAACGACGAGATTTCATGACATCTTTTTTTATTTTTCTTTATTTACCCTTTCCCCAATAAGTCTAGCATAGGCACCATTCTTTTCTCTTAGATTAATTTTGTAGATTCTTTCTTTTCCCCTTTTAATAAAAATGAGCATTTATTCTCTTGCATATGATCATTTCATTATATTGCATTAAAAAAAAATCCATGTCGAATTAAGCACAAGGTATACCAATGATTTGAGGCACCCCTTGTAGCCACATCATACTACCTTTCACCCTTTAAATATACACTCCTTGTTTTTTATAAACCACTTTGAGCCTCGTCTAACGATAGACCTTTCTTTTTTCAACCCACGTCTACCTAATCTTGGGATGGGATTGTGTGCAACTTATGCAATTTAAAAAAAAAAAAAAAAAAAAAAAAAAAAAAAAAAAAAAGGGTTGAGTGACTTCAAAAGATTAAAATAGCAAAAATAGAAAAATATATAAATAAAGTGTACAAAAGGGTAAGTGTTCCAATGCCTTTGATATGAAAATATCTTCGATAAGAACACGTCTCAGATTGCGTCTCTTATTGACTGCTCGGTACCGTGCCTGAGAAACATGAATGCCAAGTGAGTGATAGACCGCATGATCTGGATTGCCCACACTTATAAAAATGAAATAAATGCTAAAGAAAAAGAAAGAGCTAAAAAAGAGTAGAAAACCTCAAGCATGAAAATACAAATACTCAATAGTAAGGTTGCACACCTTGGGGTTTTATCGAGGGTCTTGAGCTTTTATCCCCTTCTTCTTCAACCTTTAGCCTAACCACGTTACAACCCATAAAAAGACCTTTTTGAGATATACACACACTTGTGCGAGGTTAGGCTAGAGCTACGTTCGGCCTGATTCCTAACGGATACGTAGGCAACCTCACATCAAGGTGCGACCGTAATAAAAATGCGTTCATATTCACATTCACACACTTACATCGTGATCATATCAAGGGATCTCCTATGCTCATCCCTATCTACTTAGAGCTAGACTTGGGGGCTTAATCCTTACATCATTAGCTTACTTAGGCTAAGAGTCACCCTAATTTGACTCTTCTTGAAATAATCTTTTTCCACATACTTAGCCCTTGTAGCCTAAATTTAGTATCACTTTCACACACATCACAGATACAAGACCAAATATACTTCCCTTAGGAACCCTTTGTCATGAAATCTTAACACAACGTTGAAGCATGCCTTGTCATATCAACATCACTCATCAATCAATCATCATTGCATTGAAGTATGAAATGCTTAGCCTCCGTGCCTAAGTTACCTAAATAATTTTATTATCGAGTCAACTAGATTAGTCTAAGATGTTACAATCCTTGTACTGTGAGAAACAAAATTAGACTAAGCTCATTCAACATGCACCTTCAAAAACTTCGCTTCTTTCTTTCTTTTTTCGCGTCTTTCTTTTTCGGGAGAAAGTCGGTACCCTCCACAAAAATGACGGAAAATGTTTGCTTTTTTGCATTTTTGAGTCGCACGATCACAATACAATGCACACACGAGTCATGAGTCACACGTGTCCTTTCACTTTGAGTCGAGTCAACCTTGAGTCAATCACAGCGAGTCAAGTTTATACCTTGAGTCATGTCAAGTCAATGAGTCAAGCGACATTAAACCTTAGGTAAACCCTAAGATAATTAAAGAAAGATTAGCAAAATCCTATAGTCGAAAATGAATACAGGTGCAGCAGAATAAGGAAGACCCTACTCCAGCGCCAGACGAAAATATCTAGCGTCTGGAAATAGATTTCAGCGCCTGGCGCTAGATCTCAGCGTCTGGCAACAGAGCCAATTCTTGGTGCCAGTGATATTTCAGCAGCGACAGAGCTTGAAGCCTCTCAGAAAGGTGATTTTGACCTCATATAGCAATTTCGGGTTCCTTGGTACGCTAGTTAGCCCCTATAAGCAATGTGACATGATTAAGTAGTCGGTTTGATTACAATCGCAATAAGTGATCGACTTGATGAAAGATCGTCTCACTTAGCTTAAAGCGCCTAAGCATTGGCTCATCACGGAGACACCAACATAATGGTTCACAAGCAGCAAACCGCCGACGTACTGGCATAGCGGAAGCAAAGTTCAAGCGAGCTTTAGAGATCGACAAGCATTGGTCTTCAGAAATTTTTCTTCGGAATATTATCGCAATAATCATAAAAAAGCTCTTTTGTTCAGAGACGCGTGGACATTTCATTCAAGCTCTATTGTTCAGAGACGCGTGGACATATCATTCAAAGCTCTTTGTTCAAAGACGCGTGGACATATCATCAAGCTCTTTTGCTCCAGAGACGCGTGGGCATATTATTCAAAAGCTCTTTGATCAGAGACGCGTGGGCATATCATTCAAAGCTCTTTTGTTCAGAGACGCGTGGACATATTATCAAGCTCTCTTATTCAGAGACACGTGGACATATTATCAAAGCTCTTTTGCTCAGAGACGCGTGGGCATCCTATTATCAAGCTCTTTGTTCAGAGACGCGTGGACACATCATTCAGAAGTTCATATTAAAAAAAATAATAATAAGCTCTTTGTTCAAAGGCGCGTGGACATGTATTTCAAGCTCTATTGTTCAGAGACGCGTGGGCATATCAATCAAACCTCTTTGTTCGGAAGCGCGTGAACATATCCAAAAAAAAAAGAAAGAAGCTCTTTGTTCAGAGACGAGTGAACATCGAAACAGCAAGATGGTGTTCCCTAGATTGTGGAGAGTTGTCACAAACAACTGAAGGTAATTTCAAGCGGAGTTGTCTTCGATCGTGTTCCCTAAGATGTGGAAGACGGTCACAAAGCGGAAGAGGACCGTTTCAAGCGAAGCAATCTTCTATATTGGAAGCATTTACAAGCGTAGCGGTTTTCAAGTGGGATGACATTCTCTTGGAAGGAGGTCGTCAAAACAGTAAGGCGGCAGCAAATCGGTTACTTTCATAGACGTGTACTCGACGGTGCAAGATACGCGTTTCTTAACTCTTTTATCTGTTTAACTAAAGCTAGTTTGCAGGCATCGGCGTTGCAAGAAAGGTTTAGGATCAAAGAACGTTATGAATCATTCTCCGTCCCTATCGCTACTTTTACTTTTGTTTTCGAAACTTGCGTTTCTCCAAAATCAGTCAAAGTGGGGTTTCTGTAGACACTAGCACTGTCAAAACGGTTTGACAGTTCGGTTTTGGTTCGGTTTGAAATCGGTTCGGTTTGAAATCGGGTCGGTTTGAAATCGGTTCAAATGTCTTACGGGTCGGTTTCGGTTCGGTTTAAATAATTATCGGTTCGGTTCGGTTTCGGTTTATTCTTGAACGGTTTAAATTCGGTTCGGGTTCTAAACGGTTCGGTTAGTAAACGGTTCGGTGCAAACGGGTTGCGGTTTGTTAACGGTTCGGTGTAAACGGTTTTTAACCCGGTTTAAATTCGGTTCGGGTTGTAAACGGTTCGGGTTGTAAACGGTCCGGGTAGTAAACGGTTCGGTGCAGACGGGTTGCGGTTTGATAACGGTTCGGTGTAAACGGTTTTTATCCCGGTTTAAATTCGGTTCGGGTTGTAAACGGTCCGGGTTGTAAACAGTCCGGGTAGTAAACGGTTCGGTGCAGACAGGTTGCGGTTTGTTAACGGTTCGGTGTAAACGGTTTTTATCCCGGTTCAAACAGTTTCGGTTTAGAAACGATTCGGTTCTTTTTTGGTTCAGTTTCATTTTAGTTCGGTTTATAACTGGTTCGGTTCGTTAACGGGTTCGGTTCTTCTACGATTTAACATTACTTGGATAGGTTTTATTTCAGCTTTACTAAATTACAGTTCGAGTCTGGTTTTGATTCAAAAAACCGGTTTTTTATCGAGTCGTTTGGATTTGGGCAATCAAACAGTTTTGGTTTGAAATTTTATACTACTTTCTAACTTTTTGCTAGTTAACAAGTTTTATATCAAGTCGAGACTTCATCACTTCATATTGAGGCATCATATTATATGCAAATTCTCATTAATTTTATAAATACATATCATGTTATGTATTTAGTTTAGCCATACTGATCTTACTAGTTTATTAGGAAGTAGATTATAAAAGTTTAGTGCATTAATGTATTATTGTTTTACTATCAGATTATTATCTGCTTCTTATTTGATCATTTAGTTAATTAATAATGTCATAATCATGATTTGATGAGTAATTGTGACATCGAAATTTTCAATTTGGTATTCGATACTTAATTAGTCAACAAGACTGATAATTAAGACTTGTTTATCATTATATATTTGCATAAAGTTATATATTACAAAGTAGTTTGATTTGTATAATCAAATAACACATTAATGAAGAAGAAGGTAATATTGACTCTTTCAACCGATTATACATATTAACATATAAATAACATATAACCATCTCATATTCTCATAGTTAAATATTATTAGTATAAAGGGATGAGAATCATAAGATTATTATATTTTTCTATATCCTTTATTGGTTTACCCCTAAGGCTTATGTCACTAATTACTAATTAGTAATTAGTAATTACTTAATTAGACTAACAAGTTAATAAGAAAGAGTAGCGTTTAACTTGAGTCTAATAGATCAAATACTGAAATGGTATTAGTATATTACCTAGTAGGATAGTCTAGTACACTGCTAATCTGTTATGCAACTATGCTAAATTGACAATTGCTGATATAGTCATATTAGTCAATCACTCATGTAGTCATAACTCATATCTAAATAAGTAATTTGTATTTATGTACTAATCTACTAGTCAATTATACAATTTATAAGTTTACACGATTACAAGTGTATTTGCTTATAGGTACAACTAAACTGATATAAAATAACCATATAACTAATCCGTAGTACTTCTTACTCTCTAAGATATATGACGTCATTATATTATTAAACAGTGTTCGATTTTTTATTAATCGCAACGCTAGACATTTACACGCTAACCGATTCACATTTTATAATTTAAAGAACTTAATATTTTAATGTGTGTGTTAAAAAAAATTATAAAAGCTGATATTATGAAGGCATATTTCGTTTTATCGGGATTCGAGAAATGTAATTAGTTTTTTTTTGAAGCCATGTAATTAATTAATTGTATAAAATTTCGTTTAATGTTATTAAAATAAAATTAAAAATTTTGATTTTTACAAAGTGGAAAATTGATTTCATTTTTTTGGTTGACAATTTCATCAAAATATGAAAGGTGGGAAATTTCCCTCCAAAACTAAAAGGAAAAACAAATTTTAAATTTAGAATTTAGATATTTTGGTTGTTAAATAATTAAATAATATATTGCAAAAGAGGAAAAAAAAAAAAAAAAAAAAAAAAAAAACAGTGGTGAAACGTGAATTGAATTAGCCTGGTTAGGTCATCTCCTCTTCATTCATCATCTTCAATTCGCCGTTTTGCTCCACATCAAACACTGATTCTTCGGTTCTTCTTCTTCATCCTCAAGCGCTGAATCCTTACTCACTCTGAAGTTCTCCAGTTCTCCATCTTCAATTCTTCCTCTCCTTCAAGCCGTCACAGCTCAAGGTAATTTTCAGTTAATTTTTTTTTTTATTTCGGTTTTTTTTTTCGATCTCGAGTTCTCCATTGTCGTTTTTTTTGTTCGATCTCCAGTTCTCCATCTTCAATTCTTCTTCTCCTTCAAGCCGTCACAGCTCCAGGTAATTTTCACTTAATTTTTTTTTGTTTTTATTTCGGTTTTTTGTTCGATCTCAATTTCTCCAAATGTAATTAGTTTTTTTTTCGATTTCCAGTTCTCCATCTTCAATTCTTCTTCTCCTTCAAGCCGTCACAGCTCAAGGTAATTTTTCAGTTAATTTTTTTTTTTTTTATTTCGGTTTATTTTCGATCTCGAGTTCTCTATTGTCGTTTTTTTTGTTCGATCTCCAGTTCTCCATCTTCAATTCTTCTTCTCCTTCAAGCCGTCACAGCTCCAGGTAATTTTCACTTAATTGTTTTGTTTTTGTTTTTTGTTGTTCATATAATTCCTGAACTATAGACCAGGATGGCATATACTAATCACCCTCTATTATGAATATCTAAGGGACAGTGGGAGACAAATCTTGTGGTTATAAAAGCATTAGAATTTTTGTATGGTAGGGAACCCAATAAATCATTACACTATTTCAGTTTAAAATATCATTCTAATGTTATGATCAGGTATAAACACTAAAGAATTTTTGTGTGCTAATTATAGTTTAATGCAAGTTGGTTTGTTTCCAATAGAAAGAGAATCTTGTCATTTTAATCCATTGTTTTGACTTATTGAAGTAAATTAGATAAAGCAACTACTACTAATTTTAGTAATTTATAAATCTGGTAGTGTATCACTACTAAATAGTATGATTGGTTGGAAATTTTAGTGTGAAATAGTCAACACTAATTTGGTTCAGATTAGCTGGTTTAGTTTTGGGTGCATGGTATTAAATATTAATGGTTAATTAATAGAGTTATTTTAAGTTACAGTATATGTGAAAGTAATTTGCTTGCCAATTGATTTTAGTAATAGTGCCTTATTGGCTAACTTAACAGTTGTACTTTGTCTTCTTGGGGCATATTTGGATTTAGGCTGTTGTGTTTCTGTTTTTTCAGCAATGGAGCAAGAGTTTATCGGTTTTGATGAGGATTCTACTATTCAGAATCAAGATTCTACTCAACATACCACTAGTGGTAGTAAGCGTGGACGAACATCAGATGTTTGGAGGTATTACACCTTTTTTGATAAGATGGTTGGTCTTGCGCCGATAAAATATGCTCGATGCAATGTTTGCGGTAATGAATATAAAACACCAGGTAAGGCTGGTACTTCAACTTGTAAAGCTCATACTAAGACATGCATGGATAAAAATCCACACCATCCAGGAAATCATGAAATTGGTGTTGAGCTCCCGTTTAATCAAACTCGTCATTTACAATTGCTTGCTAGAGCTATAATTTTGCATTCTTATCCTTTAAGTATTGTGGAGCATCATGGCCTTAGGGAAGTTTTTACGAATCTGAATCCCAACGTGAACCATGTGTGTAGAAACACTATTTTGAAATATTGTATTGCTGAGCATGATAAGTTTAAGTCTTTGTTGTTGCAATCTTTATCTGGAATTGAAGGTAGAGTTAGCTTCACTTGTGACTTGTGGACAGCATGCACTAATCGAGGTTATCTCACTTTAACGGCACATTATGTTGATAAAGATTGGTGTCTTAGGTCTAAAATTCTGAATTTTCGTTATTGTGGTCCTCCTCATACTGGTGTTGAGGTAGAAAAATTTGTGTTAAAACTTATTGGGGAGTGGAACCTTCAGGGTAAAGCTTTTGCAATGACTGTTGATAATGCTCGATCCATGGATGTTATGGTTAACCTTTTGAAGAAAGATTTAATGTTGACTTCTCCTCTTCCTTGTAATGGTAAATTTTTTCATATTCGATGTTCAGCTCATGTCTTGAACATTATTGTTCAAAGAGGTTTAAAAGAAGTTGATAGTAGTGTTCAAAAATTGCGTGAGGTTTGTAAATATATTGATTCTTCAGACTCTAGACTCACTCAATTTGAGCATGCTCTTCATGAGGTTAACTGTGTGTTTAATGGAAAGTTACGTCTTGATGTTGTGACTCGTTGGAATGCCACCTATACGATGCTCCGAAAAGCTTTAGAAGCAAAGGAAGCCTTGAAATTGGTTATCGATAGGTTTATGGGTTATGAATTCAAACTTTCGGATGATGAATGGGATACCCTTACTAAAATATGTAATTTCTTAAAGCCATTTTATGAAATCACTGTGTTATTTTCTGGTTCAGAATATCCTACTGCAAATTTGTATTTCGCTAGTGTTTTAAAAATTGAGCACACAATAAGTAAAGCGCATATAGACCCTAAACTTGCACCCATGGCAAAAGTTATGCTTGAAAAGTTTGAGGGCTATTGGGATGAATATAGTTTGATCCTTTCAATTGCTATTGTTCTTGATCCACGCTATAAGCTTGTTCGAGTGACGAAGATGTTAAAAGTGCTTTATGTTGATGAGGCATGTGTTGAAAAGGCGAAGGTAATTAAAGATGCTCTTTTGGAGTTGTACAACTTTTATTATTCTATGTCTTTCGGTGTTACATCAAGTACAATTGTTCCACCCTCCATCCCAGCTGTTATCGATAAATCAAATAGTCACTTGGATGATGACATATTCAAGGTAATCAATTTCTGTTTATTGTGGTTTACAAAATTAATAATTGTATGTTTTAATTTTTATTATTTAATAAAGCATTTTGTTTGAACTTTTCTAGTATGTTGATGATGATGATGATGAGGATGGCCCATCAAATCGGCCATCGATGGAGATTGATTCTTATTTGTGTACTCCTCGGCAACCAATTTATGAAGGGCAGAAATATGATGTTCTCAAGTATTGGGAATCTCAAATTAGTGTGTACCCCATATTAGCTGTTATGGCTAGGGATGTTTTGGCCATTCCTATTACATCGGTAGCCTCTGAGTCTTCTTTTAGCATGGGTGGTCGTATTTTAAACAAGTATAGGAGTGCGCTTTTGCCTAAGAATGTTGAGGCGTTGGTTACAACACAAAATTGGTTACGTGGTTATGATTGTGATATTGAAGAAGACGTCCTTGACATTGGTAAAGAAGTGATAGATGAAAGTTTTGCATCTAGTTAAGATATGGAATTGTGGTTCAGGCTTTTGCTAAAATGTTTTAATCTCATAGAACAAATATTAATAGTTTTAATCACATTACATTATTGATATTTTGTTCCTTATTTGTCTTGAATTATTGGTTATTATTTTTGTTGTAGTTATATAATTCTACTGTAATGAGAGTCATCAAACTAAAAAAAAAGTAGTAACGATTTGCTTGACAAATATTAAGAGCATTCTCACTGGCAACACAGGAACTGATAAAAGAAAGTAGAAGTTAATAGCCCGTTTCACTTTTATCTTGACCCTGACTTGACCTTTACCCGCAACGTACTCGCCCCGCTAATGACCCGCATTGACCCGCCCAATAACCACTCCTAGTAGTAAGTGGTTTGTAAATGGTTTGATTTATAAGCGATTCGGTTCATAAACATTTTGGTTTATAAGCGGTTCGGTTTATAAACGGTTCGGTTAATAATCAGTTCGGTTTATAAACGGTTCGGTTTATAAACAGTTCGGTTTATAATCAGTTCGGTTTATAAACGGTTCGGTTTATAAACGGTTCGGTTTATAACGGTTTTTATGGCAGTTCAAACGGTTTCGGGTTAGAAACGGTTCGGTTCATTTTCGGTTCGGTTTCCTTTCAGTTCGGTTTAGATTTTGGTTCGGTTCTTAAACGGTTTAACGTTACTCGAATCGGTTCGGTTTCGGGTTCACTAAAATGCGGTTCGGGTCGGTTTTCGGTTTAAAAAAAGCGGTTTCTAAACGGTTCGGTTCTCATTCGGATCGGTTTGAATCGGTTCGGTTTCCCCGGTTCGGTTCGGTTTTTGACAGTACTAGTAGACACCCATTTGTGTCTCCCCAAAACCAAACCCAGTGATGAGTACCTTTCACGTCGAATCATAATCAAATGAAGTTAAAGTGTGGAAAGTTTAGTGTTGCGGAAAGTTTTAATTTCTTTTCTCTATTCTCTGATTTTGAAAACATATTTTAAGAAAATAGCCAGTCTAGTTTGGTTGGTCCATGATATGGGTCCAATAGTAGTGTAGTTGGATAGGGTTTGAAAAGAGCTTTCCAACGATATATTATAATCCCAATTCCGATGAATATTGAGAAAGTTATGGCCAAAATACCAAACTGGGCCCGGTTTGAGCCTTATATGCAGCCTAATGATCTAGAGGAGGGCCTAATATAGATTTATCATTCCTAATGCAATTAGAAGTAGTTTTAGGCTTCTAGATTCTTCTAGAAGGTTCTTTTCATTCCTTATTCAATTAGCATTGATAAATTGACTTTTGTTGACTTTTTAGAGTTTTATTTAAAATCAAAGAACGTTTTTCAGGAAAATACGATTTTATCCTCCTGTACGAAAATTTTTATCTGATTTTAAGAAAACGCATGAATTTCTCAGTCAGCGCCAAACGCCAGCTGTAGCGCCTGACGCTACGCTTGGCGCTTGACCCTAGCCTTGGCGCCTGGCGCTAAGGTCAGCGTCTGGCGCCAATGGCCGGCGTTAGCGCTAATCAATTTTTATCCGCGTCAGAACTCTGTTTTGGTTTTTTATCTTTTTGGCTGATTTTCTCTTTAAATAGCTTCTTAAAAACTGCGTTTTCAATCATCAATTTTCATCAATTCTCACAAATTCTCTCTTTAACCACCTCTCATCAATATTCTCTTGATTACTCTTTCTCTCTCTTTTCTAAACTAGCCTTCTCTCAAATATAAAAATTCCGCACTCATTAGATTTAAAAACACCTAGCCAAGTTCGAAGTTGCCTTCCCCCTAGACGTGAATGATTTAATTTCGGAGGGTTTGGTCCCAAATCTCTATTTCAATTATTTTATTTAATTGTTTGTTTTATTATTTTCCTTGAAGTTACTAACGTGTGTATTTTGTTATTAGAAAGAGGTACGAGGCATCAAAGTAAGTACTTTAATGGTTTTTATTGATGTTATGATATAGAGTTCATGCTTAGGTTGTTATTATGATATTCCTAGTATCATGTCTAGGGTAACTTTAATATCAAGTATGATTGTTATGATGCCTTTTATGTTCTTCCTAATATTTATGATTGTTAGTATCATGTTAGGGTTAAAGCTTTGATTTTTATTGTTTAGTGACATGCTAGGGTTAGTTATTAATCTTGTTAGTATCATGCCTAGGATCTTGCTATTTTTATTATGCTTTAACATGTTTATGGTTATGATTATAATTGTTATAATTTATGATAATTATTATGATTATGATTATTATAATTATTATTTTTGTGATTATTATATTGCTTGATTATATTTATTTATTGCTTGATCACACCTTTTATGCATGTTTAAAGGGAATTGGTACTTGTAATCACGCTTAATAAGATAATTTATTAATCTTGTTTAGGGTGAATTTGATTATAATTCAAGTGATCGCCAATAATAGATTTATTTGTGCATTAAATTCAACCAACATAGATAAACAAGTTTAGGGTAAACCTATTGATTGCATGTTAGTTAGAAAGCTCACATGAATACGATCAGAATAAAGTAGAGGCCTATTATTAGGGTAGGTTCAATCTCTTTTAGGTTGGATTTGTACATTCATCCCAGAACTACCAGTCATGGTTCCAGACCTATTGGAGTTGACGATCTCATGGATCGTTAAGGGGTGTAACCTTCACCTCGTGAACGGTTTACAAGTTCCTAAAAAAACTTGTTGGCGACTCTTTTGCTCTATCTTCTTTCCCTTTGGACGCCACCGTACTTTAGTGTATGATCACAGTGGGGTTCAAGCTAGGGGATTAACGCTTGAAATATTCCCTACGCAAATTAACTTTTTAATTTAATAGCCCACCATGCTTTGCAATAATAATTATTTAATTAGAGAGTTTTGACCAATACCTGAACTTATTCGACACTGGAACTTCAAGCGTTCTGAGTTTCCGGCTTTATCAAGGTAGCTAGCCCCAACCCAGTCTTCCTTAAATCAAGCAAAACACAGATCTAATTCGTATTCTGTCATAGACCGTAATCTCTAATTAAATAACTTTTATTGTCTTTATGATAGAACTTCTTAAACAGAAAGATAACTTATTTGATATATAAGGTTCAAGAGGATAACATTCCCTTCATGAACGAAACTTTTATTAGATTTGGACATATTACAACATTCATATAATACAACAAACTAAAAACTAAAATCTTAAATAAACATAAGCTGAAGTAGATTTTTCTCTACTTTAAAAGAGATGGAGAACCAATATGTTTCTTAAGGTGAGTTTTTTTCTTTAGTGGACTCTATAATGCTTTCAGAGAAATGCTCTTATTAACTCAACTCTGCCTTCATTGTTTGGTCCGAATCCCTTTATATAGGGAAACTAAAGTTACGTAGGATACTTATCCTAACTTGGCAAGCAATTATACACCCTTGATTTTTCCAAAGATACTTTAAAACAAAAACAATTAACAAAACGTGGTTACAGTGAAAGTTCCTTTAATTATTGTTGGAGTGGGCTCAGGCAACCATTATTTCATCCATCATTATGTCTTGTAGGCCCCTTCATTGTCTTTATTTTCTTTAGTGGACGTACATGGGGTTGTCTTCTTCTATGCCAAGGTCTACAACATATTTGGCCGCATATGATTCATCTCATGTCATGAAATCATCAAATAAATACTCATGGCCTTCAAATTACATAAACTTTCCGCTTTCTAAATATTTTTAGGTTGACTCAGTGTGGTTTATGCTATCTACTAAATATTCTCTTTTCTTGTTTGGTGCCACAATTATGGTATTACCAACATGAAATATAACTGGAGGATTTTCGATTCTTTTTATAAAATCGTTGAGATATTGTGAAATGTAGAAAGATCCCAATGCTCTTTCTTTAGTAGGATTTTTAACGGTCTTCTGACAAACTAGTAGTATGGGAGCTTGAGTACTAAATGCCACTTTTCCAAACATTATCAAATAATGAGGTGGACTGACTTTTCCTTCTACCACTTCAATATTCGCACACTGCACCCTTGCTGCTATCTGGAGATTTTCTTTTTTGTCATAACAAAACTTTTGGACTTTATTGAATGAATATTGTTGGAACTTCGTAAGCTTTTAAAAGAATGAGTCATCAATAGTAGGAAAATCATGAAAAGCATATATCGTTCCATAATTCCAGGCTTTGTAATGTATCCTAATGAATAAAGCGTCTCGAGTAAGAGGATATGAATTGATGCATAATGATGCTACTTTAGAGTTAGTAGGAAAATCTACTCGTTCTCCCCATAAGTCTCGAACATCATAGAATCGGTTGGATCTTGACTAGCTCATACCATGTTATGAAATCGTTATCTTTTATTTTAATGAGTATAATATTTTGCATATCAGGGATGAGTTGAAATCACATAATAGTTACTTCGAACATCAATAACCTTTGGACTGCTCGATGGAAACCCTTTATTAAACTACCTCATCATCGTTGTTTTGCTGAAATGATCAAGCCTTGCAGTAAGGCCCAACTGGAGGGTAGAAATCCGCTCCATTGTCTTTTTCGTTTCATCATTGAGAGTTTTCCTCTTTGTATCCATCTTTTGAAGTTGGTGTGTAGGAGGCTTTAGTGTAGCCTTGAGCTTCTTTGACATTGGTCAAGCTATCTGCCAAAGAGTTTTTTGATCCTTGAATACATTCAACAGTAAACGAAAACTAGTAAAGTTATAATTACCAATGCAGGAGTCTCCCTTGCGTTTGCATATTAGATAATTTTTTTACCAAAACCGAAGTATGCCTTTACAATATATTCTTACACTACTCAGAAATCGTCCATTTCCGACGGAACGGTTCCGACAAACATGAAAATACGTAATTTCCGAAGGATTTAATTTCCGTAGAAAACTTCCGATGAATTAAAAATTTCAGTCGAAAATCCGTCAAAAATTAATTCCGTCGGAAAATACTTAATTTTCGACGGATTTTATTTCGTAAGAAATTTACGATGGATTATTCCGTCGGAAAATAATTAGTTTCGTTGGAAAATTTGTTACTTGATCAAACAATTTATGATCAACATATGCAATATTCCGCAAATTGAAAATACAAATCTTGGGGCCTTAAATAAACATGAGAAACATCCCCTAGCATATGCATACATGAATTCAAAAATTCACCTAAGTCTACACTTGGGGGCTTCAAATTAAAAATATAAGTCTCATGACAAAGGAATAAACGCGTCGTCAATTGTTTATCCCTAGATCAAATACAATTTATACAACCTAAACAAACCTAATACGAGTATAAGGCAAGCATAGGGGTTGAACCACAGAGAATGGATAAACACCACCAAATTTTATCTACAATTAAGCTAGTCCGGAATAGGAGATAAATAAACTAAAGTCTAAAGATGCTAAAACAAGAAATAAAACATTAAGGGAAATGGTTTAGGTATAGCATTCACTTGAGCATAAACAAAGGCATAGAAATTGAATTAATTATGAACTAAACATGCATGAATATCGAAGTAAAGATCCAATCTAGCCGCCTTCCGGGGTCAATTGGCTTCTCCTGACATAGCCTCTATGTTTCCACATTAGAACCATATACTAGGAGGTACTATTAAATAAAAATCGATAGTAATGAACCTTAACTAAGTCAACTTCCGTTTCTTGTTAGCAAAGATTCACCTTTAATCAACCAACAATGTGCACTTGCAAGAAGATTAAAGAATATCAAGCATATAAAGACTTTAATCACAAATAAATTAATTCTAAAACCTAGAACATGCTCAAGATCCAACTACACCACAACCATCCCCTTAATGGGGAGATTACTCACTAATCATGCTAATAACAAGATTAATTAGCAAACAATCAAGAATAAACATGATTAACAAGCAATACCAACAACTAAAATAATAATCAAAATAAACCAAATAAAAATAGAGGAGAGAGTTTGAGATTCTCATTGATTGAATGTGAAAATCTACAAGCAAGATGATCAATCTTCCTCTTCAATATCCAAGCTCAACAATGGTGAAACCCTTACTTTCTCTCTCTAAACTACCCTAATTCTAACCTAAAGCTAGAGAGAGAAGCTCTCCTAAAACTAATTAGAGAGTAGAATAGTTGGTAATTATTTTTTTTTTCCTAATTACCCCAAAATTGGGTATTTATACTAAGTTAATAAAATAAAAGAGAAATAGAAAAAAAAAAGAAAGAAAAAAAAAGAAATAAAATAAAACTAAAGAAAGAAATAAGAAAAGGGAAAGAAAAAAAAGAAATAAAAATAAAAGAAAAAGGAAAAATAAATCCCCATAATCCCCAAAACATATCAGCCCCTTTTCTTCCTCTTCGAAGTTGGCTACTTGAATTCCATTGAAGTTCCTCTTCATCACATCACCACCGTTTATCAACCATCAACAACAATCATCAAGGGTAATCAACCAAAATCATCTTTCATCTGCAATCTCAACCGTTTGATCTCACTAAATATCATGTGCATAGCTCGTGGAGTGGTTCGGTTGAACCAAGGGTTGGTGTGGCCAAACTACGAGGTTGGTTCGGTCAAACCATGGATGTGTTCGACCACACCTCTTTAATTTACAGAACTTTGAAAGTCTCTGACTCGTACTTCTACCGAACTCTCAACGGTTTGCTCGAACCCGAATGGACTTGCATTTTGCTCTATTTTTAGCTGATGCTTGTGCGAATTGGTGATTGGAGCTGCGGGGGTGATTGTGATTTGTTTCTTAATTGTTGCAGGTTGTTGCTGGTTGTTGACGATGGTGCAGGTGGTTGGTAGATGCGGGTTGCGATTAATTGCGAGTTGGGTGGCTGAAATGGAGTGGCTGCGGTGGTGAAGGGCTGCTGTTGATTGGAGATGGTTGTAATTGCGGTTGTGCTTTGGTGTTGATGGGATGGTTGTGACGGCTGCTGTAATGGTTTGCTGCTGTTCGAATTGGAACAGGGGAATTGCGTGGGAGCTGGAGTGGAATTGGTGGGTGATGGTGGAGGTTGGTGCGGTTAATTGGGTTTGTTGTTGTGGGTTGCGCGGTGTTGTGAGGGTGAGTGAGCAGAGGAAAGGTGGATGATGGTGATGTGCGTGTTTGTGATGAGGAAGTTGGGTGGTTGTTACGGGGGTGATTGATGATTGGAGGTGGTGGTGCAGGATATGGGCGAGCAGCAAGTAGCAGTTTGGGGCAGCAGCCATGAGCCCATGATGCTTGGCTTGGACACATTTGACTAAAACCCGGAATTTCGAACTTGATTTGAACATGGAAATCGAGCGTCAACCCGAACACACCTACAACCAAAAACCAAACACGAGGGGATTATCAAAAGGATAAAATAAAATAAAATAAAATTAGATAAATAAAGTAAAATAAAATACTAAAACTAAAGAAATAATAAAATTAAATGAAATAACATAAAATAAAGAAAACAAACTAGAAAGTAAAAGAAAATAAATAAAAAGAGAGAAACTAGGAATTATTAACTAAAAATACGAAAATAAACTAGAAACCAATTAAATAAAGAAATTAAAATTAAACATACTAAAACTAAGAAATAAACTAGAAATTTTATTAAAAAGAAAACAAGAGAATAAAAGGAAAAATAAGGGAAAATAAACACGGAATTAACTCTTAAACTACTCCCTAAGAGTGACATAAATGTCACTCATCATCTCACCTTAACTTTCATTTTAAAATGAGACTATATTTTGGAAAGTGATTAGAACAATTTTATAAATTATTCTAACACTCCACCAAACCTAAGTTTGATAAACATTCATTTTCAGACTATGGTGCTTATTTAATTGAAAGAACTTCACTTTCAATCAGCAAAATATGACAATGATGACAAACACTAAAAAGTAGAACATAAACAAAATAAGATATATAAATTTTGCTCACATTTTCATATATTTGTTGAAATAAGTTGCGAATTACAACTTACCTTCATCAATCTTGGACAAAAAAGTCACACTCAATTACGAGCTAGACTTTTCTTTCCATTTTGGGTCAAGTTTTGAAAATAATATGATTATGATTTTTGCCTAAAAAATTTTCTTTTCAAAACAAACTATTGGACCCTTTTCAAATTTTGAATTCATAATCGAAACAACATGTTTCTAATAAAAATAGTATTCAAAATTTCCTTTCTGAATTTTTGTTTTCTCAAAATAAATAAATTTTCAGATTCTCTATAATCGTTTGGATAATACATATATATACATAAATATTTCCAAAAGGAATGAATTAAGATTCGACTTCTTCTTGACTCGAACTTATTCTAGATTTTGGCTAAGGGATGGTAAACGAACCACCTACAAGACCAAAATCAAAGATTGACAAGAACAAAAAAAATATTTGATGTTCTAAATCAACTTTGAAGAATAAAATCACCACAATGATTTTTACAAACGTTTATACATTAGGTAAGATTATTAAACCTTAAACACAATTATTTTTGGTCTATAAACAAGCAAAAAACTAACTTGCTTTCTTAAAAATAACTTTTAACTAAAATGTGAAAGCATATCACTGTCCTAAATATTTCAAAACAAAAATAGGATATATACACAGGTCCATCTCAATATCATATGAATGGCCTAAACAATAGCAAGTCATTAGAATTTACCCCCAATTGGGGGCTCCAAGACTTTTGAAATAGCAAGAATGCGCATAACCCGACACATGGGGGCTCCAATATCAACAAAAAAACAAAAAAAACAAAATGAGATATTCATACCATTCGAGCTACTTTCGAGAATCGCATAAACTACAAATGGTTTACGTAGATCTCGAGCCTTAGAATTTTGAAATGAATCAAAATGATATAATAATCATGTTGTTCCTTTGAAAATTAAGTTTGCAACTAAACTTGGCCATTAAGCAGGTTACATACTCGAGCCATTTTCAAGTTCAACTTCAAAAACTAATCTTAGTGCATAATTGTTGTTTCAATACTTCAATTTACTCTAGAGATTAGAGAGTATGACTACTATAGAGAAAAAGAAACAAAATCATGATACATACTTGCTCATATGAAAGTTTAGTACTCAATCATTCATCATGAAAATTATATCAGGACACTTTATTAACATAAAACAAACAATTTCATGAGTGTAGACACCCATTTGTGTCTCCCCAAAACCAAACCTGGTGATGAGTACCTTTCACGTCGAATCATAATCGAATGAAGTGAAGGTGTGGAAAGTTTAGTGTTGCGGATTGTTTTAGTTTCTTTTCTCTTCTCTCTGTTTTTGAAAACTTATTTTAAGAAAACAGCCAATCCAGTTTGGTCGATGATATGGGTCCGATAATAGTGTAGTTGGATGGGGCTTGAAAAGAGCTTTCCAACGATATGTTATAATCCCAATTCCGATGAATATTGAGGAAGTTATGACCAATTTATTGAACTGGGCCCGGTTTGAGCCTTATTTGCGGCCCAATGATCTAGGGGAGGGCCTAATATAGTTTTTTCATTCCTAATTCAATTAGCATTGATAAATTGACTTTTTTTTACTTTTCAGAGTTTTAATTAAAATCAAGGAACATTTTTTTGAGGAAATACGATTTTATCCTCCTGTACGGCAATTTTTATCTGATTTTAAGAAAACGCGTGAATTTCTGAATCAACGCCAAACGCCAGCTGTAGCGCTTGGCGCTACGCTTGGCACCTGGTGCTAGAATTGGCGCCCGGCGCTAATGTTGGCGCCTGGCGCCAATAGCCAGCGTTGGCGCTAATTCAATTTTATGTGCGCCAGAACTCTGTTTTGATATTTTATCTTTTTGGCTGATTTTCTTTATAAATAACGTCGTATAAACTCCGTTTTGATTCACCAAATCTCAACAACATTCATCTACAATTCACCAAATCTCATCAAGATTTCCTTATTTTCTCTCTCTCTTTTTCTAAACTAGGATTTTACATACAAAATTCCGCATTCATTAGATTTAAATACACCTAGCCATATTCGAAGTTGCCTTCGCCCTAGACGTGAAAGGTTTAATTTCCGAGGGTTTGGTCCCAAATCTCTATTTCCATTATTTAATTTAATTGTTTTGTTTATTATTTTCCTTGAAGTTACTAACGTGTGTATTTTGTTATTAGAAAGAGGTACGAAGCATCAAAGTAAGTACTTTAATGGTTTTTATTGATATTATGATATAGAGTTCATGCTTAGATTGTTATTTTAATTCCTAGTATCATGTTTAGGGTAACCTTAATATCAATTATAATTATTATGATGCTTCTTATCTCTTTCCTAATATTCATGTTAGTTTCATGTTAGGGTTAAAGCTTTGATTTTTAATGTTTAGTAACATGCTAGGGTTTGTTATTAATCTCGTTAGTATCATGCCTAGGATCTTGCTATTATTATTATGATTTAACGTGAACATGTTTATTTCTATGATTATAATTATTTATGATGATTATTATTATGATTATATATTATGTTGCTTGATGACATATATATTATTGCTTGATCGCGCCTTTTATGCATGTTTAAAGGGAATTTGTATTTGTAATCACGCTTATATAAGATAATTAATAATCTTGTTTAGGGTTAATGTGATTATAATTCAAGTGATCGCCAATAATAGATTTATTTGTGCATTAATATTCAACCAACATAGATAAAAAGGTTTAGGGTTAATCCTATTGATTGCATGTTGGTCAGAAAGAACACATGAATAGGATCTAAATAAAGTAGAGGCCTATTATTAGGGCAGGTTCAATCTCTTTTAGGTTGGATTTGTACCTTCATTCCCGAACCCTATTTGGTTCAAGACCTTATGGAGTTGACGATCTCTTGGATCGTTAAGGGGTGTAACCTTCACCCTGTGAACGGTTTACAAGTTCCTAAAAAACTTGTTGACGACTCTTTTGCTCTATCTTCTTACCCTTTGGACGCCACCGTACTTTAGTGTATGATCACAGTGGGGTTCAAGCTAGGGGTTAACGCTTGAAATATTCCTTACACCAGTTTTCTAATTAATTCGGTTAAATTTATTGTCAATAATACTTTGTCGGGTCATTAATTGAGTCTAGGCACTAAGTCCCATGGTCTTATACAAGAGTCCAAGCATGTCACTTACACTCAACGCACACACCAATACACACACTTTGACCATGTCTAAGAGATTCTTGTATGCGCGTTTTTTTTTCCATCATTTTTTTAGGGGGGTAAGTCGGATATTAATCCTCCAATTTAAAATATTTAATTCCTTAAAAATATATACATTATTTTTGCTAAAAATATGCATCCATTTTTATTTTTTCTTTAAAAAACCGTAAAGTCAAGTCGATTCGATTCAAGTAATTAAAACGCAAAATGGTTTAAATTACAGCGTGTGGTCAAGAAAGGAAGGACGGTTAATTAAAGACAACCTTTTCGTACAAGTCCAACTTTTCGACAAACCCATAGCTCGTAAGAGGAAAGCTAGGACCATAATGGCAACACAAGAAGAAGTCAATGAGCTTAGGAACCAACTGGTTACCGTGACTGAGGCACTAAAGCTCCTCACACTTAATATCGATGATCCCGTGAAACAACAACAGATGGACCTCATGCAAGAGAGTCTAAGCAAGCTATCTAGCGACTACAAGTTTCAAGGGCTTACTTCACAAGGGGTCTCGGTGGAAAAAGATCTTCTTCCGGAGAAGTTCAACGCCAACAACATCCCAAAATTCAAAGCAACTGATAACCCTTATTTTCATTTAAGAGCCTTTGAAACAATAATGAGTATTAAGGGTATCGATAAGAAGGTTTTCCCCTCTCTGTTCTCACTATCTCTCGAGACCGTTTGCCAACAATGGTTTTTTTCTCTCGAGAAAGAAAAGACCTCTACCTGGGAGTCCATAGCAAACGCTTTCGTTGATAAATACAAGTGTAACATCCAAATTGAGACTGACAATAGAGAACTTGAAATCCTCAAGCAGAAAGAGAACGAAGGCTTCACCTCTTTCTTTAACAAATCGAGAGAAACCTCAGCTAAGATGATTGAGGTGCCAAGTGAAAAAGAGTCTGTAAGGTTGTTCATCAAAAACCTTCAAGAAAAATATTCCAAACATCTCAAGTATCAAAATAATCTCCATACCTTCAAGGCCGTCTACGCCATTGGAATCAATATTGAAGACGACCTGGTTAAGTTAAAAGCTGCCAACAATAACTCCAACAGTGGCTGGAAAGGAAAGAAGAACGACAATCCTTCTTCTTCCAAATCCACCCACTCAAAAAACGTTTGCACTTTTAATTTAGGTAAAGTCCTTGCTATGAACAATCATGGACAAAAGAAACCATTTAGGAGGAACTTTACTCCTATTGGCATGAGTTATGACACCGCATTTGATTGATTAAATGCAAAAGGTCTTATAACTCCTATTGGACCATTTGGGGACCCACCAGTCGAAAAGAGGTCGGCTAATTGGAACCCCAATGCACACTGTAAGTATCACCAAGGTAGGGGCCATCTCACCGAAAACTGTTGGAAGCTTAAGGAAGATATCCAAGATTTAATCGACAACAACAAGCTGCCATTGCCCCCTGCCAGTAAGAATCTAAGCATTAATAATGCACCTCTTGCTCATGCCTTGTCTATCTCTGATGAGGAAAACGAGGTTGACCCCTCGTCTCTCATTAAACTTGTCAAAGAAATCCATCCCATTGAAGAAGACGAGAAGATATTCTTCGACACCATGTATAGCCTTCCAGAACCGGTAAGTAAAGAAGACATACAATCGCTTACACTGTCTATGATGGAAGGATCGCATTTACTACGTGAAACTCTCAAAGCTATAAAGGAACTTCAAAAGAAATATGACGAGGTTCCACTCTCGAAAGATGAACCTAAGAGAGAATTCACACCCATGAGAACAACTTATGAGGCAAAACGTTTTTCTTTACAAGTCACTGAAAAACCCAAGAAGAGTAGTAGAATCTACACTCCAATCGGGATCCCATAGGTACAAATGTTCGAAATACTCTCCGAGAGTGGCAAGATCAAACCTCTCGAACCGAGACCATTCAAATCATTGAAAAGGACAGATAGATATTACTGTCAGTATCATCAATCAGGGGGTCACACTATCGAAAACTGTTTTAAATTAAAGGATTTAATTCAGAAACTGATTGATGAAAAGAAACTAGTCCAAGTTCCACAAGAGGACGATGCAACCTTTAATGGAGTTTGGGACAGTGATGAAGAAGACGTCTATTTAAAAGATATAGTAGGATCTCCACCTTCTGCGTCGTACGCCATGGATGACTGTTGGACTGAAGAAGACTCATCGATAGACGTCCTCACAAGATCCGAGAGAATGCAACCTCCCATTTCAACACAACCCATGCCAACCACACAGCAAATTCCCATACCTATCATTGAAGACAATGATATCGTTAAGCAGTTTAAGAAAACAAAAGTTGAAATGAATGTATGGAAACTTTTGGCGACATCTCGAGAACATAGGTTGGCTGTAATGAATGCCTTGGACAAAATAGAGATAGATTCTGACACTACTCCTAAGGGGTTAGCCAACTTCCTCACAAGTGATCTTCCTAGTCCGATCAATTTGATCACCTTTTCTGACAAGGATTTACCTCCAGAAGGCAACAAACATTACAAGGCATTAAACCTCACAGTAGTTTGCAAGAGAATGAATGTCCCTATGACTCTTGTAGACAATGGATCGACCATCAACGTCTGTCCACTTAGAACTGCGAGGATGCTACGCATAAGGGATGAAGATTTAACTCCGTCTACACAAGGCATAAGGGCCTACGACAACACTCGTCATCAAGCTCTTGGTAAAATTACCATGAATGTAACGGCGGGAGCAATAGAATATGCTACCACTTTCCAAGTAGTAGACATTAAAGCTTCGTTTAATTTGCTGTTGGGGCGCCCTTGGCTTCATGACCTAAAAGTCGTCCCCTCATCTCTCCACCAACAAGTAAAAGCTATAGTTGGGGAAATTCCTGTCACCATCGATGCTTCGCCTATGAGGATCAAGTCTATAGAAAATCCAATCATTAATGTGGAGCACGACGAGTATGATGAAGACTTATGGGGCTTTAACAAAGAAGTCTCCTTAATCTAGGAGGATGAAAGGACCCCTCTTTGCCATGACCCCCATTCCAACATGATTGTAAATGCTATTCTGAAGAAACAAGGACATTTTCCTGGGATGACCCTAGGAAAGAAGAAAGGAATAGCAAAATCGCTGGAGTCACCTGGCCTCCCTAAGTTAGACACTTTCGGACTTGGTTTCGAACCGACTCGGAAAGATCTCAAGCGAGCCCAGGAAAAATCAAAAGCACGTAGAGACGCTCCCACTCAAAAGAAAGCAATCCCAATGGATCAGTACCATCTTACATTTAATGGTCAATTTATAAAAGAAGGAGAGGACTATCCATGCCATGAATTTCCCGAGCCATTTGTTGTAAACGGCATAAGGCAACCGGGATTTGAGATTTTCTTGGATTGTTATTTCACAGATGAAATCCCAACTCCTGTCCATAAGGAGAAAGCAACCCCATGCTTTGACTTTAACGTCATGGGATTACTATTTTGGCGAGAAAAGAATGAGCCAACTTATAAAGAGGATAACTCCTCGCTCATTCAAACAGTCCTACAAAGCGAAAGCTTCAATTCCTCAAAGCTAATCACTCCAGCTGAAGGATCACTACCACGGTGGCGCAAGACTATCAAGGTGATTACTCCAAGTGGAAGAAAAATATCCATCACGACAGGGCAAGGACCAATGTTTGAAGAGTCGTCTGAGTTAGAGTCTAAGTCGGAGTCTCTCCCTATAGAGTAATCTAGGTCTTTAGTAGTAGCACCTCCTCCCTCTATTTCTTCTCCTATAATAGTTAGTGATCAAGTCCCTGAGGACATATCACTCTTTGATGTAATGATCTCAGAGTATAATAATATTTCTCCTTCTCCTTATTTCTTGTGTTCTTCTCTAACCCAAGATGACGAGCATTGCTTAACTAACAATGAAAAAGACAAAGAAATTATTAAAGCAATGGAAACACTTGAAAAGAAAACACCGGTAATTGAAGAAACTGAAACGGTTGATATCTCAAATGATTCAACCAATAAAAGAGAAGTTAAAATCGGATTAACACTTAATGAGCAAGAAAGAACCGATGTAATTAACTTACTTAAGAATTTATCGATGTATTTGCTTGGTCATACGAAGATATGCCAGGCATTAATAGAGAAATAGCTCAACACACTATACCACTAATTCCAGGAATGAAACCTGTAAAACAAAAGTTACGTCGAATGAAACCCGACGTAGCTCTTAAAATAAAAGAAGATGTTCAAAAACAAATAACTGCAGGTTTCATCAAGGTATCCAAATACCCCGAATGGGTCGCCAACGTCGTCCCAGTTCCGAAAAAATACGGAAGGGTAAGAATGTGTGTCGACTATCGAGATCTAAATAAGGCAAGTCCAAAGGACGACTTCCCTTTACCACACATCGATATTCTGGTAGATAACACGGCAAATCAGGCGCTTTTCTCATTCATGGATGGGTACGCGGGTTACTACCAGATTCTCATGGCAGAATAAGACATGGAGAAAACAACTTTCATAACACCATGGGGCACTTACTGCTACACGGTGATGCCATTCAGGTTGAAAAACGCGGGTGCTACTTACCAACGTGCAGCAACTGCCTTACTCCATGACATGATGCATAAAGAAGTCGAAGTATATGTCAACGACACGATTGTAAAATCAAAAGACCGCCCAGGCCATAAAGTAGCCTTAAGGAAATTTTTCCGAAAGGCTAAGAAAATATAATATGAGGTTAAATCCATCTAAGTGTGCTTTTGGAGTCACCTCAGGCAAGCTTTTAGGTTATGTCATAAGCTCTAGAGGAATAGAGATAGACCCAACCAAAATCAAAGCAATCATGTCGATGCCACCGCCCAAAACCGAGAAACAGATTCGAGGATTTATTGGCCGGTTGCAATACATAAGTAGGTTCATATCAAAATTGACGACAATATGTAAACCAATCTTCAAAAAACTCAAAAAGAATGTACCAGTGATATGGGATGAGGAGTGTCAAAAAGCCTTTGAAAATATCAAAGCCTATCTCGCAAATCCTCCCGTATTAGTACCAGCACTTCCCGGAATACCTCTTCGGTTATATTTGACGGTTACCAAAGAGACAATGGGAGCTATGCTAGCACAAGAAGTATAAGGCAAAGAAAACGCAATCTACTATCTAAGCAAAAAGATGCTTGAATACGAAGCACGCTACACACCACTTGAGAAGTTGTGCCTCGCCTTGGTGTGGGCCACAACCAAGTTAAGACATTACATGCTAGTGCATACCGTCTTCGTAGTCTCCCGATTAGATCCACTCAAGTATCTATTTGAGAAATCTACACTCAATGGACGCATATCGAGATGGATAGTCAATTTAGCCCAGTTTGATGTAAGGTTTATGCCGCAAAAAGCTATCAAAGGATCTGTGGTGTCAGACTTTCTAGCAGACTTTCCAATAGAAGACTAGACGCCAATACAAGACAATGAATTTCCAGATGAAGACTTAATGGTCACTGAAGATGATACTTGGACCTTGTACTTCGACGGAGCCTCAAACCAAAAAGGATGTGGCGTTGGAGTATTACTAGTATCACCTAAAGAAGAGCATGTTCCAATCTCCATAAAGCTTGATTTTGACGTTACCAACAATGCTGCTGAATATGAAGCATGCGTGGTAGGCCTTGAAACAGCTTTGACATTGGGAGTAAAAAAAGTTAAGGATATTTAGAGACTCTTCTTTGATTATCAATAAAATATCTAAAAGGTGGAAAGTAAGGAGCGAAAGTCTAGCCCCTTACAAAACCTATCTGGAAACTCTTATCGATCAGTTAGAGAAGGTAGAATACACATATCTACCTAGGGAAGAAAATCAATTTGTTGATGCCTTGGCAAGACTAGCCTCAATGGTTAGGATTCCCACGGAAATCGAGCAAATGCCTCTAACTATAGAGAAAAGGCACAAACCAACATACATCCAGGCTATAGAAGACGACGAAGTAGTCCAAGAAGAAGAAGAAGAAGAAGAAGAAGAAGAAGAAGAAGAAGAAGAAAGAAGAAGAAGAAGAAGAAGAAGAAGAAGAAGAAAGAAGAAGAAGAAGAAGAAAGAAGAAGAAGAAGAAGAAGAAGAAGAAGAAGAAGAAAGAAGAAGAAGAAGAAGAAGAAAAAAAAAAAAAAAAAAAAAAAAAAAAAAGAAGAAGAAGAAGAAGAAGAAGAAGAAGAAGAACCGTGGTACACAAATATACTCAATTATGTAACCAAAGGAGAATACCCTACCCACGCTGACAAAAGAGCAAAACGAGCATTAAGACTCTTGGCTTCCCAATATGTACTCATAGACAACGAAATACAAAAAAGGGTACCTAAGGGTCGAGCTCTCTTATGTGTCGGAAAAAAGGATGCACAAAGAGCAATGATAATAGTCCACGAAGGAATCTGTGGCACGCACATAAATGGCAAAATGTTAGTTCAAAAGATAATGCGAGAAGGATATTATTGGACTACAATGAATAGGGATTGCCATCAATATGTAAAAAGATGCCCTAAATTCCAAATTTATGCCAATTTACAACATGTTCCTCCATCCTTGCTCTACACCTACACATCGCCATGGCCATTTTCTACATGGGGAATTGACATCATCGGCAAAATCACTCCCCTAGGAACAGGAGGCCATGAATAAATACTAGTAGCAATTGATTACTTCACAAAGTGGGTTGAAGCGCAATCATACGCTAAACTCACTGCAAAATATGTAGCACTATTTATCAAGAGAAATATTATTTGTCGATACGGAGTCCCACATGTAATGATAAGTGACAGTGGAACTCACTTTCAAGCCGAATGTGAAGAATTGTTACAAAAATATGGCATTCAACATCATCATTTTTCCCCTAACAGACCTCAAGCAAATGGAGCATTCGAGGCAGCGAATAAAAATTTAAAGACTATCATCGAAAAAATGACGGAAAATTATAAGGATTAGCTTGACAAACTTCACTTCGCATTGTGGGGTTACCTCACGTCAATCCGTACATCAACAGGAAATACGCCGTTTTCCTTGGTTTATGGAATGGATGTCGTACAACCTGTCGAACTAGAAATTCCATCTCTACGCATTTCATTAGAGAGTAAACTCGATGAAGTCAAATGGACTAGGGCAAGATATGAAGAATTGATTTTACTCGATGAAAAGCGACTAGAAGCTCTACATCACACTCAGTGTTATCAAACTCGTATGGCTAGGCATTTTAATAAGAAGGTCAAGACAAAGAACATCAAAGTAGAAGACTTGGTGTTAAAAGCATTAAGGAAAAATGTTTTAGATCCAAGGGGAAAATTTAGACCTAATTGATCTGGACCCTACATTGTCAAAACAATCTTGTCAGGAGGTGCAGCAAAACTAACTGATAAGATGGCAATGAGTTCTCGAACATGACAAATCTGACCTACTTAAGAAGTACTACCCATAATTACTTGAGTAGGATACTCAAGAGAGCTACGTTTGGCCTGATTCCTTAAGAAAGGATACGTAGGCAACCCTTTACGGGTGCGGCCACTTTATTTTTTCGAAAATCTCGCGTCCCAGAATTCATTAAAAATTCGACAGAAGATCGGCGAAATATCGGCGTCGCAGAAAAAACTCTTGCGCCAGCCAAGGACCATCAGCGCCAGACGACGGCACCGTCGCCTGACGCCAGACTGCTGTGACCGGCGCCAGTCGCAGACAAGAGACGCCAATTCACAGTTAAATTTTAGGAATATTTCGGTGTTTTTCGGAAAATTTTCGACTTCCGTACTCGAAAAATTTCTGGAAAAATAATATTTTTCGGTTTTCATTGCTTTAATAAAATAAATTTAAAGTAAATAATTTAATTAAAAAAAGCTGGAATTTCATTAATAAAATAAACTACATTATTGATGGAATTTAAATAAAGCTGAAATAAATTAACTTTAAATAAAAAATATAAACTAAGTCTAATAATTTGAAATTAAGCAATGCCCCTAATCTTCCTTTTCTTTCCTATCCCTTTTCCAATTTTTGTCTGCCTCCTCCTCCTCATCCATAACCTTAGCTAGTAGGTATCCTTTAGAGGACCTACATCCAATCTTAGAGTAGATAGTTTCCCCTTCAGCTAGGACTCCATGCTTCTTTTCTACCCAAGCTTTTTTCTCTGTGTTGTCAACTTTCCTTTTTCCCTTATCTTTTGGAGTAATTTTCTTCCTAGGCATTGCAGGTGTTTTGAATTCAACTCTTTCACCAAAGCGTTCCTTAGCAGGAATCACCCTGTCACCTAGACGACTCTTCACATCAGTTTTACCCTGATTTTTCTTCAAGTCCTTTGAAGGTTTCTTCAGCAACCACTTCTTCACATCATTGGGCAAGGAAGGAGGAACCTTTTGGGTAATTACTTCCCATAGAGGTCTGGCACTCCAATAAGCATCAAATTTGTTTACTTCTCGGGAGACAGGGAACTCGTAGGGAGGACGAAGATCTTCGGAAGGAATATTCTGAAGTAAGCCGTATTGCCTTTTTACCCTGCAGGGATAGTAATAAGTCATACGGGACAAACATGGAAGACGGCAGAAAGGTTTCTTGTTGACACCAACCATCCTTTCTATTTTCCACCACAGGACGACCTACTTGATAGCAAAATTGCGAGATTCGAAGACCCTTTTCCATTCGTGGCACCCCATTTTAGAGAAGTGTTTCTTCCTCCTCACAAAACAATTCGGAGTGTACTTCTCAATGTTATCCGGAGGACTAATTAGTTCTAGCCTTTCCATTATCCACATTTGTAACAAAATTCCAATGCAAATAAATTATTATTACTATACAAAAATATATTTTTTGATTTCTGTAATTAAAAATATTATTTTTCTACCTGTAATAAAATTGGAGAACCTCAAAAAGGTGCTTTTGGGTTCCTTTTCCATTCATCAAGACTAATCATAGTCTCTCCAACTATCAATGGCATTGGATTTCTCCCTGATTCAATTTGTTCTAGTACGGTGGTTATAATTGATTGACCCTCATTTTTTTACTAGTACCGAGAAAAAATTGATTAAGCATACAAAATAAGAAAGCCCTTCTTCTATAAATATGAAAAGATTCGAAGAAAGGTTTATCAAATAATGGTGAGCAAATTCTTTCAAGTTAACTATGTTGCCATCTACTATTTTTGATAAATCCCTTTCTTTTAAATTGAAGAAGCGTTCAAAGTCTTTATAATAATAAGCATCTATTCTAGGGATTACTACGAGATCAATTGCAGGGAAACGTAAAATAGCACCAAATTCTTCTGGCAAAGGGCTAATGTCATCATACCCTATCTAAAGCAATGAGTATCAACATCCCAATATTCTAGAGCGGTATGAATAAAATCTAAGTCAAGATCTACCCCTTTGATACCATAAATTCCCCCCAAGTGGAACGCATCTAATTCTTTTCTTTCTTTGGCATTAAGAGACTGACACCATTCATGGGTTTATTGCGTACAATTTTTGGTGACTAGAGACATGATATTACTTTTCTAAAGCTAAGAATTATTTTATTTGCTGAAATTATGAAAAGAATCGGCTGGGCAGAGGGCTATTTATGCACGAAATCGGAGCAATTTTAATCTGGGAAGGATACGGAGTCAGCGCTATTTGGCGCTAGACGCCGCTATTGGCGCCAAACGCTAAGTGTCGCGCCTGGCGCTACACCAATACGCGTGGCGCCAGCTGGCGCCAATTTTACTCGTCGTACGCGCTTTCTAAAACCGTGTTTTTACCTTAATTCGAGTCTACTAATGACTTTACGGCTTCCTTATCTTTTTCTAAACATATTTTTATTCTTTTTTAATTAATATAGCTATTATATTAATTATATTTATTCTTTTTTGGATTTTATTTAGGTTAATTTCCAAGTTTTTATAAACCCAAATTTTTATTTACCTTTTCCTTTTTTCATTTTTTCTTTTTGGGGGAGAAAGTCGGATACCCTCCATCTATAATAAAAATGACGGAGTTTTTGCGCAAAATTATTTGTCACACTTTCTTGCACACACAAACATGCACATAATAATGATAATAATAAAAAAATGAAAAAACTTGATAAATAAAATAAACTCATAACAGTAGGTATATACAAAATATGTCTAAAAAATGAGTCTAACTAAAAGGCAAAGTTCTATACAAAGTCAAATAAATAATAAAAAGCACAGGTACAAACTACGGCGCCTGGGGAGGTAAACCCATCATCGCATAAAACTCCGTCGTACGAGGAGTAGCCTCTCCACCTACTCCAGCTCCAGCTCTAGTATCAGCTCCAGTCTCCGTAGAAGGAGGAAAACTCAAGTGGGACCTGTCCACCCAAGATCAACCTGAGGCTGAGGCTGCTGCGATGACGAGCCAACCTCGTACATCCCACCACCTCTAAGAGCCAAGGTAGCCTCTCCCTGGCCTACTGGTGCAGCATGAGCACCCTCAGAGGAAGAACCCGAACCCTCTGCCACATCAGTACGGGCAGCCTTAGAGCGACCGCCTCTACCTCCCGAAGTAGTGCGGCGACGCCTCGAGCTAGACCTCGCCGGATCCCTCCGCGCATTAGGTCTCGTGGGGGTACGAGAAGGAATAGGCTGACCCTGCAAAAGGAATTAAAATCAGAAACAAGGCGAAATCGAAGCGATAGTGCAAAAACATATGAAAGAAAGACTACCTCCTGAACGGCGTCGTCCCGACGGCAGGTAGCCACATTCCTCATCCGGACAAGATGGCTCCGGAAAGCATCTATACATCATGCCATCGCCGAAACCACCTCATGCGAGAACTGTCAAAGAAATAAGTCAGTAAACATGTATAATATATATGGAAAAAGTTGCAAATAAATAAGCTAACCCGAGTTTGGTGGCGAGGAATCGACCGCTCTACGAAGCGCTCGTCCTCAGGAGCCGGAGGAATCATCTCCTCAATCGGCCCGTATGTCCCCTGGTAATGGATAGACATACGGGGTGGCATGAACTCAGCAGCATTGTCTTGATAAGGCAAAACAAAGTTAGAAGCATTACTTGGGGGCTACTTAACGAAAGATAAAAGCTAAAAAATCGTACCGCCACATCCTTAGCCGGTACAGGAACCGGAGCTAACAATGGCAGTAGCTCCTCCGCATAGCATCGCCCAAGGATCATGCAAGATTGCCAAGGGGTACCAGCTCCCTCTGACATGCTCAACAACCTCGCGGCGTTAAACATGTGACATGGTAGAGGAGCAGGAACGAAAAAGGTATCGGAGGGATGCTGTCTAGCAACCCTCTCTCCAAGGTATGCGATCGCTCCATAAGTCCCCAGGAAATAGCGACGCTCAGCGCAATACTGCGCGGCTAACCCAAGGACTGCCAAGCCGACCCACGACCGGTACAGCACCTCAGGCTCCTACAAAGAGCGTCAATCAGGCGAGAATCTATCTAAAGCATCACAAAATGGCAAAAAAGAAAAGAATCATAACGCGATGATCCAGTCTCGGACATACGCAGTGGACATCCCCACATGGCGGCTGCCCCAAGAAGCACTGACTGGAAACCTGCGCGGCGATGGTCTCGCCGGTGCAGCTGAAGGGAAGTACTCGTAGAACCGGATCTACAAGGAATTAAAATTATCAGCAAGTGCTAGATAAAACGTAGAGCTAAACTTTGTAGGAAATAATGTTTACCTCTACGACCCTCCAAAAGCTGAACTGAGCAACATTCGTCCCAAAGGACCGGTGTCGACACGAGTCCCTCAACGCTCGAATGAAGTCACCATAGGCTAAGCTGGCCCAGTCATAAGTCCCGATCCGATTTAGATCGCGGACAGCAAGAAGGTAGTTAAAGCAGCGCCCTACTACTCTTGTGAGGGGAGAACGTCCTTGACAACAAAATAAGCACAAAGATGCGCACCCGCTGCTCTCGGGTGGTCGCACCATCGTCAAAAGCCGCTGCCAGAGTCGAGCGGCGAATCCCCCTAGCGCTAAACTGAGACGACTTTACCTCAGCTCGAGCCCGAATGGTAATCGTTCCCAACAGCTCCTGGACCTCAGGGGAAAAGACGTCGATCCTGCTGTCGAACGGCAGTGGCTTGGAGCTAAACTCCAATCCTGTGATGAGACTGAAGTCGGTAGGAGTGACCATCATCTCACCCCAAGGAAAGTGGAAAGTGTTTGTGGTGTCCCAAAAGAACTCCACCAGAGCACGCACTACATGATGACCCCCGCTGGAGGCAACCATTGCCTCGGTGGTCTCGTACATCGCAGAAAGACCGCAAGACTCCCATAGGAGTCTCGTCTCGACATCCATGGCGATGTACATCTTGTATAGATCGCCTAAACCGTCACAGCCGGAGCCATGACAGCGCGTCCTTCTAACGATAATACCCTGTCTCACCCTCTCAGAAATGTGGTGGACGGGGGAAAAGAACAAGGTTCGCTCATCCCACTCGGGGAGTCGACCAAGCGAAGTGGACGACTTGGCATCGTCCTCCACGGGCTCGTGCTCCCGTCGAGCGTCTCGGGACCGTGAACAAGAGCCTCGCTGTCTAGCCATGCTACATTGTGCATAATTATCATAAATTAAGGTTCTATAGTATCTAAGGTTCGCCTAGCTGCATGATACTATGTTCGCGAAAAAAAAACAGAGTACGTAGTACTAAAACAGAGCACAAATTCAAATTGAGCATAACAGCATTTTTTCAAGCAATCAAACAATTTCTTGCAATACTACAGTAATTATTGTGACAAATTGGACAAGAATTGATAGCAAAAACATCAAGAACGAGCCACATTGTATTCCCGACCTCAAGAGGTCCAACAATGGCAATTCGTTCATTTCTTCACCAAATTGAGTCAAAAAAGTCTAAAATTACTCCCAAGGCAATATATAAACATAATCAAGCAATTTCATGGCATAAAATTTGACAAACAAAGAGAATTGAGCATTCCAAGTTTTGAAATTTCATGAAATTCGAAAATAAACACATGTAAAATTCATAAAACCGGTGTGAGTTAAAAGAAAACTTACATAGACCGGGAAAATGGATGAAATAAGCTTTGACTTGCAACAAATTTGAGCGAATTTGGGTGAGAAACGAGCAAGAACGAAGCAAGTGAATTTCTGGAGATTTAAGAACGAGCAAGAACGACGAGTAACAGCGAAAATGAAGAAGAAAAGGGTATTTAAGGAATACCCTATTCTGGCACCAAGCGCTAGACCTTGGCGTCAACAGATAGGCTTGGCGCCTGGCGCCAATCCCAGCGTTTGGCGCTACAGCCAGTTGTGTGGCGCTGATGTGTTTTCAGCGGCGCCAGGATATTCAGCCACTCGGGGAGGTTGTTCTAATTTTTTTCAATATATTTTGGGTTCCTTGGTATGCCAGTTAGCCCCTCTAAGCAATTTGACACGATTTTTAGTAATCGGCTTGATTACACATAGTGATCGACCTGATGAAAGATCGTCTCACTTAGCTTAAAGCGCCTAAGCCTCTAACAATGAGGCGGACAGATTTGAGTATGCACTATGCTTCAAATTTCAAGCCTCTAACAATGAGGCGGAATATGAAGCCCTGTTAGCCGGCATTCGCATGTATAAGGTGGCAGGGGCCATGAAAATTGACGCCTACTCTGATTCTCAATTGGTTGTTAGCCAGTATGAGGGAAGCTACGAGGCTACTCAACCGGCTATGATTAAATATCTTCAGGCAGTCAAAGAAGAGACCAAGGCACTTGAGGAATTCCGGCTGAGTCAAGTGCCTAGGTCGGAAAACAATCAGGCGGATGCATTGTCAAAACTGGCGTCTTCCGCCTGCCATGATACGCCTCGGTCAGTCTTCTGGAAAGTTCTTGAAAAGAGAAGCATCTATGAAGACCCCATTGGAATCCTGGACCGAAGCTCTACCTGGATGGATGGCATCCGGGCCTATATTTCAGACGGCACACTTCCTGATTCGCCACAGGAGGCAGCCGTTCTAAAAAAAACGAGCTGCAAGATTCGAGTTGAAAAATGGAGAACTCTTCAAGGCGGGGTTTCTGAAGCCTTTGTTTAAGTGTGTCACCCCAGAAAAGGGGAAAGAAGTTCTCAAAGACCTGCACTCGGGATTCTGCACCTCTCATATAGGCGGCAGGTCCCTAGTCGTCAGAGCAAGACGGCATTATTTTTGGCCCACTCTTGAGGCAGACGCCAAGGAGTTGGTAAAGAAATGTGACAAGTGCCAAAAATTTGGCAAACTCATTCACCGTCCGGCTACTGATCTGACGGCCATCCACAGCCCAATCCCGTTTGCAAAATGGGGCTTGGACATTTTAGGTCCTTACACGCCTGCTCCAGGCGGAAAGCGCTACATCTTGGTGGCTGTGGATTATTTCACCAAGTGGGTAGAAGCTGAGGCGGTTAAAAACATCAAAACCTCAGACGTGATTTCCTTCATCTGGAAAAACATTATCACCCGGTATGGGGTACCTATGTCTATGGTGTTTGATAATGGTCCTCAGTTTGAGACGCCTCAGCTAAAAACTTGGTTGGGAGATCAGGGGACCTCAAGCTATTTTGCATCCGTTGGCCGGCCCCAAGCAAACGGCCAAGTTGAAGCCTTCAATAAACTCATCTCAGGCGGCATTAAGAAGAAAATAGAAAGAGTCGGTGGCTTATGGGCAGAAGAGTTAATCCATGTCCTATGGGCCATCCAGACAACAGCAAAGGGGGCAACCGGTGAAACCCCATTTTGCATGGTTTACGGTGCTGAAGCCGTCTTGCCCATCGAACATTACGAGCCGACCCTCAGAGTCATGCTATATGATGAAGAGGCAAATTGGGAAGCAATGCGCTTGGCATTGGATTCACTCCCAGAACGGAGGGACAATGTCGCCTTGCGTCATGAGATTTACCGTCTGAGAATGACGAGAGCCTACAACAAAAAAGTACACAAGCGTCCTTTGAAAGTTGACGACTTAGTGTTACGAAAAATGGAGGCAACCGGTAGGGCCAATGAGCTGGGGAAGCTAACCCCAAATTGGGAAGGCCCCTACCGGATCTATGAAGAAGTAAGGGATGGCACCTACCGCCTGGAAACTCCAGACGGCAGGCGTCTGCCTAGAGCTTGGAATGTAGACAATCTAAAAAATTACTACTTCTGAGATTGTAATTGTAAACTTTTTGTAAACAGTAAATCAATTAATGAAGATTCAGACTCTGTTTGCAAAATTGAGTTATTGTCTGATTATCCATCCGGGTAATACCCAGGCGGATTCTTCTTTTACCTAACTAAGTTTGACACTTAGTAAAGGTTACATTTGTTGGACCGCCTGGGTAATACTCGGATCCCTTGTTTATTTAAGTTTGATACTTTGTTTATTCAACTGCCTGATTATCTGCCTTGGTAATACTCAGACAGATCCTTCATTTACCTAACTAAGTTTGATACTTAGTATGATCAAATATTTGCCTGTTCGTCTGGGTAATACCCAGACAAACTCGCTTGTTTAAAAAACTAAGTTCGATACTTAGTGTAAATTCAATACTGACTAAAAACTAAGCACAAAAACGTTTAGTGGCTATACAACCAGTCTCAAACAAGACCAGAGGCTAAAATGGCCGGATGGTTGCTCATTTTATAAAATCGCCTGTCCCAACATGGACAAAGGCGTCCGGCGACACCCCTCTGGGTGCAATCGTCGCAGAGAAAAGACTTTGTCGATTCTACGTACCCATGCAGACGGCAAAAATTGAACAACCAAATTAGTCAACTCATAGCCGTCTGACCAAAATGACCGGTGAAGAATGATCAAGTTGTCGAATACCGAATGCCCTGGGGCATCAGTCGGTCATCGGCTAAAGATCTCACTTGGTTATTTATTCCAAAATTGCAATCCTACCTCAATTGGGGCAAAGGAGTCGTGCAATGGCTATGAAATCTCTACCAAGACGGATAAGCACCGTCTAGGTAGTAACTGCAACGCCTGTTGGTGTACGGCTGTGCACTTGGTTTGGGGCAATTACTATTGTGATTGATTGACTTGCAAACATATCATGCTCTTTACAGCATCAGACGTTTTCAAGTCAATCAACTAACTCCACTTGAAACCAACCACACAGCCGTCCAGGGGCAAGGACAGCTGGACTATTGATAGTTAGGCAAAAATGAAAATCGCCGCATGCTTTTGATAAGTTGGGAAAAAATGAAAAATTAAAAATTCAAATGCAAAATGATCAAAACCGACTCAGTCGGTGCATTACATAAAGACCACCCAACCAAACGGTTGTGATGGATCAAATGTTAACCGGACCTCGTCCGGGAGAAAGAGAAATTGTTAATTAACCAGGCTCCTTAGCCGGTAAATACAAATATACTCGGCACGCAGGCCGGAAAAAACAATTTTTGGCATACTGCCGCTAAATAAAAGAAAGAAAAAAAACATAGATTGGCATACTGCCGCTGAAAAGTCACTTCTGGCCTGCAGGCGGCTCCTCCTGGTCCTCCTCATCATCTGAGGGTATCTCCTGCGCTTCACCCGGACCAGGTAGCTGAGGTACGAGGGGCTCATTGTTGGCATTAACCCAGGCGTCGAAGGATTCAGGCTCTGGGTCACCCTTCTCTCTCAGGTACACCACGTCCTCGGCATACCTGTGAGCCAGTGCCCAGACGCCATAATCCGCATCCGGGTACAAGGCAGCCCAGGCGATCTTCATCCGGGCGTCATTATCAGCGTCACTCTCAGCAACTAGACGGTTTTGCTCCGCCTCCAAGGTTGCTGCAAAGTTTATCTGAGCCTGAGCAGCCTCCTTCTCCAATTTTTGAACCTTGGTCTTCAGATTGGTGTTCTCTTCAAAAACACCCTGAAGATTGCCAAGGTCCGTCTGGGCCTTCTTGAGCGCCTCATCAGCCTTTTTGGCACTCTGAGCAGCCTTCTTCTAGGCCTCCTCCTCCTCCTTCCGGGCCGTCTCAGCATTAGTCGCCCGCTGCTTGGCCGCCTCCAGATCTGACTCCAGCTGCTGGATTCTAGATGCCTGTGTCATAATGATTGCTTTAGTTTCAAGTTCATTTACGATAGTTGAGTGTAAAGCAATATTGTCAGCGTCTATGGCGAACTTCTTGGCCCTTTTTACCTCTTCCCGTTTGCGGGAATAAGGACGTTTGAGCCCGTCCACCCGCAGCATAGCCTGCAGAGAAGCAAGCGATGTGAGTATCGCAGGCGGGATAAAACACTTGGAAAAAATAAAATTGAATTGACAAGTTTCTTACCTCAGCCAGAAGAGATAGAATGCATTCAAGATTGAACGTCTCTATCCCAGGGATACAATCTTTATCCCTCTTCCGGACGGCTTCCAGCATGGCCTTGGCGTGCTTCTGGACGTCTGGCCAGCGGGGAGATTGATCTGCACCACAATCAATACGTGATGAGTGTGAAACTAAGGCAGCACCTATTTGTTGCCGGCCATCTGAAGATGACGTCTGTTGAGAGTGGGATTTCACCCGCAAAGGCCACCCCATCTCAAGCGGGGATTCAAAAGGGTTCTTACCTTCAGAGCCAGCCAAGCGGGAACCGCTTGCAGGCGTGGTAAACCCCGCGGCTGCTGATAAGGGGTTGAAAAGATCAAGGCACACGCTGCCGCCTATCTTCTCGAGTCGCCCCGCTATCCGCATCTGCTGATGCCCGGCTGAGGCGCCAGGAGTTGATGCAGAGGTGGATTTTTTTATTTTGTTGAGAACGGCAGGGGTCTCCTCTCTAGCCCATTTGAGTTGTTTCTCAAACGACTTTCCAACATCTCCTCCCTGCAAAAATAACCAAAGTTAAGGTTAGCATCCGGGAAAAATGATTTTAAAAGATCAACTTATGAAAGGGTCAGGCGTTTGTTACCTTGGCTTTGACCTCAGCCGCAGCCTTTTCCGCAAGCGCCTTGCGGATGACTGCAGAGGATCGCTTGGGGGTTTTCTCCGTCTGCAACATGTTTAATGCTTCTTCTGCAAAAATAAGGAAATTGGTCAATATCATAAATCAATTCTAGTAAAAAGCTACTACAGACGGATATAAACTCAGGCGCATACGTTTGGAAAACATGTGCCCTAGCCCGCAGGCGGCTAGGAAGCACTCGTCCCTAAACCAGGCGCTCTTGGGGATCCAGTTCTTGGGGACCTTTATTGTCTCCCCGATTGAAAAGGTCGCATCTGTGAGGCCAAAAAAGTCTGCCTCAATGATCTTGTCAAAGTCTTCCTCTGGAACCCGGGGAAGAGCACACTTCCGGCCCAACAAGTCGGGCTTCTTATTGTACAGACGGAATTCATAATTCTCTCGTCTGGTTGGAGCTGACATCAGGAAGAACCTGTGCTTCCAGCCATCGAATTTCGAGACCTTGTCCAAGGTCATCATATATTGGGGCTGCGTGGTTAGAGTGTACCACGGCCTCCAGCCGCCTGGGCTTCTGCTAAGATAATGCATGCTAGCAAAAGCCTCCCATCCGGGGTTAAGCCCTTGAAACTCGCAGGCGGCAACATACCCTAGAATGTTTGTCCAAGAGTTGGGGGTAAGTTTCCTGACTCCGAGGCCGTAGCCTCTCAAAATTGCCTTTACCGCCTGGTGAAGGGGAAAGCGGAGACCAGCCTTGAACACCGCCTCATAACAGCCAAAATAGCTGTTGGCGTTCTCCTGATCGTCCTCCCAGGCGACGGTGCCATTCTCAGGCGGCTCCCGGATCCTGTACCCATCTCCAAGAGGGTGCATTTTAGTAAAATTCTTCAAGTTTTCCTCCATTTGGATCCGGTCCTTGGAGGAGACGTGGATGTTGAAGGGATCATCCTTCTCGTTCTACTTTTTCCTTTCTTCCTCCTCGCTATCCGGAAGCGGGGGTAAATCGTCACTACACTCAGAGGTAGAGGCGGAGCTGTCGCTCTCCGTCTCCTCATCACTTTGACCCAAGGGGGCAGAGACGGCCTCGTCGCCGCCTTGGTCGCACTCTTCCAAGAAAGAGTCAGCAGGGGTTGAAGGGGCGCGCGGAGGGGATCTTTCCAGAGCCGTCTGGTCACCCTGACTAGACGTTTCTCCCTCAGGCGTTTGGCCGCCTGAGCCTTCGTTCTTGTAATTTGGATCAATCGCCGTCTGCATTATCCGAGCCACTGTGTCCTGCACAGACACGTAACTGGTCGGAATCCGAGGCAAAGGGTGGTCCCAACACCCCGAGACGGCACTCCCAGTCCTAGACTCAGCCGTCCCTGATGACCGGCTGGACTCTAACCTAGGCTGTGTCGTGTGTGTTGGTGATGCATCCATTTATTGCAAGAAATATGTACAAGCGGTGAAAAAAGAGAAAGAGCCGAGAGAGGCAGAGACGGTACCTTTTGAAGAGATATCTGAAACTAGGCAGGTCCGCTGGGTCTCTGGTGGACGAGCTTTCTTGCTTGCGCTTGACTCAAACGGATGACTTCTGCTCTCTCAAAGTTCTCTCTAGAAAATTTTTTGTAAACGTACCAAAAATTATGAGGGTAAACGGCTATATATAGAGGGTAAATACGGGGGCATTTTCGTAATTTACCCGGAAGGTGAACGGTTACTCTTTAATGGTAAAATTACCGCCAATCGGAGCATGACACATGTCACAGATGCCACGTGGCGTGCCACGTCACATCTGTGAGGGGCAAATGTTTAGGGTAATTTTACCCCGCCACGTGGTCCAATCAGAGGATGACACGTGTCAGCCTCAGGATGGCCCAAAGTGGACCAATCTCTGCTTGACACGTGTCACTCCAGAAAATAAGGGAAAAAAGGCGGCCTTTAGGCCCAAATCCCGAGAAAGCCGCAAAGCGGCGCAGCCCACCACTGATTAGGGTACAGTGACCTAATCAGGGGCACAAATCCCAAAGACCCTATAAATAGGGAGATGTCCCTCTTTTTGAGGGCACGTTTTATCATTTATTACACATTTACTCTTTGATAGAGACATCCTGAGCTTGGAATCCGAGCAGATCCCTACCTAAATTTCCGCACCTTTTTCTCCCTTCAAGTTTCTAACTTGTGCGTCGGAGGTAGAGCACCACCCAACTGGTATCTCCGTTTGTTTTGCAGGTACAGCTCACCCCGGATCATTCTTCGTGTTGTAACTCTCCCGAGGGACAAAAACACCCAAAACACTCGTAGCTGCTTCTTGTGCCGGAATTGCAGCTGCTGCTGACTCATAAGGATCGCTTCCTTGGTTGTGACCTGTGGCTCCGATAACATTCTCAGCATGAGCAACCTCGTCAGCTTCCAGGTTTTCTCTATTTGCCCCCTGCTCATCTGTTTCCATGTCCACTCTTGCTTGTTGTTGTCTTGCATCTTGATGAGTGTTGTTTTGATTGACTACTAGACCTCTAAAGGGGATGTTCCCATTGTTGAATCTTTCACCAGGTCTCACAGTTCTACCCCCACTCTGGATTCCCAGATCAAAGTCTACCATAATGTCCGATACACGGAAATTTGGCGATGGTGGGTGAGTGGGATCATCCCCAAATTGTTCTCTTGGTGTTATTGTACGTTCTAAGAACGGCGTTGCTCTCATATCCAGATTGAACATCGAGAAGCCTTCATTAGTTTCAAGGGTGGGAATGCCCCTTGATTGGTAATGCATCATAGCATGGCTGATATCCTGCAGGATGAGATCTTCGTGCCTCCTGCATCTTGAAAATTTGTGCCTAATTCTACCACATCTAACACAGTACTTGAAAAGATTTTCATACCTTAGCTGGATCCAAATCACTGCATCATCATCTAGCTTCAAGAAGAATCCTGGGATGAGAGGTTCACCTAGGTTAATGAGAACTTCAATCCTTAGATAATCATTTCTAGGTACGAATTGAGGTTCAAAATCCACTTGGAATGGCATTCCCAGCAGCTCTCCAACTGTATTTTTATCAAAATCCACGAATTGAGGTTCAATCCTTAGATAATCATTTCTAAGTAATTTTTATCAAAATTAGAAGTGAGCTGAGTAAAAATTATCAAACTTGTATTGTGTGTGGCTAGTATAAAAAATAAAGTATTTTTATAACATTGATCGAATAACCCTTATAATACTGATCGAGTAATCTCTTTAATATTGACCAATCATATAGCGCTGATGAAGTAACTCTTGTATCACTGACCGAGTAACCCCTATAACGCTAACGAAATAACCCTTTTATCATTAACCGACTAACCTCTATAGCACTAACGAAGTATCCCGTTTATCATTGACTGAGTAACTCCTATACTACTGACAAAGTAACCCTAGCCTTGTTGACAGAGTAACCCCTATATAACATTAACAGAGTAACCCTTTGATGGATGACCACATTGTATACTACCTCCGTTAATTGTTATTTGCAACTTTAAGGTATTATTTGAGAGATATAAAATATTCCAAAGTTGCAGATAACAATAAACGGAGGTAGTATAAGAATTTGTTTAGAGATAAATAATATCCCCCCCCCCTCCCTACAACTATAGAAAAAATACCAATGGCTACTGCCTACTCAAAAGTTAATTTTTTTGGCAAAGGTTTATGTGGCTGGTCACACCATGTGGTCTTCCATTATGAGAGTTACTTGGTTAGCGTTAAAGAAGTTTCTTCGCCAATATTATAAGGTTAATTGGTCAATGTTATAGGGATTACTCGGTGAGTATTACATGGGCTATTTAGTCAGTATCAGACCCGTTTCTGAGAATTTGGTGGCCTAGGGCGAACATATAAATTGGGGCCTTAATTAATTAACACCCATTATATTATATAAGAAGTACAAGGTATATACATATGATTTTTATTTTTAATTTTTAACTTGGAAGGGTATGCAAAATGAAAGATTAACCTCCTCGATTTTAATTCCAAATTCATATCAAAACTACGCTAAAAGACAATGAAAGCTTACTAGCTACATGCTGTTATATGTTAATTAGGACGGAGTAACAAAATCTCGAAACAATGAGTAATATTTGCCTATTTGGTAAAATAGTCAAATCGCTTGTCTAATTAGTTTAAGCCATTGCATTTGTTTCCATTCATCTTTCCAACAGGTTGGAAAAAACAAAACAAAAGTAGAAAACAAAACAAAACTACTACAGTAATGTACTACTGCTCCTCCGTAAGTATGAAATTACAAGCCAAATAATTTTAATTTTTTTTGAGGAAAAATTACAAGCCACAAAAAATTAAAATAAAATAAAAAAAAATAAAGATAAAAACATTCAAATGAAAGAAATTGTAGAAGGTTGAACACAAACCTTGCAAAAATATTATACAACGTCGTAGCAAGAGCGATTTGGAGACAGGGTGAGGGCTTGTTCATATTTACTTCAGTTCAGTTCAGTTCAGTTCCAATCAGTTCAGTTCAGTTCAGTTCAGCTCTTAATTTCCCTCTCTCATAAAATATTCATTTCAGCTTAGTTTAGTTTAGTTCAGTTCAGTTCAGTTCAGCTCCAATCAGTTCAGTTCAGCTCAGTTCAGTAAATATGAACAGGCCCTGAATATTGAAAAAGTTTTGTCCATGTTCAGATTACTAACCCACTCAATAATCAAGTAATTATGTAGATTATGTAATATAAAAAAACAGAAGATACAAGTTACAGAGAATTTATTTTCATAAAAAACAAAATAAAAGAGTTATTTCAGTGTTAAAAATTATTTTCATCTTCAATTGATTATATTAGGAAAATGGGATCTCGGTGAAATTTGGAAAGGTTGAAAGAGATAATTTAATTTTAGAAATAAAGGGATTCATCTAGGCAAAAACTGAATATAAAATGCGAAAATCAAGGGAGTTAAATGCTTACTTTGCTTAGGAAATTGTCGAACTACTCAACTACACCATAACTACATCAGAGTTAAATGCTCAAGTAATTATAGATTTTTTTTTCTTGGATAATTTGAGGCCCTGTTTTAAACGAAACTTGGGCTTTACAGTCTTGGGCCCTGGGCGGTTGCCCCACCTTCCCCGCCCCAGCTACGGCCCTGGTCAGTATTATAACGGTTATTTCTGTTCTTTTAAACACAAAATGGCCTGTAAATAATACCAAACGAAACATACAAGCCCTTAATATAATAAGCATCTTTCAACTTAACCAATAATTACGTTTGGTACGTAAAGATTAAGAGGAATATTAACGTAAAGTCGTAAACAATATCTACTTGTATTACGTTTGGTACGTAAATATCACTCCATAATTCAGATATAATGAAACATTCATCACTCATCTATAAACTACTCCATATAAATCCAACCAAAAGTTCATGGAACGCACGTCTTGTACTTATTATTGAGCAACTAGTTAGTTTCGTCCTAGGACTGACTCCGACAAGTAAATCAATGACTTCATCCAACAACTTACCAAGTTGCAATGTCCAAGTAATTTCCTAAACCCAAAAAACAATCTCATAAAATTAAAATTAAAATTAAAAATCAGTTTTCACGACAGAGTCCATCTCCTAATTTCATAGTCAGCAACAACAACCACCAAGTTGGCTCCTTTTTTGTCTTTTTAAAATAACATTAAATTCTAAATTTCTATCTTTTTAACCAAAAAGAATAACAAAAGAAAGAAAAATAAAATTAAAATTAAAACCCGCGTCAACTTGGGCGTCTGCCGTCTCTCGTCCCTTTGTGGACGCCCAATACCTCCCTTTCCCCCACATTTACCCTTGACTCCATTTTTCTACTTCCGAAACTTTCTTGAACCTTCCTCTTTCTCAATACTCATTTAAACTTCAAACTCGTATTTCTTCCTCTTCTTTATTCACAATCTTCATAACTTATTACAATTTATTTGTTGAATTGAATAATTTTCCTAAAAAATGGCGGATCATATTGGTAAGGATTACAATATCCCTCACGAACAGAAGAGATACGCCCTCAGCGGCAGGATAATGCTAAGCGCAATCGTGATTCTATTCGCCGTGGTTGTAATAATGGTATGTCTTCACGTGTACGCCCGATGGTATATATTACGAGCGCGACGGCGACAGATCCGTCGCGCTCGTCGTCGTACCCACCTCGTATTCTACATCGAGCCGGATAATCCTTCCGACATTGCTCTCGCCCAATCGCAGGGGCTCGACGCGGCTGTGCTTAAATTTTTACCGACTTTTACGTTTGGGGAGGACAAGGTGGTTGAACTTGTCGAAGGGGAAGAGCTGGAATGCGCTGTTTGTTTGTCAGAATTTGAGGAGAGAGAAAAAGGGCGTTTATTGCCTAAATGTAAACACTGTTTTCATGTTGAGTGTATTGACATGTGGTTCCATTCTCACTCCACGTGTCCCCTTTGCCGCTCCCCCGTCGACGCCGAAGATGTTCCGCCACCATCGCCTACTGTGAAAGGCGATGAGGTGGTTGTTGAGCTGGGTGAGCTGTCGCAAAGTGTTAATGTAGCCGAATCAAGAAACAATTTAAGTCCGAGTCACGGTGAGTCGGACGTTTTAACTACGGGATCGTCGTCGTTTGCGGGGAGGAGGAAGGGGTTGGATTTGGTGGGGGTGTCAATTGAGGTGCCGAGAAGGACCCAGAGTTTTTGTTTTCAAGGGTCTAACTCGGACGAGCCGGGGCCGAGTCGTTCCCCGGCTTCGGGTGTTAGATCGCCAACGAGTCGGATAATGTCATTGAAGAGGATATTGAGTAGGGATAAAAGGTCTCCGCTCCCTTCGCCTTCGGGTGCCGGGTCGAGTTGTTGCGAGTTGGATATTGAGTCGGGTCGAGTTGAATCGTCGGGTCAGGTCTTAACGCCGAGGTGATTAATTGGTACAGTATACAAAATCTGCGATCAAATTTCGTCATTTCCTAATTTTAAAAGATAATCATATTTTTCAAGTGAGTGGGAAAAATTGGGGCGAGATCTAAGGGCACGTGACGTACACGCGACGGCGCTAATATTAAAAAAGTCGTTGGAATTTTGAAAACATTCGGCGGAAGTTGTCAGAGAGTCGTGGTGTTCATACGTCGAGCTAGCTCTGGTCAATGAATGTGACCTGCTTGACACGTGGGCGAGACCCGTTTTTGTTAAGGGTAAAACGGTCATTTCATACATTTATGGCATACTTTTGGAGACCATCAAATTTCAGTATTGACTATGTAAATACGGCATATACAAGTATGAAAAAAAATATACAGTATTTTGCAATTTGTTCAATTTTTAATTTGTTGTTCTTCAGTGAAAATTATGGTGTACATTTCTAGCCGTAGACTTTGTTAGTAAAGGAAAAGTATGGGTTAGTTTATTTATTCGGTACTCCGCATTATGGTAAATAGATGTGATAAAATTGATACTTATTACTTTAGTGTTGTTCTTAATATTTCCCTAACGTATCAGAGAATGATTAAATGCAAGTGGCAGTTGGTATTAGTTGGTCTCGAGACCAGCTAATTATACCTGGTCCCTCATATTGAAAATAAGCGTTTAATATAATAAAAATGAACATTTTCTGACGGGCTGTTCAGTTATTCCGCACTTACTTTTAGATTATGGGCCTGCGGATATCACTGTGGCTTGGATTGTTAACGATATTAAAAGGCTTCTTTGTTCCTTTATGGTTTGCCACATTCGTAAGGTGTCGAGGTCTTCTGTTACTCAGGCGCATGATTTAGCAGAAGTGGCTCGGCATAGGGAATTATTGTCTTTTGTTTTTTAGTCTTTGTTTTAGTTTGTAGTTCTCTTTGCCAAAAAAAAAATGAACATTTTCTTACTTAAGGTTGTCTTCCCAACAAAAATGAACATTTACTAGAAAAATAATGAACATTTTTTGTTGCTTTCATGACTAGCCAATTGTGGTTGGTCCTTCATTAGAAAAATGAGCATTTATGATAAAAATAAACATTTTATGGTTGAACATAAATGGACAATTACTAACTCAAAAGTGTACAAAATTTATATTGATTGAAAGAAAAAATGAACATAAGAGTGAACAAATGTGAAATACAACCACTTTTCATACGAATGCAGAAACTATAAACCCTTTAAATCATCAACAGTGAACAAAGAGAAATTAGAAGGACAATAATGCAAGAAAAATGAGCAAAAGAGCAATGAAAAAATCAATAACATTTAAGAGAGCAGAGAGAAAAATTAGAGACAAACCCCATGATGGCGAGCTTTGGAAATTTGATGGTTGTGGTGAGAAGAAGACGACTCAACTCGCAAGAATGGTGAGCACAGGCCACAGACAAAATCCTGAGTTTGAAATTTGGAAAGAGGAAGGAGAAGATAAAGAGAAAAGCCATTGAAGTGGAAAAACGGTACCATTTTACCTCGGGACCGGCCAGCAGTAGTTGGTCTCGGGTCCAGCTAAATATTTGCGTGCAACAGGTACACACAATTTCAAGAATTCGACACGAGTACGGCACGAATCCACGAGTGGCGAGGCCTTCCAAAGGGAGGTTTGATAGGTACTTGTATATACATATCAAGGGGCATTTGAGACATTTCGCATGAAATTTACCCATGTCTCTCCTCCTTTTCTCTCACCCCCACGTGCTGGATTTAAGTATACCATTGAGTGATTAATAGTATCACTAAATGATCAAATAGTATCATTGAACATTCAGTGGTACTATATATTCATTCAATGGTACTATATATTCATTTAGTGGTACCAACTACGTATAGAAATAATATCACTACATATTCAATTATATTATATAAGCTTTTAGTGGTACATTTAAAAATTGGACCCACTTGCTAATCTCTCTCCTCCTTTCTCTCACCCTCATGTGCTTACAATACTTTTTAATATTTTAAGGTTTGATATGTATTTTCAAATACATATCAAACCTTCATTAGTACTTCCTCCACGGGTGGCACAATAGTTTAGCCCGTCTTAGCACGGCCATAAAATAACATAAATAATAATTAAGAACTATAATAATAAAAAAAAACAATAATAATACAATAATAATAAAATAAATAAACATACATTAATAAAATTATTTAAATAGTATATCCATTTTATAAGTCGTTCAAAAAATTAAAAAAAAATTAAAAAATATTATGGGCAATCCGATGTCCAACATGACACAACACGCCAGCCACGTGGGTCGTTGTGTTGTGTCGTGTCGTGCCGTGGGGTGGGGTGTGCTAAATGGTGGCTCGGCACGGCACGACACGCCAAGATGCAGGCACGGTATGACATGAGCCACCATCAGGCACGGCGTGGCACGACATGCGCCGGCCTAGCACGGCTCGTTGCCCACCTCTAACCCCATCCTAAAAGAAATAAGTCATATTAAAAAGGAAAATTTGATTTTGTTAATCCCAATTTGAGATATCAATATCAATCAATCAATCAATACTTAGTTAGTATTTAAAAATACAAACCACAAATTAATCTTATGCCACGTGTCACTACAAATTACTCATGTGCCACATGTCATTGCAAATTAATCATGTGCCACATCTCCTAATCTTTCTTTTACTTTTAAATACTCCCTCCGTTTTTAAATATTTGCTCCATTTCTCCATGCGCGGAGTTTTAAGATAAATTGGAGAAAGTAATAAAATATGGAAGTAGTGGGGTAGTTGAGAAAATAAAAAATGTAAAAAGCACAAGTAATTGAAGAATAGGAGGAGATAGAGTATCAGGTTGGGTCCACTAAGTGTGAAAATTGAATTTAATATTGTAAAAGCTTTATAAAAAAGGAAAATTTGATTTAAATAATCCAACCTTTAACGTATTTGTTTTTAATAATCCAACCTTTATATTATCCTCAAATAATTCAAGTTTTAGGGGGTATTCCATTTTATTAGGCCAAACCGGTCACCAACCTACAACAGTAGGTTACCTTGCCACGTGTTATATTTTGATTTGCCTATATTTTTTTATTTCATTTTCCCTTCCCCTACCTTCATCCCCTCCATAACTTCCTGCTACCAAGCTTAGAGCAGCCACCACATCGAAGACTAGCCTCCCTAATCCCACCACCAGATCAAAGACCCACCACCAGCAGCCCCATCACAAACCCAGAAACAAGACACCCTCGAACCCAGAAACCCTTCGAACCTTGTTTGAACCTGACCCTCGAACCCAGAACACCCCACCACCGTCACGCAAAACCAGAACAAAAACCCATCCATCCTCCCCCAAAACCTTGCTCAAAACCATCGAAAACCCCTGCCCCACCGCCGATTTTTGGATTTCGGGGTGTTTGGAGTGGTTTTCGTAGCTTATCTTCTGGGTGTCGAGACGAATTTTGCCCAAAACCATCGAAAACCCGACCCTCTTCCCTCCTTCTCCCTCTTCTTTCTCTTTTTGTTTCAATTTCCATCAATTTGCAAGAAAGCTTCGATCTTCAAAACCCTATAATTTACCCCCAATTTGATTAGGGTTTTGCAAGATCAAGAATGGAGCTTCCTCAAGAACTCAATGATTTAATCAAAAATTCAATCGATCCTATGGGACTTGGATTTGGAATTCTGGGTTGGTTATTGTGGGAGAGAAGAAATTTGGGTTATATTGGGAATGTTTATGGAATTAATCAATTGAATGGAGGATGATTGATGGTTGGGCGAAGTTGGTGGTGGAGTTGTGCTTCTGCGCTGCCTGTGGGAGGTGATGTGGGATGGGTGGCGATGGACGATGGTTGAGCAGAGGAGCTGCGTTGGTGTGTGTTGTTGTTTGAAGTTGTAGTGGATGCGGGTGGGTTTTCCGGTGACTTGCGGCGACGGGGGAAGGCAGGGGTAGAGGTTATTTGCCGGCGAGTGAAGGGAGGGGTAGGGTGTTTCCCGGGGAAGCGTGGGGGGCTGGTGGTTTGAGGTTTTTTTTTTACCTTTTTGTGAAAAAGTTGTAATGTATAAAAAAAATTACCTGTAGAGAAGGTAACCGGTCATAATGGCCTGATAAAAAAGAACAACCATTAAAGCTTGGATTATTGGAGAATAATCAAAAAGTTGGATTATTAAAAACAAATACGTCAAAGGTTGGATTATTTAAATCAAATTTTCCTATAAAAAATGAATGGAGCAAGTATTTAAAAATGGCCGGAAAAGAAAAGTGGAGCAAGTATTTAAAAACGGAGGTAGTATCACTTAAAATAAAATAAAATAAAAGTCTTTTATGCATTCTATAACTTGCAAAATTCAGTAAAAAAAAATGAAGTGTTTCATTTTCACCATAATAAATTAAAGTTGAACTAATTAATACATATTAATAAACATATGAAATACAATAAGAATATTCTTTTCATCTCCTAAACTTAAAAATATAACTTAAAATCAATGTGTCATTTCATCCCACAATATTCATGTATGTATACATACGTAACTAAATCCCTTCCTCTTCTTCCACAATTCCGCCCTCACTCTCTTTGCTTTAAGTTTGAATAATGAACTTTATCTATCTTAATGGTCATGAAACAATTATTTCGTATTTTATATCAAAAGTTTCAACTATTGAAAAATATACCTACGTATAAAAATAATCTAAGTAACAACTTGTGCATCAAACGAACCAAAATGCTAGTTTACTTTAAATAATCTAAATTTTAATTATTCTGCAATAACCCCAAGTTCCCAACTTTGGAGGGCTCAAGGTGAATTCCAATGTAAATAAGGGAGGGAAGGGGTTTCGAGTAAGGGTTGTGGTTTCGGGCAAGGAAAGAGCAGGGGGGTTAGACTTTTCGACAAGGGGAAGGGAGGGGTTGGGGTTTTGCCGGATGGGATTCGAGAAGGGAGTTTCAAGTTTTTGAAAAAAAAGCAAAAAAATTAATCAATTAAATTGCAACACATGACATTTAACAAGGAAAAAAAGGCCTCTAAATCAAATCACTGATCATTTGGCATGTTGAAATAAAACACTCCAAAAAACTAGGATTATTTAAAGTAAATAATCTAAAATTTGGATTATTAAAACCATTTTTTCCAACTAAAAATTATGAATGTAATACATATATTACATAGAATGGATACAGCTACTTCACTAAAAAAAAAAAAAAAAAAAAAAAAAAAAAAAAAAAAAAAAAAAAGAATGGATACAACTAAACTTGCTGATAAAAGATGTTACAATGACTAATGACTTACAATTACATATACTGATTTAAGTTATGACCGAAAGAAACAATCTTGAAGGCGCTAATTGGTCAGTATTAGCTAATCTAAAGCTATGAATCATCACTGGAATACACTACATAGATGTTCTCGAATATCATGTCATCTTGCTGAGTTCAAGTCAACTGACTCGCTACCTGAGATCTTCGCCTGCGCTTCCCATCAGGAGTGCACCCCAGCCCACCCTTCTCCAGCTCCAAAGAATATTTACAATTTGGTTGCGCTAAAATAGATCTTGATTTAGATCCGGAAGATGGTGAGCTAATAGTTGAGGGATGTCTGCTCAAGCGGTCAATTTTATCTTTGTTGCATCCAAGTTTGACGGGAGATTTTTGCCTCTTCTTACCAATCTGAAATTGCATTTTCTTTGCCCCCTTGGCATGGCTAAGAAGTCTGACATGAAATGGATTTTCAACTGTGTAACAAAACGAATCATTTGTTGAAGTGCTCCTATCCAAGTCAACTTTTCTGTCATTTACCTACAAAATCAAGCAAAACAGTCCTCATTCAACAAAGACGCTAAAAAGAGTATAAACAGTATAAAAACAAGAAAAACAGCAACACTACTCAAAATCTAACCAGTTGTAGAAGGGCAGAAAAAGTCCGTGCAATATCATGTTTCTCTTGTCCCGTAACCACATCTGTGAAGGACACAACACTTCCATCTTCACTTTGAGATATTCTGTCCAACACTGCTTCACCATATTCATGTATGTCAAATGGTGGGCGTGAGTCCTGAAACAAAAAGGATGGACCTTAGAACTGAATGAAACAGCAGCAATTGACTGAAATTTTAGTTGTAATATATGGTTGAAAAGGGCATACTTCCTCTTCTAAGTCATGTTCTGTTCTTTGCTTCCATGATGAAACTCGAGCAGCCAACTCAGTCTGCGTCTCATTTTCAGCTATGCTAGCAAGAAGTGAATCCTGAGGAAAAAAAAAATAATAAGGATGTTTCTCATGGGAAATAGATCAGGAAGAAAAAACACAAGTTTTTACAGAAAACTTATCTGCGTGTTCAGAGCTACTTGGTTTCTATAATTTTAGTATGTGAAACAGTGGATGATACAGAGTTCTCCAAAAGCTTAGGTTTGAGGCTGAGAATTGTGTGCACAAAGCACAAACATGATTTTTCATATCAAACATACTAAAGCTTAAAGTGAGAATTGAAATCCCTACCCCCCGCAGCAAGTCTGCAAATAATGGACCTTTGACCTCTAGCTCATGAAGACTAGACCGAATCAATCTCTTAGCACTTACAGTTACAGATTTTCACCAATTATTTACTATTTTAAACTTTGTTTAAATAGAAGTAAATGGAAGAAAAGAAGCGAAGAGAAAGGGAGGACAATTTCTCTTGTTTGGGGGTAAAGGATAGGGGGAAGGAAGGGGAAGGAGAGGGAGGGAACCATTTCCCTCTTTTTAATAAGCAAAATCCCTCCAAAATTGAAGAGATTTGGAGGAAAAATGGAGCTCACCATTCCCTACCCTTTCTCTTTAATCCCCTTCCTCCTTTTTCCCTCCCCTTCCTTTCCTTCATTCTTTGCTATCCACATTAGTTTGGTTGTCCCCAACACACAATTCCTACAACCTCGGCAAGGCCACAAAGGCCCACAAATTATTCATAACCTACACCTGCTTGTTAAACTAACTGAAAAACACACACACCATACTGAATAATTCTTGAGCCACAAAAGTAATTAAGCCTAACAGATGTGGGAGTAAACCAACCCTAAATCTGAAGGGGAAGGAGGGGTGGACATGTCCATGCTAGGGCCATAATTTGCGGAAATGACTGTTCCCACGACTGGCAAGAAAAATGGCAAGTAGATCAAGCAGAAGGTATAGCCAGCACATATATCCTAAATTAATGATTGCATTATTAGTGATGCTTTGTTCTTAGAACATCTCTTTTTCAAGTTATTTTAACATGATTTATGAATAAGCACGTTTTCCAATATGCAACTTTGACCATTGATACCTTTAATTACTTAATTATAAAAATAATAAATAAAAAATACTTGTACTGAATTTTAATATGTTGAGGCAAATCTAACAATATCCAACAAAACGATATTTTTCATTCTGTATAACAAATGATGGTCAAAGTCAAAGTAGAACAAGTAAGAAAACAAAGTATACCTTTTCCTATTAGATTATTAGGTCATAAACTTAATAACCAATCTAAAAAGTTTCACTTAGAACATCAGCTTGCGCAAGCCAAACTCACTTGGCATGGATGTCATGTTTGTTCTAACACCAAGCAAGGGTGCAAGGCAAGAAGCTACTTGGATGTGCCTGAACAAGGCCCAGGCATGAAGGCAGAGGAATAGGCTGGCCAGCAGGGCCCAGCACACCCCACTGTCATACATTCATACCTATTAAGCCCATAAATAGAAACAAAATCAACAAATCCCTCAAGAATTAAAGCCATCAAGCTTAGTAAAGCTTTAATTAAGTGCTTGGTCTGTATCAACTATCCACAGTATAAACTATGGCTCATGATACCTAATACTCCCTATGTTCCTTATTATTAGTTACATTTTGATTTTTAGCACTATTCATAGAATGAGATATTCTTCTTATTTATTTCCAATATATAAGACATAATATAGTCATGTGGGTTCTTGTTTGATTCATCACAACGAGTACTTTATTAATATTCAATCATTATAATTTTTACAAGGATGCATTGAAAGTTATTAATGGTCAAACAAGTGCATTGGCAAACGTGTTAAGTAAAAACACAACCAATAAAAAGGAACAAAGAGGGTAAATTTTTCAGAGCAACACATTTTAGGTTTGATGCTGAATGAGTAGTCCAATTCGGCCTTGAGGCAATAAGTGTTCCTATTGCTAATTTTAAACATTTAGCATTAAAAGCACTTCCCCCAACCTTGCTACCTTCTTCAATCTAGAATGGGATCTCTTTCATGTGATCATTTTTCAACTCCTTCCTTATTTTGCTACCACAGTCGAAAAGCAATCAATGTATATTAACTTAATTAACATGGTTATCTTGCAAGATGAGAGTGTATGGTCTTATGGAACACAATTATCCACCCCCACCTCTCTCTCTCTCTCTCTCTCTCCCTCCCTCCCTCCCTCCCTCTCTCTCTCTCTCTCTCTCTCTCTCTCTCTCTCTCTCTCTCTCTCTCTCTCTCTCTCTCTCTCTCTCTCTCACACACACACACACACACACAAGTATCTTTCATTATATCTACTATCTTATTTTATTCACTAACTCTCTTTTCTTTCATCAAAGGCACCGTATCAATGAAATGACAAAGGTTACTGATCCCACTTTCACAAGGTCCAAAAATCCCTGATTGTATAGAACCTTGATTCAAATATGTAAAATAAATCAAGATATCCAAAAGAATTGTAGCACTACAAATAGATAGTACAAGGTGCAAAAACAAATACAGCCCCAGAAATTGATAAGTCGTCATGAAAAGACCAAGTCTTACCAGATGAGCGCGACATAGATCTTCCAAGCTAGGTTGAGAAGTTAGGTCCTCATTTACATCAGCATTGGCAGCATCATAGTGATCAGCAAAATCATCATGCTGCATCCATGAATAAGCTAATAAGAAGATGAAATCGTATATAGTTCCAAAAGCAGGATATCAAAGATTGCAACCCTCCAAGTTTCTTTCTCTCCTCATATAACAATATCAGCAATCACAAGAGATTATAGGAAAGACAAGCTTTCCTGACCTTATCTGTGTTAAAATCAACTCCTTCATCCATATAATTGACGCCTGGCATGTCAAAATCATGTTGATCAAAATCAGGGATCCCATCATCTGAAATATCTTCTGCTTCACCGTTTTCAGGAGTGAAAAATGAATCAGGATTCGAATGCCCTCCAACAAGGGTTTGGCGCAGCTGCATTTGAATTTAAGAAGTCATGCAAGCCCAAACATGCAATATAAATTTCCAGCCACTACAGAAAACATACCTTTTCAAACAATGGAATTGGTTGTGATTCCTCTTGTTTTTTACAAGAACGAAAGTGCAACTCCCATATCTCTAGGAGCTCGGGACTAACTGTTCCATGCAGCTTTGCTAGGGGAAACTGATGAACTACACTGACATTCTTCCTCATCCTTGTCTTCTTGAGAGTATTAACTGTCAGATATATTCAGCAAATTTTAGATCAAAAAAAAAAAAAAAAAAAAAATACAAGAACACCATCGTAAGAACATATTGCCAAGCATTATAAGAACCTTTTCTGAAAGGCTTCACTTTTAAGTTTCCAGGTTCATGGGGATTCAAAGGCTTCCAAGGATCATCATCATCACCATCAGAATCATCAAAATCATCGTTATGTGGGTTATTATCATCTGATTCAAATCCACATTCACCATGATCAGAAATACCATTATTGGAAGGACCATGCTCAAAATCTTCGTTTAAATTTCTGCTGGTCTCGCCAAAAGGCAAAGCCTGACCAAAATTATCCAACCCTTTCTTGGAAGAAGACTTGCGGGCTGTCCCTCCAGTGTATCTGGCAGGAGACAGGAAACTTTTATGAGCTTTTGAGATCAATGAGCTCCCTCTATGGCTACTATGCTGTGTTTCACCAGTTTTATCATCCTTCAGAAACTTATCTACAGCCACTGCATCACATGGGTCTAAGAGGATAAAATCACAATAGAGATTGTTGGTGGCCAACTGCAACCATATATGAACGGGAGTTATTAGTGTAAAATCAAAGTATATTATCCTCTAAGATATTATAAAAGACAAAATGTTACCAGGTATGATTCCAGTTCACCATCATCAGTAGAATCTAAACAATCACCTTCAAGTACAACTAAGTTAGCAGGTGGCTTTACGTAGTGGTCCAAAGAAGTGCCTTTGCTGGTCACATTATCCAGGCAATTTTTAGCATCCACTGCCATAGAATCAGGGTTAAGACAACAACAAAAGTTACCAACCTGACAAAAAACACAGAATAGGTAGCAGAAACTATCTGAATACCAGGAATATCATCTGAGACCCAAAACTGATCTTCCTCGTCATGAACTGCATGAGAAGAACTGGCTTCAGGCTGATCTGAGGTGCTTCCCACATTTTCTTGTGATCTATATATGTATAGAAAGTCATTAGCACCCTTTGAAAATTTTTACTCACCCACCCTATGGGCTATCTCAACCTTTGAAAACTGAAGAAAATTAGAAATAAATTCTTCCTTAATTTTTTTAGTTGCTTCATTTTAATTTTGCTCATCTACCAATGCTATAACTTTGACCCTTAATGTCGTTAATTGTCTATCAGTTAAACTTATAAAAAGATGACATCTTGAAACTATATGTTAGGACAAATCTAACAATATCTTACATGACTATGCTTTTATCTATTTATAAATAACCTCGTCAAAGTGGAGTACTCGGGATGTGGATAGTATTATTGTAATTCCAAAACAGTGCATGCGCCCTTTTTGAGCTATACATATCAAGTTACTCATGGATTTCATCACTTAAAATCTACTATGAACAATGAATTCTCTTCTCTTCCAACGGTGTTGCATCTTTAGACCAAAAAGCTTCAACCAGGTTCCAGTTGTGAGCACTAGTAAACATTTAAGTTTTAAGCGTTCATTTGTTTACTTAGAAATACTCATCTTTAAAACTTTAAAGGCAATCAATTCACAGTGAAACTACTTGAAAACATAGGAAAGTTAATTTGTATTAATGAGACAAAATCTTTGAAATTTCGGTGAAATAAAATTAGCTACAACATTACACTATCATTTTCAAATTTACAAATAACATGGAAGACTTGTGAACATGTGCAAACAAACAGGTTCCGCACGAATATGAATGAATTCAAAAAAGGAGCATGGTTATGTATGAAAGGATACCTCTAATCACACATAGTATAACAGTTTAAACAACCTTAATAATAATATATGAAATGATAAATTCCATTCATGCAGGTGTTCTATATAGACCTTGAAATTTATTCAAGCATCACCTGATTTCACAAATAAAATGACATGAACGAATCTCAAGACATCAAGCCTAAGCTTTCAAGAGACATAATATTAGTCCTACATCCTTGCATCAAGCACATCGGTATACTTCAAATTGTCAACTATGCATATGAGGTGTATACAAACTTGAAAAGTCTAAACATGTGCAAAAGGGTATTTTGAAACAATGCAAAACTCATATTAACATCTTCATAGTAAGGTAACATTGCACCTAGCAGTGGGAATTGTGAATTACCAAACTATAACATGATCTCATAGTATGACCAATAAAACAAATGAGAAGAAAAAGTGTTAAATAGGATATTGTAATCATAAAAAGAAGATGTAGTAAGAAAGATTAAAAGATGTCAATAAAGAAAATAATTCTAGACAACCATTTCATATTAGATGATATTTAGATTTTTTTTGTCAAAAGCTACCTAATACAACTTAGATTTTGCGAGAAACTACTAAATAAAAAAAATTTGTAAAAAACTACCTATTAAAATAAAAAATTTGTGAAAGACTACCGTTCACCGAATTTCCACCGTTGTCTAATTTCTACGACCATACACGTGCCGGTCACGGGTCCTTTAGAAAGCTTTTTTTTTGTTTTTATTTCCATGCCCCACCAGCTGTGCCACCTTCATCACCACCGCACCATTTTGACCCACCACCATAACACCCCAACCCACTTCAAAAAAACCCCGAATACCAACCTCACGCATCTGCAAAACCAACACAAGCGCTCTCTCCTTCACAATTCCTTGTCGCATTTTCGCACGCCATCACCGCACCACCACACACCATCTCTACCTCCTGACGCCACCAACAATAACACCAGCGCACTCTCTTCTTCAACATACCTCGCTGCTCATATCTCTCGCCTCACTGCTCATATCTCTCGCCTCACTGCAATACCCAGCCACTGACACACCGACAAATAGCAGCCACATCAATATCACAAGGAGTCATCCTTCCATGCTCCCCTACCAAACCACAAGCAGCAGCCACAACAACCATCATTCTAACCACGCTACACCAACAACAATAGCACAACAGCCCACGACATAAATTGTAGCAATTGCAGCCCGCAAAATTAGCCCAAATTTAAAAAACCCATATTGCATATTGTCAAATGGAAGAAAAAGTGTTGCTCAAAATTAGGGATGATGCAAGGGAAGGGGAAAATGATGCAAGGGAAGCAATGGAAGGAGAAATTGAGGGATATAAAGATGAAATTGGGATGTTGGGCACCGAATTGGGGAAAAAAAGGTGAGAATTTGGTTAATTAAAATCACATGGCCAATCAACGTCGAAGAAATTAGGGCATGTTCTCATAATAAGTTCAGTTCTTCAACTCCTAATTTCCTTCTCTCATAAAATATTCGTTTCAGTTAAGTTTAATTCAGCTCATTTCAGCCAATGAGAACAGGCCCTTAGTCAATGATGGAAACCTAGCGAAGCCGCAAAGGGTAATCTTTTACAACATTTTTACTTTAATAGGTAGTTTCTTACAACATTTTATTTTAATCAGTTGTTCTTTACCACATTTTCTTTATATGGTTGTTCCTCACAAAACTTGAGTTGTAATAGGCAGTTTTTGACAAAAAAAAAATAAAAAAAAAAAAAAAAAAAAAAAAAAAACTATTTAACATATAAGATTTTAATAAAACTCTTTTGGCTCCAATTAACAATAATGAGTTCAAAATATAAGTTTCACTTATCTTGGAATTCGTCAAAGAGCTACAAAATAAAGTATTATTCAAATTAATGATTCTGGCCATCCGTTTTTACATAGATAATAAGGAAAAAGACAGTATAAACTATAATGAATAGTGCAATAGCAATAAATTTGAGATTATTTACCTCCATAATCTTATCATTTTTCTACGTACGATTAACTCGAGATTTAATCGCATAGAGATAATCCAAACTTTATGTGTTGATGATATTTAATCAGAATCTGGAATAATCATATCTTAGATATCATATCAATTTGCCGTCACGAATTGAATAGTATACCATAGGAAGCTCTTTTATCTATAATGAATCCAAAAACGAAAAAATGGATTTGTTATCTAATCAAGAATCCCCTTTAGTTCAAGTTATTTACTTTTGAACTCTTTTTCCGAAACTGACGTCTTTCTTCTACATTTTTATTTTAATAGGCAGTTTCTTCAACATTTTTATTTGATAGGTAGTTTCTTACAACATTTTTTTATTAGGTAGTTTCTCATAAATTTTGAGTTGTATAAGGTAGATTTTGAACAAAAAAATCCTAATATTTAACATAAAAAATCTTAATAAAACTCTTTTGGCTCCTATTAACAATAATGAGATCAAAATATAAGTTTCTCTTATCTACAACTTCTCAATTCCACATCTCAAAACTAGGTAAACTGCAATCAATAGATCAATGTGTTTTGTATGCCAATTTCTATTATTCAGCCACAATACCGCCATTGAAGACATTTCAAGTTTATTGAAAGAAGTAATTTAACACACCATTTATCAATTATTAGAAAGTTGAACAATAAAAACACTACTTTGGAGTCACAACCATATTAATACTCCCTACGTCTGGAATTAAGTGCAGCATAGTTCCAACCCCACATAATTAGGGATGTATTGTGATTTCACTAAAGTATTCACACATAACTTGTGCCCTCTTCCCATCCTCTCTCCATCACTTCATATAAACGTATTATGTTCGGGAATTAAACCAAAATCTGTCAAATATTATCAAACTTGACAATTTTTCTAGCATCTAAAAACAGCATACATGACTATTATTTCCAGACACTCACACAGAGGGAGTGTTTCTCTCTTCCTTCCATCTGCTTATCACCATTGGTGATGGCAACTGATGCCTTTCGGGTATTCAGTGTTGAGCAACCAAAGAAAAAAAAATAAAAAAAACCAACCCAAGTTGCAACATACTCCATAAAATTACCATTTAGAGCAAGTTTAGCCCTAAGTCTTAAGAGTTGGATGTGACATCATTTTTGGTGGTCCCCATTGAAAATGATGTCATCAAATTATTGTTAAGACTCACTCAAACTTACACAAATTTATCACTTTAGCCCTAAGATTTATATATTTGACATATTATATGTAGAAAAGTGTAAAAAAAAAAAGAGATAATAAAAATAAAAGTGAAGTGGGCCCTAATCTCAAGTCTTAAGTTGAGTCTTGAAATTTTTCAAGACTCAACTTGAGACTTGCTTGAGATTTTTGAAGAAAAATGGGAAACCCTTAAGCATAAATCTTAAGACTCAAAATGATGATGTCACCCCAAGTCTTAAACTTGTTTTTAGCAACTTGCAATGCATCACAATAACATTACCAATTCAAAGAGCTATTTGCTACTAGTGTAAAAGAAAAAATATATCTTGGGGCCACAAATTATACGAAAATAAGCAGACAAGCAAGTTCAATGAAAACCAAACGATAGAATAAGATGGGTGCATCCAAAAACAAACCTTGTTTGAGAAACAAACTCCAAAGCATGCAATACTAAGTTGTAAAGGTACTCAACTTTACGACTATACACTTGTATCGAACCTTGAAGCAACAAAGCAGCTACAATTTACCAACAAAAAAGCAACAAAATTGTTAATTCACAGCACCAAGAAAAATCAAACCCCATTAAATTTCTTCAAAAAAGCAAAAAACTTATAAAAATTAAACTCAAACCTTCAGCAAAATTAACGGATAAATGGGCATCATCTCTTCCAGATATTTCACCAGAACAAATCTTCAAAAGATAATCTTCAAGGTTTTTTGCAAGATCGACACCCCAATTAGATTCAAGGTCTCTATGCGCTTGAACAGTATGAATGACATTGTTATTCCCAGCAATTCCACTATTTGGGTCTTGACTCTCGCTTTCCATAATTCGTCTAATAGAATCGCATTCTCCATTACTGCAAAACCATCACTGGAATTTCTACTGAAACCCTAATAAAAGACTTGATTTTGGGGGAAATTGAGGTGGAAAAAACCCTAAAATTGACTTAGGGTTTTCGGGTTTGGTGCTTTTGTCGCGATTCGTTGTAGTTCTATTGAATTAAATGTGACTAATGGAAGAAAATGGAGGAAATTTGAGATTGAGATAAGAAATTTGGGGGTTTTGGTTGTTCTTGGAAGATTGTCGATTGAAGCTGTAGCAAAAGTGAGGGAAGTTGGATAGGATAGAGAAAGGCGTTCAAAATTTTAGATGACCGGTTTTCCCGCCTGCTCGTGAAAAATCGAAATATAAGTAGCAAATGAATTTGTTTAATATTATAAAATAAGGGGAAAAGGGAGAAGATTAGAGAGAGATGTAGATGGGAATTGTATTGTCTATATTCATCCATTTCATGAGTCACCTATATATATACATGATAGAACATTATAACCTACATGGACAATGAAGAGTCCATTCATGAGAGGGTTAATGTGAACTAATGACAAAGGATGAAAGGAGGATTACAAGGATGCTATTACAACCACACTTAAGATAGTCATAAAAGGGATAGTTATAAGCTATAATGACCATCCATTAACACATTTTATAACACTCCCCCTTGGATGGGCATTATCTAAAATAGATTTAATGTGCATATATGCTGCCTCATTAAAAACCTTTCCAGGAAAAACCCTGTGGGAAAAAACCATGGATAAGGGAAAAAGAGTGCAGCGCGAAATTACTCCCCCTCATTATTATATCACTGAAGATCTTTGAGACGACGCAATCCAATACGATAAACTAACTTTTTAAATGTTGTTGTCGGAAGAGCCTTAGTGAATAAGTCTGCTAAATTTTCACTTGAACGAATCTGCAATACTTTTATATCTCCATTCTTCTGAAGATCATGAGTGAAAAAAAAAATTGGGTAAGATGTGCTTTGTTCTGTCACCTTTGATATATCCTTCCTTAAGTTGAGCAATACAAGCTGCATTATCCTCATATAGAGTTGTCAGTGCCTCTTTCCCGGATGATAAATAACAAACTTCTTTTATGTGTTGAATTACCGACCTTAACCATACACATTCACGACTAGCCTCGTGAATTGCTAAAATCTCAGATTGGAAGAAGTAGCTGCAATGATTTGTTTCATGGAACGCCAAGAAATGGCAGTACCACCATACTTGAACACATATCCAGTTTTGTGATCGACCATTATGAGGATCAGATAAATAACCTGCATCTGCAAAACCAATCAAATTTTCTTTGGACAACTTTGGGAAAAATAAACTCATATCCTTCGTACCTTGAAGATAATGAAGTAAATGTTTGATCCCATTCCAATGCCTCCGAGTTGGACATGAACTAAACCTTGCTAATAAATTAACTGAAAATGATATGTCGGGTCGTGTATGACTTGCAAAATACATTAGTGCTCCAATTGCACTAAGATATGGTACTTCAGGACCAAGAATTTCTTCATCATTTTCCCGAGGTCGGAATTGATCTTTTTCTACTTCAAGTGATCTTACAACCATAGGGTTGCTCAATGGATGTGTTGTATCCATAGAAAATCTTTTAAGAACCTTTTCTATGTATGTTGATTGATGCACAAGGATTTCATTCTCTAGGTGCTCTATTTGTAACCCCAAGCAGAATTTTGTCTTTCCAAGATCTTTCATTTCGAACTCTTTCTTTAAATAATTGACAGTCACTGAGATCTCTTCAGGAGTTCCAATGATATTCAAATCATCAATATACACCACAATTATAACAAATCCTGATCCAAATTTCTTTATAAAAATACATGGGCTAATAGGATCATTCTTATAACCTTCCTTTAACAAATACTCACTTAGACGGTTATACCACATACGCCCAGATTGTTTCAATCCATAAAGAGATTTGTTCAATTTAATACAGAAATGTTCTCGAGAACTAGATTTTGCTACTTCTGGCAGCTTGAATCCTTCTGGGAGCTTCATGTAAATGTCATTATCCAGTGGGCCATATAAGTAAGTTGTGACTACATCCATCAAACATAAGTCAAGCCCTTCTCTTATTGCCAGACTTATAAAAAATCTAAAAGTAGTTGCATCCTCCTCATAATCAATACCAGGTCTTTGTGAGAATCCTTGTGCAACTAAGCGTGCCTTATATCTTACAACTTCACCCTTTTCATTTCTCTTTCGCACAAAGACCCATTTATATCCCACTGGCTTTACACCTTCAGGTGTACGGACTACAGGTCCGAATACTTCTCTTTTTCCAAGAGATTTTAATTCTGATTCAATTGCTTCTTTCCATTTTGGCCAATCATTTCTTTGTCTACATTCTTCAATGGATTTTGGTTCATGATCCTCATTATTATCCATAACATCTAATGCTATATTGCATGCAAAAACATTATCGACGTCGATTTTATTTCGGTTCCATGTAATTCTAAACATGATATAATTTGTTGAAATTTCTTCATTATCAGGTACCTGAATTTCTTCCTGTATCATGTCTAAATTCTCTTCTGGAGATCCTTCGGAATTTGTTTCTTCAATTTGACCATCATCAATCAATGCTCCTTTTCTTTTCCGAGGATTCTTATCTTTGGAAACTATTGGTCTTCCACGTTTCTGACGTGGTTTAGACTCATTAGCAAATTTATTTTGTCCTTCTGGGACATCTATTTTAAATGGAGCATTTACAGTTGGAATATGTGACTTGGTCACTCTTTTTGGGTCAGCAAACGAGTCTGGCAATTGATTTACTAAACATTGTAAATGAATTATCTTTTGAACTTCCAATTCACATTGTTTAGTTCGAGGATCAAGATAAGATAATGATAATTCATTCCATTTTATTTCTTTTTCCAGCTCTCTCTTTTCTCCCCCTAATGTTTGGAAAAGTGACTCGTTAAAATGACAATCTGCAAAACGAGTCGTAAATAAATCCCTTGTTGTAGGCGTCGTTCGAAGTGCGCCCTACGTAAAAGCATGTGTGAATATGCATGACACTCTTAGGAAGTGGGAATTGACATATACGATTAGGGACAAGGAAAGTAGGGAGCCGCCAACAAGTTTTTAAGGAACTTGTAAACCGTTCACGGATCATTTAAGGCAACCGCGAATAAAGGGACAACGAAGGCAACAACGATTGACCCGTGAAGGTTACACCCCATTCATAATCCATGAGATTATTATTCCATATGGTTCGAAACCACGAAAGGAGGATCGGGGATGATGGTACGAAGTGAGTCATGGAGTCACATTCGCCCCTATTGGCCTCTACTCGATTCTTATAGTGAAAAGTAATTCCTGCGATCTCAAAGGCATACAAATAAAATATTCAATTTGCTCCAAACTATTATTAAGCTAAATTGGTTTAATATTAATGCAACACATAATTCTATAATATTTTGATCACTTGAATTAAACAACAAGATTAAAAAGGATCCTAAACCGGTTGTCCAAATTATCTTATTAGGCGTGATTTTCAATTACATATTCCCCTTAACATGCAATATGGTGATCATAAAAAATATAATAGAATAAACATTAATATTGGAAGCAATTTAACAATAATAGCGTTATTCAAATTAAATATAAAATAACCTAATCATGATGCTAGCAACAAGAATAAAAATAAGAGTAATTAAATGATTAACTACTCACTTTCCGCATTTCCTTGAAATTGCTACATCATGAATAAACTGTTAGTAACTTCAATAAAAATATAAATCAAATTAAAATTAAATTAAATAAATGTAGATTTGATTTGGTCCAAACGCTCAGTTATTTATACCTTTCACGCCTTAGTTAAAGTATAGAACTTTGGGTATTGTATGAACTCCTTGGAGTGCTTAATTAGGGGAAGTATTTTGAGAGAATAGGGTGGCTAGTGTTTAGTCTAAAGAGGGAGAAGAGAATGATTTTATGATCAAGATTGTTGATGATTGAAAAAGGGGTGATATGACTTCTATTTATAGGGAAAAAGAGGGTCGAAGAATCAAGAAAAGATCGAGTTCGAATCGGATTAAAACTCTTGCGATACACAGCAGTTTTTGCGGTTTTTGTTTTTATCATATCTTTTGATACAGAAATCGGAATAAGATGAATAAGATATTGTTGGAAATATCTTGAAGTTTACTTTCTAACCCAATTATAATCAGATTAAAATATTCTGTAGAAGTAAAGATATGGCCGAAATAGTGAGACGGTGTCAGTTTTGAATAGAGTTTGACATTTTATACATATCTTTTCCGTTATAGCTCGGAATTGATATTATAATATATTATTGGAAAGATAATTTCAAGGGATATCCAACAATATAAAATTTGGATAAAAAATATGATGCACGAAAATAATATCTGTCTATCTTTGAACGTCTTTCAATTCGGATATAAATAGGATTTTCAAAAAAAGGAGTTTTATTCAATTTCAAACTATTTAATCTTATCTTTTCAAAAAGGATAATTAGGATCTTTTAGAAACTTATAGAAGCTTCCAATTAATCCTAATTGGTTTAGGAATTGGATTAAATCATTTGGACCCTCCACATAATCATTGGGTCATAGGTAAGGTGGGTTTAGGTTCGATTTGGGCTCAGTTTAATATTTTGGCCATAACTTATTCGTTATAACTCGGATTTGGGCTTATAATATATCGTTGGAAAGCTCTTTTAAATACCCATCCAACTATTCATTTATTGGACCCAGATTATGGACCAAAATAAACTGTATCAAACGTTTTTATAAAAAGGACACGAAATGAATGATTTTTAAGGACACAAAATGAATTATTTTGGGTTTAAAGGCACGAAAAGAGGAAAATAAGTTATGGTTTGGGGAAATGTGCTAGGAATTGTATTGGTTTATGAAATGAAAATATGGATTTGAATATGGATTTAAGCACTCCAAAGATTAAATACTCAACCCGACCAATATTGGCAGTAAAAGGTTGTTCATCACCGGGTTTGGTTTTGGGGAGACATTTTTAGGTGTCTACACCTGTTGTAGGCTCGAGATATTTAATTATTGATGGGGATTCAAAACCAACATATATTCCCAACCTCCTTCGAGGACCCATCTTAGAGCGTTGTGGTGGAGCTATCGGAACATAAACCACACATCCAAAAATTCTTAGATGGGAAATATTTGGTTCCTGATCATAAACTAATTGTAATGGGGAGAACTTATTATAACTTGTTGGCCTAATGCGAATTAGTGCTACTGCATGTAATATAGCATGTCCCCAAGCAGAAATTGGGAGATTGGATTTCATAAGCAATGGTCTAGCAATTAACTGAAGACGTTTAATTAATGACTCAGCCAGACCATTTTGTGTATGAACATGTGCTACAGGATGTTCAACATTTATCCCAATGGACATGCAATAATCATTGAAAGCTTGAGATGTAAATTCACCAGCATTATCAAGCCGAATAGTCTTAATAGGAGTATATGGAAAATGTGCCCGCAACTTAATCAATTGGGCAAGTAATCTCGCAAACGCCAGGTTACGAGTTGATAACAAGGACACATGTGACCATCTAGTTGATGCATCAATTAAAACCATAAAATATCTAAATGGTCCACATGGGGGATGTATGGGCCCACAAATATCTCCTTGTATACGTTCCAGAAAACTAATTGATTCAAAATTAATTTTAGCTGGTGATGGGCGAATTATTAACTTGCCTTCTAAGCAAGCAGCACATGAAAAAATATTATGAAGAATCTGCTGGCTCTTCAAAGAATGTCCACATGAATTCGTAATTATTTTTCGCATCATTATTGAACCAGGATGGCCTAATCGGTCATGCCAAACAACAAAATTATCAGTAAACTTCTGGTTTACTATAGCATGAGTTTCAATAGTATTGATTTTTGTGTAGTACAAACCACTGGAGAATGTAGGGAGTTTCTCCAAAACATGTTTTGTGCCTTGAGTTATATTTGTGATTTGAAGGAATTCGTTATTTTCTTCATTGATTGTCTCAATATGATAACCATTGTTGCGAATATCCTTAAAACTTAATAAATTTCTTTGAGACAATGGGGAGTATAAAGCATCAATTATTTTAATTTCAGTTCCCCAAGGCAATTTTATAGTGGCTCTTCCGGAGCCCTCAATAATATTTGTACTACCCGATATGGTACTCACATTAATCCTTTTCATCATTAATGTAGAGAAGTATTTTTTATTTCTAAGTATTGTATGAGTAGTTGCACTGTCAACAAGACACAATTCTTCACCATTCATAGCAAACTGAACTTGAGTAATATCCATGTTCTTCATGAAATAAAATATATGTCAAAATATTAAGTATAAAAATAAAGATGATGAAATAAATAATTCAATAGAAAAACCTAAATAGTTCATAAATTCATAAAGCATATAAAGTCCTTATTACAACCATAGAAAATAACATAAGTAAATAACTAGATGAAGTCTAATACTTAAAGTTGACATAAAATAATATAAATTTAATTATTCCCTTCCGAAGCATTGAAGAAATCACCAACTTCTAAATGAGTTGTACTGCCAAAATAAAAAATTATTCCCTTCCGGGGAAGTAAGAAAATTAGCAACATCGAAATGATTTGCATTGCCAAAATCAAAATCACCTTCACCTTCTTCAAGAACAAGGTTTGCCTCAACTTTCTTTCCTTTCTTCAATGATTCTTGATAAAGGTCAACAAGATGCTTTGGAGTTCTACAAACCCGAGACCAATGGCCTTTTCCTCCACAACGGTAACATATATTGGTCTCATTTTTTCTCTTTATCATCCCTACGTTCCCACTTCTGGTTGGAATGAGAATTTCTGTAATGACCTCCACGACCTTTACCATATCCACTAAAACCACGACCGCGTCCACGACCTCTACCTCGACCACTACTACTGGAATTGTCTTTGTTTTTAGTTTCTTTTCCGTTATGAGTTGTCACATTCGCTTCAGGGAATGGAGTAGAGCCAGTTGGACGTGATTCATGATTTTTCATTAACAACTCGTTATTTTGCTCAGCCACAAGAAGACAAGATATTAATTCAGAATATTTTTTAAAACCTTTTTCTCTATATTGTGTCTACAAGACAATATTATTTGCATGGAAAGTAGAGTACGTCTTTTCAAGCATTTCTGCATCAGTAATATTTTCTCCACATAATTTCAATTGAGAAGTTATTTTAAACATAGCTGAGTTATATTCACTAACAGATTTAAAATCTTGCAATCTCAAATTCAACCAATCATAACGAGCTCTAGGTAGTATCACTGTTTTTTGGTGGTCATACCTTTCCTTTAGATTACTCCAAAGGATTTGTGGATCTTTCACAGTTAAATATTCATTTTTGAGTCCTTCATGGAGGTGATGGCGAAGGAATATCATGGCCTTTGCCTTATCTTGGAGTGTTGCTTTATTACCCTCCTTAATGGTTTCACCAAGGCCTTTAGCATCTAGGTGTATTTCAGCATCTAACACCCATGATAGATAATTCTTTCCGATAATATCAAGGGCCACAAATTCAAGCTTGGTAAGATTCAACATTTTCACTATACAAAATAACAATAAAATATTAAATAGCATACAATGAACATATACTATATAAAAATAATAATACTTACTACTGTTAATGATTTAATCACATATGAAGGGGATATCATGAATTATACAATTCTTAACAAATTTACGAGACAAATTAGTAGTCTAAGCAAAATAGTCATCAAACTAAAATGGTCAGGAACAAGTCAGAAGAAAAATTGTGCATGTTTTGTGATGTATACTCTAAAAACATACAAGTATATATTTATAAGCAATGGTCAGGAACAAGTCAGAAGCAAAACATGAACAATTAAAGACGTGACCATGGTCAGGAAAAGTCAGAAGCAAAATTAACATCATCATGATATATTGATATCTAATAATCATAAACTAATAAGCATAAACTAACATAATTCGAAGGCATATAAGGAGAAGGTGAAAATTTCTATGAAAGTGGCCGCATATAATCATAAACTTTGGACTTTTTCTAGGCTAGAATACTTACGGAGTGATCAATGTAATAGTTTCGTTTAGAGTATGGTGCTAATAACGTATTATAAAATAAGGGGAAAAGGGAGAAGATTAGAGAGAGATGTAGATGGAAATTGTATTGTCTATATTCATCCATTTCATGAGTCACCTATATATATACATGATAGAACATTATAACCTATATGGACAATGAAGAGTCCATTCATGAGAGGGTTAATGTGAACTAATGACAAAGGAGGATTACAAGGATGCTATTACAACCACACTTAAGATAGTCATAAAAGGGATAGTTATAAGCTATAATGACCATCCATTAACACATTTTATAACATTTAAGAGAAAATACCTATTAATATGCCATATTAACAAAAAATGTTAATATGAGGGTATTTTTGTATTTTCTTAGCTTTACCCCCTTTCTCTCTCCTCTACCTACACCTTCAACCCACCTGTCACCACCTCACAACCATACGCACCACCCACTGCACGACCACCAACATCACCGCACGACTACCGTACTTCCGTTAACACCATCTCGCGACCACTGTATTACCGTTAACACTATTGCGCGACCACCACAACACCATTGAAACCACCATTTCGACCATTAGCGCCACCGCCACGACCATTAACACCGCCGCACGAGCAAATTCCTTCCCCTAAAGGGTTAGTATGGCCCCAATTTACATGACCGGCCAGATTATAACTTCAAGGGTGGTCCTGCAACTATGGCTGAGTAAAGGAGTGAGTCTGAAGTGCTTTGGGAGGGGAGGAGAGAGAACAAATTGCTTTTGGAGGGGAGGAGATGAGAGAGAGCCATATTAACAAAGTTTGTTAATATGGCATATTACTGGGGGCAGCTCTTTTTTTAATAGTACAAAAATTGGATTTTCCTCTTCCTTTTGTAAAAAAAAAAAAAAAAAAAAAATTAATTATTTAATTAAGGCATGTTCTCTTTCGCTTATTTTTCAATTCAATTTACTTTTTAATTTCCTTCTTTCACAAAATATTCAACTTAGTTCAGTTTAGTTCAGCTCCATTCAGTTCAGCTCATTTCAATAAATCAAAATAAGACTTGGTATAAATTTTGAATTTGATAAAAGATTATATCCTTGAGTTTATTGCGGTTGTTCTTACCATTTAAAATCAATTAGTAAATTAAAAATAATCAAATGTCTGATATTTGAATCTAATACTAAATCATTACAAAAATAAACAAATAACTATCAATACCAATAACTTTATGAAAAACTTCTACATAATATCTCGTACATTTACACGGATTCGCTTTAGTAATTAAAATGATGTGTTTGGATATAAGATTTCATTTCAAATATTGGAATTTGAGGAATTGGATAAAGGAATTATGTCTTTGTCGTGTGCAATTACTAAATATATAAGTGGATCAAATTATGGAGATAATTAAGTTCGTACATTTGGGTCGTCGTTATGTCATAACTAGACGTACTAACGATCTTTGGGCTAGTATAATAGGTCAAAGCCCAATGGACGGATCCTATGCGATCACACAAAGGGCCTATATTGAGCATTAGAGGACGAGGCCCATCACGGGCCAAGTCACTCTAGGTGGTTAGCCATAGGGAGGTTTAGAAGGGTTTTTGGGCTTCGTGACTTAGTCTAATTATAATGGAATTATAAATAGACAAGTGTCTAGGGTTTTTACAATAGTATTCAGTGATCAGTTTAAACAAACTCGAATTAGCAAACACGAAGCCAACTCTCTCAAACTCTCACGGCTCTATCCTCCTCCTCGGCGCCGGTGGTGGTTCGTGGTGGTGGTCGATTGTTCGTTAAAGGTGGTGATCGTGGTTCTTCCCTTCACTTTACCAATCTATTGGTGGACGGCTCATTAGAATCCCGTGGACCAAGTAGAGGAGCAACGCTTGGGGCTCTATTCTCTCCCTGATTTTCCTGTCAAATAGCTTTGTGGAATTCACGCTTCAAAGGTATGATTATGTGTCTTGTGTGTTATGCATGCGATCTCGGGATTAGGTGCTTTATGAATATGATTCATGATTTTTCCGCTTTATAGTACCTATAAACTCCTACAATGGAGTGTTTGACAAATGGAAGAATTTGGAATTGGATTTCATCCAAATCCTTAACACTCTTAATTACTGTGTAGATTCAAGAATTTCAAATTTTACATATGGTAAGATTTCATTTCGAATTCTAATCTTTATGATTCTATACTTCTTCCCTCTAGCACTTCTCACTCCTTAACACTTACCATTTTCTCTCTCCTCAAATCTCTAATTTCTATTTCTTCAGCCATCGTTACGCCGCTCGCTGGTAATACTGTCGTTCCTGATTTCTCCCGCTGTCTAAATTACAATTGGCTCTTCTTCTATGTCACTGTATAACTCTCGTTGCACCTTCCCTACAACTTCTACTGCACAACCACCAACACCACAACTTTATATAACTTCGATCGCTATTTCCACCATTATTGCCATCCTCCGCATGCAGCTTGACTAACGTAATTATTCTTGATCTTCTGATTACAAGATGTTATCTAAAAGTTAGACAAGATGTGTAGGTGAAATTTTAAGAGTTTATGAGGAAATAAATGGATAAATGAGTGAGAAAGTTGAAATCCTGAAAATTAATTTCAATATTGGAAGTTCATTTTTTTCAAACAAAATACTAGCTTTGAAATGTTTGATTTAAAATTCTTAAATTTTTCCAAACAAAGAATTTGGAATTCAATTTCTGTATTTAAATGTCAGATTTGAAATGAAGCATTTCAAATTAAAATGATTATATTCAAACACTACCTAATAGAATTTCAAATTCCATACTTCCTTTGTCAGTTAATCTAGTATTAGTTTATCCGTGTTCCTTTTTGAAAAAATTCTTTTTACTTGACATTTTTCCTTCTTTGGCAAATTTTACACTATACTTTTCCTTATTTATCCTTATCGTTTAATTTCAACGTAAAAGAAAATATCATACCCTCATTTACCATCCCTCTTGCCTTTTCACCTCAATCAATGCGTGTTGTTCTTTACTACATCCATGTTATCAACCATCTTCACACTGTCAGTCTGTCACCATAATTTAGAAATACCACCACAATTTACCTCCCCACTCTCTAGTCTCCACTTCTATTTTCAGCTTCACCTACAATTTTGTTATCACTCACCACAACCCCTCTGTCGAATTCCCACCATCATCGTCAAAGAGAGGGAGGGAAATCTATTCTTGTAAAAAACGTTGAATATTTTCATTGTAACTGCAACTCAATCAGAGTTTAGGGTTTCGAGAGTTTGAGCTTTGTTTCTTAAGAGGTTTAGGCCTTGCATTGTTAAGGGGGGAGAGAGAGCAAAAAAAAAATAATGAAAATGGAAGGTAAGAGGAAGAGATCAGGTTGTTGCCATTATTAAAGCATGGTTTGAAGTTACAATGAAGGAGTTGGTGGTGTGGTTTGAATGGTTTAAATACCTCATACATTTTTAGAGTATATATACATTATAAAAATACATATTTATTAGTATTAATACATATATAAGTATTTATACAAGAATTTTATACAAGTATTTATTATTAATTGTATCTATTATTAATATATATCTTCTTTACCCTTATGAATAGTGTGCTTTCAATTCTACCCTTCAAAATGTTTAGTTACACATTTATCCTCAATTACTCTTATGAATTGTATGTTTTCAATTTTATCCTTCAAACTATTTAGTTACACATTTTTACACTCAATAACTACTTTTTTTTTTTTTTTTTAAAAAAAATAAATAAATTAAAAAAAAATGTGCTTAAGAAATTGATACTACAAAGCGGCAAAGCATTACAAGATCATATGACAGTATTTAGTGTTCTAAATTTTGCATTAGACGAAGAGATAAGTGCAAATTATTGAGTAAAATAAAGATGATAAAGGTAATAATTAAGCTGCAATAAAGATGTTAACTGCTAAAAGCTTTTGGTATGCAGAATGGATGTTATACTACTTTAATCGTGCACATATTGTGTTATCAATCTATCATATATATATATATATATATATATATATATATATATATATATATATATAGTAAAAATAAAAAAATATATAACTTGCAATAATATCGTTGTAAAAAATACAATGAAGTAACCTCGATAATCTGTTCAAAAATATAAAGAAAATAAACATAGGGGTATGTATAAGAAGTTAAAAAAGGAAATGTTGAGGAAAAAACCCCAATAATAGTGTTGAAGAGTGTACTTAAGCCATATCACGCTATCAAGTAACCCTATAACACCAACCAAAATCGAGTAATCCTTAAAACACTGACGAATTAACTCCTACAACACTAACAAAGTAACCCCAGCTAGTCACACGATGTGACAAGTCACGTATAAGAGTTTGTATTTAGTATAATAAAGACTTTAAATTAATTCTAATAATACAAAATACAAGTAAAATATAGACGTGTGATATTAATCATTTTACGTTTAATTGATTCATCTTATTATGTACTCGTACTTTAAATATATCAAACATTTGTATTTCTAGAACACAATTTTTTTTTCACAATTCCCTTACTAAGGCCTCGTTCACTTCACCTTATTTTTGCTGAATTGAAATTATTTTTACTGAAATGAAATTATTTTAGCTGAAATGAAGTTATTTTTATTAAACTGAAATTAATTTTACTGAACTGAATTTATTTTTGCTGAACTGAAATTATTTTAACTAAAATGGTATTATATTTCTTCTTTAAGTTTACTGATTTTTATTGAAATGAAATTATTTTTACTGTACTAAAATTATTTTTGCGTGCAGAACTAAACTTATTTTTACTGAACTAAAATTAATTTTACTGAATTGAAATTATTTTTACTGAATGTTATTTTTGTAAGGTGAGGTGAATAGGGTCTAATTATACTAAAGTAGGTTGCTAAAGTTTAGAAAGAGAAATTCCCTCTTTCTCATATTGAGAAACAAAATTTGTTTCTCACATAGCATTTTCATAAATAAACCAACAACTTTATTCAACTTTATTCAATTGTGGAGTCCACTATAGTTAAAAAGTTGTTGATTTATTCACTATGAGAAAGTGGGGCATCCCCGTTTAGAACATTGAAAAGATACACAACATTCGACACATTAATCACATGTATATACAAGTATCCCTACCCTATAAAAGCGAGGGAACACAAATTAGAATTGCTCAAAGGTTGGAATCCTTATGAACAGTGGCCGGACGATTTCACTCCTGTATTTTGCCTTTGGTTTCCTTATCTACAGCGGTCTTCCTATTTTGCCCTCCAATTATTTTGCAATGAAAAAGACAAAATTCCCATTCACCTCTATGTACACATCTCTTTCCTCTCTCATCCTTCATCACACAGACAAACTTCTATGTTCTCTCTCCTCTTCTCAATCTCGTCCTTCTTCCTTATCTCACCAACGACACTCATGAAGAACACAACCACAGTCGCCCATAATTGCTTAGAGAAGGAATTCTTCTCCCAATTCTGTCGGATTTCTCATCAACTCTTCCGATGATGTCGACCTCAATCTTCTTCCTAATGGCGGCGAGTGATCTTTAATTCTGGAAGTATCTCACCATGCTCATCTCTCTCTCTCTTTCATACGATCCGTCACAAGGTGTATATTTAATGAGTAATTATTTCAATTTGTTTGTAATTTTACCCCATTTCAATCCCTAATTTCGTTCTCTATTTTCTAGGGTTTTTCTCAGATCCTTGGTTTTTGATTTTTTTTTTTTTTTCCTTTTTATCTTCTTGTTTTTTAGGTTGATGAGCTTCGAAAACAGATCAAGGTTACACAAAATTCTTGTATTGAGTGCGGCGACGGCGCGTGAGAAGAAAAACTTTATCATTTATAATTCACCCATATTTCTTATTTGGGGTTTTACAAATCTGGAGAAATTTGAGGAGATAGCGAAATTTTGGGCGAAAAAACAAATAATTCCTTTTCGGCTGAGAAATTTTGTTAGTAATCGTAATTATCAGAACGTGAGATGATATATTTACTGGTAGAATTGTTAAATTTACTTTCTGGGGTATATTTGTATTAAGTAATTTGTGAGTTTAAGATGTTTTAGGGTGTGAAAAATTATTAGATTATTGAAATTTTGTTAGGAAAGATTAGGAGAATATTATTCATTATTATCATCTAAGTTAGTTTCCTTAATTATAGCCTTAATTAACTCAAGATAATTCTTAGAATATCTTGTGATGCTATCTTAGGAAACTATGTACTCTACATATATGATGGGAGATCAATGAGAACATTCAAGCTTTGAGCCCTAATTACTTTGACATGGTATCAGTCGCCGAGGTAACTTAATCATCAAAAAAAAAAAAAAAAAAAAAAAAAAAAACAGAGAGCCATAAACACCGACCATGCCTGGTGATGATACACCACCGCCTCCACCACCGCGTATAGACATTACTTCCCCGTACTATCTCGGTCCCCATGACAGACCTGATGACTTCATTTCGGCTAATTGTTCTCGAATAGCGCCTGCTCCGGTAGATATTTCTCTTCATTACTCCGACCCGACTTCGTGGCGAAAATTACGATGAATGGGCAGGGGATATACAAACTGCGTTGGAGGCACGTCGGAAATTTGTCTTTCTTGATGGAACCATCACCACACCTTCCTCTCCGTGTACTCAAACGGATTGGAACACAATCCATGCCATGTTAATTTCATGGCTTATGAACACAATAGACCCCGAAGTGAAGAGCACTCTTTCGAAGTACAAGGATGCGAAACGACTATGGGACACTCTAAAGATGCGTTTTGCGGTTGTTAATGGTCCAAGGATTCAACAATTGAAGTCCTCAATTGCACGATGTGAGCAATCGAAGGCTATGACCGTGGCTTCGTATTTTGGTAAATTGACAGCGTTGTGGGAAGAATTGAACAACCATGAACCTCTTATCACTTGCTCTTGTTGTGATAAGTGTACAGCAGGCATCGAGCATGAGAAGCATCGGGATACTGCTCGTCTTCACGAATTTCTGATGGGGTTGTACACCGATTTTTATGCTTCAACTCGCACCAACATTCTATCCCAAGACCCGTTGCCTACTCTAGACAGGGCATATCAATTGATCACGCAAGACGAACGCATTCGTACCTCTACTCAAGTTCCAGACGTGCAGCCACCTGATGTGGTGGGGTTCGCTCTCCGAACAAATCAAGGGAAGCCGAAACCAGGTGCTTCCGAGAACAAATCTGACAGGGCTGCTATGCTCTGTTCTCACTGCAAGAAAACAGGACATCTAGTCTCGAGCTGCTTTGAATTGAAGGGCTTTCCGGAGTGGTGGCCAAACCCTTCGAAGCGAGGGAAGGCAGGGACCAAGGGTCGTGGGCAGGCTCGAGCAAATGCAACTGTTGCCGGGTCTACATCTCAGCCAAACAATGCGGATATTGCTGCCACTTCTTCGCAAATGTTCACCGCGGATCAATGGAAGGCAATTGCCGGGTTTATTGGTAACACAAAGGTCCCCGATGACCGATTGAATGGTGAGTTTGATAATGCATTGTGGATAGTGGATACCGGTGCTTCTAGACATGTTACTTGTTGTGACAAGTGGCTTTTTGATACTCAACCCATCTCTAATTGCCCGGTGGTCTTCCGAATGGCAAAACTGTTTATGCCACAAAGGAAGGCTCGGTTCGATTATCATCAAAAATCATTCTTACTCATGTGCTATTTGTTCCTGATTTACGTTGCAATTTAATTTCGGTATCTCAGTTAATTGATGATACAAATTATACTGTCCAATTTCACTCAAATATGTGTGCTATACAGGACCAGTCGAAGGAGCTGATTGGAACGAGTGTTAGGCGAGATGGACTATTTTACTTCGAAAGAAGGGCTTCCGTGCAACATGTGGCTACTTCTGAGTCGTCTGAATTGCTAGAACTGTGGCACAAGCGTTTAGGTCATCCTTCGAAAAAAGTTATTAAGCTTCTCTCTCCCGTTCAAAATTGTAAGGGTCGTTTAAATAAAGCATGTGAAGTTTGTTTTCGTTCTAAACACCCTAGAGATAGTTTTCCCATTAGTGAGAATAAAACTACTAGAATTTTTGAAAAGATACATTGTGATTTGTGGGGTTCTTATAGGCATGCATCGTCTTGTGGTGCTCGTTATTTCTTGACAATAGTGGATGATTTTTCATGTGCTGTTTGGATATATTTGCTTATTGATAAAACTGAGGTGTTTCGTATGTTTATGTCTTTTGTGGCAATGGTTGATAGACAATTCTCTCAAATAATTAAAATTGTTCAAAGTGATAATGGCACAGAATTTAATTGTTTGCGTGAGTTTTTCAATGCAACTGACATATTATTTCAAACCTCATGTGTCGGAACCCCGCAACAAAATGGTAGGGTAGAGAGGAAACATAAACACATTCTCAATGTAGGGAGGGCTTTGCGTTTTCAGGCTAATTTTCCGATTTATTTTTGGGGGGAGAGTGTTTTAGCTGCTGCCCATTTAATTAATCGTACTCCCTCTCCTCTTTTGCAAAATAAAACCCCCAACGAAATTTTATTTGGCTCTCCTCCATCTTACACTACTATTCGTACCTTTGGGTGTCTTTGTTTTGCCCATAATCAGAAAACTAAGGGAGACAAATTTGCTAGTTGGAGTCGTAAGTGTGTGTTTGTGGGTTATCCCTTTGGGAAGAAAGGTTGGAATTTATTTGATCTTGAATCGAAAGATTTTTTTGTGTCGCAAGATGTTAAATTTTTCGAGGATGTTTTTCCATTTCTTGATCCGACCTCATCCAATATCGTACCTGAAAAAATTGTGCCCATGAATATTCCTGTAGATTTCGATTTTATTGATGTCCCTTTGGAAAATCAAGCTAATTGTAACTTGGGTAATGAGGTGCAAGTTGAAAATAATGCTACATTATTTAATGGGGAAGAATTAGTAGTGCTTTCCCCACATACACCAAAGGAAGCAGACTCCTCCGCAAGCCCCCCGCGGCATACAAGTGCTCACCGCAGGGAGGCTGCGGAGCTTGCTGTTCCTCCCACACAGCAGCTCACGGATCAGCAGCCACGTGAGCTTGCTGCCCCTGCTCAACCGCGGCAGCCTCCTGCCACTTCTCCAACATCTTCAGTGCACACCTCAAGCAGCGCCACCCCTTTAAATCAACCCCAAACAGCAGCTCAAGAAGAGAAATTGGGTCGGGGTATGCGTGAGAAGTTTCCCAATGTTCGACACCGGGATTATGTGACTCACACGGTCCTCACTAATAGTCCATCATCTTCATCTCCTAACACTCCATCTCCAACGCATCCCTCAGGTACTCCTTATCCTATAGCGCATTATATTAATTGTGAGTTTTTCTCCATATTACCGAAATTTTATTGCAGCTATTACTTCTGGCAAAGAGCCAAGGTCTTTTAAGGAGGCTATGAAGGACGCAGGTTGGAGAAAATCAATGCAAAATGAAATTCAGGCTCCTCGATGCTGGTTTGCAAAACTTACTTCTGCTTTGAAGGCATATGGTTTCTTCCAGTCATACTCAGATTATTCTTTGTTTACTTACACTAATTGTCACACACAAATTTATGTGTTTGTGTATGTTGATGATCTAATTATCTCTGGGAATAATTCCGCTGCTCTAAGGGCATTCAAGGCATATCTCAGTGACTGTTTTCATATGAAGGATCTTGGCACTCTGAAATAATTTTTGGGTATAGAGGTTGCCCGTAGTTCTTCTGGTTTGTTTTTGTGTCAGAGAAAATATACTCTTGACATTATTTAAGAAGCAGGATTATTAGGTTCCAAGCCCGCCGATTTTCCTATGGTACAAAACCACAAACTTGGTCTAGCAAGTGGTCCTGTACTTTCTGATCCTGAATCTTATCGCAGACTTGTTGGCAGGTTGATCTACCTTGCAGTCACTAGGCCGGATTTAGCCGATTCGGTTCATATTTTATCTCAGTTCATGCAGGAACCAAGGAAAGAACACTGGGAAGCAGCTCTGCGAGTTTTTAGGTATCTAAAAAGTACTCCGGGTCAAGGGATTTTGTTACGTTCTGACAGTGACCTAACTCTGCAGGGTTGGTGTGATTCAGATTGGGCTGCATGCCCCTTGACACGCAGATCTTTGACAGGATGGCTGGTGTTTCTAGGCCTCTCACCTATTTCTTGGAAGACCAAAAAGCAACCAACTGTGGCTACTAGTTCGGCAGATGCAGAGTGTCGTTCCATGTATGCCTTCACTTGTGAATTAAAGTGGTTGAAGGGTCTCCTTTCGAGCTTAGGTGTACATCATCCCAAAGCTATTAAATTGTTCTGCGATAGTCAGTCTGCATTACATATTGCTAAAAACCCGGTGTTTCACGAACGAACAAAGCATATTGAAGTTGATTGTCACTTTGTTCGAGATGTTATCATAGATGGAATCATTGATCCCTCCTATGTTCCTACTCATGTTCAATTGGCCGATATCTTCACCAAAGCATTGGGCAAATCGCAATTTGAACATCTCCTTCCCAAGTTGGGCGTCTTCACTCCACCCGCTCCAACTTGAGGGGGGTGTTAGGAAAGATTAGGAGAATATTATTCATTATTATCATCTAAGTTAGTTTCCTTAATTATAGCCTTAATTAACTCAAGATAATTCTTAGAATATCTTGTGATGTTATCTTAGGAAACTATGTACTCTACATATATGATGGGAGATCAATGAGAACATTCAAGCTTTGAGCCCTAATTACTTTGACAAATTTCTTAGGAATGTACTAATTTTCGGAAATTTATTGTGGGGTTTGATTTTGGGTGCAGGTGATTGATCCATATTGGACAGTGCACTACCTAATACGCTGTAGCAAAGGAGATTCTGACCATCATCAGACCACCGAAAATTTTAGCAACCACATGTTCACTCGATTTTAATATTTAGTGTCTTGGTTAGCAAGCTGTTCGATCTCATGAAGCAGTCTAAAACTATTAGCAAAGTGTGTGCTTTGGTGTTTCTTTTTAATTTGATTGTCTTTGGCAATTTGGCCAGCATAGTCTGAATTATTTTTGGAAAGATAACACACAAATGTTGAGATGTGTGAGTTGTGTGCAGGTTTGTTCTTGTTACATTTTTTAATATCAATTTAGATTACAATTGATGATTATGAGATGTAATATGTAGGATTATAAACTGATAATGTTAACTCATTTCTTTCTTAGGGTCACAAATATTAATTTTCAGTATTGCAGGTGATGATGTCAAAGTAAGTAAATGATCCATCAATTTATCTTGCTTCTACCTATCAATTTATTTTGTGTTCTTTATTAAATGTTTTATTTGGAAGTTATTGTTGTAGAACTTTGAGTTAAATATCCATCTATGGCAAGGGATTCCGTGATTACTATTATTAGAGAGAGAAAGTTCACTTAAGAAAATAAGAGTTATTAGCTTAGGAAAAGGTTCATTGGACCAATTAAGCTAATCACATTTTCTCAAGTTAAATTCTGAAGAAAGATCAATGAGAGAGAGAAAGAGAGAGATCAATTACAAAATAACACATGAGAGAGTGAGAAAGAGAAACATAAAGAAAGTGAGAGAACATTTAAGAAATATTATTTGAGATAAACCAATTAAGAAAAATCCCTTGACAAAAAGAGGAGGACCACTTTTAAAAAATCACTTGTGAAAATAAGTAAGATTAGCTTAGAAAAAAGCTTAAATGCTAACAAGAAAGAGAAACCACTTAAGAAATATCACTTTAAGAAGAAAAATCACTCAAGATAAAGAAAGATCACCCAAGAAGAAACATCACTAAAAAAAGAATGATAACTTAAGAAAATCAGGGCAATTAGTTTAGGAGAAACTCAGGACAATTAGTTTAGAGAGAAACTTAGGGTAATTAGTTTAGGAGAGGGAGAGAAAGAAACCATGAGTGAGAGAGACAACTTAAGGAAAGACCCATGACCTAAGAAAGTTAGGACAATTAGCTTATGAAAATGTAATTATCTTAGAAAAAAGGCTTAATAAAATGCGAGAGAAAAAGAGACCACACAAAAGATTAAGAAAATCAAGGGAATAATCTAAAGAGAGAAAAAGAGAAAGAAGCCACTTAACAAAAAGATCATTGAGATATACCACTTAAGAAAGATCACTTAACATGAAAAAATAGAGACAACTTAACAAAGACCACTTAAAAAAGAAATTAGCTTAGGAAAAAGAGTTACTAAATGCTAAAACGACATCAAGAGAGATATCACTAAAGAATTTTCAATAAAGAAGAAAGATCACTCAAAAATAAATATCACTTAAGAAAAGAAATCACATAAGAAAATCAAGAGAGCACTTAAGGAATCACTTTAGATAATAGGGCAATTAGCTTAGGAGAGGGGCATGATAATTGGGAAAATCAATAGAAAACTTCATTTTTTCCCCTTACCAAAAACATTATTATCAATTTTTTTAAAACAATAACCATGCTCAATACTACTTTAGACACATATGTAACTAGCACCCGGATATAAAATTTCTTTTTAAACTCATTACGTATTTGAGGAAAAAAAACCCACATTGCCGCACTCAAGACAACAATTACACCCTAAAATTCCAATTAGTAACGCGCGCGAAGCGCACGCAAAACACCCTAGTTTATAATAAAATAGTACGCAAACCGACACAAGACATAAGGACTAATTGCAATAACTCTTCTTGAAACGCTAGCCCGCACATAGGAACTCCTAGTTTTAGGAATAATTGTAAAAAATAATAAGAAAATTTGCCAATTACTATCGCGTAACAATGTCATTTTGAAAATTACTATTGTGAATTAAAAAACTTGTGAGCTACTACCACAAAAAAATTTAAAAATTTGATTTTACTACCAGACTCAACTTAAAACCATCCATGACGTCACTTTTACCTCTTAAACCACGTTTAACCTTCTATAACTAATACTAAAGTAGCAATCGCTGATGCCATCTTTTTTCAAAGTTGTACACGTAGCGTTATTTCATGAAAATATTTCCCACTCAAATCCTTTAAAAAAAAAAAACAAAATGCTAATTAATTTTTAATAGGTAACAACTATTATTTAGATAATTAATTTAAAAAAGGTACCATTGATATTAGGTTGTTGGAGTCTTTATTTAAGTTGTTAGCATAGTTAAGGTCAATTAAATTGAACTTATGAACATTTTGAACTCAAAAAAATATGAAAACAAAATTTACAAAAATCCAAAGATAAATTACCGTGAAACCCGTGCATCAGCATGGGTGCTAACCTAGTGGATTAACTATTTAAACGACCTAAAAAATCTAAACCATGGTTACTTTACCTAGTTAATCTTCCTCCTTCACCATTTCTAAACACCCCCAAGATTCTTGCTCTAAATTCACACTAATTCTTTCCATTTATCCTATAATTGCTCAGGAGAATATGTTATTCACCTCTGATAAATTTGTCTTTATGGTTTTCGAAATCTAGGGTTCTCCAATTTTAGGGTTTTCGAATTTTAGGGTTAATGATATATGATTTTGGGTTGATTAACAGAGGGCTTTTGTATTTTTTTATTTGAATTAAGCTATCAATTATGCATAGTATGTGATTTTTCTTTGAATTAAAGTATATATCAACGAATTATAGCGTGGAATTGTAAATTGTTTCTTTTTGTTCCTCTTCCTTCTATGATCCCTCCCTTTTCCTTCATTGCTTGAATTTCTTGTCAATTTTGCAAAGTAAAGGATTCATTGCAGATCAGAAGACTTGTGACCCCAATTTATAGAGTTTTCTTCAATAATGGAGGTTGAAGTTTAGCGGATTAAAGTGAAATTGTGAGAGATAAAGAAAGGAAAGGGGTTTTAGTTTAGATGGGGTAACCATGGGTTAAGGGGATTTTTTTTTTGTTGCTTAAATGCTTAAACGTGGTTTAAGGGGAAAAGTGACGTCATCAATGGCCTAAAGTGGATTCTAGTAGTAAAATCAAATTTTTAAAAATTTTTACGGTAGTAATTCACAAGTTTTTTAATTTGCGGTAGTAATTTTCAAAATGACATTAATACGTGGTAGTAATTGAAATTTTCCAAAATAATACAAACTTTGAGCGTCCGCTAAAAACAAGTCAAACTTTTGATTTTTTCTAAATATATAAACTTTGGGGGGTTTGCGTCTAAAACAAGTTATAATCGGTCAGTAACTTAATTAATAGATTACATGGGATACATGTCAAAATTTTATTGGTTTAGCAATTTAATTTGATATATATTTATTTATTTATTTTTATTTTAAAAATATTTTTATTGTATTTAATTAATTTTTTTGTTGAAAAAACTTATTCCCCCACCAACCTAGCCACCATTGCCACCTTACCCAGCCTCTCGGCGTCGGCCGCACCCAGATCCCTTCTTTCGGCGTCGGCGCCTGTAGGGAATATTTCAAGCATTACCCCAAACTTGAACCCCACTGTGATCATACACTTAAGTATGGTGACGTCCAAAGGGAAGGAAGCTAGAGCAAAAGAGTCGCCAACAAGTTTTAGGAACTTGTAAACCGTTCACAGGGTGAAGGTTACACCCCTTAACGATCTAAGAGATCCTTAACTCCAATATGTCTAGAACCATGACTGGAAGTTCGGGGATGAAGGTACAAATCCAACATAAAAGAAATTGAACCTGTCCTAATAATAGGCCTCTACTTTATTCTTCTCGTATTCATGTGCGCATTCTGACTAACATGCAATCAATAGGATTAACCCTAAGCCTGTTTAATCTATGTTGGTTGAATATTAATGCACAAATAAATCTATTATTGGCGATCACTTGAATTATAATCATATTAACCCTAAACAAGATTATTAATTATCTTATTAAGCGTGATTACAAGTACAAATTCTCTTTAAACATGCATAAAAGGCATGATCATCAATAACAATAAATATAATTAAGCAACAATAATCATCATTAAAATAATAATAATAATTATAACAATTATAAAAATAATCATGTTCATGTTAAAAATAAAGCATAATAATAGCAAGATCCTAGGTATGATACTAACAAGATTAATAACAAACCCTAGCATGTCACTAAACATCAAAGATCAAAGCTTTATCCCTAACATGATACTAACATGATATTAGGAAAGAAATAGGAAGCATCATAGAAATCATAATTGATATAAGGAACTTATTGTTGTCACCCTAAACATCATACTAAGAAAAGCATCCTAACATGATACTAGGAATCAAAATAACAACCTAAACATGATTTCTATATCATAATATCAATTAAACAATTAAAGCACTCACTTGGATGCCTCGTATATCTTTCCAATAACAAAATACACACGTTAGTAACTTCAAGGAAAATAATAATCAAAGAATTGAATTAAATAAATATTAAGAAAGTTTAGACTAGATTTGGGACCAAACCCTCAGAAATCAAACCTTTCACATCTAGGGCGAAGGTAACTTCGAATTTGACTAGGTGTCTAGATCTTGTGAATGCGGAATTTTGTTTGAAAAAGGTTGGTTTAGAAAGAGAGAGAGAGTATCAAGATTTCTTGATGAGAGTTGATGATTTCAAAAAAGGGGAGATATGACCTCTATTTATAGAGAAAAAAGAGGGTCAAAGAATAAGAAAAGAATCCGAATTCGAATCGAAATAAAACTCGATGGACAATAGTTTTTGCGGATTTTGTTTTTATCGTATCTTTTGATCCAGAAGTCCAAATAAGTCATATAATATGTCGTTGGAAAGCTCTTGAAATCTAATTTCCAAACCAATTAGAATAAGATTAAAATAAGTTGTAGATAAAAAATATGGCCGAAATAGTAGGACGGTGTCAGTTTTGGATACAGTTTTGTATTCCATTCATATCTTTTTCGTTATAGCTCGGAATTAATATTATAATATATCATTGGAAAGATAATTTCAAGATCTATCCAACCATATAAGATTTGGATAAAGATTATGAGGCACAAAAATAATATCTGACTGTCTTTGAACATCTTTAAATTCGAATAGAATTAGGATTTAAAAAGGAAAGTTTTTATAAAAGGAAAGTTTTTATTTAACTCAAATTCTTTAATCTTATCTTTTCAAAAAGGATAATTAAGATCTTTAGAAAATTATAGAAGCTTCTAATTAATCCTAATTAGTTTAAGAATAGGATTAGACCTTTGGACCCTCCACATGATCATTGGGTCGTAGGTAAAAACCGGTTTGGGCCTAGTTTAGTATTTTGGCCATAACTTCCTCATTATTCATCGGAATTAGGCTTATAATATATCGTTGGAAAGGTCTTTTCAAACCCCATCCAACTACATAATTATTGGACCAATATCATGGACCAAACTAAACTGGAATGCACGTTTTTCAAAAATAGGGTAAGAAAAGAAATATTTTCAAAAACAGAAAGAAGAGATATTTTAATAAAAATATCCTCATCACTAGACTTTTCACACATTCGCTTTGTTCGATAATCAATGACAAGAAAGGTATTCATCACTGGGTTTGATTTTGGGGAGACACATTTGGGTGTCTACAGCGCCCTACCCTCCCCTGCGCGTCACCGCCACTAATAAAAACCTAGAATAAGAAACGCAAGATACAGAACGGTTAACTTAGATAGGCGATCTCTAGGATTATATAGAACGCCTATCTTAGTTAACCGTTTTATTTGATTTATTTTATTTTATTAAATTGTGATTTAATTATATAGAACGTATTTCTTAGTTAATTGTTTTATTTGATATATCCAAATTTTACACTTACAATATAGATCACCCTTCTTAGTTAACCGTTCTATATGTTTAACATTATTATTTTTTTAAAAAAAATCTAACATATACCAAGAGGCCCAAAATATTCCTCTTATGATAGCCGTCATTCTCAAATAACTTTCCCTCTTCATTTCCTCATCTCTCATGCACTTCTTCCCTCATCTGAAACCCTTACTCCTTCCTCTTCTACCTTCATCTATCAAAGTTCGATCCTAAAAAATTTGATCTAACGTCCAATAACTAACCTCCTCTCTGTCGTCTTCATCCTCTATTTATAACTGTCCTATTCGTTGCATTGCTTTGATTTCCAACCCCAACTCTGATGCAGTACGGTGCACGAAAGCTCTAACCATTGGAATCTCGGTTTTTCTCTTTTTATGGTCGCAAATTGTTATAGGTTGATTGGGTTTTTACAATGTCGAGGTAGATGGTGGTTGCAAACGGTGGCATTAATTTGATTGGTGGGTCGTGTGAGGTGGTGGAGGTGTGCGAATTCAAAAGTGCATTTTAATTCTCAATTATTAATTTTAGATCTATAACTTTTATCAATTGATTTCTATGTTATGATTTGGATTATAATTTCTTATTTTTCATCTTTAATTTGTGGGTATATAGTGCGGCTTTACTATTTGCGTGCACTATTGGTGGAGACGCTGCAGTGGTCGAGGTTGGTGGAGACGTTACGTACGGTGGTCGAGGTTGGTGGAGACGCTACTAGTGGTTCAGGTTTTTGAAGCATCGTTGCGATTGAATTGGATTATTAAGGTGGAGGTGGTTTCGAATTTCAAGGGCAATTCAAGTTGATTCAAATTGCACTTCTGAAGTTGTTAGCAGTTTAGCACATTGTTAATTACTAAGTTAGGTTATAGAATTCTATCAAAATGTAATTGAGATGTAATTATTTAAATATAAGGATAATAAAAGTTTTTTTTTGATTTGATATTTGACTTTTACAATTTCATTTCAATTCAATTTGATTAATTTATGGAATTATTATGTATGCAACCTCTATGATGCAAAATTAATATATTTAAAAAAAAAAAACGACAAAGAGAACGGTTATCTTAGCTAACGGTTCTCTTTTATTCATTTAATATAAGCATATAAAATAGGAAAGAGAACAGTTATCTCTTGTATATAGAACGTCTCTTGTACCCGTTATCTTTTCCCTTGCATATATAACGCCTCTTGTAACCGTTATGTAAATTTACACATCGCTTAGCAGAAGAATGCCTCTGAGGCGTTATATAAGGCCTATTTCAACCGTTTTCTATTCCCTTTTTTGTAGTAGTGCCCCTTCCCCGGCACTGACCTGAACCACCAAACCCCTTCCCCCAAAATTTCCTTCCCTCGCAAAACCACCAATAAAAACCCATATCCCACCTTTACAAAACCCAAATCGGACCTCCTTAGCCACCGATAATGGTTCAATTAGGGTTTTTCAAGTGTGGGACATGGGTTTTTGGTGGTTTTGCAGGGGAGGAAGGATTTTGGGGTAGGGAATTCGGTGGTTTTGCGGGGGAGGGAGTTTCTGTGGTTTTGTGGATGAGGGATTTTAGTGGTTCAACTAGCGTCAGGGAAAAAGGAAGGGGTGACGTGTGGGAGAGGGGAGTCGGCACTGGGGACTAGGATATGGATGCATGGCCGGCGCTAAGGGGGTTGGGAGGGAGCTGAGGTTGGCGCCGATGGTAGCTATTGGAGGAGATGGTTATTTTTTTTAATATATTTTTGAAGAAATTTTTTTATTTTTTAATTGTTAATTAGCCATCATTAAAGTTGTTATTAAGATTTAATTTAATTGTTAAACAAATTTATTAAAAAGGAAAAAAAATTAACCGGTCATTTAGGTTGCACATAAAATAACTTGTTTATAGCGGACACCCCCAAAGTTTGTTTATTTAGAAATAGTAAAAAATTTGACTTATTTTTAGCGGACCGCTCAAAGTTTGTAAGAATTTTGACAATTTTTCCTATATTTTAAAGCAAGTAATTTTATTAATATATTATTACATAGATTCTATTAAGAAAAATATATGGAAGAATATGGTAAAATAATATCTAAAATATCTTGGCCATTAGTTCGCAGCACTACGTAGATTGTGCACGTCTTTTACCCTTGATTTGTTATTTATTTCAAAGACAAAAAATAATAAATTTTTTCTATTGTGCTATAGGTGTTAGTAGTGCGGGTTTGTTTGGTGGTCTTCGCATTTGCGGGAAGAGTGATTCTTTGTCTTTCTCTTTAGTATCTCTATCGCATATCATATTTGTGGGGACATTTTGGAGTCGGATGGGAAGGCTTGAGGTTTATGGGGATTTAAAGTTAGCCAGGTAGTAAATGTAAAACTTGGCACCTCATTCTTACTCTTTGTGACTTTGTCGATGGTCTAATTTTGATAGGATGGATTTTAATGAGATTTTGACTTATATGGAGAAAGAATGAGGGGCTGACCTAGAAAGGTGAGCTATTCTAGAATTTCGCGAGACTCTAGAAGTGTGCAACATGCAAGACCTTGGATATGTGGGGCCGTGGTTCACTTGGGAAAGGGGAGTGGTGAAGAAAACACATGTTTGTAAAAGGCTATACAGGTATTGTGGCAATGAGCAATGGTGCAATTTATTCCCTAACGAGACAATTGAAAACTTGGTTCATTACAAGTCTAACCAACGTAGCGGTCGAATAGGATGAAAGAGATTGAAAAGAAAAAAAAATATATTTTAAATTTGAGATGGCCTATTTACTTGATCACTCTTCTAAGATGACCGTCAAAGGGGCTTAGAGGGACTCTGTTGGATTGTCGACTATGGTAAGACTTAAATATCCGATGGGTGAACTTAGGGGGTGGAGTGGAAGGATGTTTGAGAACCTTGATAAACAAATTGAAGATATTGAAAAGAAGTTGAAAGAGGTGTAGAGATGGATTGTTTCGAAGGAAATTCTAGAGTTGTGTGCTAGCCAAGAGGCAAAAATGGATGATCTCTTATAGATACAGGAGGTCGTAGACACCTAAAAATGTCTCCCCAAAATCAAACCTGATGATAAAAAACCTTTTATCGCCATAATTGTTTGGGTTGAGTATTTAATCTTGGAGTGCCTTTCAATCCAAAATAATTCATTTCGTGTCCCTTAAAATCATTCATTTCATGTCCTTTTATAAAAACGTTTAGAACATTTTAATTTGGTCCATAATCTGGGTCCAATGATTGAATATTTGGATAGGTATTGAAAATAGCTTTCCAACGATATATTATACGCCCAAATCCGAGTTATAACGAATAAATTATGGCCAAAATACTAAACCAAGCCTAAACCGAACCTAAGCCTACCTTACCTACGACCCAATGATCATGTGGAGGATCCAAAGGATTTAATCCCATTCATAAACAAATAAGGATTTATTATAAGTTTCTAAAAGATCTTAATTATCCTTTTTGAAAAGGTAAGATGAAAGAGTTTGAAATTGAATAAAATTCCTCTTTTGGAAGTCCTAATTCTTTTCAAATTGAAAGACGTTCAAAGATAGTCAGATTTTATTTTCATGCCTCATATTTCTTATCCAAATATTATATGGTTGGATATCTCTTGAAATTATCTTTTTAATTATATATTATAATATTAATTCCGAGTTACAATACAAAAGATATAAAAGAAATACGAAACTCTATCCAAAACTGACACCATCCCACTATTTCAGCTATATATTTTTTTCATAAATGATTTTAATCTGATTTTAATTGGGTTAAAAAGTATATTTCAAGAGCTTTCCAACGACATATTATTTATCTTATTCCAATTTCTGGATCAAAAGATATAATGAAAACAAGAACCCAAAAACTGCTGTCTATCGCAAGAGTTTTATTCCGATTTGAATTTGGATCTTTTCTTGATTCTTTGACCCTTTTTGTATCTTTATAAATAAAAGTTATATCACCCCTTTTTCAATGATCAACAATCTTGATCACCAAAAAATCATTCTCTCTCCCTTTACACCAACAATCATTCTCTTTTCTCTCTCTCTATCTTGCTTTAGCCTAAACCCTAGCCACCCTATTCTTCCACCATACATCCCTAAGCACTCCAAGGAGTCCATACTTGACCCGAGGTTCTTTCCTTAAACCAAGGCGTAAAAGGTAGAATTAACTGAGGGTTTGGACCAAATCAACAAAACTTTTATTTAATTTAGTTTCAATTTGATTTATATTTTTATTAAAGTTACTAAAGATTTATTCATGATGTAGAAATTCAAGTAAATGTGGAAAGTGAGTAATTAATCATTGAATTACTCTTATTTTTATTCTTGTTGCGAGTATCATGGTTAGGTTTATTTATATATGATTTGAGTAACAATTTATTGTTGAATTGCTTCCAATATTAATGATGATTTTATTATATTTATTGAACACCATATTGCATGTTAAAGGGAATATGTAATTGAAATCACGCCTAGTAAGATAATTTAGATAACTGGTTTAGGTTCCTTTTTAATCTTGTTATTAAATCAAGTGATCACAAATATTTTAGAATTATATGTTGCATTAATAATTCAACCAATTTAGCCTAATTATAGTTTGGAGATCTGCATGCCTTTGAGATCACAGGAATCACTTTTCACTATAAGAATCGAGTAGAGGCCAATACTATATGACTCCATGACTCACTTCGTACCATCATCTCCGATCCTCCTTTCGTGGTTCTAAACCATATGGAGTTAGTAATCTCATGGATTATGAATGGGGTGTAACCTTCACGGGCCAATCGTTATTGCTGATCACGGGTTAAATAGGTCGTTAAACTACTACCCTAATCAAATTAATCACTTATAATACCTAAACTTACACCAAACTAGTAAGTGGCAAGTAAAGGGTCGAACCACTAGGGAAGCACACTAATTCAACATCAATATTCACTAATGCAAGAGTCAAAAGGGAATTGTTTTTGTTGGTTTTTTTTGAGTAAGAGCACTAAAACTACTAATAAGCAAGGAAAATGAAGATTAAAATCAACGGAAAAGACGCTAGGGATATGGGGGCGTCGAATATGATTAGAAAGAGAGGAATAATGATGATTATCATGAAAAACATGCCAAAGAACACAAGATTCTACCTAAACAATTCATTCTCATGCAATAGTCTAGGCAAATCAATGAAAGATGTCTATACTAATAAGGATCATTCTCATGCATCCTATTAGTTACAATCAAATCAAGAGAATAAAGAAACATGATCTATAAAACTCCACTTTAATAACTCATTCTCATGCAATCATTAAAATAGAGATGATCTTAATCTAGTTCAAATCACTTTCATGCATTTAAACTAGAAAACATCAAATAAAGTGCAACAATAATCTCAAGCTATCAAAAATCATGTCTTTCATCAATTTATGGCATGAGTTCAATCCAACCATCATCATTCATCCAATATCAACACATATTTTCCACCCCTTCCCCTAGCTAAGAGATTAGCCTAGAGAAGGGAGATTAAACATAATATCAAAACTAGAAACAAACTCAAGAAATTCAAAACAAAACATGATTAGGAACAATGAAATCAATAATAACTAGATGAACTAATAAGATTAACAAAAATAAGCAACAATAAAGCAAATAAATAAAGCTAAAATTAAGGATTAGAGATTACTAAAGAAAGGATTAATGAAAGATGAAAACTTGAAGTGTTGCTTGATTGAAGATTAAACTTGACCAAAGTTGAATACAATAAGGAAACTTGAGTAATAATCTACTTTCTCTCTCTAGATTAAGCTAATATTCTAAAATTAGAACTTAGTTCAACTCATTACAAAGTGTCCGGACTATATATATGTGGCTCCCCCAAAAGAAAGAAACTTGAGCAACAAGGCGCAAAGAAATCAGAAACCCATCGGTGCGCGCCTGCACACGAAATATGCTCGCCCGCGTAGTAGCAATGTGCGCCCTCTCAGTATCTTGCACGGCCGTAATTTTGAGGGTACGGGGAAACGAGGCGCGCCCACACTGCTAATCTGCGCGCCCGCGCAGCAGGTCGCGCGCCCACACAGAGACCGCACAGTAAGTCGCCCAAAATCTCTGGTTTGGCTCTGTTTCTTGAGCTTGGCTGCGCGGGTTCTGACAGGGCTACGCACCCGCACAGCCAAGGATGCATGCCCGCACAGTAGCCGCGCAGTAGGCCGCGCAGAACAACATACTTGGCTCCTTGAAGTCCTCCTTCTTTTGGCATATGATACCTACGAAACACAAGCATGGAAATCAAAATAAAGAGAAGGCAAAAAACTAAGAAAAATAAAGATAAAAGAGAAGGGAAAGGAGAAAAAAAAACTAAGGAAAAATGCTTAGAAAAGGACCAAACAGTGCAAATGAGGGGAAAATCCTTAGAGAAAAAAGGATAAAAGAGTGGCGTAAATGCCACTCATCAAAATCCCCCACACTTGCCTCTTACTTGTCCTCAAGCAAGGAAAACTAGAACAAAGAGACAAACTCAACAAACATAACATGACAAGGTTTTAGAAAAACCAATCAAGCCTCAAGGTAGGAAATGCTCCATTTGGACTCACACGCAAATAAATGCACCAAAGAATACTTACCTTTCTCAATTAAAAAAGGGGGAAAACACGTTCTAAGATGCTCAAGGTTGAAAGAGACAAACCTAAGCTAAGCATAGAGATAATGATTTCATTCTCCGCCCTAGCCCCAACCAAGACGGTCCGCGTTCTCTCCACTAGCTTCAATTCATCCCTTAGTTAGCTCCTCATGATTCCTTGAGGGAACCATAAAAAGAAATTTTATGTGGAATCATAAGATCATCCCGACATCTCAACTATTCATACTCTCTCCATAGGGTTGAAATCTATCTCCCTCCACCGGTCTTTGACCTCGCTCCTCTAAAGTCCAAGGGTCTTAACTAGGGTTGTAATGTCATGGCTAAGGGTTAAGGTTGGGAATCAATTTGAAAATTTTGGTGGCAAAACCTAAGTGAAGCAAAAGAGTGGCCATCTCTCATGAACAACCTAAGAATTGAACCAAAACTCAAACTACAACCTTCAATACAAATCTCACAACATTACTTCATCCCTTTTCACCATTCATTCGTTTTTTTTTCTTTTCTTTGGTCTTCTTGAATTGCGTCTTTCTTCTCAAGCCTTTTTGCATATTCTTTTCCTGTTCAACTTTCAAAACTATACTTGAATCAATTCACACATCTTTCTTGCTCATATCCAACAATCTCAAAAATCAAACCTCACAAGCCAATGCTTCACTAATTACAAGGGTCAGTAAGACATAGGCCGATAGGTTAGTAATATGGTAAAGTCAAGAAAGGGAAATAAGGCTCAAATTGGTTAGCAAGTAAGTTGATACAAAAATGAAAACCAAATTTGTAACAAAACACAAGGAAAACAAAGAAAAATGAAAAACGCCCTTTTCCTCCTTTAGAGTTGCTTGGTCACGATCTCGGGAGCTAGAGGCCAACACAAGGATTAAGATACGCATAGTCAAGGATCCTAAATGCTGTTCAACAAGATTGATGAAGGATTGAACAATATTAGACCTCACAAGGGGTGGGAAGTAAGCAAATACCAACTTAAGGTAATCCTATCCACTATAGAGAGCAGCACAATCTTACCACTTTCCCGTGAGCTAGGGGTTCAAACGTCCTCAAAAGTTCTTAGCCGTGATACCTTAGCTTAAACTGTGTCCAACTCAACCCCAAGCATTCTCAAACCGTGTAAACCCTCATCAACTAGGAAGATAAGCATTCAAAGACACATCATCATGAGAGGCAAACCAATCCAAATGAATGAGCAAATTCCAAATAAAAAATCATTTCAACTTGTCATAGTTATGCTTGTAACACAAAAAGGGGAAAAAAAAACAAAAGAAGGAGGAAGAAATAAAAAAGGTTCACAAACGAGGCATATGATCCAAATAAATTCCAATCTTCATACAATTGATCGTTCAATAACAACATCAACGATCCCAGGTTCCATAGAACCAAAAGCAAACATCCTCGAACCATTCATTTTCTTCCTAAGCTAAACATAAACTAAACACCCAAAGAAAAAGAAAATAGAAGAAAGGAAAGGTCTCACCAAACGCCGCTTGAAATGGAAGACAAGATAAATCATACAATCTCACCAAGGGAGCTCGAGTTGCCCCTTGACTTCCTTCATCTCCATTTCCAAGATTTAAAAACGAGCCAAAACAAAAGAAACTACTAAGAGAAAACAAAAATAAATAAAAAAGTTAAATATCAAAGAAGGATACTAAAACTATAAACAAAAGGAAGAAATAGAATTAAAAAGCTATCTACAAAGTTTGGATTAAGGGAAATTTGGATTATCGAGAGTTTAGATTTTCCTTCGTAGGAGCGCCATCACCTACACAAACACTCAAATTTTCATTGAAAATTCATTAGCAAAAGCTCATCAAAATCACCCTGAAACATCATCATCACAATCAAGAAAAACAATCAACATCAAAACATGTTAGAACCGACCGAACTATGAAAGCTCTACCACCTACAATGGAGTCCTCCCCACACTAGCATGATGCTAAACCTTCCCCCGAACTACCAAAAAGAACATCCCTTTGCTTCTTACACCTCCACACTAAAGCAATGCACTGTCCGCGGTGCGCCAAATAAAAATAATGGGAAGGGGCAAAGGGGAGAAATAAGAGTAAGGAGGGAGGCTAGTGGCCACTAAGGCCGTCTTCGTCATCATCCCCATCATCCTCGGGGTCATAAGAGAACCCGTCCGGAGGAATGCCATGTGGGTCCCAACCACCGGTGAAACCCGGGGGCCAACCATAGGTACCTCGATAGAGGTCTTGTTGCCATTGAGACAACGAGTCGAATGGGGCGGGAAGTTGAAGAGGGGAAGGGTGGGAAGGGTTGACATAAGGATAGTTGGGGTCACCCCTAAAATCACTCCCTCCCGGGGCACGATAATCGTACCCGGTTTCCGTCGAGTAGTCTACCCGGGGAACGCCTTGGGAGGAGGGCCTTTGCCAATAGAGCCAAGTAGGTTGCGATCCCTGCCATTGAGGGACCGAGCCTTGCTGAGGCGGCCAATAAGGGTAATTGACCGGGGGGATGATCTCACCTCTATCCACGGCCGCACCAAAGGGAGCTTGGGTTTGCATGAACATACCTTTCTGGTTCTCCATCAAGCTTTGCATGCCAAGTTGCATGCTCATCATTTACTGCTCAAGGCTACTCATGCCTTGATGTTGTTGTTGTTGATGATGTTGTTGTTGTTGTTGATGATGATGATGATGTTTTTGTTGTTGTTCGACTACCAAATTCCTTGCGCCACCCAAAGCGATGGGTAACACACCATTGTCTTGCGGAACTTTCCATACATTCCTAGCATTCTGTTCCAAAGATGTGCGGCTGGGATAATGCAAGATGCAATGGTGTTCACGCTCAACATACCAAGCATGAAAATTGTTGGCATCGACAATTCCTTGGATGAACCCCGACCTTCTTATTTGTTGGATATCAATGAATAGATCCTTATCGGACCCAACTTGAGTACATGCGGGAAAGAAGTGTTCATAATTAAGCTTCTTAGCAATCCTAGTGATCATCCCACCAAGGGCGATTTCACCCGTCTTGTTTCCTGATTTGATTGCCTCGTAGCACAAGACGAACCAATACCCTATGTTGAGCCGCCCTCTCAACTCCTCTCTAGTAGCAACCCATAGAGTAAAGAGCTCTTCATGTGAGAGCTTACTCAAATCTTTCTTACTAAATACCGCATACCCCAAGATGCGGTGAAGGATACGGAGAGCAGGGTGGACGATTTGGTTTGCCACCGAATACCTTGTATTGAACTCGTCAAAATCGGTAATCGTTTGCCACCAATGGAATGCATCATACTCGGGGAAAAGGCTCATGGATGGGGCAAGGAGATCCGCATCAGGGTTGAAGTCCAGCAAGGCATTGAGCTCATGAAGAGTCATGGTATGTTGGTTGTTGAATAATTGGAAAGAAATTTGAAATTCATTGTTCCCATATGGTTCTTTTTCTAAGGAGGCTAGGAATTCAAAAGTGGGTTCTTTGTATGTTCGATGATGGTTTTTAATGAACTCACTCATACCTAGGTTGTCAAGGAGTGACCTTATGTCTTCATCTATCCCCAAAGCTCTCATAGAGCGTCGATCATAGTGACTTGTGGGATTAAGCTTTCGACTTTGAAGGTCATTGTAGAAGGTAGAATGGAGCTTGTTTAAGAATTTCAATCGAGGGGGAACATTGGGTGCTTGGGTTTGAGCACTAGGCTCCTCGACTCTCAACCAGGGATCCTTTCTACTCTTTCTTTTGTTCATTGCGACCTCAAGCAATACAAATATCTCAAAGAACACACCGACAACCAAACCAAGTGGGAACTCACTTCGAACTCAACCAAATTTGAACTACAACAACAAAAAAACCAAGCTTTAACAATCTGCAAAAGGTTAGTACCAATAACTAACCACACAAATATAGCTCCAAGAGAAATTAGGATCAACAACAATGCACACAATCACAACACATTATGATAACAAGCAATTTTCATGTAAGAAGTCGCATTATCATCAATACTAACAATATCACAAAATTACTCAAATAAATTCTATGAAAATAGCTTCAAAATCAATAATGTCAACAACAATGTTCCACAATCACAAAATATCACACTAAAATCCAACAAATCCTTAGCAAAGAAATCCAAAATCACATAAAACTCACTTAAGCTAAACCATGCTTAATAACTCAAAGCTTTGCATAAACTAGTGAAAATAAGCAATAAAGTAGCAAAATTTAGAGTATACCACTAAGGTGAAGCTTGAACACCACCAAAAACACCCAAGACTACCACCTTCAACCAAGCTTGCATAACCATGAATATGGAGGAAATTTGGGTATTTTGGAGAGAGAAAGTGGGTAAATTTGTGAGTAGAGTGAAAAAGTATGATGGATTTGATGGAAAATCAAGGGAATTTGTGAGTTATGGGTAAATTTGAAGGGTTAGGGTTTGAGTTTGTGAGGAGAGAGAAGAGAGCACGAAAATTGGGTAGGAGAAATGTGAGGGTGAAATGGGAAAGAGAAACTTAAGCCCCGATTTACCCAGATTTGCGCGTCGTCTCACGCACTCTAAGCGCCCGCGCTGATACACGCGCACCCGCACACGAGTCGCACACTAGGCCGCGCAAAATTTCTGCCTCAATTTTTAAATTTTGACCAAATGTGTGCGGGTTCTGACAGGGTTGCGCGCCCGCGCACATTTTCCTTGCGCGCCCGCACACGGGTCGCGCAAACCTCTTGTCTCAAATCTTAAATTTAGACCAAATGTGTACAGGTTCTTATAGGGCTGTGCGCCCGCGCACATTACCCCTGCGCGCCCACGCACAAGGCGCACAAAGAGCGCGTAGAGCAACCTTGAATTTCTCTCTTCGCTCATCTTCGACATAGAAAAGTCTTTACCCCTCATCATCCAAATACCTATCAACCAAAAGGGTAAAAATAAAATTCAATTGGAAAAAAAATAAGAGTAAAATCGGTATATAAAAAAAGAAGTAGAAAAGAGTTAGAAACTCGGGTTGCCTCCCGAGAAGCGCTTCTTTATGAGGTCACTAGCTTGACCATGAGGAAAATTCATCAAGGGGGAGGCTTAGGATCCAAAGGATCAAGCATTATACATTCAATGAGACCAACTTCTTCCTTGCAAAAGTAATTCTTCAAACGATGACCATTGACCATAAACTTGTTACCATCCGCATCTAACTCAAAAGAACCATAAGGAGTAGTCTTCGATATCACAAAAGGATCCAACCACTTGGAATTGAGTTTACCCGGAAACAAACGAAGCCTTGAGTTGAAAAGAAAAACCTTGTCTCCAACCTTAAAACTCTTGTTTCGTATATGTTGGTCATGCCACTTTTTGGTCTTCTCCTTATACAATCTTGAGTTCTCATAAGAATCATCTCTAAGCTCTTTAAGTTCATGAGCTTAAGAATTCTCTTCTCACCGGCCAACGATAAATCCATATTGAGTTCCTTCCCACCAAGCCTTGTATTTAAACTCAACCGGCAAGTGACAAGCTTTTCCGTAGACCAACCTATAGGGGGTCGTGCCGATCGAAGTCTTGTACGCCGTCCTAAGAGTCAATAGTGTGTCATTGAGCTTGAGAGACCAATATTTCCTTGATTTGTTCACCATTCAAGTAGATTCTTGATTTCACTATTCGAGACCTCCACTTGTCCTTGAGTTTGAGGGTGGTAAGGTAATCCAACCTTGTGTTGAACGCCATATCTCTTGAGAAGAGCTTCAAATTGCTTTTTGGCGAAATGGGAGCCTCCATCACTAATTAGCACCCTTGGAACCCCAAACCTAGGAAAAATGATCCTCTTTAAAAGCTTAAGCACAACCTTGTGATCATTGGTAGGAGATGGTATGACTTCAATCCATTTTGTCACATAATCAACCGTTACCAAGATATATAGATTTCCACAAGAAGAAACAAAATGCCCCATAAAGTCCACCCCCAAACATCAAAGGGCTCAACTTCTAAGACATTTTTTTGAGGCATTTCATCTCTTTTGATTATGCCACCACTCCTTTGACACCTATCACATTGTGAAATGAACTTATGGGCATACTTATGCATTGTTGGCCACCACAATAGAGATTGAGAAATTTTTTCCACCGTCTTATCAACACCCCCATGTCCTCCACATGGTAGCGAATGGAAATGCTCAAGAACTCCTTCGATTTCATGATCCGGAACACATTTTTGAAAAAGGCCATCTCCACATTGTTTGAACAAGTATGGGTCGTTCCAAAAGTACCTCCTCACTTCCTTGAAAAACCTCTTCTTTTGTTGAGAAGAAAACTCCGGGGGAATGACTCCACAAGCAAGATAATTGGCAATGTCCGCATACCAAGGGATACATGTTGAAGCCATAGCTATGAGAGTTTCAAATCCTATCTCATCATTGATTGGTACATCACTTTTGTTCTCAAAAGGTAGCCTAGACAAATGATCCGCAACGTAGTTCTCCGCTCCCTTTTTGTCCCTCATTTCCATGTGAAAATCTTGAAGAAAGAGTACCCAACGAATTAGGCGAGGATTTTCTTCCTTTTTAGTCATGAGATATCGCACTGCAATATGATCCGTGTACACAATTACCTTAGAGCAAATAAGATAGGACCTAAACTTATCAAAGGCAAAACAACCACTAGCATTTCCTTCTTTGTTGTTATATAGTTCTTTTGAGCTTCATCAAGAGTCCTACTTGCATAGTAGATGACACATGATTTTCCTTCTTTCTTTTGTCCAAGCACGACACCCACTGCAAAATCACTTGCATCGCACATTAGCTCAAAAGGCAAGCTCCAATCCGGAGCTTGCACAACGGGAGAGAAGATGAGAGCTTCCTTGAGCTTACAAAATGCCTCAAGGCAAGCCCCATTGAAGTTAAAAGCAACATCCTTTTTGAGTAATTCGGTCAAAGTTTTGGCGATTGAAGAAAAATCTTTGATAAATCTCCGGTAGAAACCGGCATGCCTAAGAAAAGCTCGTACTCCCGTGATAGAAGTAAGAGGGGGCAATTTTTCAATCACAAAAACTTTGGCCGGATCAACCTAAATGCCATTTTTTGAAACTTTATGGCCGAGGAAAATGCCCTCCTCGACCATGAAATGACATTTTTCCCAATTCAAAACCAAACTCGTCTCTTGACACCTTTTCAAAACCTTTTCAAGGTTAAAAAGACAAGTGTCAAAAGACGAGCCACCAACACTAAAATCATCCATGAAAACTTCAATTTCCTTTTCAAGCATTATAGAGAAAATGGAGGTCATGCATCTTTGAAAGGTAGAAGGAGCATTGCATTAACCGAATGGCATTCTTTGGTATGCAAATGTCCCATATGGACATGTGAAAGTAGTTTTATCTTGATCACTTAGATGGATAGGGATTTGGAAGAATCCGGAATACCCATCCAAGAAACAAAAGAAAGCATGGTGAGAGAGCATCTCAAGCATTTGGTCCATGAATGGGAGAGGGAAATGATCTTTCTTGGTGTTTTTGTTCAACCTCCTATAATCAATACACATTCTCCACCCGGTACGGGTGGAGATTTCCTCTCCTCCTTCACCCTTGATTATGGGAATCCAACCTTTTTTTGGAACTACATGAACCGGGCTAACCCACTTGCTATTGTAGATAGCATAGATGATGCTCGCCTCACGTAGTTTCAAAATTTCTTTCTTCACAACCTCTTGGAGGTTGGGGTTCAACATCCTTTGAGGTTCAATGGATGTTGAATGATCATCTTCAAGATGAATACAATGCATGCATAAAGAAGGGCTAATACCTTTGATATCATCAATGCTATACCCTATCACATCCTTATATTATCTCAAAACATCAAGTAGTGTTTCCAAATTAAGACCATCTAGGGTAGCATTGACAATAATAGGGTATTTTCCCTCTTTATCAAGATAAGCATATTTCAAAGAAGGGGGAAGGGGCTTGAGTTCTACCTTGGAAGGAGGCTTAGAACTCTCCTCCAATTTCTCCTCCTTATATTCAAGCTCGATCTAAACTTGTTTTCCAACATCCTCCTTTGAGGATTCCTCCATTGCCATGACAAAATCTTTTGCCTCTTGAGAGTGGAACTCTTCTTTGCATGTTAGAGCTTCTATCATTGGATCTTGAGGCCTCATAGTGACCCTCCCCAAGCGATCTATCTCCTCATTCACAACATCAACTCTATAAAATTTTTCAACCATGGGGGTCTTGAGCAACTTAGAAAACTCAAAGACAATCTTCTCATCGGCCACCTCACATGTGATGGTGTTGTTCTTGCAATTGATGTCCGCCCCCAAAGTTGTAAGAGCTTCACGTCCCAAAATCAAAGGAGTGTTAACATCTTCCTCCATATCCATCACTACAAATTCACAAGGCATGTAGATGTGTCCCACTTGAATTGGAACATCCTCAAGCTCTCCACAAGGTAATTTCACCAATTGATCGGCCAATTGAATTGTCTTCCTTGTAGGGATCATTTCTATATTGAGCATTTGAGCAATAGATAGAGGTATTAAACTAACACTTACTCCAAGATCGGCTAAGGCGCCCTTAGCTTCCATGTTCCCAATTTTCACCGGCAAAGTGAAGCTTCCCGGGTCTTTTTCCTTATTAGGAATCTTATGTTGGACAAGATCACTCACTTGATGTGGAAGGGTGATAAGCTCATCATTGAGCTTCCTCTTGTTTGTGAGAATATCTTTGAGGAACTTGGAGTAAGATTGCATTTGTGTCACAACTTCAAGGAAAAGGAGGTTGATGTGCAAATTCTTCATCACACTAAGGAATTTTACAAACTTGTCATTCAACTTTATTTTCGCAAGCCGGCCGGGAAAAGTAACCGGTACATCAAGATTCCTAGCCTCACTAGGAATTGAATTTGTCTTCTCATTGTCAAGTTTCTTCTTTTCCGAACCTCCTTCTATCTCATCTACTTTTTCTTTCTCACCTACCTTGTTTTCATTCACATTCTCCTCTCCTCCCTTCTTTTCCTCACTACCCCCCTCTTTTGGTCCTTCATAGGAAGTTCTCGACCTCAATGTGATCGCCTTGCATGTATCGAGTTTTAAGTTGTGAGAAGGGTTAGGTTGTGGTTGTCCGGGTAGAGTAGATGGTTAATTGAAAGGAGTTCTCTCGGCCAATTGATCTAGTTGTGAATCAACCATCTTGTTGTGAGATCTTATCTCTTGCATTTGTTGCCCAAAAGTTTGCATTTGTGCATGCATGGCTTGAAAGATTTGAGTTTATGTTAGCTCCGCTTGAGGAGCTTGTTCTTGATTTCTTTGAGGTGCTTGGGTTTTATTGTTGTATTGGTTGTTCCTTGGATAGCTTCCTCTTGGGTTTTGGGGTTTAGATGGAGGTGGATTTTGATATTGAGGGTTAGAGTTGTAGGAAGGTTGAGCTTGTTGGTTCCATTGTTGAGGTTGAAATGCAAACCCGGGTGGTGGTTGTCTCCAAGCTACTCCACTGCTGCTTCCTCTAAATCCCTCTTGCCTTGTGTTGTATGCCACTACATGCTTGGGGCTCAATCCTCCACAATAAGATGTATCATGGTTCGTTCCTCCACAATTTTTACAAGAGAAAGAGTTAAATTGAGAAGAGCTTGCTCCACCGCTTGAACTTGCACTCACACTCGTGTTCAACTTGGAAAGCCCTTTTGTTAGTTCATCAATTTGATGAAGCAATTGATCAACTTTCTCCAATTCATAAATACCACCTTTCTTTGGAGAAATTCTTCATCGGCCCCCCCAAGAGTAATTCTTTTCTACCTCTTCTATTGTGGCTTCAACTTGATTTTGAGGGATTTGATTAATTGACCACCCGCCCCCGCATCCAAGTTGGCTCTTGAAATGGGCTCCAATCCATCGTAGAAAAACCGCATGAGCAACCCTTGATTGTACTCATGGTGGGGACACGCTTGCACCAACTCTTTGAATCTCTCCCAAGATTCACCAAGACTTTCATCGGCTTCTTGCTCAAATGATGCGATTTTCCTTCTCATTTCGGCGGTCTTCTCCTCGGAGATAAATCGCTTCAAGAACGCCTTTACCATCTCCCTCCATGTTGTGAGAGAGTTAGGCTTTACTTGCTTTACCATTTCTTTGCTCGTCCGGTGAGAGATTGCCGGAAAAGGTGCATACAAATGTAGTCTTGGCTCACTTCATTGGTTTACATCATCGCGCACAACTCAAGGAATCGGTCCAAATGTTCAATAGGGTCCTCACTTGCACTTCCGAAAAATTGCTCCGATTGGACCATTCTAGTATATTGAGGATGGATTGAGAAATTGGTTTCCGTGACGGGTAGAAAAATCCCTCCCGTAAGCTCATAATCCTCCGGATTTCCGAACTCACAAAACAAAACATCATCTTCTTGTCCTACCATTGATCCGCTTTGTGAACTTGAAGAGTAAGAATCACTTTCACTATCAACTATAACACCAAAACCTCTTCCCTCGTCTTGATAAAGCCTACGGACTTGTCTCAAGATTCGGTTGATCTCGTGATCTATTTAATGTGAGGGTGTTCCTTGAGACCTCCTAGGCATTCACCAAAGCTAAGCAAACAATTAGCGATAACAAGGATGATAAAACAAACAAAACAAAAAGAAAAGCAAGTAAAATGACTCTAACAAAAGCAATAGTAGACGCTAAACAAGCCGCTTCCCCGACAACGGTGCCAAAATTTGATCGCGGGTTAAATAGGTTGTTAAACTACTACCCTAATCAAATTAATCACTGATAATACCTAAACTTACACCAAACTAGTTAATGGCAAGTAAAGGGTCGAACCACTAGAGAAGCACACTAATTCAACATCAATATTCACTAATGCAAGAGTAAAAAGGGGATTGTTTTTGTTGGTTTTTTTTGAGTAAAGAGCACTAAAACTACTAATAAGCAAGGAAAATGAAGATTAAAATCAATGGAAAAAGACGCTAGGGATACGGGGGTGTCGAATATGATTAGAAAGAGAGGATTATCATGAAAAACATGCCAAAGAACACAATATTCTACCAAACAATTCATTCTCATGCAATAGTCTAGGAAAATCAATGAAAGAGGTCTATACTAATAAGGATCATTCTCATGCATCCTATTAGTTACAATCAAATCAAGAGAATAAAGAAACGCGATCTATAAAACTCCACTTTAATAACTCATTCTCATGCAATCATTAAAATAGAGATGATCTTAATCTAGTTCATATCACTTTCATGCATTTAAACTAGAAAACATCAAATAAAGTGCAACAATAATCTCAAGCTATCAAAAATCATGTCTTTCATCAATTTATGGCATGAGTTCAATCCAACCATCATCATTCATCCAATATCAACACATATTTTCCACCCCTTCCCCTAGCTAAGAGATTAGCATAGAGAAGGGAGATTAAACATAATATCAAAACTAGAAACAAACTCAAGAAACTCAAAACAAAACATGATGAGGAACAATGAAATCAATAATAACTAGATGAACTAATAAGATTAACAAAAATAAGAATTTTGATTAAAGCAAATAAATAAAGCTAAAATAAAGGATTAGAGATTACTAAAGAAAGGATTAATGAAAGATGAAAACTTGAAGTGTTGCTTGATTGAAGATTAAACTTGACCAAAGTTGAATACAATAAGGAAACTTGAGTAATAATCTACTTTCTCTCTCTAGATTAAGCTAATATTCTAAAATTAGAACTAAATTCATCTCATTAGTAAGTTTCCGGACTATATTATGTGGGTCCCCCAAAAGAAGAAACTTGAGCAACAAGGCGCAAAGAAATCAGAAACCTTGCGGTGCTCGCCTGCACACGAAATATGCGCCCCCGCGTGGTAGCAATGTGCGCCCTCTCAGTATCTTGCGTGGCCGTAATTTTGAGGGTACGGGGAAACGAGGCGCGCCCGCACTGCAAATCTGCGCGCCCGCGCAGCAGGTCGCGCGCTCGCACGGAGATCGCATAGTAAGTCGCCCAAACTCTCTGGTTTGGCTCTGTTTCTTAAGCTTGGCTGTGTAGGGTTGCGCGCCTGCACAGCCAAGGATGCGCGCCCGCACAGTAGCCGCGCAGAACAACATACTTGGCTCCTTGAAGTCCTCCTTCTTTCGGCATATGATACCTACGAAACACAAGCATGGAAATCAAAATAAAGAGAAGGCAAAAAACTAAGAAAAAGGAAGATAAAGAAGAAGGGAAAGGAGAAAACAAAACTAAGGAAAAATGCTTAGAAAATGACCAAACAAGTGCAAATGAGGGGAGAATCCTTAGAGAAAAAATGGATAAAAGAGTGGCATAAATGCCTCTTATCAATTGCCTATTATTGTCCCTTTATTTGTGGTTGCCTTTTATGATCCGTGAACGGTTTACAAGTTCCTTAAAAACTTGTTGGCGACTCCCTACTTTTATTGTCCCTAATCATTGTCCCCATTCATATATGTTAATTCCCAGTTCCAAAGAGTGCTAATCATATTCACACATGCTTAACGTAGACCCGCACTTCAAACGACGCCTACAGAGGGTTACTGGTATCTTCAATCTTGAGTGTCTGAAATCAGAGACAAGGACATATACATGAATTAATTCCATTATACAGTGTCCTAAATAAGAAAACACAACAAAATAAAGGGCTTGCTGAATGACGCAGGTTAGTGAAAGGAGGAGGAAGAAGATATTGAAGACATTGTCTAAGGCTACTATGAGAAGTGTAATACCCCGTATTTTTATACGTATTTTATTTAAAATAAGTATTTAATGGAGTATTTAAATAATTTGAAATGTTTTATTTATGGAATTTTAATCATTTATTTTAAATAAATTGGGAAATATTTTATAAAAAGAAAGTTTATTTAATTATTTATTTTATTAAAGTTGGGGTTTAATTTACGAAAGTTTTATTTTAGTAAAGTTTTATTAGGAAAGGAATTAGGAAAGATTAAAAAGGGAAGTTTAGGTGAGAAGGGTTTCTAGAGAAAGGGGTATAAATATTCAACACTTAAACAAATTAAACTTTGCCTAGAGTGGAGAAAACCCAAGGTAAACTTTCTCTCTCTTCTCCTTTATTTTTCTCCTTTTTCTTTCTTTCTTTTTCCCTTCCCCTTATTTTCTTTCAGCACCGCCGCCCACCACCACCACTGGTGGGCCACTGGCCACCAGCAGCACGTGCCGGTAGCGGCGGCTACCACTAGCGGTTGGCAGCAGCCGGCAGTGGTGGCCGACCTGCTGTCCGGCCTCTTTCCCATTCGAAAAAAAAAACTTAATCTTTCTTTTTAAATCTTGTTTAAACCTTAGATCTAATTATAAATTAAGAATTTTGTGTTAATATTATGATGATTGATATTATGTATAGTGTAATTAAATTTTTAGATTGTAATTCTAATTAAAAATCCCCAATTTTGAAACCCTAGATTCATAAATTATTAATTATTGAAGGATTATGATTTAGGGTGGTTTAAACCTTTGATTTAAGTGTTTTAAAGCCTAATTACAGCAAGTTTTCATTAATATATAATGCTGGAATTTTCGGTAGTATATTTTAATCAAGTTTCTTTAAGGAATTTTAATTACCCATTAATTGGGATTAAAGTATGAGGTTTTAAATTAAATTTCAGCTTATTTTAATTAAATTATGAGTGGTTTAATAAGAGTGTACATTGCTGGAAATTTGTGTAGAGATGATTTTAATAATATTTTATTATTTTAAATTGTAGGAGACTTCAAAGTGAGTGATTTTTATTAGTCGTGGTGATATTAACATTGTATTCAAGGTACCTTCGCGTACTTAACTTATTTTTGGTTATGTAGTAGCATGCTAGCACTAGTAGAAAAAAATCAAAAAGGCACCCCCTAATTGCCACCGGTTCAGTCCAAACCGGCGGCAAAAATGGGCTAAAAAATAAGCGACCTAATGAACAAGATATATGGCACCGGTGGCAAAAACATAAAGCCCACCGGTTCAAAGTGAATCGGTGCCATTTATTATTTTTTAATAAAAACCGCCCCTTATATCCCCCAAACCCTAACATACTCCAATCTTAGTCGCGCCTCTCCTCTTCTTTCCTTTTCTTTCTCTCTCCTTTCCTCCTTTTTCCTTCTCTTTCTCTTTCTCTCTCCTCTCCTCCTCTTTCCTTCTCATGCTCTTTAATTTCATTCGATTTCCACCAAACATTGGCAACGACATTATCATGATAATTTGCTCCTTTCCCCGAGCTATTGAATTCGATTTCCAACATGAAGACCACCACAAAGACATGCAACACCATTTTTTGAGTTTTTAATCGATTTTAATTCAGTTTTTTTTTTATTTTAATTGATTTTTTTTTATTTGAATCGATTTGAATTCTGGTTTTTTTTTCCCATTTCAATTCGATTTTAATTGTTTTTTTTTCGATTTAGATTTTTTTTTTGATTTCAGGGTTTTTTTTTTCGATTTCAATTTTAATTTTTTTTACGATTTTGATTTTATTTTTTTCGATTTTGATTTTTGGGTTTTTTGATTTCTGGGTTTTTTTATTTGATTTCAATTTTGATTTTTTTTTCGATTTGTGGTTTTTTTCCCATTTCAATTTGATTTTAATTGGTTTTTTTTTTCGATTTCAATTTTGATTTTTTTTTTCGATTTTGATTTTTGGGTTTTTTTTTTCGTTTTCGATTTTGATTTTTTTTCGATTTCAGTTTTTTTTTCAATTTCAATTTTTATTTTTTTTTCGATTTCTTTTCGATTTCTGTTTTTTTTTCGATTTTAATAGATTTGAATTTTTGGGTTTTTTTTCTGGATTTGATTTTTTGGATTGAATTTCGGGGTTCTAATTTCGGGGTTTTTTTTTCGAAGCTTATTTATATTAATCTATTTTTTTTCGGTTCCGAATTTTATTTATATTAATCGATTTTTTTTTTTCCGAAGCTTATTTATATTAATCGATATTTTTTTTAATTTGTGCAGGTGTATTGATTTAGATCTTAAATTGAAGAATTAAGATGCAAGAATATTGATTTAGATGTGTTTGGGTTTATTTTTTTCATTTATTTATATTGTAATTTTTTAATTTATATTGTAATTTTATTTATTTATATGTTGTAATTGATCTATATAGTAATTTTTTTTATTATATATTGTAAATTTTGTATTATATTGATTGAAATTCGATTTATAGTTTGATGTACTTATTTAATTTAGTTGATTTAATTTTTAAGTTAAAAAAAACAAAAAAAAAATTTAATATTTTGGGCACTTTTGGCACCGGTTAAAAACAATGAAAAAATTTTTGGGCCATTTTTGGCGCCGGTTAACCGGTGCCAATAACCATTTTTTCCATCGGTTTGTACCGGTGGCTTTTCATGCAAGTAGTTGGCACCCCCCAAATTGGCACTGGTTCCAAACCGGTGGCATTGAGGGGTTTTGAACCGGTGCCAATTTCGTTTTTTCACCTAGTGTAGATGTGATTAATTGATTACAAGTAGTATCATGCTAGATTTGGAATGGAAATTGTGAGTTGGTTAATATTCGTGATTGAATTATGAAGCATGATATATTTGTGATGGATTAATGATTACAAAATAATAGTTTGGAATGTTGAATGTGAACCACACTTTTATTTATGGCATGATAGAAAACATGTTTAATTAAACTAAATGTTTAATTTGGTTTGGAATATTAAGAGGGAATTTTATTATGGTTCATATAATTTTTATTGATGCTATAAGCATGAGAAAGGAGCTATGTAAGTGTCTACGTACATGAGGAATAAATTGTATGTTGGTGCCTTAGTGCACTTAAGGTGTTTTTAACACCGACGGATAGGATTTTTGGCGCATTAAGCGTTTAAGGTGTCTTTGACACCGAGGTAGATTTAAAAAGGGTTTTACATTAAATATTATGTGGTCACTAATTATTCAAGAATTTAATTAGAGTGTTTAATAGTTTGAATAATTGTGATGTTTGATGTTATTATGGTTTGAGAGTCATCACCAAGTTAATAAAATGTAAATAACGTAAAGTGAAAGAGATTACGCACCAAAACTCTTGGAACGTATATACCTTGAGTATGAAAATATAGGGGTGGGGGGAGTTATGGGTTTTAGATTTAACCATAACTTCTACTGGAGTACAGGATGCTCTACATTCCTTTTATTATTATGCGCATGAATTCCGCCACTTACGAGTGGTTCTTTTATACTAGCACGGTTAGCTCCCGTGTTAGTACCCATTTATTGGGGTTTGTTATGAGTTTTAAGCACTCTCGTGATTAAATACTAAACCTGGCCAATAATGGCAGTGAAAAGCTGTTCATCATCGATTTTGGTTTCGGGGAGACATTTTAAGGTGTCTACAATTAGTCTCGCAATAGAAATATCATAATATAATTAAAGCAATAACACATCATAAACTTATGGAAACTAGCATGATTCGCTCTTCATCACTATGCCCATCATGAATATGCTTCATCACCCGAAAAGCTTCTCTCTACTTGTTTCCACTACTCTCCATTAAAAATGGTTCAACATAGGGCCAAGATAAAACAAGGCCAACAAACACACAAACACACAATAAGCAAAGCTAAGTACATAAACGTATCTAAACATACTGACATGCTTGTACCTATCAACACACAACTTACCTCGTTGCACCTGTTTTCAAGCACAAGCTTTTCAACTAAGCAACAAAATAATTTCTTTACTTTTGATTACGCATCGAACGGGTTTCCCCCTAACCTTAATTTGTAAAATCAGTCCTAATGTTTAGTTAAAGCATAGTCCAATTTTATTTTGGCCCAAACCTTTTTTTATTCATTTCATATTATTTATTATTTTAGTCCAATTAATAAATAATAAACTGAAATAGCCCGAAATTATGAGCGACATTTAAAAATGCTGAGCGTAATTAGGGTAAAAGTGAATCTGGACGCAAAAATGGAAATAATTTCAGCCGTGTCATGGAAACAGTTGCCGCGCCACGGGAACTTTCACCGCGTCACGACATAATTTCCCGTGTCACGGTGCCCATCCCGTGACATGGGGTTGTTCCGTGTTTTCTCCGCGTAAACCTTTCACGTGCTTTTATCTTATGCAGGTTAAATCTTTCCCGCGTAACTCCAGGTTTCCCTACGTCACACTAAGGTGTACCGTGTCATGGCATACTTTACCGTGTCACGGCATGCTTTGCCATGTCGCGGCATTATTTTTTAGGGGTTTTATCTTTTTAGGGTTCTGTGTGTTCTCTCACCTCATTTTCCCAATAAATACCCCTCATTTCTGTTGTTCGGGGCATCAATTAATTCTCTCTTCTCTCTTCTATGTTCTAGCCTAAACATTAGCCTACCTTATTCTTTCAAAATACTTCCTTTAAGCACTCCAAGGAGTTCGTACTTTACCCGAGGTTCTATCCTTAAACCAAAGCGTGAAAGGTAGAACTGTTTGAGGGTTTGGCCCCCCAAATGAACTCTATTTAATTTAATTTTAATTATTGTTTTATTATTTCCTTGAAGTTACTAACTCGTTTATTGTTTTATAGTTACAAGCAAGCAAAATCAAAGTAAGAAATCATGTTCCTTTTATTTCTATTATTTTTCTAACGATTTTATATTGTTAGATTTATCGTTAAATTGCTTCCAATATTAATGTTAATTCTATTATATTTATTGATCACCATATTGCATGTTAAAGGGAATATGTAATTGAAAATCACAACTAATAAGATAATTTGGACAACCGGTTTAGGTTCCTTTAATCTTGTTATTAATCAAGTGATCACTAATAATTAGAATTATATGTTGCATCAATATTCAACCAATTTAGCATAATAATAGTTTGGAGCAAATTGAATATTTTGTTTGCATGCCTTTGAGATCGCAGGAATCACTTTTCACTATAAGAATTGAGTATAGGCCAATATGGGCGAATGTGACTCCATGAATCACTTCGTACCATCATCCTCGATCCTCCTTTCGTGGTTCTGAACCATATAGAGTTAGTAATCTCATGGATTATGAATGGGGTGCAACCTTCACGGGTCAATTGTTATTGCCTATCGTTGTCCCTTAATCGTGGTTGCCTTTTATGATCCGTGAACAGTTTACAAGTTCCTTAAAAACTTGTTGGCAGCTCCCTACTTTGCTTTGTACCTAATCGTATTATGTCAATTCCCACTTCCTAAGAGTGCCAATCATATTTACACATGATTTAACGTAGGCGCACTTCAAACGACGCCTACACTAACATAAGAGTTTTTAAATTGAATTGGTTTTGGTTAAGGGCCTACAATGGTTCCAAGTTGTAGGTTTGACATTATTTTACTTTGGCATGACTTTACTTTCATGAGTTGACTTTTAAGTTGAGTCGTTTTAAATATTTTAAAGGAGAGTCGTTCGCTGTGTGTCTTTGATAGTTGCTTTAGCTGTTTTCACGGTGGCGGTAATATCTTAGATTTTCCTATTTAAAGTTTTAAACAGGGGAAAACATGTATTATTTTAAAAGAAAGGAATTTCTAGGGTGTTACAAGAAGTTTTTTTTCCTCTTTCGAGCCTTCTCTGGAGGACTGTTTTAGAGCATGATTTCATTAGAGGACAATATTTTTGTTGAGGCCTATTATTCATAAAGTAGAAATTTTTACGGGCATTTGTGAGATGCACCCTTGTAAAGCTCCCGGTTCCGATGGTGTTTAAACTGTGATCTATCAAAAGTTCTGGCATATTGTGGGTGACGACATTTATTAGCATGCTAGTAGTATTCTACATGGGTTACGGCCGCCAGAATTGCGAATAACACCTACATAGCTGTTATCCCTAAGGTGATTTCCCCTACTTCAATTTTTGAGTTTCGCCCTATTTCTTTATGCAATGTGTTTTATAAAATTGTATCAAAGGCAATTGTCATGAAGTTAAAGACGATTCTTCCTGGAGTTATTTTAGAGAATCAAAGTGCCTTTGCCCCGAGAGACTTATTACCGACAATGCTTTAATGCCATACAATTTTTTCCATACAATGAAAAAGAGAAGCAAGGGACGTAAAGGCACAATTGCAATGAAACTGAATATATATGATCAAGGCGTATGACAGAGTTGAGTAGGTGTTTCTGAAAAACTTCTCTGAAAGATTAATTGATGTTTATCATTGAATTTAAATAAACTTTAAGCAGTTATAAAAACATAATATTAATTTAGTTTATTGAAAGAGGGTTTAAAGATTTTATAAAACAAGGATTATAATGATTTATTAATTGATTTTGGTTAATTTCTGATGTTTTTTGGAGTAGATTTTATAGATCGAAGGAAGATTTTTGAATTGCTTAGTATTTCCTTGCGTAGATCAAGGTATGTGCACAAATACTCCCACTTCAGGTAGAACTTGTTAGGATGAAATTTTTTTGTCATTTCAGATTATTTTTTGTAATTAAAAATCATTTTTATTGTCATTTTAGTTGATTATACTGTCATTGTAGTATCATGTTATGCTTTGAAAATTTATGTGTGGAACACGTTAGGGTCCATGAGAGGCCTAGATTAATTTATGTACTACTTGTTTTATTTGAGTATTATGTTGATATGTTACATGGATTTTTATGCAAGTTTAAAATCATGTTAATTTAATGAATTAGTATGTTGTGCATGAATATTTATTATGTGAAGCATGCTAATAAAAGTGAGTTAAGCAAAGTGATTATTATCTTCATGCGAATTAAATTATATAGCTATGATGTCAATGTTAAGTCAAGCAAGTTTGTATTTATTAATCAAGTAGTAGTAGTAGTTAAAGTAAAGGAATAATTATTGAAGTGCTATGTGAATTAAAAGTAATTCTAGATTAACTAATTAATTGATAGGGCATGATACTTGCTTATAGAAGGATCCCTACAAGTATTAAGTACGGAGGGAGTCTAATATTTAAATGCTTACTCTCCTTACTGTAGTGTGAGACGTTGCACTATTGTTTTATTGGAATTTCCAAGGTTTAGGGTATTATGTAGTTCATACACTGTATTTTGGAAAGTAAATCCCTTAGCTTTCCCTTGGAACTATTAGAGTTGACGGAGAACTATGAAATAAGTATTGTCATGGAATCCCTTGATTCCCGTTCATGTTCTTAATTATAAAGAGTAAAGTCAAGTAATGATTTAAGTAAATTAAAGCCAAGTCATTTTTTTTAAAGTGGTAAATAAAGTCAATTTAATTTTAAGGAATTGTAATTGCATAAAAACATAATACTAAGAGTTACATATTAGAAAAGGAATTACTAAGGATAGCTAAACATTAATTGCACCAATCGATACGTGATTTTGACACAAACTCTGAAATTTATATTCTATATTGTTTTAAAATAATTTTCACATTTACGTTTATGTATGGAATGTTACTTTTTTTTTTATTGCAAATATATTTCAATTCACATTAATTAGCAAACAATTTAAAATTAGCATTTTAATAATATTATTCACGAAAATGAATCAAATTATACCTTATAAGACCTTGTATTTTTCTTCTTATACATACAGAAGATATTAGAAGATTTCCTCTAATTTTAACAATCATATAATTCCAAATGAATATATCATTGTACAACAAAGGAAGTACGTACCTGTAATACTTTGTGATTTTAACAACTAGCACTACTAGAAAACAGGGAAATAGCGACGGTCTGCTTCCGACGGACCCATTATTCCGCCGAAAAAGACGAAATTTTCGACGGTTTTTTTTATTCCGTCGGATATTTCCGACGAATTCAACAAATCTGTCGAAAATCCGTTGGAATATATGTACTTTTTCGACGGATTTTCCGTCGGAAAGTACCATTTTTGACAGAATAAAAATCCGTCAGAACTTCCAACGAAATTTTCCGTCAAAGTATAATTAAAAAAAAAAAATTCAAAAAACCATAATACCCTACCATTCTTCCGCCTCCACTTTTTCATTTTCTCCCTTCTCTTTCTCTTTCCCCTTTCCTCCTCTTTCCTCTATGCGTCTATCTTCCCCTTTTCTCTCCGCTCTTTATGCTCCTTCGTTCTCTGCTATCTCCTCTTCATTCTCCTTCTCTTTCAACTTCTGCTATCTCCTCTTCTTTCTTCTTATTCCTCATTCTCCACCTCCTCTTCGTTCTCCTTCCCCCTTATATTTTGTCTTCTTTCCCCTCTTTATCTCTCACCACCACTGCAAACTTTAACCATCACCGCACTACAACCACGGACATCAACAACAACACCAACATCGACACCGAAATCAACTACAATTTCCTCCTTTTCACCCTTTCTCTCTCCTCATGACGAAAACAAAGGTTTTCAGGTCAAATTCGACCATGAAAACTCTAGATCTAGAGTTTTCATGGTCGAATTTAGCCTTATCTAGAGTTTTCATGGTCGAATTTAGCCTTATAAATCCAATGTCAAGGTTTTGTGTGGTTGAATTAAGGTATGTGTATTTTTGTTGTTTTATTAGATTTTTTTTGAATATATATGTTGTGGCGGATGTTGGAGTTCAAATTTTGGGGGTTGGGTTTGGGATTTCATTTTATTTTCTTAATTTTTTGGTTGAGAAGGTTTTTTCGGCGACGGCAACAGTGGTGGTTTTAGGTGAGTGGTGGGGTGGTTGGCTGTGGTTCGACGACAGTTGTAGGGTTGTAGATCTGGGTTTGTTTGGGTGGAAGATATGTATTTAGTTGGGTTAGGGTTAGGTGGGTAGGGGTTATAGTGTAGGTGTTGGTGGTTGGGTAGTGGGTGGTGGTACGGGCTGGTGGTACGGGTTAGGGGGCCGGTGGTGTGGGTTGGTGTGGGGGGTGGTGGGGGTAATCAGTGGTGGGAGGTGTTTTTTGTTTTATTTAAAGCATTTTCCATCGGAAATTTCCGATGGACTATTCCGGGCCTGAAAATCACTTTCGCGGATTAATTTCCGTCGGAACAGTGGTTTCGACGGAAATTCTGTCGAAAAAGGCTCATTTTCCTACAAATGGTTTTCCGACAACCAATTCCGTGGGAATTTTTGTCGGAAATGGGTTTTCCGACAGAATTTTTCCGTCATTATTTGTTTGTTTTCTAGTAGTGTAGTTCCCTAATTATTTTATTTAATATTATTTCACATGGGTACTTTACTAAATGAAACTTATTAATTGAATTTTTGCACTTAATGTGTTTATCAAATTTAGCACCAAAGATACTTTGAATATTTATATTTTTGAAATTCATACATTAAGTTGGATTTTTTAAATTAAAGATTTTATAAATAATTACGTTGGATTCTATAAATATTTTCAGATTTTTGAAAAACAGTATTTTGGAATTTTTTTTTTCATGATGGCCAAATAAAATAAAATAATATCTTATTTAAATTCCTATTATTACTTTATTTTTGAGACTCTCCATAGTTTCCTAAATTTTATCCTAAATATTTTCCATAAACCTATTCTCCAATCAAATTCTTAGAAAATTATTATTTCCTAATCATATTATCATTAGAATATACTAGAAATTGAATCTAGCCCTAATTAAACCTAAATTTATTTACGTTACCTAAATCGAAAGTTATTATCTCTAGGACTCTCCAATATTTTATGAAAACCTACCATATCTTCAACGCTCCTCAAACTATAAATACCCCCTACCTCACAAACTGTCAAGAGAATGAATCTAGACATAAAAGGGTGATTAAATAGGAATAAAGAATATGATTTAATCACCATAAACATCTTCTTTAATGGGGGGTTACAAAGGATCATCAAGAGATCAAGGAAGAATCCAAGGGAAGAAGCCTGTTAGAATTCCAACAGATACTATCGCACCCGATTGGGAAAGGCTTCACCTGACCAAGCGAGCATCCAATAACAAACTGCCAGATTTCGAAGCTCCTCACGCCTGACAGGGCATGACTCGCCCGATCGGGAGAAGGTTTGTTTCTAGACTTTCACTTGCGCCCGACCGGGCCGAGTACCGCATGATTGGGCGACGAGGATTCTAGCAAATATGTTATTCTTTCTCGCATCCGATCGAGCACATCTAGCTTGATCGGACGGATGCTCTATGCATTAACCCTTTTTTCTTACATATTTTCTTTCTCTTCCTCCACATTGGAGCTAGTAGCTGTAAGGACGGTGTGCCCATTGTAGGGGATCCTTTTCCTTATATGCCCATGACGCTTTAAAAGCCTAGGATTTTACACTTGTTAGGGTGTATTAGGATTTGAATTCTTAACTGTATGGGGGACCTTGAATTAGAGTTGACCCTATCATTATGCTTTTTTGTAATAAACTAGTAAGGAGTCGCCAATAAGTTTTAGGAAAACTCATAAACCACGTTCATGCCTTTCTCCCAAGTAGAGTTTAAGGGATATGTAGCGCGAATCATAAGTTTACCCATGCCTAAATCGGTGTACTTATACCAGAAATGAGTTCGGGAGCGAGGGTACTAAAATAACGTTCCCTTTAGGGGGGAATTGTTATTCTAGCCCTAGTGCGGCCTCTACTAGCTCTTCCTTTTTCACAATTTCATTACCAAACAATATATTCAACGTGATACCCAAAACCTCATTTAGTTGATTTTATTTACAAGCATTTAATCACGTCGGAATTTCATTGCAAAGTTGTTATTCTTTATTTAATTTATATTCGTGAAAAGAACAATAAATAAACAATATTCGCCTTGTCTTAAGTGATCAAACAACAATTAATTATTCAATTCTATTCTGTATTTAACGTAAGATGTTATGTGAAATTAATTTATTAAAAGTTTGTTTAAAGTGATCAAACAATAGTAATTAATTAATTAAAGTTATGTAAGCAATAAAAGAAAAAGTATTTATCCAAGTGGTCGGGAATTTACCTCTTATCCTTGATAGATCTTTTTTTAGAACACTTATGGACTCCTTCTTATTTGGGAACCTCCACCGTAGTAACAAGTAATAAAGGGGTGAGTGTTTAGGACAAGAGGGTTGAGGGTTATTTTCTGTGTGTTTAAGCCTCGTATTAAGCCTCTATTTATAGGGAATAGGTGCGGCAGCAGGTGTCGCCCGCATCTGAATGGGCTGCGCGCGCCCTCCAAGTGCAAGTGAATCAGGTGCGTTGCTATGGGTAGTGCCAATGGTACTCCTTGCGCACGGTATTATGTTAAGATTAGATTTTATATTTTTATAAAATTCTGAATCTTCCGCGAGCGCATCACTAGAGGTTGCACTGGGTGTCACGCGCAACCCTATGCATTTGCGCGCGCCAAACTAGCGCACTCTTTGAGATGCGCGTGGATTTTTCTGCGGTAACTTTTATTTTTAACCTAGGCGCCTCTAATTCCGTCAAAATTAGGTTTAGACTTTGGGTTTAAGCCTAATTTCTGATTGGGATTAGTTAATTAGACTTTAAATCATTTTGTTTTGGGTTAGGCTAGGTATTTTGTATTTTTGTGGCTCAATTAATTGTCCATAAGCATTCTTCATGTTGATCCAACACAAAGATGGTTTTGTTTATCTTCATAGCACTTCCGGTCGGGACAGGAGGCCAAAAAGTAGATGTCTACAGTTATCCCCCACTTTGACCGAGTCTAGAATAGATGATGATCAAAGTAGTTAAGGAAGTAAATCTAAGACTCATTCTACGAAGTTCCTTAAGAATCAGAAATCTTTCAGTAGTGTGAAGTGTTGAGAATATCGAAACTATTATCGATTCGCTAAGTGCTTGAGACAAGTAGCTTCTTAAGCTAGAAAAGGTATTTTCTAGTTTTAGCGCGTTAAGAATTTGGATTGACCCTTTGCAAGTATAGAACGCTTTTATGAGTAAAGGCTGTCCTGGGTGATGTCATGTCATGTCATGAGAATATATCAATTTAAAAGAGTAAAGAGGATGATATCCTCTCAATTATGGCGTCGTTTATCTAAAGTCTCTCGATATGTCATTGAAACTTTAGTCTATGATTTTAACAAGTTAAAAGATGATAAAAGAGAGGTGTTTCGGCATTGTAGCCTAACACGTGATAGAGGTGTTGACAGTCGTGATATACACGTTTTATACATATACCTTCCCAACTTTTCATTACGTTTTTGCATGGTTTTAGGCTCTTTCGAGCCATTTCCCGCTAACAATCTCCTCTTTAGTGTGTTCGGTGTATTTTTATAAGTTTTACAGGAATTTGAATTCGGACATGTTTAGAGCAATTTGGAGATGTTAGTGGATGAGGACGTATAAGCAAGCTAAACAACGAGCCAAGACTACGGAGAAAAGAGGAAGAAAAGCAGCAATTATAGCTGTGCCCGACCGGGCTAGGCATGCCCGGTCAGATCCGGGCGCAATAGAGGAAGTCAGGCTAATGGCAGTCAAAGCAATCATCTGATTTTGGCAATCTGTGCCACGCGCTCGATCGGGCAACCCATGCCCGGTCAGACCGGGCGCATGGTAGAAGAAGCTTGACATTGCTACGAAGCTCAAGAGAAGGCAGCAGGATGATTTTGGTCTCGCGCCCGATCGGGCTCAACCTGCCCGGTTGGACCGGGCGAAGAAGAACTCCAGCGGAAGCAATTTTAGCAACTTTAATCCTAAGTGCCCGATCGGGCAGGCACAGCCCCGTTGGACCGAGCACAGTTATGCGACACTCCGTATTATTATTTTCTTATTTTTAGGTCATTAAGGGTATAAATACCCCTTGTAATCTTCATTAAAAAGAAGTTTTAGTTTTCCATTAGTCCTCTTTCTCTCTCTAGAGTTCTAGTTTATTACTTTGAAGCAATTTTAATTCTTTCCATTAGATTTGAGCATTGATCTTCAACAATTTAATTCCTTTCAATTGAAGAATCTTTGGTATTTATTTCTATTTCATTTTTTTTTTCAATTATTTTTGCTTTTCAATTATGTTTTCTATAATTATGATTGCTATTGTTTATTTCATTATGAGTGAGTAGATTTCCTATTCCAAGATCTAGGGTAGACCAATTATGATTGATGCATGAATTAAAACTTTAAATTCTCTAATGACTTTTACAATTGCTATGCTAATTTGATTGTGATTATGCCAATACTAGGTTAGACGTAATCTTAGTATTGTGATTATTCCATTGTTTCTATCACATCGAGAGTTGGATTTAAACGGATTTGAGTAGATCAATCTAGGGTTTGATTTTCAACATGAGAATAGTTGGGTTGATGATTGGGAAGTGAGAGTAATGTGTTTAATGTCTCTAATATGCATGATACCATGAGAATAGGCTTGATTGTATGTCAGAGAAGCCATTGATACTCGAGAGAGGTCCTTGGTATTGATTAGGGTTTACTTTTCCCCATTCAATTGGAATTGTATGTTAGGGGTAGAAATATAATTGCATCATTCGTAATTGTGGTGATACTTGATCTTGGATGTTTTAATTATTCGATTTCTTCATATTCTTTAGTTTGTTTTTTTGAATTTTCCATACATTAGTTCTTTAGTTAATCAATCATTGTTGAATTCTTCTTAGTAATCACTTGAGTCTAAATAGTTATTGGTGAACCATAGTCTCTTGGGATTCGACCCTTACTTGCCTGTCTACATAGTAGTGGTTAGTTAGGTTATTTTTGTTAGGTACGCGACACGCCTGCCAAGTCTCTTACCAAAATGCAATATTCGAGGTCCCCAAGATAGAAATACATGTCTTATGACTGGAGGCATATATCCAAATCCAGTGAGAGAGAAGAAAATCGACAACTCTTTCAGCAGTTTTGTCCACAAGATGAAAACACGTGTATCAGGATTGGGGGCATGTGTCTAAATAGGTGCAACTTCGGCATGTCTCTCTTTATATAGGAGGTGGATGGACACCCTAACTGTCCGATAACCTAGTAAGCTCACTAACTACCGTACTTGCTCTAATCGAGAATGTGCCTTATCCTCGATGGTTCGGCGTGCAAGTCGACTCGTTAAGCTAACGCCTAAAGTTGAAAAGAAGTTCTACCATTTTTGTTACGGGAGGTAGATCACGTTGCTGGGGAAGATCATGCAATTTTACGCAGCACCTACGCCATACAATTTTACGATGTACGATACGCCATGCAATTTTACTCTGCAGGATATGCCATTCTTTTGTTGTGGACGCCAAAAAAAGAATGAAAAAAACAAAAAGAACGTGACATTTCTAAAGTTAGTACAGTAAAATGACAAACTTATCTATGGGAGCTTTTACGCAAAGCACCAATGGAACATTTTAAGACATGCTCAAGAAGAACATCCAAAACGTATGCTTGGGACAGGCAAAAAGCACGGTGTGCATGCGGGATGATGCAAAAAACTATCAATAAAGAAAACTACAAGATGCAAAGCAAATTAAAAGAATTCAATAATTTGTGCGCCATTACGTCTAATAACGAGCAAAAACCATTAAAAATAAATAAAACGGATCGAAATCAAAATACTGATCTTTTTAAGTGACCAGTATCCACGTGCAACTTATTGGGTCGCACTAGCTAGGTGCACGCATCATTCTGAGTTGCCCGTCACGCGCAACAGATTTTGTTGTGCACGACATTTAAGTCAGTAAAAGAAACATCGAAGAGCGCGATTTCAGTTCGCTCTATCTCTTTTTTTTTTTTTTTGCCATTTTCCTCCTTTTCTCACTCTACAAAGCTCGGCATTCTTTTCTCTTTGAGGCTAAAGGAAGTAGATCTCGTCCCTTATTCGTATTTTCCATAATCCGATGTAATTTTTTGATTTTTTTTAATTTGTTTTTTGGCTGAATTTGGGGAATTTCAAACCATTAAACCCCAAAATTCGAATTTGGGGGTTTTTAATTTGGTCCATTATGAAATTGTTTGTTCCATGTTTTCATGCTATGTTTATGAAGTGTTTTGCAACAAATTTCATGAAAAATGGTTGAGTATTGAACCTTGTATGAGCATTTCTTTGTTCAAGTTCGTTCTTGGTATTTTGATCGAATTTTATTTCGAATTTGTTGTTTTTGCTTGCTCATTTGGTTATACTTGTTGATTATGAAGTGAATTGAATACTAGAACTATGATTACTTTCATGAATCATATTTTGAAAATTTTGAATCTGAAAAATGGCGTAAAGTATACACTTTAGCTTATTTTTGCTATGTTTGAACCTCAAGATTGTTTGGTAGACGATAATTATATTAATGTCATTATTATTCGCCTGAAAATAGTCGATTCTTTGATATTTAGGAATATAATCTCTAGAATACTTTAGTTGAAACTGGTGTAGGACGAATTTTGTGGGTGTTAAAGCCCCATTTACTAGGTTTAACTGTCGGTATCGTAGCCCCCAAGCGTGGGTGTCATTCGATTTTTGTGTTTTTCCATCTCGTTAGTCGTTATGTTGCTGAAAATGGGTCTAGGACATGTATATTAGTTATTTAGAAAAGTAAACTAATAAAGAGTTTTGTAGATTATAGTATGGACTCCCCTCCATTCGTTGATGTTGAGGAGAATCTAGGAGGAGTGCCCGACGAAGCGGTTCGCCCTCGAAAGAGGGTGACACGTCCTCGTGAGGAGGTTCGAGAGTGAAATGTCGGGGCTGATCAACGTCGTCATGAGGATGCGGTCTAGGAGGCTCCTCCCAACTGGCACCCTCAAGTCCTGAGGTGGGACCCATACCATCACATTTCGATTCGGAGTTGGCGCGACATAGTGAGTTATTTTGCGCCTTCGTCCTTTCATCTTTTCTTTCTTTCTCTCTTTTTTTTTTGAAATTCATTACCGCATTTTCTCATGTATTTTCTTTAGAGTGAGCCTAGCATGTGTCTATACGGCTTGGGTAAATTGAGAGGTCATTTTGGAAGTTTACCCGATGTGGTGAAGGAGGTGGTGGAGCTTTCGGGGATCAGCCCCTAACTGGCGGCTCTGCGGGACTTATCGAGTCAACCTGCATTGTTAGCTTTCCTTCGCGAGTTGCTGGAGTTTTGGTGGGATCCACCAACACTTTCCACTTCCGTGGGGGGAGACGGCAGTTAATCCTTTAGACTTCACTATGATCACGGGTTTTCCATTTGGAGGTGAGCCTGTGGTTATAGAGACCGTGAAGGGGTCAGGCGAGAGGCTGCGCGACCTTGTGGGGGACCGCATTGCAACGGCCCTTCATATGTACGCGTAGTCTTGTCCGTACTCAGTTTTTGACGAGGTTGATCGATAGTGTACACCTGAGCACTTGGATCAGATATACATTGCCCACGTTAATTCCGTCTAATCGGGGAGAGCGTTTCACTATCGGGTTACTCGTTTACCTCATTGATTTGGGGCAAGTGGGTAACTTTAGTTGGGCGGAGGTGTCGTATGCCTGTATACAGACGGCTATAGGCAAGGCGATCCGGGTGATGGATTCCGCGACAGCTACTAAGGGGAGAGCGTTTCACTATCGGATTACTCGTTTGCCTCATTGATTTGGGGCAAGTGGGTAACTTTAGTTGGGCGGAGGTGTCGTATGCTCGTATACTGATGGCTATAGGCAAGGCGACCCGGGTGATGGATTCCGCGACAGTTACTAAGGTGCCTCGGATCTCCGTTTCGTGGCATGGTCGCATCCTCGAGGTGCGAATTTATCTTAATCTTTATTTTTTTTTATTTTTATGTCACCATTTTGGTTCTTTCTTATCACATTATATTCTTTTTTAGGCTTGGAGGTACTCGTACTTGCCTTTCCTATCCCCCAGGATACTCGGGGAGGCCCGTTTTACTATCGGCCATCGTTTGGTCATGATAAGGAAGAAGCGAGCTACTACAGCCGGCGACTTTCGCCAGAGGATTCTTTTGGCGACTCGTGCGTCGGTGAGTATGGTTTTGACTGCACACATATGTATATTTTTTTTCGAGTGGCTTTCTTATTTGATTGTGTTTTGTAGATTAATCTCCGTCGGGGTTCTGAGGCCATTCGAGCAGGCGTGGTTCGCTGACGTTTTCGGGCCCTTTATCAGGGACTTTATGTGCTCCAAAGGAAAGACGCTTGGTTTTTAAGCGAGCGTGTTCTCTGGCAGTTCGTGTCCGAGGAGCCTTTGGTTCATGCGGATCCGCTGATCCGGATGCTGCGTCCAGATCTGCTGTCTACCGATGATCGAGCTCAGGTGATCCTTGGTTATCTAGCAGAGTAGTTGGTGCTACCGGATGTGTCTTACCCGGCATTTGTTGCATCTAGGATGACTCCTTTCCCAGCTTTTGTCCCGGTTAGCATTTTTTCTTTTCTCTCTCTCTCTCTCCCTCTCTTTTTTTTTTAATTTTTTTTTTATTATTATTATCTATTGTTCGGAACTTTGACTCTCTTTTTTTTGCATATATTTTAGCGAGTTGAGCTAGGTGGTTAGGTGCCTCCTATGGCGGTGGTTACGTATACCGACGCTTTTGGGTCGTTGATTTGTGAGACGCTTCTGGCGGCGGAGGATAAGGACATTCCGTTTGTACCAGAGACGGTTGAGTCGGTATGATTATTTTGTACATGTATATTTTTTCATATATCATATACATTTTTTTTATGTAACTGTCCTTTGTTGTTATTACTTTTAAAAAAAGGTTCCGCTGGAGACCGTACGTGAACGTCATGGTGAGGACTATGCTTGTTTTCCAAGCTGCTTATCGGAGAGCCCTCGTGGCTTTGTCATGCCGTGATCATCGAATGGCCGCGATAAATCTTGTTTTATTTTCTTATCAAAGTTATTACAGATTCGTGTATTAATCTTTGTTTTGGATTTTACAGGATGTACATCAGCCTTCCGGGAGCCGTCGAGCATCTTGACTTCCATTTTTTATTATTATAATTTTTTTCCTTATGGAAAATGTACATTTTTTTAAGTTTTACAGTTGTACACATGACACTTTTTTTTTGTATATATCATATTTTGTTTTATTTTTATTTCCATAAGTATTTAAAAGCGAAAAATTTTCGGAGGGAGGGAAAGGGTTCCTGACTTTCCCCCTAAAAAAATAACGAAAAAAAAGAAAAAAAAAAACGAAAAAACAAAGGGGAAAGAATAAAGGAGGAAAGAAAAAAACTTAAAATAAAATAAAATAAAATAAAATAAAAAGGAAGTTAAGAGAAAAAAGAAAAGGGAAAAAGAAAATAAAATATAAAAGTAGAATAAAGAAAGGAAACTATACTGACAAAGGTAAGCGTATGGATTTGTCATAAGATTTCGTTGATATTCTATTATTTGGTAGCCCGAAATACGAAAATAAACCAACCAGCATGTCGCGACAGAATAGGACGCGTGCAACTTGATGGGTTGCGCGCGGCTGCCGCGCCCATGTATTGCGCATGGCAGGCGCGCGCAACTCGTGAGATGTGCGCGCCACTTGCGGGGTACTTTCCTTTGAGTGAAAATTGCCAAAAAATTATCTCGTTTGGATCCATTTAAACGCGGTTTTGTTTAGGCTTTTGATCATCTCACATTCATTTGTTGATAGTATTATTCATAAAGACAATTGTTTCTCTCTCTTTTCTTTTTATCGTTCTTTTCCTCTTTTCTTTTGTTTGAGAAGTGGTGAAAACGTTTGACAACATTTGAAACAATGGGACACTTCCCTTTCTATTGAGGATAAATTAGCATTTAAAATATACCACCTTGACCCTCTGTTAAGTTATATACAACTAAACATAAATTTTGTTTTCCTCCATGATGCAATTAATCATTGGGACACAAACCCCTATATTTTTCTTTTAAAGGGCGATGAAATCGTCCCATTACCTAGAGATGGTATCTCTAACTCTACAGGTTGTATGACATCCATTCCATAAACAAAGGAGAATGACGTATTTCCTGTTGATGTGCGAATTGACGTGCGATAACCACAAAGTGCGAAATGGAGTTTGTCAGGCCAATCCTTGTAATTTTCTGTCATTTTCTCGATAATAGTCTTTAGATTTTTATTAGCTGCCTCAACTACTAAATTTGCTTGAGGTCTATAAGGGGAAGAATGATGGTGTTGAATGCCATGTTTTTGTAACAATTCTTCACATTCAACTTGAAAGTGAGTTCCATTGTCACTTATCATCTCATGTGGGACTCTGTATCGACAAATGATATTCCCTTCGATGAAGAGTGCTACATGTTTTGCAGTGAGTTTAGCATATGATTGTGCTTCGACCCACTTTGTGAAGTAAACAATTGCTACTAAGATGTATTCGTGACCCCCTGTCCCAGGAGGGGTAATTTTACCAATAATATCAATTCCCCATGTAGAGAATGGCCATGGTGAAGTGTAGGTGTAAAGTAGATATGGAGGAACATGTTGTAAATTGGCATAAATTTGGCATTTAGGGCATCGTTTTACATATTTATGACAATCCCTATTCATGGTAGTCCAATAGTACCCTTCTCGCATTGTCTTTTGGACTAGGATTTTGCCATTAACATGGGTTCCATAAATGCCTTCGTGGACTATTCTCATAGCTCATTGTAAATCTTTTTTCCCTAAACATAATAGAGCTCAACCCTTAGGTACCCTTTTATGTAACTCGTTGTCTATGAGTACGTATTGGGAAGCCAAGAGTCTTAATGCTCGTTTTGCTCTTTTGTCAGCATGAGGAGGATATTCTCCTTTGGTGATGTAATTACGTATATCCATATACCACGGTTCTTCTTCTTCTTCATCTTGGACTGATCTAGGGCGAGACTAGGTCGTTGTAAACTAATCTCTTGGTCAAAACAAAATATATAATCTCTCAACACACCCCTATACAAAGCATAGAGTAAGTCGAGGGTCGAACCACTAGGAATGGGAAATGAATGCTAAAGTCAAAGCTACACTATTTCGAAGCAATAAAGTGAGGTGTGTATTCAAAACAATCAAACAATCAAATTGAAATCAAATTTAACAAGCACTAGGGTTAGGATCCGCATGTACTCGGAATGGAAATAACTAATTGGGATTGGAGATGACTAAGTCAAGTGTTGCGAGGGAAAATCAACTAAGAAATCAAGGGAGTAAGGTAGGCTAATCTCCTAGAGGTCAAGCTAGCGCCAACTACGAGAGACTCTAACTAGGAACCTTGCAAACCTACTCAATCGACAAAAGCAAGCCACAAATCAATTTTTTGTATCAATGCAAGCTTACAATGCATTCTAGTGTAACAAATCAAAGTTAGCTACTCTTTAATTAATCACACACATGCACTTAATCAATAAACCAATTTAATCACAACATCAACTCCATCAATTTCCCCCAATTAGCATCAATCCATCACTCATACATGCTTCACCATTCCCCTAGCAAGAGAACTACTCACAATCCATTGAAATTAAGATCAAAACTAAGCTAATCAACAATTTCATCATTATCATATCAATAAAACTAATTCAATCACAAATTCTATTCAAACTTGAACAATCAACAAAGCAACTGAAATGATAAGCTAAAAATTGCATAAAAGTAAAAGAAATCCTTACAAACTTGCTTCAATTCAATGGAGAAAGTGCTAGAATTAACAATCTTCATTCATCAATCAAGAACTTCTCTCTCTACAATCTAGAGTTTCTCTCTCTAAAATTCTAATTCTAATTTTTGAATTAATTCTCTAAAAACTTCTCTAATGATTCTCTAATAATCCTCTCCCTAAAAATAGAAAGAAAATCTATATATAGTAAAACTAACTAAGAGAAGTTAGTTAGATAGTCCCCGAATAAACCCATACAGGCGCGGCCAACCATAAGGGAGACCGTGGCCGCGCAAATCTGGGTACTGAACAGGGACCCAGATAGGCGCGCCCGCGCCGCCAGGCCGCGCTGCCGTACCATGGTCATGCGCGCCCGCGCCTGGGAGCAGGGGAGCCTTCTTCCCTATCATTTCGATGCTCCTTGTGCGTTCCACTTAATGCTCTTGATAAACATGGGACCTTGCAGTTTCTATACTCCGTGTTTGCGGGTTCAAGACTAGAAATCATGCCCCCACGGCTTGAATGCACAACTCAAGGACTTTAGGAATTTTCACTTCTCCATGCTTGAGCTTCAAATAGAGAACACTAGACATCCTAATCAATGCCGAACTTGGGAAGAGGCCTTGGGAAACTTGGATAACGACCTTAACCTAAAAAATAAAGAAAGACAAGAAAATAAAAGAGAAAATAACAAAATAAACCAAGAAATGCATAAAGAAAGAAATCAAACAAAGAAAATGCAAAATAAAAGAACTAAAGAGTAAAATTAAGGAAAAGCTAAGTAAAAGAGCTATAGAATAACATGAAATTCACCCTAAAAAGAACCAAATGAGTGCCATAAATGACACTCATCAAATTCCCCCAAGCTAAACTTTTGCTCGTCCTCGAGCAAAACAAAGCAAGAAAGAATAAGGATGAAAAACGTATTCAAAAAGAAAAAGAAAGACATGATACGGGAATATACACTAAGACTCACTTTCGTAGGAATCACAGTTGTTTTTAGCTACAACAAGCCCTTTAAACCCCAAAGTCACCTATGAGGACGAGTGAGGTCTCGTAAAGGTTTCCTAAGAGCTTAACCTATAACTCTCCACCAACATACATGAGGCAAACCACAAAAAGGAAAGTAAAAGAAAGAAAAACAAAATTGAAACCTTTACAAATTGGACTATACAAAATGACCACATTTCAAATGAATAAACATCTTTCTTAAGCAATAGAGGTATGCACGTTTCAAGATATCCGAGGTTGATTGAAACATAGAGTATGCTAAGCATAGAGAGCTAGTTATCACAATTCACCTTCATCCCGTTCGATCTTACCATGTTCTCCCTATAGTCCCAAATCTCCCTCTAATGAGCATCTCAATAGCTCCTCGAAGGAGCCAAAAAAGAAACACTACACGACGTCTTGACTATGCATCCCCTCTCTTTAGGCTTTAACTCATAATGCCCTCCCTCGAAATTTGACTCAACCTCTAGGTCGAAAGGTCTTTCCCATGGTTGTAACGTAAAGGCAAGAAGGGTTAAGGGTAGGCTAAAATTTTAAAATTTGATGGTATCCCTAATAGTGAAGCAAAGAACGGGCCCTTTCTTGGAATCACAATCAAGTAGTCACCAAACAAAAACAAACTAACTCCCCCAAGCTTATTCAAAGCCATAATCACAATCATATTTACAAAAAGCGTAAAATCTTCTCCCCCAAGCTTAAAGGAAGCATTGTCCTCAATGCTTGAAAAGGGGAAAAGAATCACATCAAAATATTTTTGAATTTTCTCAATTTCTACTTTTTTTTTTCTTATGCATAAATTCAAAGCAATTGTCCTCGCCTCTTTTAACTTTAGACAGCTTTTACAATTTTGCATTTATTATATCCTTGCCTTTTTAAAATTTGGACGGCTTTTTCTATCATACATTTGCCATTTTCACAAAATATTTACAAAACACTAGCTTGCTTACAAAAGGAACCAATGTCCATACTTATAAACCACAAACTCCAAAAACATTACCATTTGCTTCACAAAAATAAAAAATGGAACAAAAAGAAACAAAAGGCTCAAAATGCTAAAGATGTGGCCTGAAAAGAAGGGAGAAGGCTCAAATGGTTAGCAAGAGGGTAAATGTAAACCCAAAGAACTAAAATAAAGAAGAAAATTGAACCTAGAAAAATAAAAATTACCATCCCGAAAAGATGCCTTTGTCCTCCCTAGATGGTTCGGTCTTGTGTTTGAGAATTATGAGTCAAGATTCAAGATTAGGTCCACAATAGTCAAGGATCCATGCCACTCATGCAAGATATGTAGAAGGCTTGAAAAAATGAAGAACCTCACATGGATGTAGCAAAAACTCATTACAGGTGTCAAATCGACCATAGGAAGCAACTACCAACATGCCACAAACAAGTAGAATCCGGTTTCATGATCTTCCTACTAGTTCTAGAACATGCTACCTTAGCATACACCTATCCTAGATTCAACCAAGCATATTCTCAAACCGTGCATATCCATACCAATTAGGAAGATATTCATTCAAAAGCAAAAATCGGTTGTGTATAGTTCAATTCAAAAAGAAAAACAAAAAGGTGACAAATAAAGCCTCAAAATATACCAAAATACAAAAACAAAAAGAAAAAGAAAGAAAAGTAAAATATAAGAAAAGAAAAGAAAAGAAAAACATAGATAAAGGAAAAGAAGGAAAATAAAGAATGGAGCGAATATGCAAGTAAAACATGTAATTCCCAATCGACAAACAAGTGATCAAATGATAACATCGTCAATGATCCCAAACACTCTAGGTCTTAAAAGCATCCATCCTCGAACCATTCAACTTTTCCTAAAACTAATCCTAAACTATGCAACCAAGAAAATAAAAGAAAATAAAGAAAAATAAGAACGATCTCACCGGCTTCCAAGCAATGCTAAAATAGTAAGGTGAAGAATCAACCACCTCATGAAGCTCCAAGAAACAAAGCATCATCATCAAAGCCATGTGAGAACAATAAAAAATGGAAAAGAGAACTATAGACAAAGAAAACGGTTAGTAACTTCAAAACAAAAGAAAAGAAAAGAAAACGAAAAGAAAATTAAAAAGAAAAAATAAGCAAAACTAAACTATCAAGAAAACAAATATAAGAAAATAGGAACTAAAGAACAAATTAAACTTCTAACTAAGCATCAAAATACTAAACTACAAAATTTGGATTCAAGGGTTTGGATTCATGGGATTTGGATATTATGGGTTTGGATTCAAGGGAGCAAACACACATCATCATCACAATAACAACAAGATCAAGAATGAGCAAACATAATCAAATTAGAATCAAGAAAGAGATCATCATGCAAAGAATCAAGAGAAGCAAGGTTATTTTCAACAATAAATTGGCCACCGAGACAAAACCCCTAAGAAAATGAAAAGTTCCCCCAAGCTAATCATAGATACATCTCAACATCCCAACAATACAAAGCAAGCACACATAAGACAAGGGATGGAGGCACAAGGCACAAAAATTAGGGAACTAACTACCACTACCACTCGGCCCGGAGCCATCATTGTTATCCCTATCATAGGAAAACCCGGATGGGGGACCATGAGGATCCCATCCCCCGGTGTAACTGGTGGCCAACCATAATGCCCCCTAAATTTATCTTGTTGCCAAGGGGCAAGGGGAGTGAATTGCTCGGGCAAGGCGAGCGTTAGTGGATGATCGGGGTGCACATAGGGGTAGTTACGATCACCCCTATAGTCTCTCCCATTGGGAACACGGTAATCGTAGTTACCGTGCTCATCAAGGAATGAGCGAGTCTGGTGTTGGACCCTGGGGGTCCTTGCCAATATGGTTACGTAGGTACCCCATCACCCCCAAAGTATGGTAGAGGACCATATTGGGGTGGAAAGTAAGGGTAGGTAACCGGGGGAGTGATTTCTCCCCATTTAACACCCGCATCATACAAGTGTTGTTGTTGGAGAAACATACCTTGTTGCATCTCCGAAATCCCTTTCATATGAGTATAGAGGGCCTCAAAATCTTGATCATACATGCCCTCCAACGGATTTGCATTCCCTTCATTTGAGCACTAAGGGCATCCAAGTCGGAGCTAGCATATTGGTGATGTTGCTCTTGATGTTGTTGTTGTTGTTGTTGTTGTTTTTGTTGTTGTTGTTGCGACTCTTCTTCTTCTTCACCCATCTCCTCATCATAATCTTAGTAGGGCGGGCGGTGACTAATGGGGACATGCCAAATGTTTGCTACATTCTCTCGGTGGAGAGAAGTCAAGGAGGGGTTAGGGAGATAGCACCAATGCTAATTGTCCCTTAGCCAATCAAATACCTCGTCGTCATCATTCTTTGCCAAGAAATGGATTTGCTTCAATTGCTTGACGTCGAGGTAAAGAGAATCAACATCCCCCACCGGAGTGCAAGATGGAAAATAATGCCCTAGCTCAAGGTTGGTCACTAGCCTAGTGACCATGCTCCCACAAGGGATCTCGCCGGAATCCCTATCTTGCAACCCTTGGCAATAGCTAGAAAAAGTGTACCCCAAGTTTAGGCGACCCTGGTACTCCGCACGAGTAGGACCCATAAAATTCGAAGTTCCAATTGGCTCATCTTTCCCAATTCTTGCTTCGGGAACACTAAATACCCTAGAAGCCTATGGAGAACCCGGAGACATGGTTGGTATACTTTACTAATCTTGGCATACCGGGTCACAAAGTCACGACAACCAGAAATATCGTCCCACCACGAATTCTGATCATACTCATCGTTGAAGAAGAACTCGGGATCCAAAATATCAGAATTTGGATCGAAGTCTAGAGCCGCATTAAACTCTTCCAAAGATTGATCAAATTGAATGTTGAAGAGTTGAAATCGGACATGGTAGGTACCACCCTCAAATAGCACAAGATCAAACGTGGCCAAGAACTCCAAAGTTGGTTGAACATATATACGAAAGCTCCGGCTCACAAAAGATCCCATGCAAAGGTTGTTGAGCAATTCCGTCAAATCCTCATCAATTCCCAATTTAATCATGTCCGCTTGAAAGTAGTGACGGGAAGGCTTGAGGGAACGGTTTGCTTTGAGCTTGGAGTGTCTAGCTTTTTGGATTGGGTCGGTAATTCTAAGTTTGGGGATAGAGGTAGGTTGACGTTGTAGTGAGGTAGAGGGAGAAGGAGCGGGTTCTTCATTGGTTTTTCGTTTCTTGAAGAGGCTTTTGATGTGTTTAGACATGATGATTTTCAAAGATAGCAACTCAAAACACCACAATCACCCCAAGAAACTCCAAGCAACAATCTTGAATGCTTCAATCGAACTCCTTAACCAAAACCAACAAGCAACAACTCACTACCAAAGTTTAGCAATCCCAAATGCACACAATTACCACCATTTCAAGCCACCAAATGCATTCAAACCATATTCCAAGCACAAAGAAATCAATAACCAAGGCTCAACATTATCAACAAAGCACCACTACCAAAAATCTGACCACAACAATTTTCAACAATAACGATCAATCAAGCTACACAAACAACAAACAACACAATGTAAGCAATAAACAATCATTATACATCACAAATAACCAACCAAAATCCAATTTCAAACATCAAAACCATCAAAATACATACTACTACTATTCATACCCATGAATTAACTAAAACATGCAATTATATGGTATAATAAAGCAATTAAGAGTAAGAGTATATGATTATACCATACAAGATGCAAGTTAGAGAAATCTTTAGCCACCAATTTCCACCCACACGAAAATCCCCAAATAAGCTTCAACAATGGAGGAGAGAGAATGGTGGTTGTTATGGGTGAAATGTAGTATGAATTTGTTAAAAATGGAAGAATTACAAGAGGATTTGATGAATTGTAATGGAAATTTGGAGGAATTTGAGTGAAAATTTGATGAATGTGAGTTGGGTATGGTGCGGTTTTGATGAGGGTGAAGGGGTTTGTGTGCGTGATTAATGAGGGTGAAGGGGAAATGAGGGAAAAGAAATAAGAAAGAAGAAAGAAGAAGGCACGACTGGGGGGGTTGCGCCGCCGCGCAGCTTGGCAGCGCGCCCGCGCCAGTGACGCGCGCACCCGCGCCAGCTGCTGCTCCTCTTGCCTTTCTCCTTGGTGCGTTCATGTGTGGGTACATCGATAACTATCATTCCGAGATTTTTGACCCCATCATAACGATCAGTTTCTAAATGTGAAAAATGTGGGTTCAACACCCCAAATAATGGTAGCACCACGATGAACTCACCAAGTTCCAATTTCTTCAAACTTAAGCACAAATTTCAATTCCTAACTTACCTTTCTAACAATTCTTACCCCTTTTACCTCAAAATTTCAATAAAATTGAACATGAATAAATCAAAAAATGTGAAACACCATTCCATTGCTCGTTCCCACTTGATGTAATCCAACTCCAAGAATTCAACCTATAAATCCAAAGTTAAAACAAGTGAAATAAAAGAAAAGAAATTAAAAGAAAGAAAATTAAGAAAAATAGAAATCAAAAGAAAAGGTTAGAAATCTCGGGGTTGCCTCCCGGGAAGTGCTTTCTTAGGTCCTTAGCTCGACCCTTCCTCTAAATCACGAAGGATCAAAGAACACCACCTTGTCAAAGGTAGCGGATAAAACAACTTCTCCTTCATTTTTAAGCAACCTCTCATTGTTGCTTGATAAGAATTCACTAGCTTGCACATCAAAAACAATCTTTTCATTTCTCATCTTCAATCTCATTCTCTTTTTCCTCGAAGCTCATGCTTTCTTCTTTATTTTGTTTCTTTTTGTAGACGATTTCACACCATCTACCTCCATGGAATCCTCCTCTTCTTCTCGAGGGTAGAGCTCAAACCAATGAGGGATGTCAATCTTCTCTTCGTTCATAGCCTTTGGAAGCTCCTTCTTATCTTCACTAACTTTCATGAAATCAAAAATCACAAGCACATCATCAAAAATATCATGAATATTGTTAGATGAAGAATCAATCGCATACACATTATCAAAAGAACGAAGGGAATCATCACTCTTGATTCCTTTCACAAGGGATAAGGACTCATGCATTGGATTTAGCTCAAAGCTCTCTTTCTTGTTACCAACTCTCAATGTAATATGGCCTCTCTTAACATCAATCAAAGCTCCCAAAGTATCTAGGAACGGTCTCCCTAAGATAATAAGAATGTGGCCATATTCTATTTCAAGCACAATGAAATCAACGGGAATTGTAAAACCACCAATCTTTAGGGGAACATCCTCAAATCTTCCCTTGGGAAACTTGATGGGCCTATCGGCCAATTGCAAAGTCATGTTGGTAGGAAGAAGTTCTCCTAGCTTTAGCTTCTTGAAGACCAAGAAGGGCATTATGCTCACACTAGCACCCAAATCACATAAAGCATTCTCAAACACCTTACTCTTGATTTTGCAAGGAATGGAGGAATTACCCGGATCTTTCATCTTCTTGGGGAGGTCATTGTGAATCAAAGCACTACAACACTCACCAAGATCCACCAAATATATCTCATTACAACCTCTCTTGCCACTCAAGATATCCTTAAGGAACTTGGAATATCTAGGCATTTGGGTTATGGCTTTGGTTAGAGGGATAGAAAGATGGACCTCCTTCAACATTTCAAGAAATCTCCCAAATTGTTCATCTAGTTTGTTCCTCATAAACTTTTGGGGATATGGAAGGTCGGGTTTTCTCACTTCCCCTTGCTTTCTCTCATCACTCTTCTTTTTCTCATGGCTCTCTTCTTTTCTCACATCTCTTGAAACATCTTCCTCTTTTTGCTCACTTGAAACACTAATTCTTCTTGTCCTCCTCACAATCCCTAGAAACTCTTTCTTCAAGAACTCTTCCACTCCTTGTAGTGATGGAATAAACGGGTTTCTTAGAATTAACTCCTTGAGAAGGCAACAAAGAAGGACTAGCACAATCTTTCAAAGTGTTTTCTAGTTGGGTGATGTGTGTCTCAAGCATTTTGTTATGTGTCATGATCTCATTAAATTTCTTATCGCTCACAGCCATATAGGTGTTCAAGATTTTTGTTTTATTTTCAATTATCTCCTCCAAATTAGACTTGAACGATTGAGAATAGGAATTTTCACCAACACCTTGAGATTTTGGACCAAATTCGGGTGGGGGTCCCCTTTGATTGTCTTGAAAATTCCCCTATTTTGATTGTTGCAATTGCCTCGATTTTGATTGTTTCCAAAATTTTGGTTTTGGCCACCAAAGCCTTGAGATTGGCTTTGATTTTCATAACCTTGGCCTTGGTTTTGTTTCCCATAACCTTGGTTATTATAGTTGCCTTGGAAATTTTGGTTTCCTTGGTTCCAATAATTACCATTGTTTTAGTTATCAAATCCACCTTGTTGATGAGAATTTCTATTTCCAAAGTTTCTTGGTCCATAAAACCTTTGACCATTGTTATTGTTTGAGACAAAATTCACATGTTCACATTCACTACTCTCACCATCATCAAGATTTTCAAACTCATTTGAACAATTAGAAGCATCATGGTCATAAGACCCACAATTATCACAAAACAAACATCCATTGGGCATATTGTTAGAAGTAGAAAGAGGAGTAGAGTTAGAAGATATACCTCTCCCTTTAATGTGGGAGGGATGACCTTGTGCATTAGAAGTTACACTCTCAAGCTTGGCCTTGATTGTTGTCATCTCCTTTCCCAAACTTGCAATTTGAGAGGATAGATTGTTGATGGTATTAAAGTGATCAACTGAATAAACCGTTGATCCATTCTTGCTTGAAGACTCTCTTTCTCCTTCTTTCCAATCCATGTAATGGTGCACCATATCTTCTATAATGTCCACAACCTCTTCTTCGGTTTTGTTCATGATTGGGCCTCCAGCTCCCGCATCAAGACACGATTTTCCTTGAGGACTCAACCTTCCATAGAAAATTTGAATGATTTGATAGGTTGGGATGCCATGATGGGGAAATTCTCATTGATACTCCTTATACCTTTCCCAAGCTTCATACAAGCTCTCACTAGGCTTTTGCTTGAAACTTTGGATCAAATCCCTTGCCTCTGCCGTTTTCTTTTGGGGGTAGAACCTAGACAAGAATTCCTTGGTAACTTCATCCCATGTTCTAAGAGAATTTGGCTTGACCTCCTAGACTAACCATTCCAAGGCTCGACCTATGAGAGAGAAGGGGAACAACTTGAGCCGGATAAACTCTTGAAAAACACCATTCACTTTGATAGTATTACAATACTTCTTGAACTCTTTGAAATTGTTTAGCGGACTCTCAATCTTAGCCCCACTAAATTGTCTTCTTTCAATCGAAGTGATCATGGCCGGTCATATTTCAAAGTCATTTGCCGGTGTTGTTGGCAATGCAATCCCACTTTCAAACCTATATGCACCGAGAGTTCCCAACTCCTTCAAAGCAACTCTTGGATTATCTCCCATGCTTACTTGATCCTCCTCTTCTCTTTCTTGGTGAAAATCTTCTCTTGAAGAGCTTGGACTCAAAGAACGATTAGCAACCCTTATCCTTGTTATTGTTCTCTCGATTTCCGGATCAAATGGCACTAAAGTCCTTCCTCTTATCCTACGTATACAAAAAACTCAAAGAAAATATCAATAGTACAACTACAAATGTAGCCTAAAGAGAAAAATCTTTTTGTATTTTTGAGAATAAGGTGAAATAGACTCAACCACAATAGCAATCATCTACGTCATTCCCCGGCAACGGCGCCATTTTTTGATCTAGGGCCAGACTAGGTCATTGTAAACTAATCTACCCTTGGTCAAAACAAAATTTATAATCTCTTAACACACCCCTATACAAAGCATAGAGTAAGTCGAGGGTCGAACCACTAGGAACGGGAAATGAATGCTAAAGTCAAAGCTACGCTATTTCAAAGCAATAAAGTGAGGTGTGTGTATTCAAAACAATCAAACAATCAAATTGAAATCAAATTTAACAAGCACTAGGGTTAGGATCCGCATGTACTCGGAATGGAAATAGCTAATTGGGATTGGAGATGACTAAGTCAAGTGTTGCGAGGGAAAATCAACTAAGAAATCAAGGGAGTAAGGTAGGCTAATCTCCTAGAGGTCAAGCTAGCGCCAACTACGAGAGACTCTAACTAGGAACCTTGCAAACCTACTCAATCGACAAAAGCAAGCCACAAATCAATTTTTTGTATCAATGCAAGCTTACAATGCATTCTAGTGTAACAAATCAAAGTTAGCTACTCTTTAATTAATCACACACATGCACTTAATCAATAAACCAATTTAATCACAACATCAACTCCATCAATTTCCCCCAATTAGCATCAATCCATCACTCATACATGCTTCACCATTCCCCTAGCAAGAGAACTACTCACAATCCATTGAAATTAAGATCAAAACTAAGCTAATCAACAATTTCATCATCATCATATCAATAGAACTAATTCAATCACAAATTCAATTCAAACTTGAACAATCAACAAAGCAATTGAAATGATAAGCTAAAAATTGCATTAAAGTAAAAGAAATCCTTACAAACTTGCTTCAATTCAATGGAGGAAATGCTAGAATTAACAATCTTCAATCATCAATCAACAATTAAGAACTTCTCTCTCTACAATCTAGAGTTTCTCTATCTAAAATTCTAATTCTAATTTTTGAATTAATTCTCTAAAAAATTCTCTAATGATTCTCTAATAATCCTCTCTCTAAAAATAGAAAGAAAATCTATATATAGTAAAACTAACTAAGAGAAGTTTTAGTTAGATTTTCCCCAAATAAACCCATACAGGCGAGGACGACCATAAGGGAGAGCGCGGTCGCGCAAATATGGGTACAGATAGGGACCCAGACAGGTGTGTCCGCGCAAGAGGGAGGCGCGCCCGCGCCACCAGGCCGCGTGGCCGCACCATGGTCGTGCGCGCCCGCGCCTGGGAGCAGGGGAGCCTTCTTCCCTATCATTCCGATGCTCCTTGTGCGTTCCACTTAATGCTCTTGATAAACACGGGACCTAGCAGTTTCTAAACTCTGTGTTTGCGGGTTCAAGACTAGAAAAAGGACTTTAGGAATTTGCACTTCTCCATGCTTAAGCTTTAAATAGAGAACACTATACATCCTAATCAATTCCGAACTTGGGAAGAGGCCTTGGGAAACTTGGATAACGACCTTAACCTGAAAAATAAAGAAAGACAAGCAAACAAAAGAGAAAATAACAAAATAAACCAAGAAATGAATAAACAAAGAAATAAAACAAATAAATGCTATAGAATAACATGAAATTCACCCTAAAAAGAACCAAATGAGTGCCATAAATGACACTCATCATGGACCACTTCATCGTCTTCTATGGATTGAATATAAGCCGATTTATGCCTTTTCTCTATAGTTAGAGGCATTTGCTCGATTTCCGTAGGAATCCTAACCATTGAGGCTAATCTTGCCAAGGCATCAACAAATTGGTTTTCCTCTCTAGGTAGATAAGTGTATTCTACTTTTTTCTAACTGATTGGTGAGGGTTTCCAGATAAGTTTGGTAAGCGGCTAGACTTTCAGTCCTTACTTTCCATCTTTTAGAAATCTGGTTGATGATCAATGAAGAGTCTCAAAATTTTTTGAAATTTCTTTACTCCCAATGCCAAAGTTATAAGGCCTACCACGCATGCTTCGTATTCAGCAGCGTTGTTGGTAACGTCGAATCTAGCTTTATGGAGATTGGAATGTGCTCTTCTTTAGGTGATACTAATAATACTCCAACGCCACATCCTTTTTGGTTTGAGGCTCCATCGAAGTATACAGTCCAAGTATCATCTTCTGTGACCATCAAGTCTCCGTTTGGAAATTCATTGTCATGTATCGGCGTAGAATCTTCTATTGGAATATCCGCTAGGAAATCCGAGACCACAGATCCTTTGATAGCCTTTTAAGGCATGAATCTTACATCGAATTGGGCTAATTGACTATCCATCTTGATATGCGCCCATTGAGTGTAGACTTTTCGAACAGATACTTAAGTGGATCCATTTGGGAAAATACAAAGACTGTATGCACGAGCATGTAATGTCTTAGTTTGGTTGTAGCCCACACCAATGCGAGGCACAATTTCTCAAGCGGTGTATAGCGACTTCATACTCAAGCATCTTTTTACTTAGATAGTAGATTGCATTTTCTTTACCTTCTACTTCTTGTGCAAGCATAACCCCTATTGTCTCCTTGGTGACTGTTAAGTATAACTTAAGAGGAATCCCTGGAAGTGTTGGTGATAACACGGGAGGATTTGCGAGATAGGCTTTGATTTTTTCAAAGTCTTTTTGACACTCATCGTCCCATATTACTGGCACATTCTTTTTGAGTTTCTTGAATATTGGTTCGCATATCATTGTTAGCTTCGATATGAACCTACTTATATATTGCAACCGGCCAATAAACCCTCGAATATGTTTCTCGGTTTTGGGCGGTGGCATTGACATGATCGCCTTGATCTTTGTTGGGTCTATCTCTATTCCTCTAGAGCTTATGACATACCCCAAGAGATTTCCTATGGTGACTCCAAAAGCGCACTTTGATGGATTCAACCTCATGTTGTATTTTCATAGCCTTTCAAAGAATTTTCTCAAGGCTATTTGATGTTCTAGGCGATCTTTTGATTTAACAATCATGTTGTCTACATATACTTCAACCTCTTTGTGCATCAAGTCATGGAGTGGAGCAGTTGTTGCTCGTTGGTAAGTAGCACCCGCGTTTTTCAACCTGAATGGAATTACCGTGTAACAGTTGTAACCCATGGTGTTATGAATATTTTTTTCTCCATGTCTTCTTCTGCCATGAGAATTTGATTGTATCCCGTGTATCCATCCATAAATGAGAAAAGTGCATGATTTGCTGTATTATCTACTAATATATCGATGTGTGGTAAAGGGAAGTCATCCTTTGAACTTGCCTTATTTAAATCTCGATAGTCGACACACGTTCTTACCCTTCCATCTTTCTTTGGAACTGGGACCACGTTGACTACCCATTAGGGGTATTTATATACCATGATAAAACCTTCAGTTATTTGTTTTTGAACTTCTTTTATTATAAGAGCTACGTTGGGTTTCATTCGACGTAACTTTTATTTTACAAGTTTCATTCCTGGAATTAGTGGTATAGTGTGTTGAGCTATTTCTCTATTAATGCCTGGCATATCTTCATATGACCAAGAAAATACATAAATAAATTCTTTAAGTAGATTAATTAAATCGGTTTTTTCTTGTTTATTAAGCATTAATTCGATTTTAACTTCTCTTTTAATGGTTAAATCATTTGAGATATCAACCGTCTCAGTATCCTCAATTATCGATGTTTTCTTTTCAAGTGTTTCCATTTCTTTAATAATGTCTTTGTCATTTTCATTGTTAGTTAAGCAATGCTCAACATCTTGGGTTAATGAAAAACACGAGGAGTAAGCCGAAGAAGATATATTATTGAATTCTGAAATCATTACATCGAAAAGGGAGATGTCCTGAGGGACTTGATTTCCAACTATCCTAGGAGTAGAAATAGAAGAAATAGGGGGTGATATAGCTAAAGACTTGGAAGACTCTATAGGAAAAGACTCTGACTCTGACTTAGATTACTCTTCAAACATTCGTCCTTGCCCTATTGTTATGGAGATTTTCCTTCCACTTGGAGTAGTCACCTTGACCGTCTTGCGCCATCCTTGTACTAACCCTTCCGCTGGAGTGATGAGCTTTAAAGGGTCAAAGTTCTCACTTTGTAGGACCGTTTGGCTGAGCGAGGAATTATCCTCTACATATCTCAGCTCATCTTTTTCTCGCCCAAATAGTAATCCCATGACATTAAAGTCAAAGCATGGGGGTGCTTTCTCCTTGTGAATAGGAGTTGGGATCTCATCTAGAAAGTAGCAATCATGAAAGATTTCAAACCCCGGTTGCCTTATGCCATTTACAACAAAAGGTTTGGGAAATTCATAGCATGGATAGTCCTCTCCTTCTCTTATGAACTGTCCATTGAGAGTAAGAGGATACTGATCCATTGGGATGCTTTCTTTTGGGTGCGAGCGTTCCTACACTCCTTAGACCTTTCTTGGGCTCGCTTAAGATCTTCCTGAGTCGGTTTGAAACCAAGTCCGAAAGTATCTAACTTAGGGAGGCCAAGTAATTCCACTTGTTTTGCTATCTCCTTTTTCTTTCCTAGAGTCATTCCAAGAAAGTGCCCTTGTCTCTTGAGAATAGCATTTACTGTCATATTGGAGTGGGGGTCGTGATAGAGAGGGGTCCTTTCATCCTCCTTGATTAAGGATACCTCTTCATTAAAGCCCCACAAGTCTTCATCATCCTCATCGTGCTCCACATTAATGATCAGATTTTTAACAGCTTTAATCCTTATAGGTGAAGCATCGATTGTGATAGGGATTCCTCCAACTATAGCTTTTACCTGTTGGTGAAGAGATGAAGGGACGGCCTTGAGGTCATGAAGCCAAGGGCGTCCCAACAATAAGTTGAATGAAGCTTTAATATCTACCACTTGGAAGGTAGTGGCATGTTCTATTGCTCCCGCCATTACATTCATAGTAATTTTACCAAGAGCTTGACGACGAGTATTGTCGTAGGCTCTTATTCCTTGTGTTGACGGGGTTAAGTCTTCATTCCTTATGCCTAACATCCTCGCATTTCTGAGTGGACAAACATTAATTGTCGATCCATTGTCTACTAGAGTCATTGGGATGTTCATTCTCTTGGAGACTAATGTGAGGTTTAGTGCCTTGTAATGCTTGTCACCTTCTGGAGGTAAATCTTTATCAGAAAAAGTGATCAAGTTAATAGGACTAGGGAGATCACTCGTAAGGAAGTTAGCCAACCCCTCATGAGTGGTGTCGGAATCTATCCCTATCTTATCCAAGGCATTCATTACCGCCAACTTATGTTCTCGAGACGTAGCTAGAAGTTTCCATACGTTCATCTCGACCTTGGTCTTTTTGAATTGCTTGACAATGTCATTGTCTTCTATAATAGGTATGGGAACTTGCTGCACGGTTGGGATAGGTTGTGTAGAAATGGGAGGTTTCATCCTCCCGGATCTTGTGAGGACTTCTATGGGTGAATCCTCTTCATCCCAAAAATAACCTATTGAATATGACATCGAAAGTGGAGGCTCCTCCATGTCTTTTAGGTAGACGTCTTCGTCATCGGTGTCCCAAACCCCGTTAATGCTTACGTCTTGTTCTCGTGGTATTTGAACTAGCTTCTTATCATCAATCATCTTTTGAATTAAATCTTTGAATTTAAAACAGTTTTCAATGGTATGTCCTCTTGATTGATGGTATGGAGAGTAGAACATGTTTGTCCTCTTTAGAGATTTAAATGGTCTCGGTTCGAGAGGTTTGACCTTACCATTTCGGAGAGCATTTTGAAAATTTTAGCATAGGAGATCCCAATTAAAGTATAGAGTTTATTACTCTTCTTGGGTGTGTCAATTACTTGGAGGGGGAATTTTTTCTTCTTCATGGGTGAAACTTTATCATACTTTTTCTGAAGTTCCTCTCCTTGTTTCTTTGCTAATTCAATAGCTTCACGTAGTAGGTCTATTCCCTTCCACATGGACCATATAAGCATTCGCACATCTTCCTTGGTTGCTGGTTCAAGTTTAGAGGGAAAGTCATCCATGGCATCAAAAAATGTTTCCTCCTCTTCTTCGATAGCATGAATTTCTTCAACATGTTTGAGGAGAGATGAGAGATCAACATGGTTTTCCTCATTAGAGATGGCGAAGGAATCGGAGAGAGGTGCATTGTTGATTCTTGGGTTCTTATTTGCAGGGGGCAATGGTAGTTTAATGTTATCAATCAAATCTTGGATAGCTTCCTTAAGCTTCCAACAATTCTCTGTGAGATGGCCCTACCTTGGTGATATTTGCAGTGTGCATTGGGGTTTCAATTATCTGTCCTCTTTTCAACTGGTGGGTCCCCAAATGGTCCAATAGGAGTTATAAGACCTTTTGCATTCAATCGATCGAATACGGTGTCATAACTCATACCAATAGGAGTAAAGTTTCTCCTAAATAGTTTCTTTTGTCCTTGGTTGTTCACAGCAATGACTTCACTCAAATTAAAGGTGCTAACATTATTTGAGTGGGTGGTTTTGGAAGAAGAAGGATTGTCGTTCTTCTTGCCTTTCCAGCCAATGTTGGAGTTATTGTTAGCAGCTTTTTGTTTAGTAAGGTCGTCTTCAATGTTAATCCCAATATCAAAGACGACCTTGAAGGTGTGTAGATTGTTTTGGTATTTTAGATGCTTGGGGTACTTTTCTTAGAGGGTTTTGATGAACAACCTCACAGATTCTTTTTCACTCGGTACTTCAATCATCTTAGCAGAGGTTTCTCTCCATTTATTGATGAAATAAGTGAAACCTTCATTCTCATTTTGTTTAAGTATTTCAAGTTCTCTATGATCAATTTCAACTTAAATATTACATTTATATCTATCAATGAAAGCGTTTACTATTGATTCCCAAGTAGAGGTTTTCTCTTTGTCAATGGAGAAGAACCATTGCTAGCAAACGGTTTCAAGAGATAGGGAAAATAGAGAATGAAATACTTTTCTATCAATACCCTTAATATTCATTATTGTTTCAAAATCTCTTAAATGAAAATAAGGGTTATCAGTTGCCTTGAATTTTAGGATGTCGTTGGCATTGAAATTCTGCGGAAATAGCTCCTTGTCCACCGAGACCCCTTGTGAACTAATACCCTAGAACATGTAATCACTAGATATCTTGCTCAAACTTTCTTGCATGAGCTCCATTTGTTTTTGCTTCACAGGGTCATTAATTTGGAGGGTTAAGGTTTTTAGCAGTTCATAACACCAGCCATTTGCTTCTTGAGCTCATTAACTTCTTCTTAACTCGCCATTATCTTCTTGGCTTTTCTTTTTCGAGTGATTGGTTTGTCAAAAAGTCGTACTTGAACGAAAAGTTTGTCTATGATCAAAAGCCCTTCCTTTCTTGACCACACGCTGTAAATTAAACCATTTTTATTTTAATGACTTGACTCAAATTGACTTTGACTTTACGGGTTTATAAAGAAAAAGAAAAAAGCAAAAATAGGGTGTATATTTTTGGGAATCAAGTATAGGGGTTCAAACAAGTGGTTTAATTGGAGGATTAATATCCGACTTACCCCCTAAAAAAAAGACGGAAGATACGCGCATAGAAGACTCTCTAATCATGGTCAAAGTGTACATACATATTAGTGTGTGCTTTATTTGTGAGTGCAAGTGACATGCATTGACTCTTGTGTAAGACCATGGGATTTAGTGTCTAGACTCAATTAAGAACTTAATAAAGGTGTTGTTTATTAATAAAATAATCAAACTGATTAGCAAACTGTTTAATTAGACTCGTCATGACGACTCAAGAAAAATGTTGAACTTTCACCAAAGCAACAGGACTGTCGCCACACACTATAGTGCAGCGCCGGACGACAGGGTTGTCGTTTGGCGTTACACAGCAGCATGTGGCACTACAGCCCAAATTTTTGCGCCATTACTGGAGCATTAATCTTGGACTGCTTTCGGTATTTTTACTCTACGGGATAAGCCTAAAGTCGTACTAAGTCAATTCTGATTAAATTATTAGACTTTAATTACTCAAATTAATTAATTAATTAATTAATTAGGAAAAGTCCTTTTAGTCATTAATTAGTTTATTTAAGGCTTAAACACAAGTCAAACAAACAGTTAGAAAAAACACATAGAGTATGCACAATTAGTCAAGTAGGCACAATATGATGCAATGAGTTTGCAACCTAACCATGGCTCTAGTTCTCTAAAGTTCAGGATATGGGTTAGTCAAAGAGGGTCCATGGTTATGAGCCTGGATGCACCGCGCGGAAGCCTTACCTTTAGAAGGGTTGGTGCGAGTGGATGGGACCCCGCGAGTTAAAAACTTGCTTCCATGGTATGGTGAATTCAACATTCTCGGATGTACCCTTTGTTGCACAGAGCGTTCAATCAGTTAGATGGAGCATGAATTCCTAGAGGGTTATGTCCATATGTAGAACACATATGAGTTTCAGAAAAGTGAGAAAAACTCAATCAGGAAGTAGAATCGAGCCAACAGTGCTAGAACTGGTCGAAATTAGAACTCATATTTCTTGCTCGGTATTGGAAGAACGCAATGCCAGACAACGACTGTCGCCGCAATATAACCCTGTCGCCAGGCGACAAAATTGTCGCTCGACGACAGAGCCATATTATCGGCGACAGGCTCTGTTTAATAGACGCCAGTTCCTACAAGCCTCAGTAGCTTTCTGTGTTCAATAAAATTTTCTTGTTTTTCGCAGCATTATTTCGATCCTAATTGTGAAAGATATTCCTCAAATTTCCTACATGTAAAAATCCTATGTTTTAAACTCATTACGGATGGTCTTTCCAATGAGATCTTTTTTATGCATATGAAAAATAAAGTTAATCAAAATTACGCACATGAAATACTTAGAACTTTTCGAGTCTCATCCACTCATTCTAAATAATTGCCAAAATAAAATTTAGGAATTGAAATAGAAATCCTCCCCAGTGGAGTCGCCAAAAACCATAGGTAATATTTCAAGCATTACCCCAAACTTGAACTCCACTGTGATCATACACTTAAGCATGATGGCGTCCAAAGGGAAGGAAGCTAAAGCAAAAGAGTTGCCAACAAGTTTTAGGAACTTGTAAACCGTTCACAGGATGAAGGTTACACCCCTTAACGATCCAAGAGATCGTTAACTCTAATAGGTCTGGAACCAAGACTGGAAGTTCGGGAATGAAGGTACAAATCAAACCTAAAAGAGACTGAACCTGCCCTAATAATAGGCCTCTACTTTATTCTTCTCGTATTTATGTGCGCTTTCTGACTAACATGTAATCAATAGGTTTACCCTAAACCTGTTTATCTATGTTGGTTGAATATTAATGCACAAACAAAACTATTATTGGCGATCACTTGAATTATAACCACATAAACCCTAAAGAAGATTATTAATTATCTTATTAAGCATGATTACAAGTACAAATTTGCTTTAAACATGCATAAAAGGGTGTGATCAAACAATAACTATAAATATCAAGCAACATAATAATAATCATTATAACAATAATTAATAACCATCATAATAATAATAATCATAACAATTATAAAAAAAAACAATAATAATCATGTTAAAGCATAAAAATAGCAAGATCCTAGGTGTAGGAAATATTTCAAGCATTATCCGAAACTTGAACCCCACTGTGATCATACACTAAAGTAAAGTGGCGTCTAAAGGGAAAGAAGATAGAGCAAAAGAGTCGCCAACAAGTTTTAGGATCTTGTTAACCGTTCACGAGATGAAGGTTATACCCGTTAACGATCCAGGAGATCGTCAACTCCAATAGGCCTGGAACCATGACTGGTAGTTCGAGGATGAAGGTACAAATCCAACCTAAAAGATATTGAACCTGCACCAATAATAGGCCTCTACTTTATTCTGATTGTATTCATGTGCGCTTTCTGACTAACATGCAATTAATAGGTTTAACCCTAAACCTGTTTAATATATGTTGGTTGAATATTAATGCACAAATAAAACTATTATTGGCGATCACTTGAATTATAATCAAATTAACCCTAAACAAGATTATTAATTATCTTATTAAGCATGATTATAAGTACAAATTCCCTTTAAACATGCATAAAAGGTGTGATTAAGCAATAACAATAAATATATATCAAGCAACATAATGATCATAATAATCATAATCAAAATGATCATAATAATAATTATAATCAATAATCATACTAAAGCATAATAGCAAGATCCTAGGCATGATACTAACAAGATTAATAACAAACCCTAGCATGTCACTAAACATTAAAAATCAAAGCTTTAACCCTAAAATGATACTAGCATGAATATTAGGAAGAAAATAGGAAGCATCATAGAAATCATACTTGTCATATTTGATATTAGAAATTACCCTAAACATTATACTAGGAAGATTAAAACACCATAGACATGATTTTTATATCATAATATCAATGCAAAAAATTAAGCACTTACTTGGATGCCTTGTATCTCTTTATAATAACAAAATACACGCGTTAGTAACTTCAAGGAAAATAATAAACAACAGTTAAATTAAATAATTGAAATAAAGATTAGGGATCAAACCCTCAGAAATATCAAACCTTTCACGTCTAGGGCGAAGACAACTTCGAACTTGGCTAGGTGTGTCTAGTGCTAATATATGAGGAATTGTGTTTGTAAAAGGCTAGGCTAGAAAGAGGGAGAGAGAATCAAGAATTTTTTGATGAGAGTTGATGAGAAGAAAGAATAAGAATTGATGATTGTTGAGAATTGATGATTGAAAACAGAATTTAAAGAGGCTATTTATAGAGAAAATCAGTCGGATGGATAAAAAAAACGAATCAAAGTTTCAACAAGAATAAAACTCGATTAGCCCCAGACGCTGGTCATTAGCGCCAGGCGCTAAAGGTTAGCGCCAGGTGCCAAGCATTTGCGCCAGGCGCTAATGCTTGGCGTCAGGCGCTAATAATCAGTTTCACGCGTTTTGTTTTTATCATATCTTTTGATCCAGAAGTTCAAATAAGGAATATAATATGTCATTCGAAAGCTCTTGAAGTATAATTTCTAACCCAATTAGAATAAGATTAAAGTATTTTGTAGATAAAAAGATATGGTCGAAATAAAGGAATGGTGTCAGTTTTGGATAGAGTTTCATATTCCATTCACATCTTTTTCGTTATAACTCGGATTTAATATAATAACATATCATTGGAAAGATAATTTCAAGATCTATCCAAACATATAAGATTTAGATAAAGAATATGAGGCCCGAAAATAAAATCTGAATATATTCCACTTCGTACAAAACAAGGATTCTAAAAAGGAGTAGTTTTATTCAATTTCAAACTCTTTAAAACATAATTATCAATCCTAACTCCCTTAGGATTTAAAAGAACCTTCTAGAGTATTATAGAAGACTATAATCAATCCTAATAGCTTTAGGAATGATAATTAATAATATGCCCTCCTCTAGATCATTGGGCCGCATATAAAAACCAAATCGGGCCCAGTTTAGTATTTTGGCCATAACTTCCTCATTACTCACCAGAATTGGGCTTATAATATATCGTTGGAAAGTTCTTTTCAGGCCCCATCCAACTAAACCATTATTGGACCCATATCATGGACCAAACTAAACTGGAATGCACGTTTTTCATAAATAAGGTAAGAAAAGAAATATTTTCAAAAACAGAAAGAAGAGATATTTTAATAAAAACATCCTCATCATTAGACTTTTCACACTTTTGCTATGTTCGATAATCAAATGACGTGAAAGGTATTCATAACTGGATTTGGTTTTGGGGAGACATATTTGGGTGTCTACACTAGATATGATGCAACAAGATTAATAACAAACCCTAGCATGTCACTAAGCATCAAAGATCAAATATATAGCCCTAACATGATACTAACATGAATATTAGGAAAGACAATAAAAGGCATCATAGAAATCATAATTGGCATTATATCCTTTACCCTAAACATGATACTACGAACTTATTGTTGTCACCCTAAACATCAAATTAAGAAAAACACCTTAACATGATACTAGAAATCAGAATAGGAACCTAAACACGATTTCTATATCATAATATCAATAAAAAAATCAAAGCACTTACTTGGATGCCTCGTATCTCTTTCTAATAACAAAATACACTCGTTAGTAACTTCAAGGAAAATATAAAATCAAAACAATTAAATTAAATAATTGAATAAGGATTTGGGACCAAACCCTAAGAAATATCAAATCTTTCACGTCTAGGGCGAAGGCAATTTCGAACTTGGCTAGGTGTGTCTAGATCTTGTCAATGCGGAATTTTGTTTGAGAGAATGTTAGTTTAGTAAAGAGAGAGAGTATATCAAGAATTTCTTGATGAGAGTTGGTGATTGAAAATGGAGGTTTTAGGAGGCTATTTATAAAGAAAATCAGCCGGATATGATAAAAAAGAATCATAGTTTCGAAAAGAATAAAACACGACGTTGTCGCCAAACACTCCCCTTTCACTAGACGACAGGGCTGTCGCCAAGCGACAGGCGTGTCTCCGCAACGCCAAGCCTGTGGCTAGGCGACAAACTTTAATTGTGGCGCTGCAATTAGTTTTTCCACGCGTTTTATTATTTTGATAAAATTTAAGCGTACGAGGAGGTAAAATTGAAATTTCCTTAGAAACACTTCTATTATTCTAAATAAAACTCTTAAAACTCAATTATCAATGCTAATCAAATTAGGATTCAAAAGAACCTTCTAGAAGATTCTAGAAGACCATAATCAATCCTAATTGCATTAGGAATGATAAATCATAATAGGCCCTCCTCTAGATCATTGGGCCGCATATAAAAATCAAACCGGGCCCAGTTTAGTAAATTAGCCATAACTTCCTCATTATTCATCGGAATTGGGCTTTTAATATATCGTTGGAAAGCTCTTTTTGAACCCCATCCAACTACACTATTATTGGACCCTTTCCATGGACCAAACTAAACTGGACTGGATATTTTCATAAAATAGATTTCAAAAACAGAGAGAAAGAAAAGAATTAAAAACTAACCGCAACACTAGACTTTCCACACTTTCACTTCATTCGATAATGATTCGACGTGAAAGGTACTCATCAGTGGGTTTGGTTTTGGGGAGACACAAATGGGTGTCTACGGCGACAGGCACTGTTTTCTAGACGCCAGTTCCTACATGCCTCAGCAGCTTTCTGTGTTCGATAAAATTTTCCAATTTTTTGCAGCATTATTTCGATTCTAGTTGTGAAAGATATTCCTCAAATTTCCCTTGTGTAAAAAATCCTATGTTTTTAACTCATTACGGATGGTCTTTCCAATGAGATCTTTTTTATGCATATGACAATAATGTTAATCAAAATTACGCACATGAAATACTTAGAACTTTTCGAGTCTCATCCACTCATTCAAAATAATTGCCAAAATAAATTTTAGAAATTAAAATAGAAATCCTCCCCAGTGGAGTCGCCAAAAAATGTAGGGAATATTTCAAGCATTACCCCAAACTTGAACCCCACTGTGATCATACACTTAAGCATGGTGGCGTCCAAAGGGAAGGAAGCTAGAGCAATAGATTCGCCAATAGGTTTCAGGAATTTGTAAACCATTCACAGGGTAAAGGTTACACCCCTTAACGATCCAGGAGATCATTAACTCCAATAGGTCTGGAACCAAGACTGGAAGTTTGGGGATGAAGGTACAAATCCAACCTAAAAGAGATTGAACCTGCTCTAATATTAGGCCTTTACTTTATTGTTCTCGTATTAATGTGCGCTTTCTAACTAACATGCAATCAATAGGTTTACCCTAAACCTGTTTTCTATGTTGGTTGTGTTGGGGTTTGGTGAGTCCAACTCACCGCAGAAACAAACCCAAAAACAAGACCGCACTCGCAATAAATAAAACCATAAACATAATTAAATTAATCACAAGAGTAAGATAAGCTAATTACCTTTGACGCGTGCTTCGCTCCAAAATGAGCTCTTACTTGAAAGCTTCAAGTCCCGCTCACACGGAGACCTCCAACGAAGTCCACCCGCACCAACAAAATCGACTAGATCCAACGTCTTGGGGTTAGCAAGACCCGACCAATAAAACCCGAGTAATTATATTGAGTTCAAAGGTTTTCACTAATTGTGATGCCTTTTTCAACTCTTACTCAAGCATCATTCCCAATGCCCATACATGGGTATTTATAGGAAATGATGGGAGTATCATTTACTCTCCCATCAATGTGGGATAGCTCCTCCCACAACCGGCCACCTCACTCCACACACACTCAAGGACCACAAGCCACATGGCACCAACCCTTGGGCACCAAGGCAGCAAAGGTGGAATGCCATGTGCTGCTGTCCGTGGCAGCCACGCCCAGCAAGCCCAGCAGGCCCAGCACTCGCATGCGGGCTTCCAGGCGCTGCTGGAAAGCAAGCCCAGCATGCTTGTGCGGGCTGCTGCTGGCCTTGTGCATTGGCCAGCGCAGCCAAGCAATGGCCTAGCCATGCTGCTGCTAGCTGTGGCGAGCTGGCGCGCCTAGCGTGCTAGCTGCTGCATCTTGTTGCGGAATGGCTTGCTAGCCATTGCGCGCACAAGGCTGTGCCTAGCATGCTAGCACGCACTAGGCAGCGCCTAGCCTTGCGATGCTAGCATGGGTGTACGATTTCACATTAATATTACTGATCGGAAGCGGCCTCCACCCAGGCATTCCGATCACTTGACCTCACTGAATATATTAGCTTTCTAATAATTCTGAACCCACTAACGGAATAGTACACTTGTTCGAAGGACACCATTCTTTTCAATCTCCCACTTGTCCTTCCGGACAAGTGCGCATTTTGTGTACAACCTTTTTCCTATGTCGCTTAATGTCTCTTCATGAACTATAAGGTAAGATTTATTTTGTCATCCTTATTACGTCCAGAAGTTTTTCTCGATTCCGAGTCCGATTGTCAATAAACAGATGATTTCTAAAATCCATCCGAGCACGGCCATGCATTCTACAGTCTCGCTCTGCGAGAGGCCTTGTATACAAAAAAGACATCTTCCCTATTTTAGTAGGGGGACATTCCCAGTCTTGTAATGTAGCTCTTCTTACTGAGAGGACCTAGTCGCCCGAGTGTTGCCGTTATAATCCCCTATTACGGCATACGTTTGACAACATCAAAGCGAACTAGTACTCAAACAAGAGAACTCACAATACTCATGGTCGAGGAAATAGGTTCCGATAGCCATAATGAGAAGTATACTTATGACAAATTTTTTTTTAATTTCTTAAAGTATTCTCATAGGTCGATCCAGTATGGTTCTAAACCAATACCTGTGCAAATGATTTATGACAATCATGTCCTTGTAGCACATGAAACGGTGCTATAAATCAAACTACACACTAATCTCAATCGGTCATTAATTTTCCATAGTTTAAATGACCTTGATTAGGGATAATTTTCGATTATAATATTCAATGTTTACTTAATAGGTGTTTCCTTACCAAGACTGGTCTTGATAACCTATTTTGAATATTCTCATAATCGAATGGACTCATTATTTAATCCTAAACCACAATTAAATAGCATAACGGAGTAATAAAATATTGCATGAAATTTTATATTACTCCAAAACTTGAATGGTTTTCCTTAGCGTCTTACATTAATTTTTCTCAAAATTAACTAAAACATTAAACAAGGAAATCAAAGCCAGTCTCCTACATGCTTGATTCCCATTGCCTCAACGTGCTTGTTGTGCTTCACTTGAGGCAAAGGTTTAGTAAGTGGATCGGCTACATTGTCATCCGTTCCAACTTTGCAAATTCTGATTTCACCCTCTGATTTCCATTCTCGAATCATGTGAAATCGCCGCTTGACATGTTTGACCTTCTGATGTTCCCTAAGCTCTCTGGCCTGAGAAATAGCTCCATTGTTGTCACAATAGAGGGCTATTGGACCCTTTATAGAGGGTACAACATCAAGTTCACCAACGAACTTACGAATCCAAACAGCCTCCTTAGCTGCTTTAGCAGATGCTAAGTATTCGGCTTCAGTTGTAGAATCTGCAGTTGTACTCTGCTTTGCGCTCTTCCAACTAAACGCCCCTCCATTTAGATATAACACATATCCAGATTTCGATTTGAAATCGTCTCTGTCTGTCTGGAAGCTTGCGTCGGTATAACCTTCCACAACTAAATCTTCTGCACCACCATACACCAGGAATTTATCCTTGTTCCTTTTCAGGTACTTTAGGATATTTTTGGCCGCAGTCCAATGCGCCTCTCCTGGGTCTGATTGGTAACGGCTCGTAGCACTCAAGGCATACGTTACATCTGGCCTAGTACATATCATGGCATACATGATCGATCCAATAAGCGAAGCATATGGAATCTGATTCATTCTTACCCGCTCATTAAGTGTCTGTGGACACTGCTTCTTGCTTAGGGTTATGCCATGTGACATTGGTAAGTGACCTCTCTTGGCCTCCTCAATGTTAAATCGAGCAAGTACCTTACCAATATAAGTACTCTGACTCAATCCAATCATCCTTTTCAATCTATCCCTATAGATATTGATGCCTAGTATGTACTGAGCCTCTCCCAAGTCTTTCATTGAGAAGCACTTTCCAAGCCAGGCCTTTACGGACTCTAACAACGGAATGCTGTTTCCAATGAGCAATATGTCATCGACATATAAGACTAGGAAGGCGATGTCACTCCCACTAACCTTCATGTAAACACAAGATTCATCTTGATTCTTGATAAAACCAAACTTACTGATGGCTTCATCGAATCGCAAATTCCAACTTTTGCTTGCTTGCTTTAGTCCATAAATGGACTTCTTAAGCTTACAAACTTTCCTAGCATTGTTTTGGTCGACAAAACCTTCAAGCTGTGTCATATACACAGTTTCTTCCAAATAGCCATTAAGGAAGGAGGTTTTGACGTCCATCTGCCATATTTCATAATTGCAATATGCAGCAATCGCTAGGAGGATCCGAACGGATTTAAGCATTGCGACTGGTGAAAAGGTTTCATTGTAATCAATACCATGAACTTGTCTGTAACCTTTTTCCACCAATCTAGCTTTGTAAATGAATACATTTCCATCTTTGTCGGTTTTCAACTTGAAAATCCACTTACATCCGATAGGTGTATAACCTTCAGGTAAGTCAACCAAGTCCCAGACTTGATTTTCAAACATGGAATCCATTTCAGATCTCATGGCCTCTTGCCATTTAGCAGAGTCGGTGCTTGCCATCGCTTGCTTGTAGGTTGTCGGTTCATCTCCATCCATAATCAGGATGTCCTGATTCTCGGTTAATACTAAACCAAGATATCTATTAGGTTGAGATCTCGGCCTCTGAGACCTACGTAGGGTAATGGATTGAGCATTTGCATTGTCGGTTTGACTTTGCACATTTTGATCATTTTGACTAGCGTCAACAGATGTTGTTTGAGCACTTTGACTGTCATTATGATTTTGTTTCTCATCCTCATGAACTTCGTCGAGTTCGATTTTCCTCCCACTTGTCATTTTGGAAAGGTGCTCCTTCTTCAAAAAGACACCATCGCGAGCAACAAACACTTTGTTCTCCGATTTGTTGTAGAAGTAATACCCTTTGGTTTCTTTTGGGTAGCCCACAAAGTAAACCTTGTCAGATTTGGGATGAAGTTTGTCAGAAATCAATTTCTTGACATATGCTTCGCATCCCCATATCTTTAGAAAAGATAACCTAGGAGGTTTCTTCGTCCGTAATTCATATGGAGTCTTTTATATATCTTTTGATGGAGCACGGTTCAGTGTTAGTGTCGCAGTTAGAAGTGCGTGTCCCCAGAAAGAGATAGGAAGATCACTAAGACCCATTGTTGATAGTACCATGTCTAACAAGATTCGATTTCTCCTTTCGGATACTCCGTTCCATTGTGGAGTTCCTGGAGGTGTCAATTATGAAAGTATACCCTTTTCTTTTAGATGTTCATCGAATTCTTGGCTCAAGTATTCACCACCTCGATCCGATCGAAGGGCTTTGATTTTCTTGCCAAGATGATTTTCAACTTCACTCTGAAATTCTTTGAACTTTTCAAATGATTCAGATTTATGCGACATGAGGTAGACATAGCCATATCTACTATAGTTGTATGTGAAAGTGATGAAATATCGATGTCCATTTCTTGTGGTTGAGCTCATTGGTCCACATACATCGGTATGTATAAGACCCAATAAGTCACTTGCCCTTTCTCCCAACTTGGAAAATGGCTGTTTAATCATCTTGCCTAATAGACATCCCTCGCAATTCTCAAACGATTCTAAATCGAAAGAGTCAAGAACACCTTCTTGTAGAAGTTTCTTGATGCGTTTGATGTTGATGTGGCCAAGACGACAATGTCACAAGTAAGTCTGATTTGACTCTATGGTCTTAGCTCTTTTGGTATCATTATTCACACTATAAACTTGTTTGTCTAAAGAAAGCACATAAAGGCCATTTTCAGAATGTGCAATACCATAGAAAACATTATCGAGATAAAACGAACATTCTTTGTCCTTTACTCGAAATTCAAAACCTTTGGCGTCCAACGCCGAAATTGAAATAATGTTTTTGGTAATGTTAGGAACATAATAAACATTATCGAGTTCCAAAACTAGCCCGGTGGGCAAAGACAAACAGAGAGTTCCTACGGATACGGCACCAATTCTGGCTCCATTTCCGACCCGGAGTTCAATCTCTCCCTTCTCTAGCCTTCTAGAGTTCCTTAGTCCCTGAGAATTGGAACAAAGGTGTGAGCCACATCCGGTATCTAATACCCATGATGTTCAGCTAGTGAAGTTAAAGTCTATAACGAATATACCTAATTCAGAAGCAACGGTTTCGATCTTCTTATCTTCCTTGAACTTGAGGCAATCTCTCTTCCAATGTCCCTTCTTCATACAGTAGAAACATTCGGAATCAGATTTAGAAGGTGTTACCTTCATATCCTTGGTAGCTTTAGACTTAGGCGGAAAAGTTTTCTTCTTACCTTTCCCCTTAAAGCCTTTCTTCTTTTTGCCCGAAAATTTGAACGGCTTGCCCTTTTTAATCATGAGCATATCATGCTTTCCCTCATCCTTGAGCGTTTGCTCAGCTTGCTTCAACATACCATGAAGCCCGGTGAGGGTTTTCTCCATGCTGTGCATATTATAGTTCATCTTGAACTGATCATAGCCTTTGTGCAGCGAGTGGAGAATGATGTCAATTGCCATCTCGATTGAATACCCCGCATCAAGCCTTCCCATGTTTTCAAACAATCCAATCATTTTGAGTACATGTGGGCTGACTGGCTCTCCTTTCTTGAGCTTTCTCTCAAGGATCTGCCTGTGGGTTTCAAACCTTTCAGTTTGGGTCTGCTCTTGGAACATATTCTGCAATTCAGAAATGATCTCAAAAGCCGTCTCTTTTTCGAAGAAAGTCTTTTGAAGTTCAGGAGACATTGTGGCCAACATGATGCATTTGACATCTCGATTGGCACTTTGCCATCGATTTAGGGCAGCTTGAGTCACCTCCTCATTGGGAGCTTCGGGCATTTCCTCATCAAGGACATATTCCTTTTGCTCTTGCATGAGAACAATTCGCAAGTTCCTTTGCCAATCAAGAAAATTTGGCCCACTCAGCTTCTCCTTGTCAAGAATTGAGCGTAATGAGAATTGGTTTTTTGAGTTATTTGAAGACATGATTCTACAATCGAAAGAATTTGAAATGAAAAACCATTCATTATACTTAAATAAGATTGAATTCATGCATTTTAATCAAACTTATTTAAAACTTCTTATTCACACATTAAAGATTGTCCCCATTTTAGGAGAGAATAAGTCGATTCCAAGATCCAAAGAAACAAAGAGTGGTTAAGCATGCTTTGGCTTGTCTTAACACTCAATCTTCTAAGGTAAGAAACGCTTTGCTAATGGCTCCAAGCCACTCTTGGTTGAATAAATCGTTGCATCCAATGATCTCTAAACAATTTATTCACTTTGCCACGACATGTTAGGACTCCATCACTCATATCGTTGAGTATAACCAAAACCACCTTGCATACCCGGTATGCCTTACGTTCCTTGGAGAAGTAGTGATGCCTCGCTTTGGCGTAGCCCACCACTACCCTCGTTTGGTTGGTAAGTGTGTTTTGGAATGGCAAGTTTTACTCAATATTTTAGGGACCTAGGGTTTCTATGTTGGTTGATTTAAGTGAACTTAATTAATCATCTCAACATTCGAAATCCTAAACATGCATCTAACATATAATTCATATATATATAAACATAAATATATATCGAAAACATAAATAGAGATGCATTTGGCAACTAGCATGACCCCTTGAGATCTTCAAGTCTTCAAAAGGTCTTCATTTGCAACTTCATGGCTTTGTCTTCTAAGAACCCCGTCTTCAAGACATGACCAAAATATTACAATTGCTAGTATCTACGATTAGGACTAATCTAAATATTAAGGTACAAAAATACTCAACGGTTCGCAGACCGTATTTAGATTTACAAAAATACATCACGGATCACAGTCCGTATTTTCTATCCTAATCGGGCCCCACTAGTTGCCATTTCATAAAACCTGTGAGAGAATTTACATTCCATTCATCCATTCACTATCTGTGAATGGCGCATGCATTTTACAACGATAAACAAGTAACAATGCATAAAACGCGCGAGAACTAGTAACTAATCTAGGTGGTTAATCCAATTAACACGCCTAATTAAACTAGTCAAAGTTGTTTTAACCGGTTATGGAAATAACTAAGAGACGCTCCCACTAAATTCCGCATCCAACTTAACTAATCCAATTAATTAAGTCGGTGAACCCAAATATTTGCCAAAATTAATTTTTGCAAATGTCGCTCAAAAACCGAGGCCTAGCCTCCAAAAATTTTAATTAAATAAACAAAATAATTAAAATAATTAAAACGACAATTTAAGCAAAATTACGAATTCCAAACTGTCTAAGTGCCTAGCACTAAGACTTGGAGTCCAAAAAAATACCCTTATTTACATATTAAGCAACGCTAAAATTAACTTTAAAATAGCATCGCCTTAATAACCCGGGGTTATTGTGCCAATTATGGGATTGTACGTACCGTACAACAAGCACGTAGTATGCCCATGCGCACCCCCGCAACACCAAGCATGCATGTGGGCTGCTTGTGCTCGCATGCGCTACGCCCAGCCTAGCCAAGCGTAGCAGCGCGCACAACATTATGCTGCTGCTGCGCCATGCTGCTGCTTGCTGCTGGCTGGCGCGCTATGCTGCTGGCAGCGAGCAGCAGCCCACGCCCTTCCTCGCACACACACACACGCACATCACCAAGCACCAAAGAACGAAGTGCCCAGCAGCCTCGGCAGCCACATATGGGTTGCGTGAGCAGCCCAGCTGGCCGAGAGCTAGCTCGGGGCTCTTAGGCCTCGTGTTGCGTCCTAATGCTTCGAAAATTATCGATTTTTGTGTGTGACATTATAAATCAATTCTAAATTAATTTTAGAATAAATTTTGAGGAAAAATGAAAAATATCAAGTCCAACTTAAATAATTCATCCAAATGCAATTAACCAAATTTATTTCCAAGAACCATTCTTTAATAAAATTGGTTTAACTTGGTGTAATAAAATAAATTAGGGCAATTCTCACTATTAATTTAATCACTTTAAATTAATCTTGAGATTTTGACAAAATAAAAGGGAGTTGGAAAAATGAACATAAGTTCAATAAAGACTCCAACTTTAATACTTGTGACTTCATGAAAAATTATATCTTCCAATATGAAGATAAACCAATTTCAATCACAAGTTTTAAACTTTATGATTCCAATCAACTAAAAAATGATTAAATCAACAAAGTTTAACCAAAATTCATGGAATTTAGTAACTCGACCTTAGAATCACTTATCATAAATAAAGATTGAATCTTTAGTACTTGGAAGCAACAAAGAACAACAATTTCACACTTAATGCAAACCAAACTTTCAAGCACCAATTACTACCAAGTAATCATGCTTAAAGTGGTCTAAAATTGCATATAAATAAAGGAAAGAACCAAATACATACCACCATAAATATGCAATCAATTTTCAAGGTTAGAAAGACTTAAAATTTTTCGTCAAAACGAAAAATCCCTCGAAAAATGCATTTCCGGTCGTTTTTTGGCTAAAAACCGAGTCTTGAAAGGGTAAGACCATTTCCAGAACGCCTTTTCCACCCAAAATTCACTATTTTTGGGTCGAAATCTGAGTTTGGGAGCTGAAGACAGCTCTAATACGAGGTAAAAATTGGAAAAACGAGTTACTAATCTAATTAGCAACTTAAAACCAGAAAAATTAAGCCATAAAAAACACCTTAAAAATATTATGATTTTAAAAATAAACGAGCGAGGCTCTGATACCGCTGTTGGGGTTTGGTGAGTCCGACTCACCGCGGAAACAAACCCAAAAACAAGACCGCACTCGCAATAAATAAAACCATAAACATGATTAAATTAATCACAAGATTAAGATAAGCTAATTACCTTTGACGCGTGATTCGCTCCAAAATAAGCTCTTACTTGAAAGCTTCAAGTCCCGCTCACACGGAGACCTCCAACGAAGTCCACCCGCACCAACAAAACCGACTAGATCCAATGTCTTGGGGTTAGCAAGACCCGGCCAATAATACCCGAGTAATTATATTGAGTTCAAAGGTTTTCACTAATTGTGATGCCTTTTTCAACTCTTACTCAAGCATCATTCCCAATGCTCATACTTGGGTATTTATAGGAAATGATGGGAGTATCATTTACTCTCCCATCAATGTGGGATAGTATGATTTTTCCATTTTATTTTAAAGCTAAAATAAAATTAATAATCAAGCTAGTAATAAATCAACAAGTGGCAAGCCTATGTGAGTGGTTAGGTGAGGACCACTTGGAGAAGGGGGGGACCAAACTTGCTCCCCACTCCCTCTCCCATAACCGGCCACCTCACTCCACACACACTCAAGGACCACAAGCCATATGGCACCCACCCTTAGGCACCAAGGCAGCCAAGGTGGAATGCCATGTGCTGCTGTCTGTGGCAGCCACGCCCAGCAAGCCCAGCAGGCCCAGCACTCGCATGCGGGCTGCCAGGCGCTGCTAGCCAGCAAGCCCAGCATGCTTGTGCGGGCTGCTGCTGGCCTTGTGCATTGGCCAGCGCAGCAAGCAATGGCCTAGCCATGCTACTGCTAGTTGTGGCGAGCTGGCGCGCCTAGCGTGCTAGCTGCTGCAGCTTGTTGCGGCATGGCTTGCTAGCCATTGCGCGCACAAGGTTGTGCCTAGCATGCTAGCACGCACTAGGCAGCGCCTAGCCTTGCGATGCTAGCATGGGTGCGCTAGCACGCACCAGCCAGCCTAGGCTCGGCTTGGTGCGCATGCTAGCCACCATGCTAGGCCATACGCCCTTAGCACTCGGTTTTCTTGGGCATTCCGATGCTAGGGGTATTTTGGTCTTTTGTTGATTTATTACTATTTCTCGTCTCGTCTTTCACTATTTTTCGACTCGACTTCCGACGCTCGGTTTCGACGCTCTAAGCTCGAATTTCCGACGTCTAAATAAATATTACTCGGTCGACTCATTAATTCCTTCCGAATTAATTCGTCGTTTCGGTTTGTTGAATGCTTGGGTGTGACCCGAAGGGTTCAGTCAAGATTAAGCTGTAATATTAATTATTCATTAATATTACTGATCGGAAGCGGCCTCCACCCAGCATTCCGATCACTTGACCTCACTGAATATATTAGCTTTCTAATAATTCTGAACCCACTAACGGAATAGTACACTTGTTCGAAGGACACCATTCCTTTCAGGTTGAATATTAATGCACAAATAAACTATTATTGGCGATCACTTGAATTTATAATCATATTATCCCTAAACAAGATTATTAATCTTATTAAGCGTGATTACAAGTACAAATTCCCTTTAAAGCATAAAAGGTGTGATCAAACAATAACAAAAATATAATCAAGCATCATAATAATAACAATAATTAAAATAAACCAAATGATTATAATCATCATAATAATCAAATTAATTATGTTAAAGCATAATAATAGCAAGATCCTAAGCATGATACTAACAAGATTAATAACAAACCCTAGCATGACACTAAACAATAAAAATTAAATCTTTAACCCTAACATGATACTAACATGATATTAGGACAGAAATAGGAAGCATTCTTTTTAATCATACTTGATATTAGGAATTTTTAGTTGTTACCCTAAACATGATACTAGGAAGCAAAATAACAACCAAAACATGATTTCTATATCATAATATCAATTAAACAATTAAAGCACTTACTTGGATGCCTCGTATCTCTTTCTAATAACAAAATAAACACGTATGTATCTTCAAGGAAAATAATAAAATCAAAGAATTAAATTAAATAATTAAAATAGGTAGGTGTATCTAGTGCTAATGTATGAGGAATTGTGTTTGTAAAAAGTTAATCAAGAAATTCTTGATGAGAGTTGGTGATTAAAAAAGGGGAGATATGACCTCTATTTATAGGAAAAAACAGAGTCGAAAAATAAAGAAAAGAATCAAAAGTCGAATCGAAATAAAACTCGATGGACAACAGTTTTTGCGGATTTTTTTTTATCATATCTTTTGATCCAGAAGTCCAAATAAGACCTATAATATGTCGTTGAAAAGCTCTTGAAGTTTACTTTCAAACCCAATTAGAATAAAACTAAAATATTTTGTATATAAAAAGATATGGCCGAAATAGTAGGATGGTGTCAGTTTTGGATAGAGTTTTGTATTCCATTCATATTTTTTTCGTTATAGCCTGAAATCAATATTATAATATATCATTTGAAATATAATTTCATGATCTATCCAACCATATAAGATTTTGGATAAAGATTATGAGGCACAAAAACAATATCTGACTGTCTTTGAACATATTTAAATTTGAATAGAATTAGGATTAAAAAAAAGGAAAGTTTTTATAAAAGGAAAGTTTTTATTTAACTCAAATTCTTTAATCTTATCTTTCCAAAAAGGATAATTAAGACCTTTTAGAAACTTATAGAAGCTTCTAATTAATCCTAATTAGTTTAGGAATAGGATTATACCTTTGGACCCTCCACATGATCATTGGGCCGTAGGTAAAAACCAGTTTGGGCCCTGTTTAGTATTTTGGCCATAACTTCCTCATTATTCATCGGAATTGGGCTTATAATATATCATTGGAAAGGTATTTCAAGCCCCATCCAACTACACTAGTATTGGACCTATATCATGGAGAAAACTAAACTAGAATGCATGTTTTTCAAAAATAAGGCAAGAAAAGAAATATTTTCAAAAACAGAAAGAATAGATATTTTAATAAAAACATCCTCATCACTAGACTTTTCTCACTTTTACCTCGTTCGATAATCAAATTATATGAAAGTTATTCATCACTGGGTTTGGTTTTGGGGAGACACATTTGGGTGTCTACAATTTGCATACATTGCCTCGGCTCGTTAGTCTACTCAAGAACGAGAACCTATACATGTACCTTGCTATTTTAGAACATTCTTTAAGTGTCGTCCTGCTTGCTAAAATAGTCGGCCATCAAATTCTAGAATATTTCATCAGCCATGTGTTACATAATGCTGAGCTTAAGTATCCTCCTATTGAAAATTTTGGCTTTGCATTGAATATGGCGTCAAAGAATCTTCGGCCGTATTTTCTGGCGCATTCAATTGTGGTCTATACGGAGCAGCAACTCAAGAAGTCGTATGCAACTTTGGAAGCAAGTAGTCGCATGCTTAAATGGGCCTTAGAGCTGAGAGGTTTTGACATCACGTTCGAACTCAAAAGGGCAATAAAGGGGCAAGCCTTTGCTGACTTTGTAGCTGAGATGAATCGGCCACATTTGCAGCCGGCTGGAGACAAATTTGGAAAGTATGTGTGGATGGTAGTGCAACAACAACTGGATGCGGTGCTGGGACTATATGTCAATTTCCCGAGGGAGATTAGTTTGAATATTCAATGAGATTTCAGTTCCAAGCCTCTAATAATGAGGCCTAGTATGAATCCCTATTGGCCGACCTTAGAATGTGTAAGGCGACCGGGGCAACAAAGGTTGATGCAAGCTTAGACTCTCAGCTGATAGTCAACCAAGTGAATGGTAACTATGAGGCCAAAGTGTCAGCCATGATGAAATACCTACAGATTGTCAAAGAGGAGGCCGAGAGCCTAGAGAATTTTACCCTGCAACAAGTCCCCCGTTCAGAAAATCATCAAGCGGACGCGCTCTCCAAATTAGCGTCCTCGGCATCATGCGATAATCCCAGATTGGTGTTTTAGGAAGTAAAGGAAAATAGGAGTATCGATGCCGAGCTTGTGCAAATCATTAACAAAAGCTCCTCATGGATGGACGGAGTTATCTCATACTTAAGGGATGGGGTACTCCCGGACAATCCAAAAGAGAGATGGCTGATGAAGACGAGAGCAGCCTGGTTCGAAATGAAGAGAAGGGAATTATTCAAAAAATCTTTTATGAAACCATACTTAAAGTGTATTACTCCAGAAAGAGGGCACGATGTTTTGGAAGACCTCCACCAAGGGCATTGTGGATCCCATATAGGCGGGCGTGCCTTAGCTGAAAAAGCTACCACCTGGGGTATTACTGGCCAAGCATGAATTCGGACGCCATAAAAATGGTGAAAAAATGTGACAAGTTCCATAGGTTTGCAACCTTGATCCTTGACCGGCCAACAGCTTATCGACCATAAGCAGTCCCCTCCCTTTTGCAAAATGGAGCATGGACATCTTAGGGTCGTATACTCCAACATCCGGTCAAAGGTGGTATGTGCTGGTAGCTGTTGACTACTTCACAAAATGGGTTGAGGCCGAGATTTTCCGAGGTATTAAATGGACGGACGAATCAGCTTTCATTTGGAACAATATTATTACTCGCTATAAAGTACCTCAGTCTATGGTATTTGACAACAGCCCCCAGTTTGAAACTCGCCAACTCAAAGAATGGATAAATGACCAGGGCATCACTCACTTTTTTGCCTCGGTCGGTCGTTCGCAAGCCAACGGTCAAGTTGAGGCCTAAAACAAGCTGATTTCCAACGGCATCAAGCAGAAGCTTGAGAAAGCTGGCAGCCTATGGGCGGATGAGTTGGTTAATGTCTTGTGGTCCATACGTACCACAACAAAAAGTTCAATTGGCAAGACCCCATTCTTCTTGGTTTATGGTGCTGAGGCAGTGCACCCAATTGAGATGTACGAGCCCACTCTTCGAGTGATGTTGTAAAATGAGAATGTCAATTGGGAAGAAATAAAAACCGCCTTGGATTTTCTCCCAGAGCCAAGGGGCAACACGGCGCTTAGACATGAAACCGATTGTCTAGGGATGACGAGAGCTTACAATTGCCGAGTGTCTTAAGCGGCCGCTAAATATGGGTGATCTAGTCTTAAGGAAAATTGAAGCGCTCGGCCGAGCAAATGAGGACGGGAAGTTAACCCCAAACTGGGAAAGGCCATAACAAAATAGAGAGGAAGTCCGAGATGTCACTTAGCATCTCGAAGCCTTAGATGGTCGTCCAATTCCTCGAACCTGGAACACGAATAATCTGAAGAAATACTATGTTTAAGTTTTTTCTTTTACTTAGCCAAAAGTTGTATATACATCTAGGTCTTGATGACCGATCAATGCAATTAAAGCTGTATGGCCCAAACAATGTAATTTTGACAAAATTAATGAAAAATTCAAGCATTGTTAACTTATTCTGTTTGTTTATATTTTTCCATTTTTAGCAGAGATGCCGAATGAAAAAGAAATCGATGTTGCTTGCAACATAGAAGCTTGACCTTAAAAGGCTAAGTAAAAATGACAAATAAAATAATTTTTAGATTACAAGTAATATAAAAGCTCGGCCGAAAATTATATGACCTGTTGCATCTTCAGTCGTATGACCGGCAGCCGCTTACCAATCTGACTTCTCGACACTTTGATCAGGGCCGCTGTCCGTCCCAACAGATACATCGTCGACCGACCTTGTTTTCGGTTCCACGGACTTGGTGTCAGCTGGGGTTGCTCTCCTTTGGATTGCTTTGCAGCAATTTGCGACGTTTTCTAAGCCGCAGGGTCAAAAAGGGTCTTGGACGCAATCGACTTTCTGGTCTTGGACACCTTGTCCTTGGAAGAAAAGGTTGGTGCCTTCCGCTACGCCCTTAGGGTAGGAGTAGCCAACTGAAAAAGGCAAGAAAGAAAGAAGTTAGTACAAGAAGATATTAAAACAAGTCAGCGCCCGCGCAAAAAATGAAAGGAGTCTCTTCCAAACAAACCAACACGGACGCCAAGAAGTGTCCTCGCAAAAAGGGAAAGGAGTCTCCTCTTAACATACCAACTCAACAAAGAATAAAAAAAAATAAGAAAAGAGAGAGAGATGGTCCGTACCTCCTTCGTATACTCATACGCTCGTTGGCGAGCCTTGTACCAAGAAAGATCGATCTCGGACATATCGGTCTTCCCCTTCTTCTCCTTGTCCAGCATGACGTACGCTTCCTCTGCAAAAAAGAAAAATTTAACCAACAGCTATAAAAATTTGCAAAAATAAAATTATTCGGACGTCATAAAGCGTTAAAGCCCCACCTTGGGGAAGGTTCTTGTACAAGCCGCATGCGGACATAAATATTGGGTCCCGAAGCCAGCCAGCCAAAGGGATCCAGTTTTGGGGCACGGCCACCAATTTGTCATCCCTTCTAACCATCTTGACCTTGAAGTAGTCAAGTTGGTGAGCTTGGCTAGGGTGGACGGGTGGTTTGTAAGGTTTGTGATCCCCTCAACCGAGCTTGATTGGCTTGGCGTCGAACCAATTCATTCGTACATTGAACTCCGTGTCCTTTGTTTTGATGCGCTATAATTGGTTCTTCTAGTCTCGCCACTTTGGCACACGGTCCATCGCCACCATATAGTCTTTGGTGGTCCTAAGGATTAACTAGTCGTCCGTGTCCTTCTCCAGGCGGGTCATAGCATGCATCTCACAGAAATCCAAAAAGTCCGGCTTGAAGCCTTTCTGGATGCAAGTCACTAAGTACCCAAAAATATTTACCCCGCTGTTCGGCATCAGCTGGAAAAGAGCAATGTCGTACTGGTCCAAGACCGTGCGAATGAAGAGATGATGGAGGAAGCAGAGTCCAACGTTTAGGGCGGTTCGGTAGACGCTGAATGATCTGCGGCACGGCCGCTCATCTGCCTAAGCGGCCACCGAAAGAGACCTTTTCTGGGCCACAAGTTCAAATCCTTCTCCTAGATGGAGGAATTCCTTGTACTCATCTAAGCCGTCATTAAGGTAGTCGAAGGTCGTGCTACACACAATACAGGCGTATGGGTCCTTGAATGTGTCAATATTAGCAATGGCCTCCTCGGCCGCTGCCTCGCCCTCAGCCGCATTATCACCTTCGGCCATATTCTCTACCTCCACTTCTTCAAGGTGAGGAGCAGCTCTAAACTTAGAGGACATAAATCTATCCAGATCGGCTGCCTCGGCCGAGCTTCTACTTCTGGTGCCATGGCCGCCCCCATAGATGGTTGCATCTTCAAGAATTAAGGGACCCTTGCCTTTGTCTTTTGCAGCGGCTACCCGATTTTCCGAAGAAGGGGCACTACGAGGTGGCAGTTCGGACTGTTCATTTATAATAACCCCTGTCCTAGGCCTATGTTGGAGATGGGGTGGTTTGTCCACCCCAGAAGAGAAGGAGGTCTCTCCCGAGATAACAACTCGGTCGGGTCCATAACTGTGTTGGCATATTGGGGGTACCTTAGCTCCGGGGTGTGCTCGGACACACCCCTAAGAGAATAGGCGCCCTGAGTCCTTTGGCGCTCCTCAAAGGAGGCGGTCACCTCGACCACCGAACACCCAGTGCCTCCAATAGAGGTTGTGTTAGTGGTAGTATCGGTTTGAGAGTTGGGTTATAAGGGAACCTTGGATGAACCAAACTGTTGTCTGGATTTCTCTCTACATGTTTATTGTACGTTTGCATCGTACGGGCCATCTTCGACTCTAGGGATAGAGAAGAATAGGCGGATGAGAGTCGGTACTCACTAGAATTGGACCCACACCATGAAGGAGACAACTCGTATTTGTCCACTCTAGAGTCCTCGGTCCCAAGCCTACCTCTGTCCATGTATAAAGTTTTGGATGGTGGTTGGAAACCTCAAACTCTAACCGGAAACTCAAACGAGCGGCGGAGCTCTCGAAGATTCAGGGGAAAATCACTTTCTCTCTCTAAAAAACTCTGACTTCTCTCTAAAATTCGCAAAGTTCCAAAGTGCCAAAATGAGGTCAAACCCCCTCTATTTATAGGCAAATTTTATGGGGGCAAGATGGTAAATTCATCTTTCCCGCCTAATAATTAGAACGGTTACTTTTTAAATAAAAAGTTTAACCTAGAATTCAAAAGGGTTAGAAAAAACCTCCTGTTAACTTAGATAGAAAAAAGTGACGGACGTATAATGGAATGTCCAAATAAACGGACACATCAGCTGAGTGAAAACTGCCCTCCTAAAAAGTCGGGCGTCCGACCTCCCCTCTAAGAAGATGATGTGTCGGGTTTCGTCCGCCCAGACTCAACCGTCCGCTTGAGGGGTCATAGGCGGACGGTATATGCCTAATTTCAAAAGACAATCATCCATCAAAATAGGAAAACGGATTCGTATGCCTATTCCACATGCCTTAGGCCTTCATACGCGGACGCGGTAGGAAGTGTAAAGAATCAGAAGAGGCGGCCCGTAGCGTACGAGTCATCCCCTCTGAGAGACAAATGTTTAGGGTAAAAATACCCCTTACACGTGGTCCATCCCATTGTGAGATGTGGCCCAATCAAAGGGTGACACGTTTCCTAATGGGAAGATGACACATGTAAAAAGCTAACAAAGAGCACCTGAAATGAGAGAAAAAGGGCATTTCTAACACCAGAGCCCAAATCTCGAGATTTTTATAGAAAGCTACAAAACGGCGCCCCCATCTGACACGTGTCAATACCTGATTGCGTAGACAATCAGGACATGGAAATTCAGGGCACAAACCCTAAAGGGTCGCAAATTCCCACCCCTATAAATAACCCAATCATTTAAGATGGGAGGGGTTGATTGTGACATAACAATTAATAGAGCACTTAAAGCTCCAGCTTCTCTCTACTTTCTCTCTCTAGACTTTTCATTTTCCGGTAGCTAACTTAACCGTCAGAGGCGAATATTCCGGTGACGGAATATTCGTTGTTTTGCAGGTGTCAAGTCTCGTTGCCGGCAATACGTGACTAGTGTGCAAAGGGATTCCAAACAACCCCGGAACAAGATTAGGAATGATAATTATATCTTTTATGAAAATAAAGAATTCTCATGAACGCGATATTGTTTTTGAAAAGGGAAGGCTTAGAAAAAGGGAGAAAGAAAAGCTATTACTTAAGAGAGAAGAATATAATTTGATGATGATTGTTGATGATGGTGAATTGTTGATGATTAAAAACGGGGAAATACGACCCTATTTATAGAGAAAATAGCCCTGAAACGATCAGAAAAAGACTGAATCCTATTAGGAGTAAAATTTTCTGTGTCGCAGAACGACAGAATCCAGCGCGATGAGACAGACCTGTCGCACAAAGAGATTAAATATAATTTTCAAAGATAAGTACAGACATTATTAATCGAATTTTATTAGATTAAGGATTCCGTACAAGTTTTTAGAAAACGCGTGAATCTGCGCGGAACGACAAAGCTGGCGCTGAACGACAAGTCTGTCGCACAGCGACAGGTCTGTCTCATCGCGCTGCACTCTGTCGTTCTGCGACACAGGAAATTTTACTCCTAATAGGATTCAGTATTTTTCTGATCGTTTCAGGGCTATTTTCTCTATAAATAGGGTCTTATTTCCCCGTTTTTAATCATCAACAATTCACCATCATCAACAATCATCATATAATTCTATTTTTCTCTCTTAATTAATAGCTTTTCTTTCTCCCTTTTTCTAAGCCTTCCCTTTTCAAAAACAATATTGCGTTCATGAGTCTTAGACACACCTAGCCAAGCTCAAAGTTTCCTTCGCCCTAAACGTCAAAGGTTGATAATTTTGGAGGGTTTGGTCCCAACTCCCTATTTCAATTATTTAAACTAATTGTTTGATTTAATATTTTCATTGAAGTTAATAACATGTGTATCTTGTTATTAGAAAGAGATACAAGGAAACAAAGTAAGTAATTAAATTACTTCTTAATTATTATTTTGATATAGAAATCATGTTCCTAATATACTCCCTCCGTCCCAAATTACTCGCAACTATTTGATTTTTTGCACTATTCACACATCTCATTTTGACCACCTTTTCTAGCTATTATATGAAAGTCAATATAATTATGTAAGATGTTGTTGGGTTTTTTTAATGTATATTTTATTAATACAATCTTTTTATAACTTATAATATAATATATCAACGGTCAAACATGTGCATCGGCAAGCGTGTCCAGTCAAAATGTTGCAAGTAAACTGGGACAGATGGAGTATTATTTTAAATCTTAGTATCATGTTAGGATGTTATTTATTGCTTTCTAGTATCATGCTTAGGTTTCTTCCTATTTCTACTATCATGTTAAGGATAAAGCTTTGATTTTTAATGTTTAGTGACATGCTAGGATTTGTTATTAATCTTGTTAGTATCATGCCTAGGATTTTGCTAATATTATTATTCTTTGAAAATATTGTTATGATGATGATTTTTCATTATTATTATTATATTGCTTCATATATCATTGTTTGTTGTTGCATGATCACGCCATCTCTTGCAAGTTAAAGCGAATTTGTACTTGTAATCACGCTTAATAAGATAATTAATAATCTTATTTAGGCTAATATGATTATAATTCAAGTGATCTCCAATAATAGTTTTGTTTGTGAATTAATATTCAATCAACATAGATTAAACGGCTTTAGGATTCATATATTGTTTGTATGTTAGTCAGAAAGCGCACATAAATATGAGAAGAATAAAGTAGAGGCTTATTTTTAGGGCAGGTTCATTCTCTTTTAGGTTGGATTTGTACCTTCATCCCCCAAATATCCAATCATGGTTCCAAACCACTATGGAGTTAGCGATCCCTAGGATCGTGAAGGGGTGTAACCTTCACCCCTCCCCCCTTCACCATGTAAACGGGTTTCAAGTTACTAAAACTTGTTGGCTACTCTTTTGCTCTAGCTTCCTTCCCTTTGGACGCCACCATACTTAAGTTTATGATCATAGTGGGGCTCAAGTGTGGGATGTTTGAAATATTCCCTACAGTGGCGATAGTATTCCTAGTCTTGGACGTCTTCCCATCCTTTGAAGCAAAGGTCGATTGCTTTCTCTTCGACCTTGGAGTAGGAGTGGCCAACTGAAAAAAAGCAATTTCAAAATTAAGTAAAGCTCAAATCAAGCGTCCAACCGTAAGTGAGAAGAAAGCCCCTTTCCAATGCACCAACTTGGACAAAGGGCTAAACAAAATTCGTTCGGGTGAAACCAGGAAAGACCCCTCTTTCTCTTCTACTTGGAGTAGGAGTGGCCAACTAAAAAAAAGCAATTTCAAAATTAAGTAAAGCCCAAATCAAGCGTCCAAGCGTAAGTGAGATGAAAGCCCCTTCCAATGTACCAACTCTGACAAAGGGCCAAATATATATATGCGGAAAGCAGTATCTCCTTAGTCTGCTCGTATAGTTGCTGTCGAGCCTTGTATTAACATCTCCCTTTTTCTTTCGGTCTAGCATTGTGAGTGCTTCCTCTGTAAAAGAAAAACGAAGAAAGTGTTAGAAATATTTTCGATGTAATTTACACTCGAACGACAAAGTTTTAAGGTCCCACCTTGGGGAAGGTTCCGGTATAGGCCGCACGCTGACATAAATACCGGGTTTTGAAGCCAGCCGGCCAGGGAATCCAGTAATTTGGCACGGCCACTAACTTGACGTCGTTGTGCACTTTCACGGCCCCAAAGTAATCAAGTTGGTATGAATAGTCTAAATGAACGGGTGGCTTATAAGGTCGGTGCTGCCCTCGGTCGATTTGAATTGGCTTAGCATTAAACCGATTCATTCGCAGATTGAACTCCACATTCTTTGTCTTAATGTGGTAAAATCGGTTCTTCTAGTCTCGCCACTTAGACGACTTGTTCATCACCACCATGTAATCCTTAGTGGTGCTTAGAATGAACTAGCCATCCGTCTCAGAGTCCAGGAAGATTATGGAGTGCATCTCGAAAAATAATGAGACATCCGACTTAAATCCTTGTTGAATACACGTCACTAGATAGACAAAGATATTCAACTAGCTATTCGGCATCAATTGGAAAATTGCAATGTTGTTTCTTACTAGAGTTCCTAGATGAATGGGTGAAGGGGAAAGCGAAGTCCCACTTCCAGCGTGGCACAGGAAGATCTTCGGCGGGGCCGCTCACTCTCCCAAGCGGCCACAGAGTTAAAGTGTTTTGGCGCTTTAAGTTCATAGCCCTCTCCCAACTGGAGGAAACACTTAAACTCCTCCAGTCCATCATTGAGGTAGCCTAGGGTCATGTTACCAATTGTACATGTGTACGGATCTTTGAAGTTGTCCACATTGGCCTCATCGACCGCCTCTTCAGTCTCTTTGTTCTCCGCCTCCCCTTCATTAAGGAGAGGGGCGTTCCCAAACTCTGAGGACAATGTCTAATTCGGCATCCTCGGCCGAGCTCCTGCTCCATGAACCCTGGCCGCCTCCAGAAATGTAATCCCCCATATTTTCAACTTAATTATAATTTATTTATATATTATTCTTACAAATATTTTTATGTCAATTTCATTGAATAAATTATTTTTATGAATAGATTTAAGTAAACTAATATATTTTTAACTAATTTACAAACAATTTTAACTTAATAGCCCAAAACCCAAATGTTACTCCTAATCTATTTAGAAAACCCAAGGCCCAAATAAAACCCTAAAAGAAACCCTCACACTTCTCCTCTCTCTCACGTAAAAAAAAAAAAAAAAAAAAAAAAAAAAAAAAAAAAAAAGGAGAGAAAGCTTTCACTTCTTCTTCTCCTTCATTCACGAGCAGCAAACAAAGAAAAAAAAAACTCCTTGAAGCTTCTGCCGCCGCACCAGCCACCTGAACCACCGGCCGCCTGCCCAGCTGCACCTCCGACCACCACCGCCACAACCCTGCAGTTCGCCTCTTCTTCTTCTTCCTTTTCTTTACTTCTTTTTATTTTATTAAATTGATTTAAAGTTGTAATCTTTGTTTAATTTTTATGCTAAAGGATTGTTATTATGGGTTAATATTATACTTGGGTTGCAAAAGATTTTTTTTTTTTTTTTGGGTGTTCCATCCGGTTCACCCTTTGGGTTAATCCGGATTCAAGGATCAGTTCTGGGTGGTTAGATTCCAGTCCCCTCCCAATTGTTGTTGCGGGGGATCGAACACGGGTCCTTCCTACCAAGTGTAGTCCCAATCACCACTACACCAACAACCAATTGGTGGGTTGCAAAAGATTATGAATTTATGAGTTTTGACATGTTTAAATTACTATAGAAAATTTCAGATTTTGTATATGTATGAATTTAGGGTTTAAAGCATTGATTTTTCATGTTTTAGGGCTTGATAACGTGTTAATCAAGTCATCTAATCATACTATGTTTAAATTACGTTAAAGTATAATTATTTTAATCATATATAAATTTTTTGATTTATTAAAGTTTCAATTTTTATGAACAAGTTGTGTTAATTTCATGTTTTTATGCTTCTAAACCTATAAAATAGTTATTGTGAGTATTTTGTGATTGAAAAAGCTTTGAACTTTAAATTTTAATTTTAAAAATAATTTTCAGATTTCATACTTTTTTATTTTAAAGCCTCTAATTGCATTGAATTGGTATATTCTTGGGTTTTTAACACACTAACTTGCTATATAATGATTATTTTAAGTAATTATGCTTATGGGGTTATTTTATATACTTAAAACAAATTTCCAGATTTATTTACTTACTTTAAAGTTGCTGTAATTTGATATAAAACACTATATTTTCATAATTCTAACATATAAACTTAAAGTTGGGATGTTATATTATTAACTTTTATTATTGAGGACAATTTAAAGGCTTTATTTTGATGATTTAAGAGGTTTTAAAGTAGTTTAGTATTTCTGTAAATTTATTTGCTTTGATATTGATTTATTTCTCATTGTTTGGTTTAGGAGAGGACTTTGTAGAAGGCGACTTATAGTTTTAAAGTGGCCAACCAGATTGTTTACACAAGGTACGTACAAGCTACGAAACCTTTCTTGTAGGTGCATGTTTAAGGACGGATCGAGAACTTAATATCATGTATAGGATTGACTGGGTTAAATTGTCTGGTTATACATTGTGAATTTCAAATGACGTGCACTAGTTTATAATGCAAGTATTATTTGTGCTCTAATTATGCAAGGAGTGCTTAAAGGCAAAGGTATGTGATTGGTGTAAAGATTAAATTATTACTCATTCATGATTATGCAAACAGGATGAGTAAAGGAGAAATTCAAGTCTTGTAAGACGATGTTAAGGTTTTGGGGTGCCTTATGCACTCAAGGTGTTTATACACCGAGGTAGTAAAGGAATAATTAATAAATAATGTTGTTTGTCACTGATAAATCAAGAATCTAAATTGAGAATTTGCCATGTTTGATTGAGTTGTGTTTGGGTTGTTTGTATTGAAATGTATATGAGTCATCACTAAGTCTAAACCTGTAAATCACGTAAAGTGCAAGATGGATGAGCAATAAAACTCTAGAATGGTGCACATCTGGAGTAATGACAATCAGGGGTTGGGGGTACATGGGGTATTAGCCGTGTACTTTTATCGAGGCCGTCTGATCTACGAGTCTCCTATTTCAAATATTATTTTTCTAAAGCTAGGAGTTAAGTGAGATCTCATACTAACTACGGTCACGGAGTCGCGCCCGTGGTTGTTGGATGTTTATTGATGTTTCCGAAAGGAGGCATGGGGTTTTTCTTTTATTGATGTTTCAAATGGGACATGGGTTGGACAACCTTGTCTATTGCAAAATCCAATGAAATAAATAAATGAGTCAGTTAATATTAGTTAGTGAGGTCTTAATAAATTTAATAATCGAGTCATGAATTGAGTCTGTATTTAATGATGCTTGTGCTTGATTATTAGTAGCATGTTAGGTATTTCCTTAATTTATTTCGCAGCTTGTATGTACTCGGCTTTATGTTGACTGCGTGCTTTTGTGTGTGTCTTTCTTTGGTCATGGCCTTCGCCTTTCAATGACCCTGAAGGCCATGACCCTGTGACGATCCAATTTTAACACTTGTAATATTGGGGAGCAGAATAACCACAGGTTCATACACATGCAGCATTCATCAGGGTTGTGGGATCTTGAGTAGAGAGTTTTATTTCTTTTGCAAGTTTGAATTTATTTTAATTCGATTTTATTTGACACTAAATCTTTTGGGTTTGAATTTATTCGTACACCGGATTAAATCACTTACTATTTTTATTGGGTTTTTAATAAGGGTCTTAATGGTTCCAACTTGTAACACTTATTTTGATTTAATTATTTTGTTTTGAAGTTTATTTATAACTGTTTTGGTTTTCCGCTGTTAATTTCTGAGATAGCCTTAACGTTTGAACACGTGGCGGTAGCGCGCCAGTAATTCTCTTGAAATTGTTCAGGTTATATACAGGTTTCTCACAGGTTTTTAAAAGAGAATTATTGGGGTGTTACAAGAAATCACAACGCCCCCTGGCGTTAAGGGTCCCTTGCCCTTATCCTTTTTCCTAACATTCTCCTGGTTTCTCAGAGGAGGAGCTTTGCGAAGGGGCAGGTCGGCCAGTTCAGCAATGACTATGCCTATTCTAGGTGTGGCCTATTTGGTGGTTTGGATTAGGGGTTGTTCAGGAATTTGGACGGATGCCCCAACGTCCACCCGGGAAGAGGGAGGATGCCTTTCAAACGATGGCGACTCGGCCGTATCTATGACCGAGTTGGTGAATTGGGGAAAGCGAAGTTTCGGAGTCTACCCGGATGCTTCCCTAGCAGAAGAGACATCTTGCCTCCTTTGGCGCTTTTCGAATGAGGTAGTCACTTCGACCACTGACCATTCGCTGACACTGACCATGGCGGTGTTTGTAGTTGTATTTGTGGTTTCCTCGTCCATGTTACTCGGATCATAGAGAAACTCTAGGATTTACCAGACTGTCGTCAGGATTTCTAGTACTGTATTTATCGTACGTCTGCATGGTCCATGCCATTTGCAACTTTAGGGACAGATAAGAATAGGTGGAGGTAAATTGGTACGCACGAGAAATGGACCCACTTCACAAAGGAGACGACTTGTCCCCGTCCACTCTAAACTCCTCAGTCCCATGCGAACGACCGACCACATGAGGAGAAACGGACGAAGCTGAGTGTTGAGCTAGATTGAATATGAAAAATAAAAATAAGTAAAAGAAAAGGAAATAAGTGAACGAGCAGGTGATTAAATCTGTCCGGGTAGAAAACTTGGAGAATGTTGGAAAGTCTTGAAGGTTTACCGAAAATCTCAAAAACTCTGACTAAAAACCTCAAACACATGGCTGAGCTCTCGAAGATTCAAAGAGAAATCACTTTCTCTCTCTAAAAAGCTCTTACTTCACTCTAAGATTCTCAAAGTTCTAAAGTGACAAAGTGAAGTCAAACTCCTCAGGCCGAATATATAAGGGCAAAATGGTAAAACCATCTTTCTCGCCCGAGAATTCGAATGGTTACTTTTCAAAAAGTTTAACCTGAAAGATGAAACGATTAAAAGTCGATTTCGTCATTTCAAACGGGAAAGGAGACGGACGCTCTGATGGCACGTCAAAAAAGACGGCGAGGTCAGCGGAATTAGAATCGCCAACCCGCAATTCTGGGTGACTGGTGTCCTATACAAAATAAAGTCGGCATAACCTGTCCGCCTGATCCCAAGATTTAAGAGTCCTCTGACAGAATTCAGGCGGACCAACACAAGGCATCCAGCCCAAGGGAAAAATCCCTTGCTAGAAGGACGGTATCGTCCGCATACTAAACAGAACGCTCACAACTTCTATTTGTACTTGGGCGTATCTGGACGAGTAGAAAATCAAAGGAAGAGGCCCGTAGAGTATAAGCCACCCCCATTGAGAGGCAAATGTTTAGGGTAAAAATTACCTCAATACGTGGACCAATCTAATAGCGACATGTGGCCCAATTAAAGGGAGACACGTGTCCCTATAGGAAGATGACACGTGTACAAGCCCTACAAAGAGCACCTGAAAAAGAGAGGAAAGAGTCTCCTTACATCATGAGGCCCTAATCCCGAGAAAGTCACAAAACGACACCCCTATCAGAATACGTGGCAACACTTGATTGCGCCGTCAATCAGGTCACGTAATTCTAGGTAACAACCCTACAAGGGCACAATTCCCCACCCCTATAAACACCCCAGTAATTTATGATGGGAGGGGAGGATTGTGACATTACAGTAAACAAGGCATTAAAACAGCTCCACCTTCTCTCTACTTTCTCTCTTTAGCTTTTTCGTTTTCCGGTTACTAACTTGACCGTCGGAGGCGAATATATTCGTTATTTTGCAGGTGTTGGGGCTGTCTATCCAAAGAGAGAGACCAGTATCCCAAGGGAGATCACAAAAATACCCAAAACAACACTTGACTATTTTTTTAAAAAAATTTATGGTAAGATATAGGGGTTCCTCTGAGGAAGGGAGGGGGTGAAGGATCGAACATTGGTCACACCACGGGGGGTGGAAGGACTAACCAACCATCCACTCCTTGATCCTCGATACGCTTGACTTTGTTACTTCACCTTGTTAGTGTTAAATTGGACCATCAGAAAATTTCAAGCCAAACCATACCATCTTTTAAATTCTATTCACTTGTTGTCATGTATCTTTAATTTCGTATTTTTTAAGAATTATGCAAATTAATATATATGAAAATACACATTAACACTAAACCAACAACATTTCATTTGTGATGAATTTTTATACATTGATAATTTGATATACAATTTAAATAAAATTTAACCAAATTAGAGGATCAGATAACACCAAGAAATATTCGAATCAGATGAAACAATAACTTCAAAAATTAGTGGAGATGAGATGACCAATATGGTTGAGAATATGATGGTTAGTTTAATACCCTCACCCCCACATGATTTGGTTCAACTTTTCTCACGGGATTATGCTGACTGACTCCTTCCATCTCCCATCTCTAAGCAATTGCCCCATTTAATATTCTAATAGTGTTCCTTCTCACTCCACTCCACTCCACTCCACTCCCTATTTTAGCAAGCAAAACCGTTGGATGATGTGATCAACTCATTACTTAGTCAGCCTTCTTCATTACCATTCTCATCATTTTTATTTTTTTTTACCGTTATTTTCAAGCTACTCTTCTTGAGCTCCCCCACGGCCCCACTTGTCTTCCTGTTAAAGTCACTCCCTCTCTACTCAAACTCATTCTCTGTCTTCTAATCCCTTTTGGTATTCTAACCAATACCAACCTATTACTCCTTATATAATTACTTGATCAAATACAGGTAGAAGATAACCAAAATCAACAATTATGTCATCTAAATCCCCTGTTTTCTCCATGCTTGAACCTAACCATTTCAGCGATTACGGCTTCGACCCTCAGATCGATTATTTTCAGGTATCGTTTCTTACACCTTCTGTTTCAAATCAACCGATATTGTTAGTTTATATAGATAGCTCATAATAAGTTCAATAGAGTAGTATTGTAACAACTAAACCCAAATCGACAAAATTAGTATTTCTAAAGTTGCACATAAGAATTAACGAAGGACATATTAGATTTGTATTAATAGCCACTAATCTCCCTTCCGTCTTCTCTAAACGTTCTTCTTTGTCTTGACTTTTTTTGTTTAGTAGTTTATATTATCGAATGTTATGTGACAAATTAATTTGGACGGAGGAAATATTATCGAATAATTTTGACTGAAGGTGTTGGAGGAGGCAAGGAAGCATAAGAGGGAAGCAACAACAAGATCAATAGACACCCTCCATTTCAAGCTCCAAAAACCAATCTCAAAAGACGACGCAAAAAAGTGTTCAAAGAAAAAGAGGCGTCAATGGTGGTGGAAGAACGCAGTGCTCTTCTTCAAAACTAAATGGGCTGCCCAACATCAAAGACCAAGCCCACTTGACTACCACAACCAGCAGCAGCCTTACAAAGGTGGGTCCATCTCCGGCCCAATTTACTTCACCGATAGCTTAAATGGGTCGGAGCCCACTTCTCCTTGTCGGACCACTACCCGGCCAACTTCCGGCCCAATTGCCGGAACACTGACACCGACAAGAAAAGGTGATTTGGAGATCCCGTATATTAGTCTCAAGGATCTTAATATGGAACCGTCGCACGTGATCCCTGCTACTCCCATGCCTATTTATTTAGTTACCTAATTTAATATGCCCTTTTTGATGATGAGACTATGAGAGTAACAGTTTTTTCCCTTTTTTTTTTTTTTTTTTTTTTTTTTTTTAAGTATTTTTAGAAAAAAAAAATAAAATGATTTATTGAGATTGGGATTTTAGTAAGGGAGACAAATCTTGGGTTTTATTGGGATTATTTAGGTTAATGAGATGGTTAACTTATTAATTTATTTTATATCAAAAAAAAAAAAAAATAGAACTTTTTAATTTTTTTTTCTATTTTTTTATATTTTTTGCACAAAAGATGTTCTTTGTGCAAAGGCTTCTTTTAGATGAGTGATTTTTATTTATTAATATAATTTAATTATGATGGTGTTGGACCGCTCGGTTAAGCTTTTACTTTGACTGAGGTGTGTTTTTGTCCAAAATGTTGACCTGCATCAGTAATGAAAGCATGCAGCGGGAAACACGACGTCGTTCCTTTTTTCACTCTTTTTGTTGGAAACGGCCGTTAGCTTTACCTTTACCTTTACCTTTTAGCTACTTATTTTATCTATTACGGAGCATTATTAAGTAATGTTATGGTCCTACACTCCACAAAGACTTGCATGGACCTGGTCCACAATAATGTTATTGTGAACCCGATATTTATACACACGCAACTAACATTATGTTGAACATAGTGACCCTTAGTCTTGACATAGTAACCTTAATATAACGTTTAATATTATTGTGAACTTAAAGCACAACGTTATGACCCTAATGTTAACATATTGACCTTTATTATTCATATTAACCAGTATATAAAATATTTCGTTAAAAAATTAACCTCTTATTGTCTATATATTACCAAAATGACTTTTATTTCATTATAGAGACCTTTTTTTAATTATAGTGACCTTTTTTATAACTAATAAAACAAATATAGTTTCTCAAATATTAGTGGTCCACAATAAATTAGTGTAAACCAGGTTTATTTAAGAATTTGTACCTACCCTCCTACACAAATTGTAATGTTAGTTATGGAAGTGATTACTTTGGATTTTTAGTTGATTTGTGACTTTATTTATTACAATATCATTTAATCTTATTGCCTTTTCATGTTCTTTCTCTAACACAAAAGTAATTTTTGAATGACACTATTTTATATGAGTACTAGTTAGAGATGGCAACTAGTCGGATCTGGACCGGGTTTAGATGGACCCGCATCCAGATTCGTTTTTGTAACAAGGATCCAGATCCAACCCGGATCCGTCGGGTCTGGAAAATGGAAACCCGGATCCAAATCCGACAGGTCCAACTGATCTGGGTTCAAATTCGGGTCCAATATAACTTGCCTAATTTTTTGCAATAAATGTAATGTTTAGGTCAAAAAATGCATTTTAAACTTTCACCGACTTATTAAATTCAACCTAAATTAAAGTTATACAACTAATCTATAAATAACCAACGTATACACTTATATTTAAAAATAAAAATTATAAACCACGAAAAAAGTACGATGTTACAAATGAGCAAGTGAAAAAACAATGATGATGTACCCGATATGAGCATCTAAAATTCATCTTTTGAAAGGGATAATTTTATCAATATTAACATCATCAACATTTTTAATAAAGAAACAAAAAAATTTAGTTTTACTTTTGGGGAAAATTAAAAAAACGGGTAAACGGATCTGGGTCCAGGTCTAGGGGCCAGACCTAGATCCATATCCGTTTTTCTTAGCAGGACCCGAATCTGACCCGGATCCAACGGGTCCAAAATTTGAAGATCCAGATCCGTCGGATCTGGATCCACATATCCGGGTCGGGTCTGAATCCACTGTCATCTCTAGTACTAGTACTACTTAGTTTTAGGAAGAGTTGTAGAGTGATACGAGTACATTTTTTTTTAAATAGTAAAAATAAAGAAATTAGGAAACCTCTTCACGAGGGGAATTCCTAATACGTCGGAAGAAAGAATGGGAATTAGAGAATAATTATTACAAGGAACAATATTCATACTTTTACTGACTAAATGACGAAAAAGGCTACACATACAACCAAATGTATGTGGTCCCCACATACAATTTGAGATGGAAGATTTTAATTGGTTGTTCAATTGGCCCCAAACTCCACTAATTTTGAAATTTTGTTTGAATTTCAAATTAAATTTTTTTATTAATTTAATATTTGAAATTCAAATAATTTTTCATTTCCAATGCACATATTTAATTTATGGAATTATTAAAAATAAGTTATTGTTCATTTTTCACCACCATGAACAGTAAACCTTACAAAGCAAGGGTCGTGGAAGTTAAAAAAAAATAAACATGAATTTTGTTTTTGTTAAATTATACATTTCATCCTATTCTAAACTTTCATCCATATTAAGGTAACAATGAGACTGGTTTGTCATTGCTTTGTGGTGGAATTGGACTGTGTGGCCCTCCATTGCCCAGGAGAAAGAAAGAAATTTCGACTTTCGGCATGATTTAAAATGATGTAAGGAGATTGGTGATTCACAATATTGCTATATCTTTTGCTTTCATTAGGAGAAATGGGAATAAATCTACTCTAGCTAAGCTTAGTCTATCCCTTGGAACTTTTAATGTAAGGTTGCAAGAAGGTCCAAATTTTGTTGTTATAGCTGATGTTCCTATAGTTTAAATATACAATTCGTTGATGTTGATATAGCTTATACAATTTGTTGATGTTGATAGTTAAATATACAATTCGTTGATGTTGCTTAAATAAATTTGCCCATGTTTTATTTGCTGTCAAAAAATAAAATAAAATTCTCAAATAAGATGAATTTGTTTTTGTTAAATTATATTGGGATTTTGTTAACAAAACAATCAAAAGTATTGAAATGGGTCTTCTTCCACTATATTTACACCGTAGTACTCTGTATCAAAGTATTGAAATGGATCTTCTCTTCTTGTTCCTCCTAGTCTCCTACCATTTTCTATTGAATTTGGATTTTGGATTGAAATACAATAATTATTAAAGGGACAAAAGTATCCAAAAATATTTTTTTTAAAATTTAGTTTGCAAATTATTTAGTAACACAAGCTGATATATTTGGTAAGCACATATCATAAACATACATGTGTTCACATAGTGCTTATCTCGCAATCTTGGTTATTAACGCTGAGCATAAAATTGCATTAATGTTAAATTGTTTCGAATATGATTCATTGCAAGCACATAATTTTCCCTATATTCGAATTTTTTTGTATTTTTACCCTTACAATGAATTGGAGATTCAAAGGACATCAGTAATGGGTGGGACAAAAAAAAGTTTTAGACTCAAGGATACGATGTAGAAAATACATATATAAAACCTCCTAAAAACGTCGGGCACTTTAATTTGTAAATTATTGAGTAATGCAAATAATCAACTGTGGTAAGCATAACAATTAAGAATATTACGAAGTATATTTCTTTCATTTATCTCGTAATCCTTGTTAATAGCGCTGAACATAAAACAACATTGATGTTACATTGTTCCGATTTTGCTCCCTTACAAGCACACAATTCATCCCTTTTTCAAGAAAAATATGTTACCTCCCTTCTATAAATTTTGTTATTGTAACATAAAATATATAGTAACAAAAACAACAAATCCAATATCCTAAAATATGTTATAATTTACTTATAATGGTTTCACCAAAAAAATATATAATTAACTTATAATTTCAAAATAGCACTTTTTCTAGTAACAACTATTTAGCAATAAATTGATTTTTTTTAATTTAACTCTCAATTATTTTATTCAAACCCAAGTATGGATATAACCTTGATTATCATATTTAATTATAAGTGCCAAAATTACAATTTTGGCCTTCATAATTTTAATGGATAACCTTTCGTGATTTCATTTTAACTATCGATTATTTATTTTAAACCTTTCAAAAGATGAATTAAATTCTCCAATATATGAAGTATAAATTAACCCGTAAACAACTTGATAATTTTATAATTGTTCTAACACCTATTTATTTTTATACAATTAATTTATATGTAATAAAATTATAATTTACACATTTTTTGTGTGTTTGAAATTTTGGTAGTAACTATAAAGCCTAGCTAATTACTAATATTTATTAATAAGATCACACACTATAGTAAGTTTGAAATTGTCTAACTTCATAATTTTTTCGAAAATATATCGATATGGACGTCTATAGAAAGATCTTTATAAAATAATTTTATTGGTTTTTTTATAATTTTTTTGATTTGTAGTTTGTAAAATATCGTCTAATAAAGTATTATTCAATTCTTATAATAAACATCTCTCTTCATTAATGATGTTAACTAGTACGCTATTATCTCTAGTAACAAATTTGTATTTTTAGAATTTTAGTAACGTAAAATATTTTTTTAGTAACGAGACTGTAATTAGGCGCCATTGAAATTCTTCCCTCCTATTTTTGATAAATGGCGCTTAAAACTAATTTTTTTTCCTACTCATTTTTCCCTCTTATTTTTTTGACTTATAATGAGTTGTCAATTTTCTATTGGTAATGTATGTGTAGTCCACATACAACAATTGTATGTGTATCACCTCCCATAAATGACCAACAGTATTCCTAACATGTAATCCGTAATTCTAATAAAATGTCTATACGGGTGGATGATTTGGCCGTTAACCAACAAGTATAAACACTTGATGTTGTATACCGCAATATGGCTAGAGATCTTCCTACATACTCCCTATAAAGTATAAAGAGTCGGAATACAAGATCAATCTGATCACGCTATGCTCAATGCCAAATCTATAATCTCATCAACTCATGTCCAATGGCGCTTATCAAGGTGACGACTCTGTTTTTGGTTCCTTTTGTTGGAAATAGGTAATGCAAACGGATTCTCGCGCCCAATCGGGCGGTGGTTCGCCCGACCGGACGGAGGTAGCTAAGGAAAATAGGAGAACTCTCGTGCCCGATCGGGCGGCCCTCGCCCGACCGGGCGACGGACTCGAGTTTTTGACGAGCCCGATGACTCGCCTGAGGTGGGTTTTCTAGATCGCCCAACCGGGCGGTGTTCGCCCGACCGGGCGTGACACCAGGGAAAACTTTATCTTGCGCCTGATCGGGCGGATGTTTGCCCGATCGGGCCCGCCTTTTTTCGTTAGGTCGGTTTGTTTATTTGTCTCCTAATTTCGGGACACATATAAATATGAGCATTGCCTTTCCTGTATTCATAAATTTAATATTATTGAACCCTAAACACATAAACAAAAACCTACCCTTTGAGATCTGATTAGTTCTTGAGCAATTCCACTCTTCGGGTTCGGGTGCACGAATTACGGGGAGAGTTGCGTTAAACTTGAGGGGCGTGCATCATCAGGAAACCTGTACCGATGGTGGCGTATTTCGCTTCTAAGGCAGTGGATTATTGTTCCACGGCGCGACTGTGAGTTTGAGATCTTCAATCAAGTATTTTCCCTTTCATCTTCTCTATTTTTTGTTATTGGAATCGACAGGTATTTTACCAACAATTTAAAAGCGAAATATTATTAATCTATTATACCGTTGATTCCTTGATTATTAAATTATGCAAATCGTTTAATCGGGGATTGAAATTAGTATTTGATTCGAGATCGAGAGGAGTCTTGTCGTACATGGAATTGAAAAGAATTCAAGTTCTTTAATTTGAGACTAGCAGCTACTTTATTTAATTCCTATCAAGGGATTGAGTGGATAAGGAGCTCTTGCGATTGCGATCGAGTTGCTTTGGGTTTTGTGCTCTCAAAGATTTTGATCTGGTGATCGTTCGACGTGGAATTAAGGAAGTCAAAATCCTTTAATATCAAATTATTATCAAGTGGCTTCATTATTTAATTCCTAGCAAGTGGAATTTTAATGGGTAATTGACAGAATTAATTTTCAAGGAACAAAACCCACTATTTGATTTGAGTCAACAGAAATGAATCCTAACAAATATAGTGGATTGGGCATGCCGGCATGGCAGCAAGATTTGGGTTTATTACTGTCTCGTGTTAGGTTTGGACGAGAGATTGCATCAGTAAAAGGATATATATTTCCTAATTTTCATTACTGGTGGCTCATTGAGAAGAGAACTTGGGATGCAGCTGCGGAGTAGTGATTACCAAGGCGCGTCCAGCCTCCGACTTTCTTTCTCGAAACAGCGAGATTGATGATGTTCAGTGCCAGGTTGCAGTTGGATCATAACATTTAATTAAAGGCTATCATGCTCATATCAAAGATTAGGGAAGTTTCTTCTCATTTTATTTTGTTGTTAAATTCTAACTTTATATAATATGTTTATTATATGTGCCCCAAGTATGCATAATATAATTATTATGATGTATTGTGTAGCAATGTGGGGGTGATTTGAGTTAGATTTTGTGACTAACTAGTAAGTTGGTTTTACTCATGTTTGTGAGTATTGTTGAGGAGGAAGACTTCCATGAGTTATTCTTTTATCTATGGCTATTTGTTTATGATCTGTTTAATCATGTATGATTATGGGCATTGCTATTTGTCCTAGTAGATTAGGTTAGATACGTGTTCTATCTTATGATAATGTATTTAATCGTTATTTCTCCTAATCATGGACAATGTTTTGTTAAGCACGGAGTATGTGATAAGCTTGTAAGTGTCCCTTTTTAGATTAAAAAGGGATTTAGAATTATTGGTTCTTTTAATTCTTGTTATTTTAAGTAGCTTTGTTCACGAACTTGAAATGCATTTATTTAATTTGCTAGAGATTTAGCAATTATTTTTCTTGTTGATGGTCTAGATGAGACCGGTTGATTTCCGTGCTTATTAGCAGAATAAAAAGGCTTGACTTAACAAAGCTAGAATGGTCGTGCAAGTTTGAAGTGTAAGTGCCCCACATGAGGTAAGGATGGGAATTAACATTCTATATGTCTTTAAACACTATTAATATTCTGTGAATGTTAGTATTGTGGGAGTTGCAGATATGTATCAGTTGTTTATTTGTTTAGTAAGTATTTCACCCAAGAATTTGGTTTATACTCCCTAATTTGTTACCTGATTCATGATTATTTTCATGTGGTATCTGTGATGTGGGGGTTTCCAATAATAAAGAATTGACTTCTAGATAAGTTTCACATAAAGTATGAAGGCTTGTGGGACTGAGGGTGATATGTATGCTGAATATCTGCTACGTTTATCATGTACGAGCTTGATATGTTAAATCCTTGAAATGTCTCAAGTATATGTTTTCCTATGACATGACATGTTAGTTTTACTCGTTCATAGGAATTGTTCTTGCCTCCAAAGCTTTATTCTGCCAGTAAAGTTGATGAGTTCATCATCTAAGGTGTATTGGATTAAAGCTTAAACTAGTGTTATATCATCTTGGTTTTACTTTCTTGATCGAAAGTTGTATGTAGATGTTTGTTGTGTGGTTTATATATTCATGTAGTGGTGAATGGAAAATTCCTGAACCATATGAATAAACCTGATTGACTAGTTGTGGAAAGAAGCATGTTAACGCGAGTTGTGCACTCTCTTTGAGTCTGATATGTTTGAGAAGAGTATCTCTTGCCTTGCTATAAGAAATCCATCTGTTGTAACTTGTAAGTATCTTTCAAGGTGAGTTGAAAGGTGGTCGATTGGAAATGGGCTAAAGGTAAGATATTATGTTGTTAGGATTTATTCTGTAAGTTTGGTGCTGACCAACTCTTATGACTCACCTGGTTTGTTCTAAGCTTGTCTGGTTTGCAGTAAGGTTGCTTAAGCTTCCTAGCATGATTGATTGTAAATCAAGGGTGTGTATTTAAAACGCATGCGCAGGTGACAACTTAGAATATGAGGTATTTTTGCTCATGATGTTATATCCCTTGTGATATGTATGGTGAGTGGGGGTTAGATTTGAGTAATCTAACTTGTTATGTTAAGTTTTTTCTTGGCATGTGAGTTGAACTTCTTGATTCATGTGTGATATTACTATAGTTCGCATTGATAGAGTTCATTTGCTAGAATGATCATAAGTTGTTAACTTCACATGCATGTTGTTAATTGAGATAAAGATGTATATGTGTCTCTAAGCCAAGAAACAAGTACAAGATAATGTGATAAGCAGAATGGTTCTAGGCAGTATGCCAATGAACTAATAAAGGTACACATCAATCTCATTATTGTGATGTAGAGAAAGTGGTTTGATAAATTATATTTATCATGTCTAAGCCAGAGTTATTTTTATGATTTGGCCTTGATGTTTGATTCAAATGTGCTAATGTTTTGCAATCTAAATGATGAACAAACTATTCTTGACGTGTAGTGGTTTTGTTGTGAACTATATTGTTCATTCTGTTTGTCAAGAGAGAATTACTCAATTATTGTTTGAGTTTCAGATAGTACAGGGATGGAGGTTAAAGTGAGAAAGTTTCTCAAGTACCTATCCAGTAAATTCTAAGAGACAATGATTGAATGAACAACGATGATTAGTTGAACCTCTTCAGTGTAATCAAAGACTGACTGGTCATTTCACAGTTGGAAAGGTATAAGACAACATTAGTCCTAAAAAGTAAAAAAAAAAAAAAAAAAAAAAAAAAAAAAAAAAAAAAAAAAATTAACACTCGTGAAATATATATCATACTAGATGTAGGGCAGCAAATCCATCATCAAAGATCATTACGGAGAATAAAGGCTTACCGCTTGATTAGCAATAACACGAGCACAAGATGTTTTCCCAGTACCTAAGCACAAAGTATATACATAAGACTGACGGTCACAAGATGGGAAACATAGTTTGTTATTTCCTTTATAATATAGGCATAGACAAGACAAAATGTGTTGACAGCATAGTTTAGTTTCAGTTATCATAGAAGGAAAACCTGGAGGGCCTTCAAAAAGCACGGCTCGGGGTCTATTTGACTCATATTTTCACCGAGTCCCACGGGCAATGTCATCATAAACTTCAGGACTACGCAGAGCCAATAGTACAGTATCCTCCATTTCCCTGTAAGAGAGAAAATGAGGAAAGAAAAAAAGGGTAATGAATCATATAACATTGATCAGGCAGAATTTTAGGAGTCGCATATGAAGTATATAGAAATCTCATTAAATAAGCTGTCTCTTATAAATGAAGTATCTTAACTGAGACACTGCAGTTGCAACTATTAGATAAAAGGCATACATATAAAAGGTCAAGGAGATCACTCTCCCCTACTTCACATTTACTATTCATCCCCTACTGAGCCTAATTACTTGACATTCAATGACTATTACTTCACAATTATGTGCAAAACATATCAAATATCTCTTGAAAGTCTACGATCTTCAACTAAACAAGCCGTCAAAGCCCCGAATTTTATATACCTCTTTTGCTGATCATAGCCAGCAATGGTATCCCATGTCACCTCTTCATTGGCATTACCAACAAGTGGTTCATCAAGGCCGAATACACGTACGCCCATGGCTTCCAAACTAGTAATTGATTTACTTGTCGATAGTGTTTCTGCAGAGCTACTTCTTTCTCCAGCTTTGCTCTGCCCTGGCCTTTCACCAGCTTCGGTCTGACCTGGTCTTTCATCAACTTTGGTCTGACCTGGTCTTTCACCAGCTTTGCTCTGCCCAGGCCTTTCACCAGCTATTTGCATGATGGAGACCAGAGCCTCAAGCTCTGCGGGACTAAAGCTTCCTTTCTTTAGGATCTCAAACTCCTGAAAGTATACCAGCAACAAAAACATCAATTCAATGCTAGATGCGAGTAATACTGTCTTTGATATCAAAATAGGGCATATAGCATCTATAAGGACAGTATACCCTATCAAGATTAAATTATTGGCGATAATTACCAGCTTATGAGGACTTATCACTGGCCTAAATATTAATACACATAGATCGTTGTCATTTGAAATGTCCCCCCCCCCCCCCCCCCAACAACTTTACTCTTTCCACTTTCTCTCTTTTCATTTGGGAGCCTGAGTGCTAGCTGCGAAGTAACTATGCTGAAATTATACAGGCTAACAGAAAAAAAAAAAAAAAAAGAGTTAATTGATAAAAGCAGATTTAATAACAATAGCGATGAAACTGAAATAGTATAAACACATATGACGTCCAAAATATGTAAAAAGAAAAGCCAAAAAAAGATGAAGGAGCTTAAACTTTGAAATCACCTGGCCCTAAATTGAACATCCATTACTGAATCACCATTGAGGCTTGAAGCAAGGTTAATTATCAGTCCAGGGATATCGCAATAACTGGGTACTGGAAACTTGATAGCAATCTACACTATCATAAAGAACCATTATTATTGCAGAAAACGATTCCAAAAAAAAAAAAAAAAAAAAAAAAAGAACCAATATCATAAGAGCAAAGAACAATGTACAAACATGGCTGCACAGCGCAAACAGCCTTCTCTACAATAACTAGTAAGTTTGTTCTTATCTTTTAACATTGTGAGCCTTATCATGATATATACTTAGATGTATAAAGTAAAGCATTGTGAGAGAAGAGAATCAAAATTTAATCCATCAGAACACTCTAATCAAATCATCTTTGTGCACAAGACAAGGGAAAAAAGGTTAAGCATAACTGTTTGCTATCAGTTTGCACACTGACTCTGTTATGAAATATGAAATAGGGGGTATAAGGTTTGATTTATGTGGAACAAGATCAATGAAAAATAATATATGTAAAAGCAAAAAAGAAGATAACAAAAACACATAAGAATTTATGTGGTTTGGTCAATTAGACCTAATTCACAGGTGGGGGATTCGAGAGCTTTTCTTCATTTTAATGGAGGAAACAAGAGGTAAATACAAGGAGTCAATGATGGCTATATTAGCTTAATGAAACTTAAAACTCAATGGTTCTTTTATAACATAAGAACCCTAAAAAACCCTTAGATTAAACTACAAGGATTCCGCAAGATTGGAGGAAGAGCACCTTCGTCCCGCTTTATAAAAACAAAGAAGAAGCTCAAGATTGTTCAAACAATCAAGGGATCAAGCTTATGAGCCACACTATGAAGTTGCGGGAAAGAGTGATTGAACATAGGTTGAGGGCAAGCACAAACATTTCGGATAACCAATTTGGTTTTATGCCGGGGAGATCCATTATGGAAGCAATCCATTTAATAAGACAAATGATGGAGTTTTATAGGGTAAAGAAGAAGGATCTTCATATGGTCTTTATTGATTAAGAGAAGGCATATGACAAGGTGCGTGCCAAGAGAGATACTCGAGTGGGCATTATTGAAGAAAGGTATCCCATGAAGGTACGTGGACCTCAAGGTGCGTGCCAATGGACTAACTGTTTGCTTTTTGTTTTTCTTCAAGAATGGAGGTAATACTTGTTCATGTAATCAATTTGATAAAAATAAAAAATAAAAAAAAGAGAAGGAAAATGGGTAAAAAACAACATGATTATTTTCCACCAATAACGATTATTGTTGCCAATCGTTATGAATACTTCTCAATCACAAAAAGCTTCATTATCAACATTTGTAAACAACAACATTTAACAATGAGGTTGAGCAACAAACATTATGGTGTAAACAACCCATGTAATCCGTGCATAAAAAAACACATGGTAAGCAATGGGTAGGTTTGGCTGTTTGGGTTAGATAACCAAATAAAGGATTTCTGACACCTTAGTAGATAGTAGGGCCCACCGACCCAGTGATGCCAATTGCCAAGTTGGTGAATAAAATTAACATTGACTACCAACACAACATAATTTCAATAATTGAACCAAACTCATTCTCGGAACTTTGTACACCTAAACCTATTTAGGTCTCCCATGATACCCACCGACCAACACATTCACTTAAATTTTGAAAACTTGAAAATGATCTGAAAGATTAGATTATAGTCTTCGGTTTTAGACAATCAAAGACTTTTTCCAGGCACGGAAAGAAAAGAGGTCGGGTACTTTTTATGGACCCACAAGACCCTTAAAGGCCATTTAGGTGGTCACAACCACCATTGACTCCCGACCTTATGAACTTCTTCAAATAAAAATTCACTTGGTATGCTTCCAAAATATATCTCAATCTTATCAAATTAACATTATTCAAATTTCTATTATTTTCCTTAAGTAGAACGAAATAATACGACTGTGAACACCATCATAGGACTACAGGGCCAATGATTCAAAGTATTAATCCCTCAATAATCCATATAGGAAGGAATCGTATTAGCCCCCTTTTTGTGCTTCGCGCCTCTAGTAACTTTTGTGATATCGTAATGAAATTTGATAGTAAATGGAGATTAGAAAGAAGGTGATGCAAAACTAAAAAAAAAAAAAAAACACTCTATAAGTCGTCTCATACAGCAGTTAAGGTGTTTGACGCAGGAATTTACTAGGGTGATACAGTATGTGTACCTTTTCGCCCTTTACTGTAAGGGTGAATTGTGGATAAGAACCATACTTCATGCTTTTGCTTCTCATAAGTTCCTCCAACCTGTACTGTTCCGTTTTTGCTATTTCTTCCAGGTTATCATAACTTGATGGGATATCAGGTGGCAAGGGAGAATCGGCAGAAACCTGCAGTGAGTTCAAGATAGATTGCAATCAAGAAATAATAATTCAATATACACTTTGTGCAGTACAGTTTAGAGTCCAAAATTCCAACACAAATCATACGTAGTATAAATAAAAAAGCAGACAAACTAGGCTTGGCACAGAGTATTCCATCTAGATAATAAGCACAAACCTCACTGGTATCTGCATAAGCCACGTCTAGAATCCCAACACCAACAACACTAGCTAGCACAAGCGAAATTCAAAGTGACCGGGTAGACTCAAAACTAGAAAATAGAATACGGCCTATAAATGCATTGGTTACTTGCTGCTGGGTTCCATAACCTGCACATCACATGATTGCAGCGAAATTGATGAATGTTCTTGTTGTATAACTGTATAGCATCAACCACTCAACCAGACTATCTCTATATAATTACATCGACCGGAAGATATGAATAAAATGTAAAAACATTATTATTAAAGAGCATTCATGATTCATGTCTTCCAATACAAGTAATTTACACACAATAAAAAAAAAAAAATAAATAAATAAAATAAAATAAAAAAACATATGAATTCATGAAAAATACTCTTTCTGAGCTACTATCATCCAACAATCAACTCAAGCAAGCAAAATAGAGCCTTTAGAGGTCGGTACGTTTCATAGGATCAGAAAACTTTCAGCTCAATACAATCTAGTGTTGCTTTCTTGTATATTTCCCCCCTAAAATAACAAATTAACAATACAATCTAGTGTTGCTTTCCAACAATAAATAGAACTATAATTAACTAAAATTAGAAAAATCCCAATTCAGAAACGCCACTAAATTTTAAAACCAGGCATACCATTTTCAATTTAATTACATTCTACCAACAAGAAGCAAATTCAGCTAAAACAACAATGTCATAATTCCATTGATTTTACTTATAAAGTGTACAAATTTATGTGCCAAAGGTTCAAATTACAGCATCCTCAACACTAAATGTTGTTAATATTCGAACCCAAAATTAAAACTTAAAACAATAAAATAAGGGTAAGAAACTAAAAAGTAAGAACTAAAGAGTAAAACTTAAAGAAAACCCAGAAATTAGAAAGAAAATATTACCATGATAAAGACGAGTTTGAAGGGGTTGAGCAAAAAAACGTAGGGTTTATGGTTTTAGAAGAAGAAATTGCTCTGCGACAAGCTCTTCTTCTAATTAATCGACTGGATTTTTGCGAAATAAATTATGTCCGAATTACTGGATAATTGGAGAATTGAATTCCAAGTCTCTTACAAAGTCCTCCACCAGTACAGTACAGTACTGTATGCCTTCGAAGAATAAGCATGAAGACCCTAACTCTGGTAGCTTCAATTTCTTAGGGCCAATTCATGTCATTTTTATTTTTGGAAGATGACTTCTATTTTTTTGGAGCTGTACCCATTAATATGCCATATTAACTAACTTTGTTAATATAGCGGCATATTCGCAATTATGAGCAATGAGCAAAATATTTTAATGTTATTTATGCATTTCAATGATTTGACATTAATTAGACGTTTTCTAACGATTTACAAACTCCGTTTCTTCATTATTCACCCGTTCCTTTCTTCTCTCTCCTTTCTCCTCTCTCCTCCCTCTGTAATTTAGCAAACATTCTCTGTTGAACAAACCTCAGCAACTACAGAAACATAATCATTCAACTACCAATAAATTAAATCATACTATAGCAATAACATCCCACCATTAGCAATTTCGTCAATTTCAATTTCATAAAATTAATTCAATAAAACCAATCGTTAAGGGTTCGTTTTACATCGCTTTGTTTTTCTGTTTTTTAGATTTCAAACTCATATGATATATGTCATATAATAAAACAAAAATTAGACAAACTTATTAAAATCATGATATATTTGAAAACTGACAACAGAAAAGTGGAAACACCTTTTTCTTGTTTTCTGTTTTTGGTTTTTTGTTTTAAAAAATACAGAAAACTGAAAACAAAAAACAATGTCAAACAAGCCCTAGACAATCAAGTCCAATAAAACTTGCAGTAAATTTGCATAATCAACCATTCACAGTCAAATATAAAGGAAAGAGAAACAAATTGGTTCCAGAATGCCCACCTTTGCCACCATTACCACCAAACCCATAATCATCATGCCCGCTTCCGCTTCCGCCACCCCTACCATCACCATACCTCCTATCTTCTTCGAGAGGCCCACTAGCATCCTCTCTCCCTCCACCATCCTCCTCCCCATACTCGACTGCCTCATTAATTTGAAATTCGATTCGAATTGCGGCATATCGGACTTGTGGAGAAGAAGCTGTCGAATTGCAGTATGGCCAATATCTTAGGGAGGAGAGTCAGAAGAGTGAGGACAATGGAGTAACAATAGATGTTGCAATGGAGTGTAGATACTGAACCAGTTAACGCCAGTAGTATGATGTTAAAGCTCCTTTTGCATTTTTACGTCTTTACCCTTAGTAAATAGGTGAAAATGACCTTTTGACCCTCATATAAACGTTACTGGTAATATGCCATATTAACCAGTAGTCTTTTTTTTTTTTTTTTTGTAGTAGAGTACTAGTAATTTCATTTATTTACTAGCCGTGGTTGTAAGCAATTTGGCCTAATTAATCTTGAGAAGTTATAATCACAATTTTTTTTAAAAAAAAATAAATAAATAAAATAATAGGTAACGATTGCAAATCAAAAGTTACTCATTTATAGTGGAATATTTATTTAAGGAAAATTTTCAATGGTAGCTATGTAGTTTTGCTCATTCTCAATGGTAACAAAATATTTGGCAAATTCTCTCAAATAAAATTACTTTAAAATAATTCTCTAACATCGACAATATTCTTCCAATTAGCAACTAATTAGCTTAATAAAACAATAATTAGATTATCTCAAAAAAAAAATGCAGAAGTAACAGAACCCTCCCTTCAGCCACCCCCAAGCTGCTGGCTACACATCGAAACCCACCCCCACCCCCATCCCTACCCCCACCCCCAATAATTACATCACTGACGCCTGAACCCCGCGAACCCATCCTACCCTTCGCCGGAACCTTACATAGCGCTGAAACCAAACTCCCATCAAAATCCCAACAGCCCACCACTTCCCTTTCACTACCAACTCCAAATTCCGCCCACCGTCTTGCAATCTTCCGGTGTTTTCATATCAGGGTTGGGTTTTCGTGGCTATAGGTTGACATTGGGGAAATCTAGATGGGGATTTCGGTTGAGGGTGGGGGATTAGAGGCGGTTGGATGGGATTTCGGTGAGGGTTGTGGTATTAGGGGTGGCTGTGTGCAGTGGCGGATCCAGGATTTCCGAGATAGTGTGTCACCATCAATTATTGATCATTTGTGAAAGTACAATTTTTTTTCCATGTCTTGTTCATAATTAATTTCAATCCAAAACTTATATATATAATATATATATATATATATATGTATATATACATACATATATATGTATATATACATATACCAAATTGATTTCAATCCAAAAATAGGACACAAAAATTCATATCACAACTAAATACAGTACTTAAGAATTCAATTTTACAAGTCGAAAATACTACAAATAACATGTTATAAACCAATGGTACAATAAAATTATTATATTGAATTAATTTTATGATTTTTTAGTTAATTGATAAGCTTTATGGGGAAATATTAAAATTGGCTGTACAAATATAAGATATAAAAAGGGAAAAAAATTATTAAAAAATTATACAAAAAAAAGTGAGATAACTTAAAAGACCAGTTATTAAATATAACTGGTCTCTTTAATGAAAAAGAAAGTAACGCAAAAAAATTGTGAAATGCAATAGCAGCATCAAAGAAACCTCTTATATAAATAACAGGTCTCTTTAATATATAAAAAAAACACACCAAGTCTTTTGTAGCAATAGCAGCATCAAAGAGATCTCCTATCTTAATAAGCGGTCTCTTTGATATTGTTTGTTGTTACCACTATCAAAGAGACCCCCTATCTATAATAAGGGGTCTCTTTGATATTTTATTTTTTTAAAAAAAATACTGTGTCACCGGACCCACTATGACTAAAGGTGGGTCCGCCCCTGGCTGTGTGGGATTTCGGTGAGAAGTGTGTGGTTTTAGAGGTGGCTGGGTGAGGGAGATCTGGTTTTAGAGTGGCTGGGTAGGAAGTCGGTGAGGAGTGTGGTTTTTTTTTTTTTTTTTTTTAAAAAAAGATTTTTTTTGTTAATTATTGTTAAATTAAGTTAATTAGTTGCTAAATTGTAAAAATATTGTTATGTTAAGGAAATTTATAAAAAGTAATGCTATTTGTGGGAATTTGCCAAATATTTTGTTACCATTGAGAATGAGCAAAAGTTTATAGTTACTCCCTCCGTTTTTAAATATTTGCTCCACTTTCCATATGCGGCCATTTTTAAATACTTGCTCAATTTCCTTATTTGGAAAGCTTTTATAATATCTATACTTAGTATTTAAAAACTATAACCAAGAAACTAAGAAAGACACATGTCCTCATCCATTCTATTACATTTCTCTAACCATAGTGCCACATGTCATCTTACACTATTAATTTTTTATTACGCCATTTTTTTAAATTCTTTCATTAAACTTATACTTCATCTTTCATACACACTTCATCTCTTCATCTTCATCTCTCCCCTTTAATTAAACCTTTTCCTATTCTCTCTTTAATTTTAGCCCTTCCACCTTCTATTTAAGCCTCTTTTTCGATTAAAGTTTTAAATTTTAATTTCTTTAATCATGTTTCCGATTACATATTATACCCTATAATGACTTATTGATATTTCCTCACTTATCTCTCAATACAATTTTATATGAATAACTCGTGCATTGCACGGGCCAGAAGGCTAGTTTAATTAATTTCTCTAACCTAGTGGACCCAATATATATTCTCTCTTCTCTAATTCTCTCCACTACTTTTGCTTTCTACAATATTTTATTCTTCCACCAACCCCACTACCTCCATATTTTATTACTTTCTTTAATTTCTCCTAAAACTCCGCGCATGGAGAAATGGAGCAAGTATTAAAAAACGGAGGGAGTACTATTGAGAATTTCCCTTTATTTAATTTAATAATTGTAAGAAAATAAACAATATAAGGTCGTAGTGGCTAAGATCATCTCCAGTGGTGAGACTTGAGGGAGTTTGAAAGAGTATTTTTTGCAAAAGATACCAATAAGTTGGTATCTAACATTAGCAATTTCAAGAGAAAGTTGTTAGGTTTAGATGCTCAACTTTGACTCTCATTTAACATAAAGTGTGTGATTTCAAATGCTCAACTTAGCAACTCCCTTTCGACACTACGAAAGCATCTATTAGGTCTTGATGTAAAACCTTATAACAACTTGACAAGAATCATACTACGCAAAAATGGAAGATATACTGTTAAGCGGTATACTCGTAGGTTGTTCTAGCAGAAAGGAGAGTACCTTCCAACAATGTGGTTGAAGGCTCAATCCCCACTATTGACAATTTGGGGGAGTGGGATTCCCTTACCTTCCCCCCACTCTTCCAAATTATCCAGCCCGCTAACTCGAGTTTGGAGGACCTGTGACAGGTTCTGGCCTGGTAGGACCATTCTCCTTGTCAAAAAAAAAAATGAAATAAATATTGGTAGGTTGTTAATCAGAGTTACATAACACACTAACGCTTTGTTTGGATAGAAAAGAAGGAAAGAAAAGAAGGGGAGGGAGAATGGAGGAAGGGAAGGGAAAAGAAAGGGAGGGGGAGGTGAGCTCCATTTTCCCTCAAAATCTCTCCAATTTTGGAGAGATTATGGTTATTATAGAGAGAGGAAAAATAGATTATTCCCTCTCCTTCCCCTTCCTTCCCCCAATCTTTTACCCAAACAAGAGATTTTGTCCCTCTCCATTTCTCTTCTCTTCTTTTCCTTCCATTTCTTCCTATCCAAACAAAGTGTAAATATAACATCATATTGTTTTCTAAGGACATGTTCTCTTCATCTTAATTTCGATTCAGTTCAGTTCCTAATTTTATTCTCTCATAAACAATTTATTTCAATTACTAATTCCATCTCTCATAAAAAATTCAGTTCAGTTCAGTTCAGTTCAGCTCATTTCAGTAAATCATAATATGCCCTAAGTACTTGGGAATAGAGTTTTGGGAAGATAGAAGCCTAGTTTTAAGATATTTCCTATAGAGCATGAATTCTAATATTATAGTAAAATATAAGATTACTCGCAATTAAATGTATATTAAAAATTTACACACATACTCAAATTAAACATCAAATTAAAGAAATACGAAAGAAATCAACATATTCACCTAAAAAAACTATAGTTTAACGAATATCTTCCCCAAGTAAAATCGGAAAGATATGAAGTAACAGATAATCATAAAGGACATCAAGAAACCAATACAACAAAAGAGCATCATTGTAGACACCTAAAAATGGTTCCCCAAAACCAAACTCGATGATGAACAACCTTTCATCGCCATTATTGGTCGGGTTAAGTATTTAATCTTGGAGTGTTTAAATCCATATTTTCATTTCATAAACCAACCCAAATCATAGCCCATTTCCCCAAACCATAACTTATTTCGTGCCTTTAAACCCAAAATAATTAATTTCGTGTCCTTTAAAATCATTTATTTCGTGTCATTTTTATAAAAACGTTTAGACCAATTTATTTTGGTCCATAATCTGGGCCCAATGATTTTAAATTTGTATGGGTCTTGAAGACCTTTCCAACGATATATTATAAGCCCAAATCCGAGTTATAATGAATAAGTTATGGTCAGAATACTAAACTGAGCCCAAATCGAACATAAGCCCGCCTTACCTACGACCCAATGATAATATGGAGGGTCCAAAGGATTTAATCCCATTCCTAAACCAATTAGGATTAATTAGAAGCTTCTATAAGTTTCTAAAAAAATCTTAATTATCCTTTTTGAAAATATAAGATTAATGTATTTGAAATTATATTGAGTAAAACTTTTCTTTTTAAAAGTCCTATTTCTATTCAAATTGAAAGACGTTTAAAGATAGTCAAATATTATTTTCGTGCCTCTTAGTTTTTATTTAAATATTATTGGGTTGTATAGTCCTTGAAATTATCTTTCCAATGATATATTATAATATTAATTCCGAGCTATAACGAAAAATATATAAAAGAAATACAAAACTCTATCCAAAACTGATACCGTCCCACTATTTCAGCCATATCTTTTATTCTACAAAATATTTTAATCTGATTCTAATTGGGTTAGAAAGTAAACTTCAATATCTTTCGAAAGACATTATTTATCTTATTCCGAGTTATGGATCAAAAGATATGATAAAAACAAAAACAGCAAAAACTGTTGTCTATCACAAGAGTATTATTCCAGTTCGAATTCTTTTATATTCTTAATTCTTCGACCCTTCTTTTTTCATTATAAATAGAGTCCATATCTCCCCTTTTTCAATCATCAACAAGATTGATAATCAAATCATTCTCTTCTCCCTCTTTAACCTAAACACTAGCCTCCCCATTCTCTCACTATTCCTTCCTTTAAGAACTCCAAGGAGTCCATACAATACCTGAAGTTCTATACTTTAACCAAGGCGTGATAGGTAGAATTAACTGAGGGTTTGGACAAAATCAACTCTACTTTTAATTTAATTTAATTTCCAATTGATTTATATATTTATTGAAGTTACTAACAGTTTATTCATGATGTAGCAATTCAAGGAAACGCGAAAAGTGAGTAATTAATCACTTAATTACTCTTATTTTTATTCTTGTTGCTAGTATTATAATTAGGTTTATTATATTTTATTTGACTAACAATTTATTGTTGAATTGATTCCAATATTAATGTTTATTCTATTGTTATTTATGATCACCATATTGCATGTTAAAGGGAATATGTAATTGAAAATCACGCCTAATAAGATAATTTGGACAACCGATTTTTAGGATCCTTTTTAATCTTGTTGTTTAATCAAGTGATCACGATATTTTAGAATTATATGTTGCATTAATATTCAAACAATTTAGCCTAATAATAGTTTGGAGCTCATTGAATCTTTGTTTGTATGCCTTTGAGATCGCAGGAATCACTTTTCACAATAAGAATCGAGTAGAGGCCAATACAGGTGAATGTGACTCCATGACTCACTTCGTACCATCATCCTCGATCCTCCTTTCGTGGTTTTGAACCATATGGAGTTAGTAATCTCATGGATTATGAATGGGGTGCGACCTTCACGGGTTCCTAATCGTATATGTCAATTACCATTTTCTATGAGTGCCAAGCATATTCACAACATGTTTAACGTAGGCGCACTTCAAACGACGCCTACAATTTGCGACTCCACTGGGGAGGATTCTTGATTATTTATCGATTTGAGTGATCGGTATTTAATTGAGATGAGTGGATGAGACTTGAAAGATTCTTGAATTGTATTCTGCGATTTAATTGACATTGTCACATATGCATATGCATATGCATTTTAGATTACCTATTTTGCCACAATAGTACGTGTTCTACGTATGTGGCTAGCCCGGGGGATTTAAGCTCTATTAACTAAAAAATGCTCATGGCAATAAGGGTTCATCCGAGTTTTTAAATCCACCCAAACCATGGAGTCGAGTTTGATTTCATCACGAACTCACGGAGCCGCCCATTGGCATACGCCCTCAAGGGAGGCTGCCTTGCTAACGCGTCCAAACTCTTAACCATGGTACCCTTTGACACCCAAGCTTGACCATATATGAACATAGAACTTGACTTTAGGTTGCGAACTTCATTGCATCATTCGTGACAATGTGCTTATATGTGAATTTTTGACTTTTTTTTTCTCTTATCAAACCCTTTTTTATTATTAGAGTCGAGCCATAGATTTTTTTTAAAATTTTTTGAGTCACCCGGATTTTTATTCCTGTATACTGCACAAGAGTCAACTTATTTTGGTCATAGCTAGAGTTCTAAAAAGAGTTATGTGTTGCGCAACCTATGGATCTATAGCCTCAAGTTTTATATTTCATTTGGAGTTGGTTTCGACCCAATCAGAGTCACATATCAAAAGTTATAATTGATATACTACAGCTTGTCCAGTTTAGGTGTTTTTTTAGCGTCAACTTTTTTTTTAATTTTTTTTTATATATCTTTTTGTTTCAAGCTAGTCTTAGCCATTTCCTTTAATTTGTGTCAACTCATATAACATAGGATTATAGATTTTTGTTTTTATTTATTTATTTATTTATTTTTATACCCATGAGTCCTAACTCTTGTAGAATTCTAATCCTCTTTCTAGTTTCTTGTGATCGATTTTTGTGCTAACCTTAACATGTGTTCTTTGTATTTCATTGTGGTTGATCTTATTTATGACTAACGATTTCCAATGGACCGTTTTCACCTATTAAATAGCATAAACATTAAAATTGGACAAAATTAATCAAGTTAGTTTGTCTTTTAGTCTTCCGTGCTATTTGGACATTGGGTCTTTTGTTTTTCACAACGTCCTCATGTCTAGCCATGCGATCATACCACGAGTCTTAATAAACTCACCTAATTACACATGTTGAGTCATTTCACACACTTTATCTTCGAGTAATGCACTATATTGTTTATGATCGTATATTAAGACCATGCATACGCCGTTTTCCGTCGTATAGTAATAGGAATGAGTGGAGTTTTTCCCATCAGTTTTCAAAATTATTTATACACTCTTCCTTTCCAATTCGAGTATTGAGTGAATGCATTAAGTGAGTTCATTACACAATACTTGAGTCTAAAATCACTAGGCTAGTTGGAAGAATAAGGGAAACGTCACTCCTTCCTTCTTTCCCTTCCAATCAAAGCATCAACAACAAGAAACTTTTTTCCTCACCAGGCGGCAAGAAGTTACTCATAAACTGACATGAAGACAAAGCACTATGCAAGCTTCTCACCAAGATTTCATTTTTTCTTCTTCTTTTGTTTCAAACCCTCCCCCCTAAAATGTCTAGCATAGGTTCTCCTTATCCATGTGTCTATGTGTCACATTTCTTACCTTCTTCATAAATGAGCATCTCTTTCTTACATTTGATCACGTAATTAGCAAAAATAAAAAAAAAATTATCGAACTAAACAGAAGGTACACCAATTACTTGAGGCACCTTTGCAACCATGTCATTCCCTATTAAACATTCAATCACATATCCATTTCTTCATCAACCACTTTGAGCCTTGTCTAACGATTGATCTTATTTATTCAACCCACATTCACATAAACCTGGGATGGGAAGGTGTAAAATTTGTGTAACAGTCAGAAAACAAGTTCAAATAAAAAAAGAATAATAATAAAATAAAGAATAAGTGAATTAAAAAAAAAAAAAACAATGTCTAAGGGCAAGTACTGTTCCAATGTCTTTGATATGAACACGTCTCAAATTGCGTCTCTCATCGAGTGCTTGGTACCGTGCCTGAGATACATGAATGCTAAGTGAGTGATGGAGCGCATGATCTGAGATTTCTCACATTGATTCAAACAAAAAAAAATCAAAGCAAAAAAAAAATGTTGAAAATAAAACTCGTAAAGTCCAAATTTTCAAATACACAATTGCATACCTTGGGGGCTTTGCTCGGGTCTTTAGCTTTTTACCTCTTTCTTCCTTAAACCTTCAGCTTAACCACATTAGAACCCTTGAAAGACCTCTTTGAGGTGTACATACACTTGTGCAAAGATAGAGCTACGTTCGGCCTGATTCCTAACGGATACGTAGGCAACCTCACATTGAGGTGCGACCACATTCATATGCACGATCGAGTCAAAGAATATTCAATGCTTATCCCTATGACCTTATCCATCTAGAGCTTCACTTGGGGGCTTGAACCCACATCATTTAGTCTACCTAGCCTAAAGAGTCACCATCTCGACTCTTCTAACATCTATTTCCCTCACCATAGCCTTTGCAGCCTCACCTTTGTATCACTTTCACACACTTCTTGCACACAAACATAGCCATATCATCTTTCCCTTAGGAACACTTTATCATGAAATCTTGTTTGCCTATCGCGCATGCTTCATCATCTTTCAAGACAACATGCATTAAAAGAAACATTGTATACTTGCTTTAGCTTCCTGACCTGAGTAATGTTCATTGTTTCACGCATCGCATAATGTGCTTAGTACCATTTATATATCAATGATTTGTAATCATACAAATCATATCGTGCTTAGCTCCTTGACCTAAGCAAAGTTCGTTATGAAATAATCACTTCATCTATATACGTGCTTAGCTTCTAGAATTATGTGACGTTCAAGATCGTTTCTTTACACCATATATGATGCTTAGCTCCATGACCTAAGTTCATTGTTCTATTGTGTCACATGATGTAATTTTCCTTAGCCTCCTGGCCTAAGGACATGCATCATGCATACATTATTTTCAAGACAAGCAATTCAATCCATACGATTCATTTTGTCTTGCTCAACGAGGAAATTTAAAACTTCTTCCCGTTTTCATATTTTTTCTTTTAGGGAAATTCAAAAACTTTTTCAAAATTCTCTCATTGAGGGAATTTCGAAAATAAAAGTTAAGTTTTCATGTATTTGTTTTTCGGGAGAAAGTCGGTACCCTCCACTCGTCTCATGACGGAAAATTTTTGCTTTTGCATTTTCGTGTTTGTGCACACACTCACCTAATACACATATACACACAATCACAAGTCATACACATGTCATGTCATGTCAAGTCAAGCTTGGTCAAGTCAGTTGGTCAAGTTAATCATAGTCTATATGAGTCCCTTGGCAAATTTTATTTTGCAGGTGTCATCTACAGCCCACGTATGGGGACAAGCGGACCATCTACAGCCCACGTTCAGGGACAAGTAAACCATCTACAACCCACGTTCGGGGACAAGCGAACCATTTACAGCCCACGTTCCGGGACAAGCGAACCATTTACAACCCACGTTCGGGGACAATCGAACCAACTATAGCCCACGTTCGGGGACAATCGAACCACCATCATTTCATGGCGCAAAGTTCTCGATACACAAAGACTTGCAATCTTATTAGACAAGTTTTCCCTCAAGCATGGAAAGTGTCATCCAGTTGAATGCTACCAAGCTCATTTGTCAATTTTCCTCATACATGGAAAGTATCTCAACAAATATCATCCGATGGATTCCTTCAAACAAAGGAACCTACCAAACTCATTTGTCACCGATACACTAGTGTCAGATACCATCGAACATATTTGTCATCGATACACTGGTGTTAGATACGCATTCTATCCTTTTACTCTTTTATCAGTAGAATTAATATTTTTCTACAGGTATCGGCGTATACATAGTGATTTAAGATCGCAGAACGTCTTAAATAATTTTCCGTCCCTATTGACTACTTTGACTATCGTTTTTGAAACTGACGTTTCTACAAACACATTCAAAGTGGGGGCTTCTGTAGACACCTAAAAATGTCTCCCTAAAACCAAAGTCCATGATGAACAAGCTTTCATCGCCATTATTGGTCGGGTTGAGTATTTAATTTTGGAGTGCTTAAATCCATATTTCTATTTCATAAACCAAACCAATTCATAGACCATTTCCCTAAACCATAACTTATTTCGTGTCTTTAAACCCAAAATAATTCATTTTTTATCCTTTAAAATCATTCATTTCGTGTCATTTTATAAAAACGTTTAGATCAGTTTATTTTGGTCCATAATCTGGGCCAATGTTTGAAAATTTGGATGGGGCTTGAAGAGCTTTCCAACGATATATTATAATCCCAAATCTGACTTATAATGAATAAGTTATGGTCAAAATACTAAACTGAGCCCAAATCGAACATAAGTCCGCCTTATTTATGACCAAATGATCATGTGGAGGGTCCAAAGGATTTAATCCCATTCCTAAACCAATTAGGATTAAACAGAAACTTCTATAAGTTTCTAAAAAATCTTAATTATCCTTTTTGAAAAGATAAGATTAAAGTGTTTGAAATTATATTGAATAAAACTTTTCTTTTTGAAAGTCCTATTTCTATTCAAATTGAAAGACATTCAAAGATAGTCAGATATTATTTTCGTGCCTCTTAGTTTTTATTTAAATATTATATGGTTGGATAGCCCTTGAAATTATCTTTCCAAAGATATATTATAATATTAATTCCGAGCTATAAGAAAAAAGATATAAAAGAAATACGAAACTCTATCCAAAACTAAAACCGTCCCACTATTTCAGCCATATATTATTTTCTACAAAATATTTTAATCTGATTCTAATTGGGATAGAACGTAAACTTCAATATCTTTCCAACGACGTATTATTTGTCTTATTCCGATTTTTGGATCAAAAGATATGATAAAAACAAAAACCGCAAAAACTGCTGTCTATCGCAAGAGTATTATTCCAATTCGAATTCTTTTCTATTCTTAATTCTTAGACCCTTCTTTTTTCATTATAAATAGAGGCCATATTTCCCATTTTTCTATCATCAATAAGCTAGATCATCAAATCATTATCTTCTCCCTCTTTAGCCTAAACACTAGCCTCCCTATTCTTTCACTATTCCTTCCTTTAAGCACTCCAAGGAGTGCATACAATACCTGAACTTCTATACTTTAACCAAGGCGTGATAGGTAGAATTAACTGAGGGTTTGGACAAAATCAACTCTACTTTTAATTAATTTAATTTCCAATTGATTTATATATTTATTGAAGTTACTAACAGTTTATTCATGATGTAGCAATTCAAGGAAACGCGGAAAGTGAGTAATTAATCACTTAATTACTCTTATTTTTATTCTTGATGCTAGTATTATGATTACGTTTATTTTATTTGATTTGACCAACAATTTATTGTTGAATTTCTTCCAATATTAATGTTTATTCTATTGTTAATTATGATCACCATATTTCATGTTAAAGGGAATATGTAATTGAAAATCACGCCTAATAAGATAATTTGGACAACCGGTTTACGATCCTTTTTAATCTTGTTATTTAATCAAGTGATCACGATATTTTAGAATTATATTTTGCATTAATATTTAAACAATTTATCCTAATAATAGTTTGGAGCTAATTGAATCTTTGTTTGTATGCCTTTGAGATCGCAGGAATCACTTTTCACAATAAGAATCGAGTAGAGGCCAATACGGGCTAATGTGACTCCATGACTCACTCCGTACCATCATCCCCGATCCTCCTTTTATGGTTTCGAACCATATGGAGTTAGTAATCTTATGGATTATGAATGGGGTGTAACCTTCACGGGTCAATCGTTATCCCTTTATCGTGGTTGTGATATGTCCAATTTATATAGTGTTTTACCCCAATCCCGTGGTCATAATTAGTAGTGTTTTTGGCTCTTTAGGGCCACTTTTGTTACTAATTTGTGTTCTCTAGTGTTTTCGTAGTTTTAGTTGAGTTTTACAGGAAATTGCACTTTTGGAGCATTTTCCCGGGTTTTCATGGATCGACTACGGAAGCTAGGACACGACCACTCTTGAAGCCCAGGATCGGTGAGAGCAGGTGATTAAGGGCTCGGTATGTGATACCGGGGCTATTGGATCGATTAATCAAGACCCGATGAGGAAATCCAGATTGGGCCGAGGAATCGAGCCCAATCGAAATCCAAGCCTCGAAGAAGAAGTCGGGCCTGATCGGGCAAGCATACGCCCGATCAGGCGGATGCGCGCATAAGCACCGTTAAGGAAGAAGCGCGCCCGATCGGGTGAGCGTAAGCTTGATCGGGCGCGGCATACCAAGCATGGGCAAGTAAAAAAGCGGTCCCGATCAGGCGGCCCTTCGCCCGATCGGGCGCGTGTTTTTCTTAGGAGATGATTAGTTTTGTTTTAATTTTTTTTTGAGGAATGTTTAAGTACGAATTATGTACGTAAATTCTGATTACCTTCTCTTTTAGATTTTCTCTCTCTACTTAGTTTTTAGATTAATTCTCTCTCTTATAATTTTGTTCTCAATCTATTCTTAATCCAGATTTCTTTTGGTAACTATTTCTCTTCTCTTAATCTTAGTTGTTTACTTTATTCCTTTGATCATGTCTTGTTTTATTACTTTGATTAGTTTAGTTTCTATTATGTGTGAGTAGTTTTATTTTTAGGGTTTATGGGGATCCATAAATAATATGAAGGGGTGATTTATTGTTGTTGATTGTCAATGCTAGGTTAATTTCCTATTGATTTATTTAATGCTCTGTGATTAGATTAGGCCTGATCTTTTATGCATGAGTTTGACGATATTGTTTCGAGATTCGACAGATGAGAATTGATGTTTAGGTCTAGTTTCAATAGGCAGGTTAATTTATAAATGGTTAGGTCGAGATTCGAAAGATGAGATTTAATACCGGTAAATTAATTGTGTGATTATAATACGTAGCGAAAGTCCTTTATAATATGATTAATGTATGCATTGATGAATGATTATTATATTCTACCCTGAAATATTATTTATTGGTGAACCTATGCCCTAGATCCTTTTATATGTTGTTTTCTCCCTATTCTTAACCTTCGTAGTTTAGTCTCATATTCAACTCATATATTGGTTACCTAACAACCTAGATTATATTAGTTAATTAGGAATAGAAAGACTCGTTTCTCTGTGGATTCGACCCTACTTCCCTATCTACATTAGTTAGAGGATTTAGGAATTACTTTTGATTTGGGGATACGACTTTGCCCTGTCAAAATTTGGCGCCGTTGCCGGGGAAACGGTTTTGTTTTTATTTTTGATTATTTTTGTAGTCTAGGTTATTTCTTTTTGTCTCAGAGAAAGTTAGTTCTTTGAGGCAAATCTCATATTTGCTTTTAGTTTTTTTTGTTTATGCCTAGGTGTTCCAGATCAAGGTACATCCCATTCGATCCTGAGATCGAACGATCCTTCCATTGACAAAAGAACCTTTACAAGCAAATTCCGGCGGACTCTGGTGATAATAATAATCACCGCGATCCTCCAACTGGTTCTAGCGATTCAGAGGTATCATCAGATACATAATCAGAGATGACGGCTCCAAAGAAGCTTAGTGATTACTCACAACTAAAGCTTACAGATTTTCCACATCTCACCCCTACTCCGGCTCTTGATGGGGTACAATTTGAAATTAAACCTCAATTTATAACGATGATAGACAGGAAGCAATTCAGTGGAGCTAAGGGTGAAGACCCAAATCTTCACATTGCAGACTATTGTCAATATTGTAATACCATCAGGCAAGCCGGGGTCACTCAAGACCAAATCAGGGAGTTTCTCTTTCCCTTCTCTTTAACTGGAAATGTTAAATTGTGGTTTAATGGCTTAAATAGAACTGCACTTGGTATAACTGACTGGGAAACTCTAGTTTTGAATTTTTATAACAAGTATTATCCTGCAGAGAGAACAGCCGTACTACGGAGTGCAATTCAGAACTTTTCCCAAGAAGCCGATGAATCTTTATATGAGGCTTGGGAGAGGTTCAAGGACCTACAAAGAGAATGCCCCCACCACAATTTAGCACAATGGCAGTTAATCCAAGCCTTTTATAACGGCATTGGAAATTCTTCTAGAATAATTTTGGATTTTGCAGGTAGTGGGAGATTTATGAATCTTAATGTTGATGATGCAGGTCAGGTTATTGAAGATATGGTGATACATAATTCCCAATATGGGAATCCTAGAGGATTTACTAACAAGGGGAAGCATAGTGTTGACTTTGTATCCTTTTTGCAAGCTCAATTGACCTCTATCTGCCAAAAATTAGATAATCTTAGCACTGCTAATGTAGCTAATGTTTCTGCAATTAATAATAATGCTAATGAGGCTTTCTGTGAAAATTGTGGAATTTTAGGTCATTGGGAACAAGATTGCAAGAGTTCCGTGGAGCAAGTTAATGCCTTTCAAGCTTATAGGCAGAATAACCCATACTCCAACACCTACAATCCTGGGTATCAGAATCATCCGTACCTTTCCTACCGGAGTACTAATGTTCAAAATCCACCACCACAAGAACCACAGGCGCCACAGCAACAGCAGCAGAAATATTACCATCCCAATGCTGGCAAAAAAAAACCAACCACAACAATCCTCCTCATCTTCCGACCCTTCTTTGGTGGAAATTAGAGCGATGTTGGTTAATATGCAGAAGCACATGGAGAGTAGAGATGCGCAAATTGATGCAATTCTAGCACATAATAAAATTTTAGATAATCAAATTGCGCAACTTTCCGCTACTCTACAAGCCCGCCAACAGGGAGCTCTGCCAGCACAGCCGACCAGGCCTATATATCAAGCCTATGCAATTACTCTAAGGAGTGGTTCAAACTATGAAGGCCCCCTTATGCCCAGAGTTGATGAACCTGTTTTATTAAATAATGCTAATCTTGATTCCATTAAACCTAACAATGTAGTTAATAGCCCTTCAGGGCTAAAGCATAGTACTAACATATCTAATTCTACATTGCAGGGTACGACTCCAGAGAAGGTGGCCACTCCAGATAAAAGCAACAATGCTCCAAAGCCAATTATCAAACTTCCATTCCCTAATCGTCAACTGAAAACAAATTTGGATAAGCAGTTTGGTAAGTTCTTGGAGATGGTGAAAGGTTTGAAGGTAACAGTTCCCTTCACTGAATTAATCACACAAATTCCTTCATATGCAAAATTTATGAAAGAAATATTGACAAGGAAAAGGTCTATTAGTGAGGTGGAGGCAGTAGTTTTCACTGCAGAATGTAGTGCCGTACTTCAGAATAAATCTCCACCTAAATTAAAATATTCGGGTAGTTTTTCTATCCCTTGTCATATTGGCAATCTAATGATTTATAATGCATTGTGTGATTTGGGTGCTAGCGTTAGTGTCATGCCATTATCTGTATGTTCCAAGTTGAATATGGATAAATTAAAATCTACTAATACTCTACAAATGGCCGACCGTTCTTTCAAATACCCCTTAGGTGTTTTAGAGGATGTCCCCCTTAGAGTAGGTAAATTTTATATACCTGTTGATTTTGTTGTTCTTGATATGGCTGAGGATATGCAAACCCCAATTATTTTGGGTAGACCATTCCTTAACACTGCAGGAGCAATCATAGATGTGAGAAGTGGTAAGTTAATACTATCAGTAGGGGATGATAAAATTGTTTTTAATCTTAATAATACCCCTAAAAGCCCCATGACAGAGGAGAAATGCTTTAGTGTTAATGTGGTTGAGAATTATTCTAACAAGCCTCAAGCTCTTGAAAAAGATCTCTTGGAGGCGGTATCTTGTGTTGCATCCCTTTCAGATGAGATAGACAAATGGCAAAAGGAAGTAGATGCAATAGATAGAGCACTCTACACTGTTGGTCTTGGTTTTGAGGACGAAAAGGTGGAATCGATCAAGCAAGTTGTGCAATTTGAGCCTACGACAAGTGTTTTTCCAGATCGAGTTGCAAGTGTTAATTGCAATAACAATTTGAAGCAACTCTCGATCAAAGAAGTATCTTTAGTGCGTAGCATTGAAGACCCCCCAATCCAAGTCAAGGAGGATCCACCAGACAAAGTGAATTGGCGTCCCACAGGGCATGTTAGGAAGCCGCGTCGTAGCCAAAACACCACTAGACCGGGTGAGAAACCGCCCGATCAAGCGTTTGGCCAAGGGTCCTAGTTATTTTACTTGGTAAGAAGGTCATGCGGGACCTAGATAAACCAGCGCTTTGCGGGAGGCAACCCGTATTTCTTGCTTTCTAGATTAAATTTTCCCTTATTTTTTTTATTTCTTTTATAGAGGTGAGGAGAGTGAATTTTACCTTTCATGAGTGTTTTGTACAGGTTTTAGATCACAAAGTACGGAGGTTTCAAGAGAAAAAGGCGAAGAAAGAGAAGCTCCAGGATTGGGTACGGGCCCAATCGGGCGAGGCTAGCCCGATCAGGCGCGCACCTAAGGGTCAGATTTGAGGAATATTTTTCCCGATCGGGCGCGCAATATTGATTTTATCGGAGCTTAATTTTGCCCGATCGGGCGCGCAAGTGAGGGAAGAAATCAAGGGAAATTTCGCCCGATTGGGCGGAATTTTGGAGAAATTGAGTGCCACAAAAAGAAATATCGGGCGAAGCTCGCCCGATCGGGCGAGCAAATGGCGATTTCCAGGTCCGAGTTCGCAGCGCACTTTGCAATTCCGCATACACTACCTTCGCCCGATCTGGCGAGGCTTGCCCGATCGGGCGCGCCTATTTTGTCCGGAGGATTTATCCTCCTTCTCCCTTTCTCTTTTCTTTTTCTTTCTTACTTCTTCTTTCTCATTCACACTTTCTCTCTCTAAAACCTCCATTTTCAAACCTTCAACTTTAGTCTCTTTTCAAGATCTCCTCAAATTCACCCATCAAAATCTCAAAATTTTTACATATTCTTAATCCTCACACCTTCATCTACTTTTTCCACCCACTTTCTCCCACTTTCTCTCATAAATTCTTCTAACCCTTAGAGAGAGAAAGCTTCAAATACCCAATTTTCCACCTACATATGGCTTCAAAGCGTTCTAGACAACAACGGGGCGAAAGTTCAAGGCAACAACAACCAATGGTCAACCCGGAGATTTAAGTACCGGGATGGGAGGAGGTTGTTATCACCTTGGAGGAACAACGGGCTAGGATGCTAAATCTCATCGATAGACAGGTAATCTCAACCCGCTTTTTTCATCATCCTACATTATCTAGACTAGGTCTTGATAAATATGTGGAAAAATTGTTTAAGGGTATAGGCATGAGTGGTTTCTTTCAAATGTTCCATGATACATATGATTATTTAACATTAGAATTTATCTCTAGTTTTAATGTTATTAAGATGAATGCTATAATAACTCATGTGCAATTCCGATTATTGAACAACGATGTGCGTTTAACTCTTAAAGAATTTGGGAAGTTGTTTGAATTAAAATCGGATAAACCAATCGAACCCTCCCAAGACCACATTGTCGTGGTCTACAAGAGACTCACTGGGGAGGGTTTGGCTAACCTCCAACACGCCAAAGGGACGTGGATTCAACATCCCGTCCCAAAGTTTTGGCAAAGATTTGCTGGCCTCACTATTTTTGGGAGGCATGAACCGACAAATGTGAGGAGGGATGAATTAGAATTATTGGCATCCTATGTAATCCATAATGCTGAAAAATTGAACATACCCCATAGGATAGCCAATCACTTCCAAAGGGCGGCCAATGCGGCCGAAGCGGGTAGGTCTAGGGCACCTATTTATTTTGGGGGGTTTAGTGACCCATATTGCCATAAAACACCTAGGTTGGAACCCAGATGGGCATAGGAAAGTAGTAGGCTCAAACCTCATGGACCTAGCCTATTTAGGGAGCCTAAATTGGGTGCAACCCGTGGGAGGTGACACTTGGTGGATAGTCCACCGACAATTGGGTAGGAGAGACCAAGCCTTTACCTTACCCAACCCCGCCTTGACCAAATTTGAGAAGGGGAAGCCTTCTTACACATTGAGATTAACGGTCAAGGCGAGGTTCAAGCACCTCACCCTTCACCACAACCCCACCAATCACCCCAAGACTAATCCCCCCCCCCCACACCATTCACCACACTACCCACCACCTCCACCCTTCACCTATGGCATACCCACTTCCTCGATCGATTATAACGTCGACCCCAATGCCCCCATGAATTTTCGGCTTTTAGAAGCCAACTAGACCGTATAGAGATGGGGCAAGGGAGAGTAGAGGGCATGATGCAAAACCTAGATTCTAGGTTAAGCACCTTGGATGGTCGGGTAGGTTACATAGAGAGGAACCTTGGAAGGGGTCTATACCCTATGTACGATGACTATGCACGCCGAGGGGCTATCCCCCCCGAGGCATTAGTTCCCGACTAGTTCCAATACCCCCAAGGAGGGTATTCCACCCCCAAAGAATTTGGTACTTATGTGGACTACTCTTCAGTCCATGGATATGGGGGTGATGCTCCTCTTGGGGGTATGGGGGGAAATGTGAACCCTAACTACTTTGCAGGTGGTTCGGGTTATGGTGGTGCTGGAACGAGCCAAGGTGGTGCCGGCTCGAGCTATGGAGGAGGGTATGAGAGGATGGATGATGATGAGGAGTAGCTTCTCCTATCTACCTTCCCAAGTCAATGAGGGCATTGCTTGATTTGGCTTGGGGGGGAGATTTCTTGTATATGGTAACTCTCTTTCTCTCTTCTCTATTTATTGCTTTCCTAGTGTAGTTTTTTATTGCTTTCCTTATTAAAAAATACAAAAAAATTTTAAAAAACAAAAAAAATTCAAAAATACGTTCCAATGAATTGTAAATCATGCTTCCCTGTGTCCCATACTTAGAAAATATTGTTTTGATTCTTGGTATATGATAATGAGATTTGTGAATTTGTTGATCATGATTTGAAGTTTAATTGTTTAGATTCCTAAACATGCGTCAATTTTGCCAACTATTTGTGAATATAGTTCTTGACTAGTTGATTTGGTTAGGAATGTGTGTTAGTTCCTGGTATGTCAATGAATTTGAGTATTGGTCTACAACTATTAGTAATGTTTATATAGCTCAATATTATGCACATCGAGGAGGACGAAGGCATTTGTTCTTTTAGGAAGCCTTCAGATGATATTAGATACATTTGTTCCCTTCTTGCTACCCATGTTGTTGCTTGTGCCCTTTTATTGTTTATTTAGCCACATTACAAGCCTATATGAGCCCCATTGGTTACTAGTCCCAAGCTTGGCTTGGGGGAGCTATTAGTTGGTGAGGTGAGGGATTTGTGGTGTGCACATTATTTGCACAATGTGGGAATAAAAGAAGAGTAATTGTTCTTTGATATTATGATTGGAAAATATTGATGTTTTGTGTTACAAAGTTGAAAATTTCCAATATGAGGTAAAAAGAAAAAAAAAAGAGCAAAGAAGAAAAAAATTGTTTCATATGTTCAAATGTTCTATTTGAAGGTTGTTCAAGAAAAAAAAAAAAGAAAAGTTCAAAAGAAAAAAAGAGTTCAAGTTTGAAAAAAAAGAAAGAAGAAGAATAAGTGGTTCAAAGTTTGTTTTATTTCACTCTATTTTATATTATCATATTTTGTGAGTGAATATGTAAGTGTTGAGATTGTGTTGTATATATGATTATTTGGTGAACTTTTGTGGAGTTGAGTTGTGATTGGAGATGATTTGGTCATCACTTGTTGTGACCTTGGGTTTTATTAGGATATGGCTCCCTTTAGCATGGCTTTACTCTCACATTTTCCTAAATTTATCCTACCCTTTACCCTAGCCTTACATTACAAGCTTTAAAGACCTTTCGACCTTTGTGCATAGAGTTGTATGAATGTGAAAGTGTTGTTTATCAATGCAAGTTATGATTTGACATATTGCGAGTCGACTAGTAGGTTGAGCGTTCATTGTTTTAAACACACGAGAGTGTGAGATGGGAGAACATTGTTCACAAATAAAGGGGTTGGTTGGAGAGCGATCGAGTACATCTTTTACTCGCCACATAAATGAGAGTTGAGTGCGTGAGCACTAGTCTTGAATTCTATATGCTCATGTGGTTTGCTTTACTTGACAATTGTTGGGGATAAAGGATGATTAGATGAATGAGATTGATTGACATTGAAGCATGTTCATTAGATTTATCTTGAATCGTTTGTGCTTGATTTTGTTTATTGGGATGAGGCATGTTTTATTGTTCATTGATGAGCTCTTTGCTTAGGGACAAGCAAATGTTTGGCTTGGGGGAGTTTGATATGTCCAATGTATATAGTGTTTTACCCCCGTCCCGTGGTCATAATTAGTAGTGTTTTTGGCTCTTTAGGGCCACTTTTATTACTAATTTGTGTTCTATAGTGTTTTCGTAGTTTTAGTTGAGTTTTACAGGAAATTGCACTTTTGGAGCATTTTCCCGGATTTTCATGGATCGACTACGGAAGCTAGAAGGACACGACCACTCTTGAAGCCCAGGATCGGTGAGAGCCGGTGATTAAGGGCTCGGTATGTGATACCGGGGCTATTGGATCGATTAATCAAGACCCGATGAGGAAATCCAGATTGGGTCGAGGAATCGAGCCCAATCGAAATCCAAGCCTCGAAGAAGAAGCCGGGCCCGAACGGGAAAGCATACGCCCGATCGGGCGGATGCGCGCATAAGCACCTTCAAGGAAAAAGCGCGCCCGATCGGGTGAGTGTAAGCTCGATCGGGCGCGGCATACCAAGCATGGGCAAGTAAAAAGGCGTGCCCGATCGGGCGGCTCTTCGCCCGTTCGGGCGCGTGTTTTTCTTAGGAGATGATTAGTTTTGTTTTAATTTTTGTTTGAGGAATGTTTAAGTACGAATTATGTACGTAAATTTTGATTACCTTCTCTTTTAGATTTTCTCTCTCTACTTAGTTTTTAGATTAATTCTCTCTCTTATGCTTTTGTTCTTAATCTATTCTTGATCCAGATTTCTTTTGGTAACTATTTCTCTTGTCTTAATCTTAGTTGTTTACTTTATTCCTTTGATCATGTCTTGTTTTATTACTTTGATTAGTTTAGTTTCTATTATGTGTGAGTAGTTTTATTTCTAGGGTTTATGGGAATCCATAAATAATATGAAGGGGTGATTTATTGTTGTTGATTGTCAATGCTAGGTTAATTTCCTATTGATTGATTTAATGCTCTGTGACTAGATTAGGCCTGATCTTTTATGCATGAGTTTGACGATATTGTTTCGAGATTCGACAGATGAGAATTGATGTTTAGGTCTAGTTTCAATAGGCAGGTTAATTTATAAATGGTTAGGTCGAGATTCGAAAGATGAGATTTAATACCGGTAAATTAATTGTGTGATTATAATACGTAGCGAAAACCCTTTATAATCTGACTAATGTATGCATTGATGAATGATTATTATATTCTAACTTGAAATATTATTTATTGGTGAACCTATGCCCTAGATCCTTTTATATATTGTTTTCTTCCTATTCTTAACCTTCGTAGTTTAGTCTCATATTCAACTTATATATTGGTTACCTAATAATCTAGATTATATTAGTTAATTAGGAATAGAAAGACTTGTTTCTCTGTGGATTCGACCCTACTTCCCTATCTACATTAGTTAGAGGATTTGAGAATTACTTTTGATTTGGGGATACGACTTTACCCTGTCAGGTTGCCTTAAATGATCCGTGAATGGTTTACAAGTTCCTTAAAAACTTGTTGGAGGCTCCCTACTTTCTTTGTCCCAAATAATATATGTTAATTCCCTCTTCCTATGAGTGCCAAGCATATTCACAACATGCTTAACGTAGGCGCACTTCAAACAAAGCCTACAATCATACTTGATCAACTTATCATCACTGTAGGGAATATTTCAAGCATTACCCAAAACTTGAACCCCACTGTGATCATACACTTAAGCATGGTGGCGTCCAAAGTGAAGGAAGCTAGAGTAAAAGTGTCGCCAACAAGTTTTAGGAACTTGTAAACCGTTCACAAGGTGAAGCTTACACCCCTTAACGATCCAGGAGATCGTTAACTCCAATAGGTCTGGAACCATGATTAGTGTTCGGGGATAAAGGTACAAATCGATCCAATCTAAAAGAGAAAGAACCTGCCCTAATAATAGGCCTCTACTTTATTCTGCTCGTATTCCTATCCTAAGGTTAGGTAGATGTTGGTTGAAGAAAGAAAGGTCAATCGTTAGACGAAGCTATCAAGAAATGATTACATATTTGAAGGGTGAAAGGTGATATGATATGGCTACAAGGGCTGCCTCAAATCATTGGTATACCACTAGTAGAAAATTGTAAAAGGGCACCGGTTCAAACCCCCCCTATAGCACCGGTTTTGAACCGGTGTTTATGTGAGGGATGCCAAAAGGTGAAAGTTTTTGCCACCGGTTACCGGTGGCAATAACACAATTATTAGCACCGGTTCAGTTCAGAATCGATGCCAATAATATAATTTTTAGCACCGGTTCGGTTAAGAACCGGTGCCATTAATGCCCCAAATATATATATTATATATATATATATATTGCATTTTTTTGACTTAAATTGATACATAAACACTTATATATATATAAACTTATATTTTTTTTATTAATATAAAGCTGTAACATTACAATTTTAATTAAAAAAAAAAGAATATAGTTTTATATTGTAACAGATCGACTGTAATAATATTTACAACAGTAGCTTAGAGCAGATTAGCAACAGTGGCGTAGAGTATAGCAGCAGCATCTACAGGAGCATAGAAGCAGTAGCGTAGACCAGAAGAACAACAAGAGCATAGAAGCGGGCAGTAGCTGCAGCAGCAGCAGCCTTGCGAGGTAGCAGCTGCCTTGCGAGGTAGCAGCTGCCTTGCGAGGCAGTAGCTGCAGGGCAGCAGTAGCATCTTTAAATTTGTCAAAATCGCAGCTTGAACCCCTTAATTACCAAGTTAACATCCTGATCAGGCTTGAGAGAGCAGAGAGCTTTATTAAAAACTAAATGATAAAATTTCAATCTAATAAAAAGCTTAGTTTGTTACACTGCCTGAAAGTCTGCTTATAATCATAGATAATCATTTTTACGGAATAGGAGAAATTAAGGCGAAAATGTACTCTGTATTAGACTTAAAAAGACAATATAGCATTAGAATTCAATAATTCAATTCGGTCATTTAAATTTTGATTCTTTCTTTCTGTCTTTTGAAATATGCAGAAACTATGAATGTTATAACAAAATTTTGAGGCACAACTCAAAAAAAAAAAATTAATAATAAAAAAAAAACAGATGACAAAAATGAAAATTTTATAAGCAAATATGAAAGCAAAACAACACCAAATTCACAGTAGCGTAGAGCAGATTAGCAGCAGCGAGAGTATTACAACAGTGGCGTAGAGCATAGCAGCAGCATCAGGAGATCAGAACAGCAGCAGGGCATAGAAGCATGAAGCAGCAGCCTTGCGAGGCAGCGGCTAAACAGATCCAGGAATATAATGCATAAACAGAAGTCTACTTTTTCTCATATGCTTCTTTATTCTTTCAATTTTTTAATTTCATTTTACAAAAGTAGAATGTTCAATCATTTTATTGAATCTAAGTACTATGCCAACATTCTAAACTGAATTTTACCCACAATTCAACCAATAACAAGCATCAAAACCCACTACATACACTTAACATTATTTAAAAACAATCAAAGTCATATTGAAAATTAAAAAAATTACTGAGTCATGACTACTAGTGAGTTGTATTGTTGTAGTCCTATGAAAGTAAAAAAAAAAAAAAAAAAAAGAAAAAAAAATGGTGCAATTGTTAAGAGTCATGACTTGATTTTGATGAATGTTCTCTTTTGAACTCCACTTCCATATTTTACTCATTTAAATCCAAAAACCTGGGGCTCAAAATTTAAGGTTCTCCCATCTAGGCAAGTCACAATAGGGATCAAATACACATTTACACAAGCTTGAAACTAACACTTCCACATTTTATGACAAAGACGTAAAGCTGTTCATATATAGCTATAGTCGTCTTTTTATTAAGAACAGGAACTAATCTACAATTGTCCAATCTGTATATCACAGTAGTAAAATCACAAAACTTGACTCAATTTACTTATCATTCAAATTAATAAGGACACAAGAAAGTCTGTTATTACAGTGCTCATTTCTATAAATATTACAGTGCTCATCTTAAACCGAACGCCTACATAAGTTTGTTATGAGTAGCTACATAAACCTGATAACACGCACTCTAAAAAATACAGGACCTAAACCAACGGAAACAAAGAGTAATTCTAAAAAATTCATTCTAATACACATAACCTCAATTAACACACCAAGAACAAAGAGAAATCAATTATCATACCAATCAATCCACCAAAACAACTAAAAATATCATCTTTTCGAGATTTTTTCAAATCCAAGTAGCAAAATCATTATCATTACAAACAAAGCAATCATCCAACATAACAATCCCAAACAAAATCACGAAACAAAAATAGCTACTAGTATAATCGCACAAAATAAAATCACATTTGATACTAGTATACTCACAAAACCATTCCAAACAATCCCAAGCTGAATGAGAACAAAAAAAAAATCCAAAACACCTAAATTAAGCTCATAATTTGTCTCAATGAACTTAAGCTGAAGGAGAAACAAAAAAAAAAAAAAAAAAAAAAAAATCCAAAACACCCAAATTAAGCTAAAGGAGAACAAAAATAAATCCAAAACACCCAAATAATCACTTCACAAACCTGCACAATTTCCTTTTTTTTTGTTTTATTTTGTGAACTTCTCCTTTAGGAAGTGGGAAAGACTCCTTTGCCTCAAGGTCGAACTCTGTGGAAAAAGCATCACTTATTCCCACCCACTTAACTGCCCCATTGTTCGCTTCAATATAGATAACATTTCCGACAGCCACTTGCATCAACAAACAAAGATAAGAGATCTCAGAGTGTGTATTAATCAAAGACAAGAAGTAGTGTAGTTTTAATTAAACCTGGAGAGTAATACTAGCTTAAATTAAGCTCAAAAATAAAAACACCCAGATTAAGCTCATAATCCAAAATCAACCATATCTCAAAAACCCATCACAGTTCCACATTATAAGATTAAAGTACAATAATTCAATGAAAACCCATAAAATCCCAATCCAATCAGATCAACCCCAATCCCCGAAACCCAACAAACAAGACTAATTCCACAACTAATCAAAAACCCCATCAGATTAATTACCAAACAAAAATCAAAAAACAAAATAAACCATCATACTTCCAATAAAAAAAAAAGGAATGGCAGCAACACGAGTACACCCAACTTGGGTGGAAAATCTTTAATTTTGCATACCCAACTCAAACATAGAGTATAATCAATCAACAAAATTGCCAGAAATTGCAATAAAAATCACAATAAAATCGAAAATAAAACAACAATTTAATACAGAATTAGCAAGAAAATAATCATATTAAACCAATAACAAAGAATCGCAAAACAATTGAAAAAAAAGAGAAACCAAACCAAATATAGTGTGACAGGATTAATTGATTATATCAATTGACTTCAATAAACACTCACATTTTGAATAATTCGGCAAAAAAAATGGGTTTTCTACCTTGCATGTTATATCAGTCGACTCCCATAGTTGATTATATAAATTCATAGACTAATTCTTACCCAAAATTGTTAAGAAATTGAATTTGTAGAAGCGAATTACCTGGAATAAACGATGCTACAGTACTACCAACCATGTTAAACTGTTGAAGCCGCCGGAATAGAGAACCTTGTTTCGGATTTGATCAGGACGGCCACCGGAAAAGCAGATGTACGAGGGTAAGGTGGAGTAGAAATAAGAAACCCTAGATCTAGTTGAGGAGAGAGGAAAGAGAGAGAGAGAAGAGGGAGATCTTAGTTGAGGAGACAAGAGAAAGAAGAGAGAGAGAGAACTTGAGATTGAGGAAAGAGAAAGAAACAAGAGGGGCGGTTTTTTTTTTTTTACATTAATGAATTGCCACCGGTTTAAACCGGTGCCATTTCACCAATTTGGCACCGGTTTGGTTTGAACCGGTGGCATTTCTTTTATACTAATTCTGCCTAATTTTTTTTCCACCGGTTCTTAAAAACCGGTACCACTAACTCGGTGCCTATTTATGTTTTTCTACTACCTTGCGCTTAGTTTGGCATGATAATTTTTTTTTGGGCAATACAATGATCATATGTTAGGAAATAAATGTTCATTTTATTTAAAAAGTGAAGGGTAAAAATCAAACTCTAAGAAATAAATTTAAGGAGGATAAAGGGTGCCTATGCTAGACTTATTGGGGAAAGGGTTTGAAAAAAAAAAAAAAAAGCATGAAATCTTGGTGAGAAGCTTGCCTTGTGCATTTGTTTCATCATTACCCTCATTTTTTTTTGGTCAATCACATGACTCAAACTCGATTCAACATGCATGGATGGAAGAAGGTAAGAATAATGAAGGTTGTAATATGGATAAAGCATGTAGAGAATGGAAAGATGATGTAGATGGAGAGATATGAAAAAATTAGGAATAGAATGTACCCCCAACTCAAATGACGGAAAGAACCAACTCATGTATGAACCTAACACATGGTCATGGTGACATATACACAAAGTGTGTGCTACGACTAGTGAGCGTAGGTGACATGTTAAAACTCGTGTTATGACCATGTGGCTAGACTATGTGACTAGACTCGAGCAAAGACTAAGTTAAGACTTCATGTATATGCATTAAACTGGACAGGCTGTGGTATTTTAGTCATAACTTTTGATCTGCGACTCTGATTGGGATGAAACCAACGCCAAATTAAAGATAAAACTCGAGGCTATAGATCCATAGGTTTTATGACTCGTAGTTCTTCCTAAAACTCCGGCTATGACCAAAAAAAGTTGACACTTGTGCAGTATACGGGAATAAAAATCCGGGCTGACTTAAAGGAACTATGACTCGAGGTATATTTATTGGTTCCAATTAAATAATTAATTAATTAAGCAAAGCCCTTTAGTAATTGGTTAGTTTATTAAGACTTATTTACAAACATAAATCAAACCAAACAGTTAATTTAGTTACATAATAAGTATGCACAAGTAAGAGATGCACAAGTAGTCAAGGAGTCACAACATGGTGCAATGAGTTTGCAACCTAACCATGGCTCTAGTTCTTTAAAGTTCGGGATATGGGTTAGTCAAAGAGGGTCCATGGTTATGAGTCCGGATGCACCGCGCGGAAGCCTTACCTTTGGAAGAGTTGGCACGAGTGGATGGAACCCTGCGAGTTAAACTCGCTTCCATGGTTTGGTGAATTCAACATTCTCGGATGTACCCTTTGTTGCTTAGAGCGTTCAATCAGGTAGATGGAGCATGAATTCCTAGAGGGTTATGTCCATATGTAATACACATATGGGTTTCAGAAAAATGAGAAAAACTTAATCAGGAAGTAGAATTGAGCCAACAATGCTTGAACTGGTCGAAATAAGAACGCATATTTCTGGCTCGGTATTGGAAGAACGCAGCGCCAGCCAACAGGGACTGTCTCTAGGATATGATCCCTGTCGCCTGGCGACAGAATTATCGCTCGGCAACAGAGCCATATCTTCGGCGATAGGCTCTGTTTTTTAGACGCCAGTTCCTATATGCCTCAGCAGTTGTCTGTGTTCTTAAATTTTTCCAGTTTTTCGCAGCATTATTTCGATTCTAGTTGTGAAAGATATTCCTCAAATTTCCTACGTGTAAAAATCCTATGTTATTGACTCATTACGGATGGTCTTTCCAATGAGAACCTTTTTTTATGCACATGACAATAATGTTAATCAAAATTACGCACATAAAGTACTTAGGACTTTTCGAGTCTCATCCACTCATTCTAAATCATTGCCGAAATAAATTTCATGAATTAAAATAGAAATCCTCCCCAGCGGAGTCGCCAAAAACTGTAGGGAATATTTCAAGCATTACCCCAAACTAGAACCCCACTGTGATCATACACTTAAGCATGGTGGCGTCCAAAGGGAAGGAAGCTAGAGCAAAAGAGTCGACAACAAGTTTTAGGAACTTGTAAACCGTTCACAGGGTGAAGGTTACGCCCCTTAATGATCCAGAAGATCGTTAACTTCAATAGGTATAGAACCAAGATTAGTGTTCGGGGATGAAGGTACAAATCCAACCTAAAAGAGATTGAACCTGCCCTAAAAATAGGCCTTTACTTTATTTTTCTCGTATTCATGTGCGCTTTCTAACTAACATGCAATCAATAGGTTAACCCTAAACCTGTTTAATCTATGTTGGTTGAATATTAATGCACAAATAAATCTATTATTGGCGATCACTTGAATTATAATCAAATTAACCATAAACAAGATTATTAATTATCTTATTAAGTGTGATTACAAGTACCAATTCCCTTTAAACATGCATAAAAGGTGTGATCAAGCAATAACAACAAATATAAATCAAACAACATAATAACATAATAACAATTATAAAAATAATCATGATTAAATATAATCATGTAAATAATCATGTTAAAAATAAAGCATAATAATAATAGAAAGATCCTAGGCATAATACTAACAAGATTAATAACAAACCCTAGCATGTCACTAAACATCAAAGATCAAAGCTTTAACTCTAACATGATACTAACATGCTATTAAGAAAGAAAACAGAAAGCATCACATAAATCATAATTGATACAAGCAAATCACCTTAGATATCATACTAAGGAAAGTATCCTATCATGATACTAGGAATCAAGATAACAACCTAAACATGATTTCTATAAAACAATTAAAGCACTTACTTGGATGCCTCGTACCTCTTTCTAATAACAAAATACACACGTTAGTAACTTCAAGGAAAATAATAAAACTAAAGAATTAAATCAAATAATTGAAATAGAGATTTGGGACCAAACCCTCAGATATATCAAACCTTTCACATCTAGGGCGAAGGCAACTTCGAACTTAGCTAGGTGTGTCTAGATCTTGTGAATGCGGAATTTTGTTTGAAAAGGGTTAGTTCAGAAAGAGAGAGAGAATATCAAGATTTTCTTGATGAGAGTTGGTTAGAGTTGATGATTAGAAAAAGGGGAGATATGACCTCTATTTATAAAGAAAAAAGAAGGTCGAAGAATAAGAAAAGAATCCGAATTCGAATCGAAATAGAATTCGATGGACAACAGTTTTTGCAGATTTTGTTTTCATCATATCTTTTGATCCAGAAGTCCAAATAAGGCATATAATATGTTGTTGAAAAGCTCTTGAAGTCTACTTTTGAATCTAATTAGAATAAGATTAAAATCTTTTGTAGATAAAAAGATATGAACGAAATAGTGGAAGGGTGTCAGTTTTGGAAAAATTTTGATATTCCATTCGTATTTTTTCCGTTATAGCTCGGATTTAATATTATAATATATCATTAGAAAGATAATTTCAAGATCTATCCAATCATATAAAATTTGGATAAAGATTATGAGGCACAAAAATAATATTTGACTGTCTTTAAACATCTTTAAATTCGAATAGATTTAGGATTAAAAAAAAAAGGAAAGTTTTTATAAAAGGAAAGTTTTTATTTAACTCAAATTCTTTAATCTTATCTTTTCAAAAAGGATAATTAAGATCTTTTAGAAACTTATAGAAGCTTCTAATTAATCCTAATTAGTTTAGGAATAGGATTAGGCCTTTGGACCCTCCACATGATCATTGGGCTGTACGTAAAATCCGATTTAGGCCCAGTTTAGTATTTTGGCCATAACTTCCTCATTATTCATCGAAATTGGGCTTATAATATATTGTTGGAAAGATCTTTTCAAAACCCATCCAACTACACTATTATTGGACACATATCATGGACTAAAATAAACTGGAATGCACGTTTTTCATAAATATGGTAAGAAAAAAATATATTTTCTAAAACAGAAAGAAGAGATATTTTAATAAAAACATCCTCATCACTAGAATTTTCACACTTTCACTTCATTCGATTATAATTTGACGCGAAAGGTATTCATCACCGGGTTTTGTTTTGGGGAGACACAAATGGGTGTCTACAATCATCAAACACTTGTTAAGGTGCCAAAAGCCTAACTATAGCGTCAATCAACACCATTTTTTCTATGTTCAATGCCATTTTTATACTTTATTAAGTCCAATCCCTTTTTTTCTCCAAGTTCCAACCAAGCAAGCCATGCCAATCTGCTGGATTTTGGAGTAGTTTCCTTCCTTTGTTGAAGGATATCATTGTATACATGGCGAACTAAATGCTCAAATGTTGAAATAATCTCCACAGGACCTGTGAAGGGGGAAGATTAACATAATTAGTCGATCATCTAACAAAATTCAAAAAATTTGATAAGCATAATTGCCTTCATACAAAAGAGACCATTAGTTTATTCTCTAGAATTTAGAGAATATAGTACAAAAAGAGCTTGTAATCTAATAAGAAACCAAGCTAATAACCCAATGTCACTCTCCTTCAGTCACTTTAACATCTATCACCAAATACTTCTATAATGCTTGTAATTTGCAAACAAACAATTATCATCATTATGTCAACTACATTCGTAATATGCTATAGCTTTGTAAAAATGAAAATTAAAGCCTAATGCCTTTATTGATGTAGATCAGATAGTAGGATGTATTATTGGAGTTTCGTTATGCATCAAGAAATTCATAACGAACAAAAAATGGGGGGTTTATACAACGGGGTGGTCCCGTCTTGCAGGAAAAAGTATTCTACTATCCCCAAAAAAAAAAGAAATACCAAGTATATTGTGCATAGTAGAATACATGTATAATTTTTTTTACAACCTTTGTTTTAAACTTTTCTCCCTTTTTACTTTAACCTTTCTTAATTCTTTTTTTACTTTAACCATTTTTTACTTTTCACCATTATGTCCCCCACTGTTGAAGCTCGATTGCACCTCCCTCACCAACTCTAGGAGCTCGAGTAAGAGCTTGAAAATGGCAAGAAAGATGTTGGTGATGGATGAGTGGTTGTTAATAGATGATTTCTAAAGATGCAATGTAGAAGGTGAATTAGGAGTTGGCGATGTAAAAGGTGACGATGTAATAGGCAACGATGGAGGTGGAGAACACGACTACACAACCACAATTGAAGACTCATTGGAGCACGAAACAACCCTAGATGAAGAAGATGATGAGCAGGCGTATACGCGCCCTACAAGCTTTGTTAAAAGGGGTAATTGTTACTGAATTTGAAATTCTAGGGTTTCAGTGGAATTGAATTTGGTGAATGAGTGTTGGTGAAAATTAATTTGTGGAATTTAGTTTGGCTATATAAATGGTTCAATTATTGCTGGTTTGGATATGTTGTTTACAAAGGTGTGGATGGTGTAAGATTGACTCGTTTGGTAAAAATAATTTTAGCTGTAATGTACAATTATTCGCTTTTTTAGTCCATGCATTTGATTCTTTATCACTGTGTGTATGTATGTATTTGATTCTTTATTTGATTCTGTATTTGATTCTTTGTATTTGGTTGTGTCATGTCCTTGGGGATGCAGTGCAAGCATCACTTTTCAGTGGAAAGTCATAGTCAAAGTTGTGGTCACAATTTTTTCAATGTGTTCAAAGTTTCGGTTTTGAATATGGCAGTGTTTTTTGTGTGTGTTAGTGGGCAGTGCTTTGTGCTCCTCTTTGCTCTGTGTGGTATATGTTAGGGCAATATGTGTATGGTAGATTGTAGGGAAGAGGGCTATGCAGGGCAGTGTGTGTTTGTGTGTCTGTGTGTGTTAGTGGGTTATGCAGGGGCATTGTGGGGTAGCCAGGAGGATTGTGGGCAGGGATATAAGTATAAATTAACCTTTGCATGTTAGGCATATGTGTTGTTGCTTTTTTATAAACACTCTCTCAATTAAACTGTTTTGAATAAATATGCAAATTAATTTACTTGTTGGAAGTCAATGTTGGAGAAGTGTCTTACAAGACTCCTACTAAAGGAAAGGGAAGTGTGGCGATAAGTTTTGAGATTGAAGAGGTTGTAAATGTTACAGTTTCCCTACCCCTACCCAATGTTGGAATGGTGATTGATAGTTGGCAGTTTATAGACTCATATTTCAGGAACTGTGGGAGGCAAGAAGGGTTTGGGGTTGTGTGTTCAAGTGGTGCCACAATAAGAAAAGGGGCTAACTCAAAGTACAAGCATAGTGTGTCATGGACGTGGGAGTGTTTTGGTATTCCTGGTAGAAGGAGCAAGAAAACTGGTTCTCTTATCTCCGATTCACAAATATCCAAGGAAGTTTGTGTCAAATGTAAGAGTAAAAAAGTTAAATGTCCTATGAAGTTATATGCAAAGGTGAATGAGATTGGTGAATGGGTAATTGATAAATCCTTCCTTGAGCATAAAGGGCACAAGCCCACACTGGGGAAGTCTAAGAACATCACTACGTTTAGGAAGAAGTTCCTAATGGACAATCCGCACATTGTTCGACAAGTATTGAATGATCGGAAGGCAGGTGTTCCGGTTACAAAGATATATAATGCATGGCTAGGAAACAAAATGGGAGGTGTAAGGAGGGAGATCCCATCGTAAGGGGGTCCTTCCTTAGATGCCCATGGCCATTTAAAATCCTAGGACTTTACACTTGTTAGGGTGTATTAGGATTTAAATTCCTGGCTGTTTGGGGGACCTTGAATTAGAATTGATTCTATCATTACGCTTTTTTATAAGAAATAAGTAGGAGTCGCCAATGAGTTTTGGAAAAACTCATAAACCTCGTTCATTCCTTTCTTCCATGTGAAGTTCATGGAATAATTAGCACGAATCGTAAGTTTACCCATGCCCAAATTGGTCTACATAAACTAGAAATGAGTTCGGGAGCGAGGGTACTAAAATAATGTTCCCTTTAGGGGGAATCGCTATCCTAGCCCTAGTGCGGCCTCTACTAGCTTTTCCTTTTTTACAATTTCATCACCAAACAATATATGCAACGCGATACCTAAAACTAAGTTATTTGATTTTATTTACACACGTTAATTCATGTAGGAATTACATTGCAACGTCGTTATTCTTTATTTAATCAATTTTGTGAAAAGAACAAGAAAATAAACAATATTTGCCTTGGCTTAACTGATCAACCAACAATTAATTATCCACTTCTAATCTTTATTTAACGCAAGATACTATGTGGAATTGATTAATTAGTCCTTTTAAGGTGATCAAACAAAACTAATTAATTAGTTAAAGTTCCTTTATATAAGAAAATAAATATGATTTATCTAAGTGCTTGGGAGTTTACCACTTCTCTTTGCTAGATCTCCGTTTAGAGCACTTATGGACACCTTCTTGTTTGGGAACCTCCACCGTAGTAACAAAATATCAAGGGGTGAGTGTTTAGGACAAGAGGGGTTAGGTAGCACAAGTTCACAAGTATTCCGCCAGAGTTTTAGGTTATTTTTCTGTCAAGCCTTGGATTAAGCCTCTATTTATAGGGAATGAGTAGGATTAGGTTTTTGAGCATTCTGCCGCAGCAGGTATCGTGCGCAACTGGATGAGTTGTGCGCGGCATCCCCGCGCAAGTAATTCAGTTGCGTTGTTATGGGAAATGCAAATGGATGTCTTGCGCGCGGCCTTATGGTAAGCTTCGATTTTATATTTTCGTAAAATTCTGAATCTTTAGCGCACTACAAGAAATAAGCTATTTCGCTACAGCCAAAATTTGTCGCAAAAATTGTAAAAACAGTCGCAAAAAATAGTTGCGACAATCAACTGTCGTAAACCGTTTGTCGCAATCACAGTTGTCGCAAAATTTTATTTTTGCAACAGTTTGACTGTCATAAACCTATTTTACGACGATTTTACTAATTTCAGCGACAGTTTTATTTTTGTCGTAATACTTAATCTGCGACAGCTTAAAACCGTCGCAAACTACGACAGCCATGAAAACTGTCGCAAATACCAACTTTAGCGACAGCTAAAAGGCGTTACAAAAAAAAAAAAAAAAAACGTAACCCCTCAACCCAGCCACATGCCTCCTTTAACGCTCACCCACAATAGCCCAGCCGCATAACCGTAACCACGACCAACCTCCACCATAAACCACCTAGCGCCACCACACACTTTCCACCGCCACCCAAAACCACCAAATTAAGCCCAGAAAACTCATAAACCCACAGACAACCCTAGATATGAAATTAAACCAAAAACAAATCTAAAATCCAACAATTCCCCTTTACACTAACCACCAACAACCCCCAACCTTGCACCAAAAAAAAAAATAAACATTAAGATCTAAAAATTAAACCCCAACAAACAAAAAATCAAAGAAAAAACCCAACATAATAACCAAGGATAAATGAAAATATAAAACAAATACATAAAAATAACAAACATCAAACAAGAAATACAAATATACATCAAATAATAAAAAACCAAGAACAATAAAACAAACAAGTTAATGAAATAACAGGAGCTATAAAAAAGGGTACAAAATTCAAACAAAAATACCGCAAAAAATCAAACGAAAATAAATGACAAAATAACAAGATCTAACAAATTAAATAAAAATCAAATGAAGATGAACGAAAATAATTAACATACCTTCGAAACTTTCCTCTTCTTTGGGTTTTAAGGGTCAAATTCGACCATAAAAACTCCAGATCTGGAATTTTTATGGTCCAATTTGGCTAAAAAAACCTCACCATCACGATATTGAACTTTAAAAATATGAATTTGACTAAAAAAAACCCCTCCGTATTAAGTAGAAAGAAGGAGGAGTACGAGAAAGAAAAGAATGGAGGATGAGAAATAGAGAGGAGAAAGGAAAAGAGAGGAAAAAAAGAGGAGGAAGAAAAAGAGAGGAAAGAGAGGAGGAGAAGTGGGAAGATGATATGAGAAAGAGAGAAGAGAAAAGAAATGAAAGAAGAGAGAGAAAATGATAGGGAGAAGAGTAACGAATCGGCGGACAATACATTATTAGGGTTTGGTGTGGGATTGTGGGGTATTTATATACCGTATGTTTTTTTTTTTTTGAAAAAACAACTCTGCGATAGCTTTAAACTGTCGCAGATTACGACGGCTACGACAGTTTAAAGCTGTCGCAAATATTAAAAAAATTTACAATTATTTTTAATGTCTATTACGACAGTATATTGGCCAAAAACCGTCATAAATCAGCAACATACTAGAAAACTGTCGTAATATTGCGACAAAAACAAAAAATGTCGTAAAATTCAAAAATTACGACAATTTTGCTGGCTGTCGTAGAAAAGCTGTCGCTATTTGCCCGGATTTTAGTAGTGGCAAGCGCATCTTTAGAGGTTGCACTGAGTGTCGCGCGCAACTGAATTAGTTGCATGCGCTTGCCCAGCGCAAATGATTGAGATGCAGGTGGCTTTTTCTGCGGCAGCATTAAAATTTAACCTAGGCGCTCCTAAATCCGTCATTATTGGGTTTTAAGCACGGGCTTAAGCCTAATTATGATCGGATTTAGTTAATTGGACCTTGTTTAGCTTTATTCTTTAGTTTGGGCTAGTCTTTTGTGTTTTGTGGCTTAATCAGTTATCATAAGCATTCTCCACTTCAATCCAACACGAAGATGGTTTTATTTATTCTCATTGCACTTCCTATCGGGACAGGAGGCCATATGTAGATGTCTACAGTTAGCCCCCACTTTGACCGAGTCTAGAATAGACGATGATCAAAGTAGTCAAGGAAATAAATCCGAGACTCATTCTGCAATGTTCTCTAAAGATGGAGAATCTTTCAGAAATGTTAAGGATGTGGAAATGATCCTTGGTTCGCTAAGTGTTCGAAACAAGTAACTATTAAGGCTAGAAAAAGTTTTTCCTAGTCTTAACGCGCTAAAGAATCTAGATTGACCCTTTTCAATTGTAGAACGCTTTTACAGGTAAAGGTGTTCTGGGTGATGTCAAGTCATGAGAAGAGATCAGTTTTAAAAAAGAATAAAAGGGGATGATTTCCTCTCAATCGTGTCATCGTTGGTCTAAAGTCCTTCGATATGTCATTGCAACTTTAGCCTGACTTCGAGCCGGATGTCCACAAGATAGAAATACATGTCTCAGGACTGGAGGCACATATCCAAATCCAGTTAAAGGGAAGAAAGTCAACAACTCTCTCAGCTGTTTTGTCCACAATATGAGTACACGCGTCTCAGGACTGGGGCCACGTGACTACATAGGCGCGACATTGTCTCGTCGCTTCTTATACAGGGGGTGGACGGACACCCTAACTGTCCGGTAAGCTAGTAAGCTCACAAACTACCGTATTTGCTTCCAATCAAGAAGTGTCTGTTCCTGATGGTTCGGCGCGCCTGTCGACTCGTGAGCTAACGCCTTAACTTATTCTCTACCTTTTAGTTTCGAGAGGTAGATCTCGCAAAGCTTGGGCTGAAGTGAAATTTTACGCAACACCTACGCCGTACAATTTTGCACCGTACGATACGCCTTTTGCATTTTTACGCTGCATGACAACGCCTTCCTTCTTGCTTCGGATGTGAAAAAAGAAGAAAAGCCGGACATTTATAACGTCAGTACAGTAAAATGACAAACCTTTCTATGGGTGCTTTTATGTAAAGCACCACCACAGAACGTCTTAAGACACTCTTACGAAAAATGTTCAAAATGTATGCTAAGGGAAGGCACAAAGCATGGTGTGCATGCAAGATGATTCAAAAAACTAACAAAGAAGAAAAAAAACTACAAAATGGAAAGAAATTTAAAATATTTTGATAGTTTGCGCGCCATTACGTCTAATAACCAGCAAAAACCGTTAGAAAATGATCAAACGGATCAAAATCTGGAGACTGGTCATTTTAGTGACCAGTATCTGCGCACAACTCAGTAGGTCGCGCTGGCAAGGCGCGCGCATCATTTTGAGTTGTACTGGTCTATCACGCGTAACTGATTTAGTTGCTCGCATCACTTAGTTCAGTAAAAAGAAAATCGCAGAGCGCGATTCTTCATTTCGCTCTCTCTCTCTCTCCTTCCTTCACGATTTTCGCCTCTTTCTCTCTCTACAGAACTTGTATTTTCTTGTTTTTCGAAGCTAAAGGAAGTAAATCTCGTCCCTTATTCATATTTTCCATAATCCAATGTAAGTCTTTTGTTGAATTTCGTTTGATTTTGGCTTAATTGGGACGATTTTTGAATCGTTAAACCCCAAATTTTGAATTTGGGGGTTTTTGATTTGGTCCATTATTCTTGAAATTATTTGTTCTATGTTGTTATGCTATGTTTAATAAGTGTTTTGCAACAAATTTCATGAAAAATGGTTAAGTATTGAACCTTATATATGAGCATTTCTTTGTTTAAGTTTGTTCTTGCTCTTTTTCTTCGAATTTTGTTTGAATCCATTGCCTTTTCTTGCTCATTTTGGTTACATTTGCTGATTATGAATTAGATTATAGTAATGGAACTAGTATTACTTTCATAATTCACATTTTGCGAATTTTGAATTTTTTGAAAAATGGCGCGAAGCATACTCTTAGCTTGTTTTTTGCTATGTTTAAACCTTAAAATTGTTTGGTAGACGATAATCGTGTTTGTATTACTGTTATTCATCTAGGAGTAGTTGATTCTTTGAGATTTTGAAATAGAATCCCTTGAATGCTTAGTTGAAACTGGTATAGGATGGCTTTTGTGGGTGTTAGAAGCCCTCATTTACTGAGTTTAACTGCAGGCATCGTAGCCCCCAAGTAGGGGTGGCATTCGATTTTCGTGTTTTGCCCTATCGGCAGCCGTTATTCTGCCAAAATGGGTCTAGAACACGTATATTAGCTTAGTTTTAGAGAGAAAATAAACTAATAAAGAAACCTTATCCAATCATAGCATGGACTTGCCTCCATTCGTCGATGCTGAGGAGATTCTAGAGGGTCCTGACGAGGCGGTCCGCCCTCAAAAGAGGATGACCCTTCCTCGAGAGGAGGTTCGAGAGCGACGCGTCGCAGGCGATCGACGTCGCCAGGAGGATGTGGTTTGGGAGGCTCCTCCCAACTGGGACCTTAGGGTCCTTAAGTGGGACCCAGACCATCATATCCCGATCAGAGGGTGGTGCGACATCGTGAGTTCTTTGCGCCTTCGTTTTTCTTTTTTCTTTTTTTTTTCTCCTTTTCAAACCATAATCGTTTTTTTTTATTTTTTCCTTAGAGTGAGCCTAGCATGCGTCTATACGGCTCTGGTGACCTGCGGGCTTGTTTTGCGAGTTTGCCCGAGGTGGAAAAGGAGATTGTGGAGCTTTCAGGGATCAGCCCCCAGCTGGCGGCTGGCTGTAAGGAATAATTTCAAGCGTTAATCCCCATGCTTGAACCCCACTGTGATCATACACTAAAGTACGGTGGCGTCCAAAAGGGAATAAGATAGAGCAAAAGAGTCGCCAACAAGTTTTAGGAACTTGTAAACCATTCACAGGGTGAAGGTTACACCCCTTAACGATCTATGAGATCGTCAACTCCAAAAGGTCTAGAACCAAATAAGGGTTCGAGGATGAAGGTACAAATTCAACCTAAAAGAGATTGAACCTGCCCTAATAATAGGCCTCTACTTTATTCTGATCGTATTCATGTGCACTTTTTGATTAACATACAATCAATAGGATTAACCTTAAACCTGTTTATCTATGTTGGTTGAATATTAATGCACAAATAAACTATTATTGGCGATCACTTGAAATTATAATCGAATTAACCCTAAACAAGATTATCAATTATATTATTAAGCGTGATTACAAGTACCAATTCCCTTTAAACATGCATAAAAGCGTGATCAAGCAATAACAATAAATAGCATCAAGCAACATAATAATAAATAAATAATTAAAATCATGACAATAAAATTATAATCATCATAGTAACAATCATAATTAACATAATAATAAACATCATAATAATAATCATGAATAAAATAATCATCATCAAAATAATAATAATAATAATAATAATAATAATATTCATAATCATTATAAATTATAACAATCATAATCATAATCATGTTAATATTAAAGCATAATAATAGCAATATCCTAGGCATGATATTAACAAGATTAATAACAAACCCTAGCATGTCGCTAAGCAATAAAAATCAAAGCTTTAACCCTAACATGATACTAGCAATCATAAATATTAGGAAGAACATATGAAGCATCGTAACAATCATATTTAATATTAAAATTACCCTAGACATGATACTAGGAATATCATAATAACAATTTAAACATGATTTCTACATCATAACATCAATAAAGTACTTACTTTGATGCCTCGTACCTCTTTCTAATAACAAAACACACACGTTAGTAACTTCAAGGAAAATAATAAATTAAACAATTAGATTAAATGATTGAAAGAGAGATTTGGGACCAAACCCTCAGAAATTAAACCTTTCACGTAGGGCGAAGGCAACTTCGAATATGGCTAGGTGTTTCTAGATCTTGTGAATGCGGAATTTTGTATGTGAAAAGCAATTTTTGGAAGAGAGAGAGATGAATGATTATTGAAGAGAGAATTGAAAACTGATTGTAGGTGAATGAAAACGGAGTTTTTAATACGTTATTTATAGAGAAAATCAGCCAAAAAAATAAATTAACAAAACAGAGTCTGGCGCACGCAAAACGAGATTGGCGCCAGGAATTAGCCATTGGCGCCAGGAATTAGCCATTGGCGCCAGGCGATAACGTCAGCGCCAGGGGCCAATGTTGGCGCCAGACGCCAATGCCTGGCGTTAGGCGCCAATCTTGTTTTTGACGCGTTTTCTAAAATCAGATAAATTTTGCCGTACAGGAGGATAAAATCATATATTTTCCTCAAAAATCCTCATGAGTTGCGCGTGGTTGTCGCGCACATGTAAATTGGTTGCGCGCGGATGGCGCTCGTAACACATGAGTTGCGCGCGCCACCTGCTGGTGAACTTTCCTTTGAGCGAAAATTGCCAAAATTTTGCCCTTCTTGGGTCTATTTAAACGTTGTTTCGTGTAGGCTTTTGATCATCTCGCATTCATTCGCTTAGTGATATCATAAGAAACTAAAAAGAATTAATAGCTCTAAATTCTCTCTTTATTTTTGATTTGAACAATGGTGAAACCTTTAAACAACGTTTGAAGCAATGGGTCGCTTTCCTCTCAACCGAGGACAAACTAGCTTTCAAAATTTACCACCTAGACCCTCTATTGAACTACATGCAACTAATGATAAATTTTGATTTTCTTCATGCCGCCGTCAATCATTAGGACTCCAACCACCACCTTTTCTTGTTTAAAGGGGATGAAATTGTCCCACTACCTGGTGAGTTTGAGCCCTTGCTAGGCTTCCCTGCAAATACTCTCCTTGTGACCTATGCACCTACCTTGTCGGATCCCAAACCTATATTCCAAAGATTTTTTGGTTTGTCTGACAATGATATGGTTAACATTGGAACTGAAGAAGGCGTGAATTTGATCCAATTTATTGAACACTTCGTCGCCCCTCGTGACAACATGACTAAACAACGCTTTAAAATTCGTGCTTTATGTTATTGTCTTGTTGTTATTTGTTTACTTAGGACAGGTAAAGAGTATAGAGATTATTCCATGGTGTCCATAGTAGAGCAAATAGAAGGATGTCATTCACTCGCTCCGTTGGCTTTGGTGGAAACCGTTCTATGCTTGAATCGCCTTAGAGGAGACCCTAACGAAAACGGTTTCACGGGAAGTCCACTCTTATTAAATGCACGTTTTTTTCCGTCGTATATCAGCGCAAGTCATGAAGTTGCGCTGGCATGACTAGCGCAATCTTCTGTGCTGTGCGCGGATGGCAAGTGATTTTGATGCGTGCGCCACCTGCTTGGGTAAAATCGTAAACTAATTTTTCTCTCTCTCTCTTTTTTTTTTCCAGATTTGGCTCATGGAACATTTGCAAATTGTTGATCAGCCACAAAACCTTGAGGCTAATGGAGTAAGGACATTCCCTGGACGTCGAATTCTTTACAAGCATAAGAATGAAGAAGAATGGACGTCATTTTTCTGTCACGGGGTTCCTAACATGCGCTTTGTGATTCCTTGGTGGAACATAAGTAGTATGGTTGGTAATAGTTTTAATTGTCTTTACATTAGGCTTCTAGGCCTATCTAGTACTACTTTTATCTTTCCTTGCAGGGTGATGAGACAGTACGAGATAAAACAAATTATTCCCCCGCAAGATTGTGACGCCTCTAAAGATGTGATCTTTCACTACTAAAATTCGATCAAATTACGACCGTTTTTTTTACGATCGTCATTAAAACGATCACAAATTATAATATTTGCGACCGTTTTTAAGGCGGTTGCAGATTTGCGACCGTTTTTAAGACGGTTGCAGATTTGCGACCGTTTTTAAGACGGTTGCAGATTTGCGACCGTTTTTAGGCTATTTAACAGTCGCAAAGGTATTTAAAAATTTCTTTAAAATAATATACATGTTAAAAATAGTTCTAAATAAAAACAATTCTCTTACGACTGCCAAAAACGGTCGCAATTTGCGAACATTACGACCGTTATAAAATTGGTCGCAATTTGCGACCATTTGCGACCGTTCTTAAGGCGGTCGCAGATTATAGTATTTGCGACTGTTAATAAGGCGGTCGCAGATTATAGCAATTTGCAACCGTTTTAGCGGTCGTAATTATTTATTTATTAATTTTTAAAATAGGGTATATAAGGGGCTTAAGCTACCCAACCCAAACTAACCCTAATTTTTTTTTGGTTAACAGCCGCTCCCTCTCTCTCTTTCTCTCTCTCTCTCTCTCTCTCTCTCCTCAGCCGACCCTCCTCTTTCACCCTCCATTTTCCTTTTCTCCACCCTATCCTTCTCACGCCCCTCTTCTTTCACTCTCACCTCCTAATTCTCCTCTATCATTTCCAATAATGAAGCAAAGCACTTGAGAATTGAAGAATAAGAAGCCGGAAATTGCTGCTCATTCAAGAGTTGGTTCAAATCGGAAGCTTCGCCGGCGATTTCCCTCTCCTCCACGCTGCTTGCCACCGTCACGACCACACAATGTAACAAGACCTCCACCGTCACAAGAACGAGCCTAAGAGAAGTCAAGGTTTTCTAGATCTGATAATTAATTTAGGTTATATTGTTGATCTAGATTTATTGTTTCTTATTTCTGATTATGTATAACTGTTTTATTGTAATTTTAGTTTTTAATTTTGAAAGATCTATATTATTGTTTTATTTCTGATTTGTGTTGTTTATTGTAATTTTAGTTTATAATTTTTGAAAGATCTATATTATTGTTTTATTTCTGATTTTTGGGCAAATTTCTGTAATTTGTATAATTTTATTTCTTATTTTGTGGGTAATTTTCTTAATTTTTTATAATTTTTGTGGGCGGCGTTGGGCTGAGGTGGTTTCGGGTGAGTGGTGTTGAGGTGGTTTCGACTGAGCGGCGTTGGGTTGAGGTGATTTTAGGTGAGCGGCGTTGGGTTGAGGTGGTTTCAGGTGAGCGGTAGTTGATTTATTGGTTAGGGTGAGGAGTTGTGGTGGGTTAAGGTGGTTTGGGTTGGCGGTGGTGGTGGGTTAGGTGGTTTCAGGTGAGCGACGGTGGGTTTTCGTGGTTAGGGTGGGCAGAAGTGGTGGGTAAAGGTGGGGTTTGGGTTGGTAGTGGTGATGGGTAAAGGTGGTTTCGGTGGTTGGTGAGGCTGGATGCGAAAAACAGTAGTGCGATTTTTCTTTTTCTTTTTTATTTTTTTTAAATTTTAGCGACGGCTTATGGCGGTCGCTAATTCCAAAAATTGCGACCGCTGACATAACCAGTCGCAATTTTAAATTTTTGCGACCGTTTTCTAAACAGTCGTTGAAAATAATAAAAACGATCGCAAAAATGATTTTCTGCGACCACGTGAATAACGACCACCACCTTACGACCGTTGTCGGTTGCAATTACTAATTGCGACCATTTTTACTATAATGTGCGACCGTCAGAGACGGTCGTAATTTGGCCGAATTTTAGTAGTGTTTAAACCCGAACGAATTGTTTGTTGGATGGAATATTGGTCAATTCTCCCTAGATGGGTAGTACAAAATCCTACTGCTAGTATTGTATTGTCTTCCTTTTACAAGGCTTGGATGAATGCGGCGGATAAGGGCGAATTGAACAAGGCTCGATCACAACATCAAGTGGCCACGACTCGTTATCCACCTAAGCCTTTGATGCATTCGGCCACCACTACTCCTCCTAGTGGTCAAAACAAAGGAGTGAGAAGAAAATTAGATTTCTCATCTCCTAAGGCTCGTTCGAAGGAACCAAAGAGAAAGGATCCTCCTAAACATGCACAACAAGGGATGAAAATTAAAGAACCTTCACTAAATACTCGCAAGAAAGCTCCAATTGTCAAAGGAAAAGGAAAACAGGTTGCAAAGGCCCCAATCCCTAAATTGAAGAACAATGTTTGAGTGAAAAAGAAGAGTGTAGGGGAAAGCTCAAAGGTTTCTGAAAATACTGCGATGGAAACTACTCCTCCATCATCCGTGACAATCAAGGACATAGTAAAATCTTAGAGTGTTACACAATTTTATCATTAGTTTAATTTGAATAAAGTGTAATCACTACTATTTTTTTTTTATTATTATCTAGTTCAATAATGTCTCTTATTTTGAATTTTGAATGAAATAAAATGAGCTTTATATATATTTTTTTATTTTCATATGACCGAATCATAAAGATTGCCTGCGTATTCGTATTACGAAATCAGATCTTTGCTTAGTTCTTTGCAATTTATATATATATATATATCTATATATATCTATATATATATATATATATATATATATATATCTATATATATATATATATATATATATATATCTATATATATATATATATATATAAAATTTTGTCTTTAATCTCTTATGTAGAAATTAAATGAAAAAATTAATCAAACTTTGTTTAGACAAAGCTGAAATCAAAGTTTAATTTTTATTTTATGAGTATACGTTATTTTCGAGAAACACCCTTTTTTATCGCAAGTAAAAGTCGCAACTTTATTCAGGCGTAAAAAATCCGTGTTCGTAGTTTGTCATCAGGTGATGCGCGCAACAACCGAGGTTGCGCGAGCCTGTCGCGCGCAACCTAATTTGTTGCGAGTGAACAATTGCGCGCAACACCTGTACTACGAGTGTTTAATTTTTTTTTTTCATTATTACCCCCCCAAGTGTGAAGAGTTTTTCGTGATGTTCGAAAAAATCTGAACACTTAGAATGGTCTATTATTTTTAAATTACCCCCCAAGTGTTATGTGTTTTGTCGTGTTATTCGGTAAAGTGCATAACACTTAGAATCTTTCAATTGAATGCTATAAAATGATTTATTTAATGAATGAACGAGTTTATCCGGATTTCATATGTAATATTTTTTAAGTCGATCAATGTTTATTAATTGGCGAATTTCATCGCCTTCAATGTCTATTAATGTGACGGCTCCTCCTGATAGGATTTTAATTACGCGGTAGGGACCTATCCAATAGGCTTGAATTTCCCTCTTGGATCGGTTGGTGGACCCCTAACCTTCTTTAGTACAAAGTCACCTTTTTTGATATTTCTGGGTTTTACCCTTTTATTAAAATGATGCGCATTGCGCCGTTGGTAGACTTGTACATGATGCAAATCTCTTAATCGTCGTTTATCGAGGAATAAAAGCTCTTTATACCTTGCTCTTACCCATTCAGCTTCCAGTAGCTTACTTCCGAGTACGATGCATAGGGATGGTATTTCTAGTTCGATTGGTTGAACTGCGTCCATTCCAAAAACTAAGGAGTATGGAGTTACTCCTATTGATGTTCGTATGGACGTTCTATAACCCTATAATGCGAAGTGTAGTTTATTCGGCTAGTCCTTATAATTTTCTGCCATTTTTTAATAATGACTATTATGTTTTTTATTTGCCGATTCTACAGCTCCATTCATTTGAGGTCTGTATGGAGATAAGTTATGATGTTTTACTTTATAACGAGTTAAGAGGGTCTCGACTTCAGTTTTGAATTAAGATCCCTGATCACGGATTAGTTCATGTGGAACTCCATATCTACAAAATATTTTTCGTTCGAGAAACTTTGCGACATGTTTAGAAGTGATATTCACGTAAGAAGCAGCCTTAATCCACTTGGTAAAGTAATCGATGGCTACTAATACGTACTCGTACCCTCCTGCTCTCGTTAGAGAATTATTACCTATTATGTAAATTCCCCAAGTTGAAAAAGGCTAAGGGGAAGTGAGGTTGTATAGTTCGGATGGTGGAAGGTGTTGTAAATTAGCGAACATTTGGCACTGTGGACATTTTTTAACATATTGTATGCAATCATGTCCCATAGTGGACCAATAGTACCCTTGTCGTGAAATTATTTTTGCAAGAATTTTACCATCCATGTAAGGTCCACAAACACCTTTGTGAGTATCTTCCATAAGGCGTATGGATCCAGGTTGGTCTATACACAACAAGCTTTGACCATCAGGTCCTTTTTTGCATAATTGACCATTTACTAGACCGTATTGTGCCGCAAGTGTTCTTTAGGCTCGTTGGTCTTTCGATGAAGTATTTTCAGGTTATGTGCCATGGGTAATATATTGGAGGATATGATCATACCAAGAATTATCTCCTTCGATGTCATTTATTTCCTCTATTGCGTTGCAATATGCTGGTTCTTCTCTTCTATCAACGCATAATAGCATCATATTTAAGTGATTTGGAATATTGGTCATTGAGGCTAATTTTGCTAGCGCATCGACAAATTAATTATCATCCCTTGGGAGATATTTAAAATCAATATGTTCAAAATGCTCGATGAGTTGCTCTAGGTGTGCTTGGTATAATATCATTGTGGAGTTATTTATTTTCCATTTTTTCAGTATATGATTTATAATCAAACTATAATCTCCATATACCTCTAATTTTTGCACACCTATGCTAGCTGCTGCTTCTAATCCAATAATGCACGCTTCACATTCCGCGACATTATTAGTAACCTCAAAGTCTAATTTAACAGAGATTGGAGTATGTGCTCCCTCTGGACTTATGAGTAACACTCCTACGCCACATCCTTTTTGATTAGACGCACCGTCGAAGTACTTTACCCATTTTTCATCTTGTGTCATGAGAATCTCTTCATCTGGAAGATGATTAGTTTCTGCATGACTTGATTGAATTGGATGTTGGGCTAGAAAATCGGAAATTATTTTTCCTTTCATTGGTTTTTCAGGAATATATTTTAGCTCAAATTCGGCCAACATTACCAACCACTTGGATATCCTTACTTGTATAGGTGGTTGTTCAAATAAATACTTTATCGGATCTTGTTGAGAAATCACATGAGTGGTGTGTGGTAGCATATAATGTCGTAATTTTTTAGTTGCCCACACTAATGCTAGACTTGTTTTTTTTCAAGGTGCTATATTTTGTTTCATATTAAATGAACTTTTTACTTGCGTAATATATAGCACGCTTGACTTTTTCTACCTCTTGTGCTAACATGGCGCCTATGGCTGTGTCTATAACTGTGATGTATAGCCTAAGAGGTAGTTTGGGTACTGGTGGTGCTAAAATTGGTGGACTTTTGAGATAATCTTTGATTTTCTTAAAGGCCTTTTGGCATTGATCGTCCCATTCATGTGTTTCCTCTTTTTTCAATTTTTTAAATATTGGCTCACAAGTCATAGTCAGTTTGGTGATAAATCGACCAATGTACTGTAGTTTGCCAAGGAACCCCCTAATTTCTTTTTCTGTTTGAAGGGGAGGCATGTCGAAAATTGCCTTTATTTTAGAGGAATCTATCTCAATACCACGTGTGCTTACTACAAATCCGAGTAATTTGCCAGAAGTTACCCCGAAGGCGCATTTTTGTGGATTCAATCGTATTTTGTATTCTTTTATGCGAGCGAAAAATTTGCGTAAAGCTTTTATATGTCCCATTCTATATTTGGACTTTATGATCATATCATCCACATATACTTCTATTTCTTTATGAATCATATCATGCAAGAGAGTCGTAGCCGTTCTTTGAAGAAAAGACATGCTTTATTACCCCTTGGGGTACATATTGCTACACAGTCATGCCATTTGGTTGTAACCCGCTGTAGACACCCATTTGTGTCTCCCCACCAAACCTAGTGATGAGTACCTTTCACGTCGAATCATAATCAAATGAAGTGAAAGTGTGGAAAGTCAAGTGTTTCGGTTAGTTTTTAATTCTTTTATTTAATTTCTCTCTGTTTTTGAAAACCTATTTTATGAAAATAACCAATCCAGTTTAGTTTGGTCCATGGTAAGGGTCCAATAATAGTGTAGTTGGATTGGGTTTGAAAAGAGCTTTCCAACGATATATTATAAGCCCAATTCTGATGAATAATGAGGAAGTTATGGCCAAATTACTAAACTGGGCCCGATTTGATTTTTATATGCAGCCCAATGATTTAGAGGAGGGCCTATTATAATTTATCATTCCTAATGCAATTAGGATTAATTATGGTCTTCTAGAATCTTCTAGAAGGTTCTTTTGAATCCTAATGTGATTAGCATTGATAATTGAGATTTAAGAGTTTTATTTAGAATAAAAGAAGTGTTTTTAAGAAAATTACAGTTTTGCCCTTCGTACGCTTAAATTTTATCAAAATAAGAAAACGCGTGGAAAGACTGACTACAGCGCCGCACTACACCATGTCGCCTGGCGACAGGCCTGGCGTTGCGGCGACACGTCTGTCGCCTGGCGACAGGGGCGTGTTTGGCGACAACGTCGTATTTTATTCTTTTCGAAACTCTGATTCTTTTTTATCATATTTCGGCTGATTTTTGTTATAAATAGCCTCCTAAAACCTCCGTTTTCAATCATCAACTCTCATCAAGGATCTCTTGATACTTTCTCTCTCTTTTCTAAACTAGCCTTTTCTCAAATACAAAATTCCGCATTAACAAGATCTAGATACCCCTAGCATAATTCGAAGTAGCCTTCGCCCTAGACGTGAAATATTTGATATTTCTGAGGGTTTGATCCCAAATCTAGTCTAAACTTTCTTTGAATTCTTTATCTCTATTATTTAATTTAATTGTTTGTTTTTTCCTTGAAGTTACTAACGTGTGTATTTTGTTATTAGAAAGAGGTACGAGGCATCCAATTAAGTATTGGTATTATGATATAGAAATCACGTTTAGGTTCCTAATTTGATTCCTAGTATCATGTTAGGATGCTTTTCTTAATATGATGTTTAGGATGACAACAATAAGTTCCTAGTATCATGTTTAGGGTAAAGAATGTAATGTCAATTATGGTTTTTATGATGCCTTTGATTGTCTTTCCTAATATTCATGTTAGTATCATGTTAGGGCTATATATTTGATCTTTGATGCTTAGTGACATGCTAGGGTTTTTTTTATTAATCTTGTTAGTATCATGCCTAGGATCTTGCTATTATTATGCTTTAACATGATGGTGATTATTTTGTGATTCATAATTATGATTGTTATTATGATTATCATTATTATTATGATTGTTATTATTATGTTGCTTGATATTATATATTGTTATTGCTTGATCACGCCTTTTATGCATGTTTAAAGGGAATTGGTACTTGTAATCACGCTTAATAAGATAATTAATAATCTTGTTTATGGTTAATATGATTATAATTCAAGTGATCACCAATAATAGTTTTATTTGTGCATTAAATTCAACCAACATAGATTAAACAGGTTTAGGGTTAATCTATTGATTGCATGTTAGTCAGAAGGCGCACATGAATACGAGAAGAATAAAGTAGAGGCCTATTATTAGGGCAGGTTCAATCTCTTTTAGGTTGGATTTGTACCTTCATCCCCAAACTTCCAGTTTTGGTTCCAGACCTATTGGAATTGACGATATCCTGGATCATTAAGGGGTGTAACCCTCACCCTGTGAACGGTTTACACGTTCTTAAAACTTGTTGACGACTCTTTTGCTCTAGCTTCTTTCCCTTTGGACGCCACCATACTTAAGTGTATGATCATAGTGGGGTTCAAGTTTGGGGTAATGCTTGAAATATTCCCTACACCTGCATATCCATCCATAAAGGATAACATCTCATGTTCTGTCGTGTTATCTATCAATATGTGGTAGAGGAAAATCGTCTTTAGGGACAACCTTATTAAGGTCCCTAAAATCGACACACATGCGAACTCGTCCATCCTTTTTGGGGACTGGGACGATGTTCGCTACCCATTCTGGGTAATTACATACGCGAATGAAACCCGCGTCCAATTGTTTTTGTTCGCTACCCATCAGGTTTCATTTGTCGAAGTTTTTGTTTTACTAGTTTAGAGGTAGGGTTCAAGGGAATGGTATGTTCCGCGATTTCCCTATCTATTCCAGGCATGTCCTTGTATGACCAAGCAAAGACGTTTTCGAATTCTTTGAGCGTCTGACAAGGGAAATAAACGCGTTGTTAATTGTCTATCCCTAGATCAAATACAATTTATACAGCCTAAACAAACCTAATACGAGTATAAGGCAAGCATAGGGGTCGAACTACAGGGAACGAATAAACACCACCAAATGTTATCGACAATTAAGCTAGTCTAGAATAGGAGATAAATAAACTAAAGTCTAAAGATGCTAAAACAAGAAATAAAACACTAAGAGAAATGGTGTAGGTACAGCATTCACTTGAACATAAACAAAGGCATAGAAATTGAATTAATTATGAACTAAACATGCTCAACTATCGAAGTAAAGGATCCAATCTAGTCGCCTTCCGGGGTTAATTGGCTTCTCCTAACATAGCCTCTATGTTTCCACATTAGAACCTTATACTAGGAGGTACTATTAAAGAATAATCGATAGTAATGAACCTTAACTAAGTCAACTTCCGTTCCTTGTTAGCAAAGATTCACCTTTAATCAACCAACAATGTGCACTTGCAATAAGATTAAAGAATATCAAGCATATAAAAACTTTAATCACAAATAAATCAATTCTAAACCTGATATGTCTATTTTATATAGTATTATACCCCCGTCCCTTGGTCATAATTAGTAGTGTTTTTGGCTCTTTAGAGCCACTTTTATTACTAATTGGTGTTTTCTAGTGTTTTCGTAGATTTGGTTGACTTTTGTAGGGATTTTCATTTTTGGAGCATTTTCCCGAGATAATATGGAGCAACTACGAGCATTGGAGAAGCACGACCAGTTTCTATAGCCCAGGACCGGTTAGAGCCATCGAACCGGTGATTAAGGGCTCGGTATATGTGATACCGGGGCATTTGGACCAAGTATACAAGACCCAAAGAGGAAATTCGGATTGGCCCGAAGAATTGGAGCTCAATCGAAGTCCAAAGAGTGGCCTAATATTATCAATGCTAGATTAATTTCCTATTGATTGATTTAATGCTCTGTGACTAGATTAGGCCTGATCTTTTATGCATGAGTTTGACAATATTGATTCGAGATTCGAGAGATGAGAATTGATGTTTAGGTCTAGTTTCAATAGGCAGGTTAGTTTATAAATGGTTAGTTCAAGATTTGAGGGATGAGATTTAATGCCGGTTAATTAATTGTGTGATTGTATTATGTAGCGAAAGCCCTTTATTATCTGATTAATTTATGCATTGATGATAGAAAATTATTTTTTATCCTGGAAGATTATTTATTGGTGAACCTATGCCCTAGGCCTTTTATTCATTGATTTCCTCTATTCTTATTCTTCCCTACTTTTACTCTCCGTAGTTTAGTTTCCTTTGATTATAATATTTTGGTTACTTTATAATTTAAATTGCTTGAATTAATTAGGAATAGAAAGACCAGTTTCCCTGTGGATTTGACCCTACTTCCCTATCTATTATTAGTTAGTGGTTTTAGGAATTACTTTTGATTAGGTGATACGACTTTAGCCTGTCAAAACCCTAGAACATGCTCAAGATCCAACTACACCCCCAACCATCCCCTTAATGGGGAAATTACTCACTAATCATGATAATAACAAAATTAATCAACAAATAATCAAGAATCAACATGATTAACAAGAAATGCCATTAATTAAAATAACAATCAAAAGAAGGCAAATAAAATAGAGGAGAGAGAGTTAGAGATTCTCATTGATTGAATGTGAAAATCTACAAGAAAGATGATCAATCTTCCTCTTCAATATCCAAGCTCAACAATGGTGAAACCCTCACTTTCTCTCTCTAAACTAATCTAATCCTAACCTAAACCTAGAGAGAGAAGCTCTCCTAAAAACTAATTAAGAAAAATAGAATAATTGTTAATTGTCTCTTCTTCTAATTACCCCAAAATTGAGTATGTATAAAAAGCTAATAAAATAAAAGAGAAATAGAAAAATAAATAAATAAAAATAGAAAATAAAATAAAATAAAGAAATAAGAAAAGGAAAGTAAAAGAAAATGAAAATAAAAACCAAAAAGAAATCCACCAACAAAAACCGATCAGACCCCCCTTTCCTTCCTTTGCATTTGGCTACTCTCAACTCCATTGAAGCGCATCACCATCACCATCGTTCATCAATCATCGATAAAAAAAATCAACGATAATCATCAAGCATCTTCTTCGACCTTCAATATCAACCGTCCGATCTTATTAATTATCATGTGCGAAGCTCCTGAAATGGTTCGGGCGAACCATGGGTTGGTGTGGCCGAACTATGGGGTTGGTTCGGTCGAACCATGGGTGTGTTCGACCACACCTCTTCAATTTACAAAACTTCAAAAGTTTCTGACTGTTTTGGCACTTTGACCGAACTCCTCAACGGTTTGCCTGAACCCGATCGAAATTGAATATCTCTGAATTTGGTTGATGCTTGTGCAAATAGGTTGTTTGATGTGGCGCAATTGCTGCTGCTGGTGAAAGGTGGGTTTGCGCGGAGAGGAGAGCTGCTCTGTTGCAGTTGGTTGCTGTAATTGGTGCGGTGGTGCTATGCGGTTTAATTGGTGAGTGTGGTGACTAATGGAGTCGGGGAAGTGATGTTAAGGGTGGCTGAAAGTGAAGATGCGGGCTGGTTGTTGGTTGGTTGAGTGAGGGAGCAGGGTAAAGGTTGGTGGCTGCGGTTTGTGGTTGTTACGTTTGCCAGGTGGTTAGAGTAGGGGAGCTTAGTGTTGTGGGTTGGTGGATAATAGTGGTAGCAAGGTAGGAGTTCAAAGGAGGCTAGTTGAGAAGATAGGGGGAGCAGGGGAGGTATGGTGTTTGTGGAGCTTAAGAAATATTAGAGGGGGAGAGAGAGGTGTGGGATAAGGGGCAGCAACATGAGCAACAAGTACGTAGAGCGAGGGCATTGCACATTTGACTGGAACCTCGGACCTCCGAACATGATCCTACAAAACCAAATATACACAAGGGAGAATCGGGAAAAATATAAAATAAAATAAAATAAGTAAAATGGAAATAAATAAAATAAAATAGAAAATAAGAGGAATAAACTAAAACTAGCAAAATTAAATAAAACTATACAATCAAATATAATAAAATAAAATGAAAAAATAAACATAAAGCTAATTAAAACTATGAAAGTAACAAAGAAAAGGAACGAAATAAAATTAATTGAAAGCAAATAAAATACGAAAATAAACTAGAAACCAATTAAATAAAGAAATTAAATTATAAATTACTAAAACTAAGAAATAAACTAGAAACTTTATTAAAAAGAAAACAAGAGAATAAAAGGGAAAATAAACATGGAAATAACTCTAAAACTACTCCCTAAGAGTGACATAAATGTCACTCATCAAATTCCCCCAAGCTAAACCTTTGCTCGTCCTCGAGCAAAGCTAAGGCAAAAGAGAACAAGATGGAATTATTGAAAGCAAAAGAAACAAAATAAAAACAAAGATAAAGAATGTACACTAACTCACTGTCGTAGGAATCACGGTCAATTTTAGCAACTAAAGACAAGCCATTTAAACCCCTAGATCGCCCTAGAGGACGAGTGATACTCTCGTGAGGGTTTCCTAAGAGCTTACCGCACAAATCTCAACAAAAACCAAGGCAAGGCAACAAAAGGAAAAAGAGAAGAAACATGAAAAGAGAAAACAAACACAAGCTCATATATGGACAAGAGAAAGGGACAAGTACTAATGAATGCAAACCTTTCTAAATGGACAAATGTATGCACGTTCCAAGATGTCAATGGTTGATTGAAACATAACACATGCTAAGCATAGAGAACTACTTAGAACTCCATCCACCCTAGCCCCAACCAATCGGGCCACATTCTCTCCACTAGCTTCAAATCAACCCTTAAGTTAGCTTCTCAAGATTCCATGAAGGAACCGGAAAAAGATAAAGAAATGAAAAACTTTGAGAAGGTAATCTCGACGTCTCAACTATGCAAACTCTTTCCATAGGTTTGAAGTCTATCTCCCTCCAAATTTCTTTTGACCTAACCCACTAGAGTCTAAGGGTCTTTATATTGGTAGTAACGTAAGGCTAAGGGTTAAGGCGAGGTAAAAATTTGAAATTTGGTGAAATTTCCTAAGTGAAGCATAAAGTGCAGTCGACACTCAAAAACAACTCAAGAAGTCACTAAATATCAAACAAAAATACCAATATTTCCATTCCCCCAAGCTTATTCAACACCAACACACAATTTATACAAAATGAAGGAAAGATCCCCCAAAGCTTGAACAAAGCATTGTCCCCAATGCTTAAACTAGGGAAGAAAACGAAACCATCAATTTTTTTTTTATAATTATTTTTGTTTCTTTTCCAATTTTTTTCTTTTTTTTTATTCGTTGTCCTTGCCTTTTTAACTATGGACGTCTTTTTCTTTCAACATCATTTGATTTTCTTGAATTGCATCTTTCTTTTGAAACTCAACTCTAACCAAATCTCAAAGTGCTTCTTGTTTATAATCAATATTCTCAAAACTCAAACTCAAACCTTACATGCCAATGCTTCACTAACTAAAAGGGTTGGTAAACATAGGCCATTAGGTTTGTAATGTGGTTTAAACAAGAATGGGAAACATAATGCTCAAATTGGTTAGCAAGTAGGTGGATGCAAAATAGAAAATCAAATTTTTAACAAAACAAAAAGAAAATTAAGAAAAATGAGAAAGAGTGCCCTTTTCCTCCCCTAGAGTGCTTCGGTCACGATCTTGGGAGCTATAAGTCAAAACAAGGATCAAGACATGCATAGCAAAGGATCCAAATGTGCCACATAACAAAATGATGAAGGCTAGAACAATGTTACCTCACAAGGGATTATAACTAGTTAAATACCAACCAAGGGTGTCAAATCCACTATAGAGAGAAACACCATTCTTACCACATACCCATGAACTAGGGCTTCATGGATTCCTAAAAGTTCTTAACCCGAATACCTTAGCATGTAATATCCTAGAGTCAACCAATGACACTCTCAAATCGTTCACACATTAACCACTTAGGAAGAAAGGCATTCAAGAGTAAACAAATCCAAAAGATATAATGTCCAATTAAGAACAAATAAAATACAATTTTGCTAAACTTGCCTTGAAGTAAACAGAAATCATTTTGGATTTTTCAAAAGCATGAAAACATGGAAATGCATATACTCAAGTGCATGGCATATATGAATCAACATCCCACCAAACATGATAGAATACCCTTCCCCAAGCTTGAATGAGGTACCAAACTCAAACATAGACCAAATAATCCATGGGAGGGGAAAAGGAAGAGATCAAACCACAAACCAACACATCTCCAACAAGGCATAAACCATTAGAGAATGAGCAAGGAAAGATGTTACCGGATATTAAGTGTGTGTAAATTCTCGCAAATGACCCAAATGAACCTTTCAAAACTAAATTCCTCTAGAATCAAATCTCGCCTTCCATATTCTAGCAATTGTGGTGCCAATCTTCCTTGATTCTTGATCCAAACCAATGCACCAAAGTATATCAAGTCATGTACCTAGAAAAAGGCACACAAACATTTCCATGAGAGAAAATCTAATCTAAAAAGAAAAGAAAATGAAAGCAATAAAACACGGGTTACTTCCTGCAAAGGCTTGTTTAACGTCCAAGCGAGACCGGTCTAGGAAATAATAATTCAACGCACGCAAGAGCTTGTCAAATGCACTACTACACATTTCATGGGGGTGTAATAGGCAAATGACGGAATAAGAAAGTGCAACACAATCATTGCGCGCAAGTGAAGAGGGAGATGTCAAAAGAAAGAAGAAGAAGGATCAAAAGGAAACTCAAGAAAGTAAGAAGTAGAAGAAGGAAAAGAAGAAAAGGAAAAAGGCAAATTCTCATCACAAAATTTTTGGTTGAAAAAATTCCTCTTATCCTTAACAATGATGGAATGAAGGACTTGAAAAATCTTCCATAGAGGGCGGCTCCAAAATAGGCTCTTTGAGATAGGAAGGGAGAGAAATAGGGTAAGGAAGGATGTGGTCGAACCTTAGAGAAAAAGGGGTATGAGAAACGGGAAAAGGGGTAGCTACTCCCTCACCACAAGGTCTCACATCGCCAATGAGGGCATGAAAATCAATCATAGAGTCCTTAAATAAAGGGCACTCACGATCTACACCTCCCTCAAGCTCAAAAACTCCAAGGGATTTAACCTTATACTCCTTTTCACCACAATAGACAACCTTTCCTTCAACTATCTCAAAACCTAAGGTCCCAAAATCGTGCATGAATGGAGGTAGATTCATCTCAAACTCGTCTAAGTCCCAAGAAGCGTTCTCGGTGAAATCATCCAATAATCTATAAGTCCTCATACAACTCTCGAAAAATATATGGGACATTACCTCAAAAGAGTCTATATACTCATAGATTGAAGGGTCACAAACATACACTTAAGACTCTTCAGGATGGGAAAGAGGATTATGATTTTTAAAATCAACACTCTCTTCATTCTCAACTTCTTCACCATCACTCGAATGCACTCTAATGGGATCCTCACTCATATGGGGAAGAGAAGAAGAAGGAAGGGAACTTTCTTGAGACTTGGCTAGTTGGAGAATTTGGCTCTCAAGCATCTTGATTCTAGCTTCCGTTTCCCTATTCTCAACTTCCCTCATCTTGTTATCCTTCTCCCTCATCTTTTAATCAATCTCTATCATCTTCATTAACTTCTCCATAATCTTCTCTTTCCTTAAATTTTCCATAGAATTACCCTCATAAAAGGATTCATTAGAAGCATAAGGGAAATCATTTGGAGCCATGTAAGAACAAGAAGATGAGGAGGGAGGATGATTCACATTATAAACATGAGCATCATCATATTGGGGAGAGGGGGCATAATCAAACAAATGAGATTCATCATCAACAATAGGAGGTAAAGAGTTGAAATCACTTGTACTAGGTTCACAAATAGGATCACAAGATAAATCATGGGGATACATGCCACCAATAAAAAATTATCACATTGAGAATCAAAATTAGCAACATTACATGCCCTATTACGTACATCCTTAGCGAACCATACAAAAAAGCTCCAAGCACTATGAACCGTTAATGCTTGAAATTCACCATTAAACCTACTTTCAACTTCATATTTCGTTTGTTCATTCTTGCCATAATAACAAATCTCACAAGCTTCACAAGGATTACAACCATTATAGTTCAAAAACCCAACAAGTCTATGGAAGTAGACATAAAAAGACTCATCATCATATTGAGGAAAAGAAAAACGTGCCATTCTTCAACAACAAAAGCAAAACAAAGAGAACAAAAACAAATCAAAATAAAAATATATACAATGGACTAGTCTTAATAAGATAACACAACGGTAATGGAAGCTGTTCCCCGGTAACGACGCCAATTTGACAAGGGAAATAAACGCGTCGTCAATTGTCTATCCCTCGATCAAATACAATTTATAAAACCTAAATAAACCTAATACGAGTATAAGGAAAGCATAGGGGTCAAACCACAGGGAAGGAATAAACACCACCAAATGTTATCGACAATTAAGCTAGTCCGGAATAGAAGATAAATAAACTAAATTCTAACGATGCTAAAACAAGAAATAAAACACTAAGAGAAATGGTTTAGGTATAGCATTCACTTGAACATAAACAAAGGCATAGAAATTGAATTAATTATGAACTAAAAATGCTCAAATATCGAAGTAAAGGATCCAATCTAGCCGCCTTCCGGGGTTAATTGGCTTCTCCTAACATAGCCTCTATGTTTCCACATTAGAACCATATTCTAGGAGGTACTATTAAAGACCAATCGATAGTAATGAACCTTAACTAAGTCAACTTCCGTTCCTTGTTAGCAAAGATTCACCTTTAATCAACCAACAATGTGTATTTGCAAGAAGATTAAAGAATATCAAGCATATAAAGACTTTAATCACAAATAAATCAATTCTAAACCCTAGAACATGCTCAAGATCCAACTACACCACAACCATCCCCTTAATGGGGATATTACTCACTAATCATGATAACAACAAGATTAATCAACAAATAATCAAGAATCAACATGATTAACAAGCAATACCAACAATTAAAATAACAATCAAAAGAAGGTAAATAAAATAGAGGAGAGAGAGTTAGAGATTCTCATTGATTGAATGTGAAAATCTACAAGCAAGATAACCAATCTTCCTCTTCAATATCCAAGCTCAATAATGGTGAAACCCTCACTTTCTCTCTCTAAACTACCCTAATCCTAACCTAAACCTAGAGAGAGAAGCTCTCCTAAAAAACTAATTATAAAAAAATAGAATAATTGTTAATTGTCTCTTCTTCTAATTACCCCAAAATTGGGTATTTATAAAAAGCTAATAAAATAAAAGAGAAATAGAAAAATAAATAAATAAAAAGAGAAAATAAAATAAAAGAAAGAAATAAGAAAAGGAAAGTAAATAAAAACAAAACTAAAAGAAAATGAAAATAAAAACCAAAAAGAAATCCCCCAACAAAACTGATCAGACCCCCCTTTCCTTTCTTCGCATTTGGCTGCTCTGAACTCCATTGAAGCGCATCACCATCACCACGGTTCATCAACCATCGATAAAAATAATCAACGATAATCATCAAGCATCATCTTTGACCTTCAATATCAACTGTCCAATCTTATTAATTATCATGTGCGAAGCTCGTGAAATGGTTCGGTCGAACCATGGGTTGGTGTGGCCGAACTACGGGGTTGGTTCGATCGAACCATGGGTGTGTTCGACCACACCTCTTTAATTTACAAAGCTTCGAAAGTTTCTGACTGTTTTGGCACTTTGACTGAACTCCTCAACGGTTTGCCCGAACCCGATCGAAATTGAATAGCTTTGAATTTGGCTGATGCTTGTGCAAATTGGTGGTTTGATGTGGCGCAATTGCTGCTGATGGTGAAAGGTGGGTTTAAGCGGAGAGAAGACCTGCTATGTTGCAGTTGGTTGCTGTAATTGGTGCGGTGGTGCTATGTAGTTTAATTGGTGAGTGTGGTGACTAATGGAGTCGGGGAAGTGATGTTAAGGGTGGCTGAAGGTGAAGATGCAGGCTGGTTGTTAGTTGGTTGAGTGAGGGAGCAGGGGAAAGGTTGGTGGCTGTTACGTTTTCCAGGTGGTTAGAGTAGGGGAGCTTGGTGTTTCGGGGTGGTGGATAATAGTGGTAGCAAGGTATGAGTTCGAAGGAGGCTAGCTGAGAAGATAGGGGGAGCAGGGGAGGTTTGGTGTTTTGGTGTGGTGGAGGTTAAGAAAGATTAGAGGGGGAGAGAGAGGTGTAGGATAAGGGGCAGCAACATGAGCAGCAAGTACGTGGAGCGAGGGCATTGCACATTTGACTGGAACCTCGGACCTTCGAACACGATCCTACAAAACCAAATATACACAAGGGAGAATCGGGAACAATATAAAATAAAATAAAATAAGTAAAAATGGAAATAAATAAAATAAAATAGAAAATAAGAGGAATAAACTAAAACTAGCAAAATTAAATAAAACTATACTAGCAAATAAAATAAAATAAAATAACAAAATAAACATAAAGCTAATTAAAACTATGAAAGTAACAAAGAAAAGGAAAGAAATAAAATAAATCAAAAGCAAATAAAATACGAAAATAAAATAGAAACCAATTAAATAAAGAAATTAAATTAAAACATACTAAAACTAATAAATAAACTAGAAAATTTATTAAAAAGAAAACAAGATAATAAAAGGGAAAATAAGGGAAAATAAACACGGAAATAACTCTAAAACGACTCCCTAAGAGTGACATAAATGTCACTCATCAGCGTCGGTATGTGGGTCGATCGCTCTTCCAGATTTAGAATTTAGCCAATTTTGACTTCTCTTTTGTTTTCATTGGTTCCTATATTGATTATTTCAGTTTCTTCAATGATAGGGTTCTTTTGTTCTCGTTCATTCATTAGTTCAACCAATTTATTAATATTATCATCTTCATTAGATTGATTGTTATAGCATTCGAAAGATTCAAGAGAAGGCATATACTTGGAAATAGAGCTTATATTATTAAAATCAAAAGAGAGTACATCAAGAGAAAAATCCTTTTTGGGATTCTCGCCCTTAGAACTAGAAAATAAAGATTCAATAATGGCCACAAGGCCTGGATTTCCATCTTCCCTAGAGCATATACTAGATTCATCGTCTGATTATTCAATTATCTTCCCTTCGCATGTGATGTTCTCTAGTTTATCTCCTTTGTGATTGGTCCATTTGAAAGATTTCCTCCATCCATACTCAAAGGTTTCATTAGAAGGGGTGATCAACGTGGTTGGGTCAAAAGCTTCATCTTGAATGGCATTTTGATTGGTCAGTTTAGCGACATGATTTTGCTCTAGTCCAAATAGCAAGTTAATTGCTTGTCAATCATAGCACCCTGGAGTAGGGCGTTTTGATTCAACGATTCTAAGATCGTCATTCAAGAAGTAGCAATCGTGGAATATTTCGAATCTAGGCTTTTTGATTCCATTCAGAACTAATGGTTCTTGAAAGTCATAGCATGGGCAGTCATCTCCCTCCCTAATGAATTGTACATTAAGGGTTTGTTGGTAGGATGGGAGTAAAGTGATTATCCCTTTCTTGTTGTTGTTTCTACGTGCTTCGTTTTTCGCATAGTGAGACTCTAGTTCTTCTTTGGTTGGTTTATATCCCAATCCAAAGGAGAAACTTTTCTTTGGGATAGGAAGAGAGATTTCTTCATTCCCATTCCCAAAGGCATCCCAGGAAAGTAACTACTCTTGAATAAGATGTTGTTTACTATCTAGGTGGAATATAGATCAAGCTTGAATGGCCCTTCAAGGTGTTGTTCCATTTCAATTGTACAGATTGGCTCTGCGGCAAATCCCCACATGTCCTCTTCATCATTATCATGGTTTATTTCCAAAAGCGATTGGTCATTTATAGCTTTTTTGAGTGGAGAAGCATGTATAGCATAGGAAACCCTTGATAGTTCAACATAATCATTTGATGAAGTGAGGATGGTATTGCACCAAGCTCATGTATCCAAGGACGTCTAAATAGAAGGTTGAATGTAGGTTTAATGTCCATAACATGGAATTCAACCATCTTTTGAATTGGGCCTGTGGTAATTGTCCCTAGGGAGAGACTAGGTCGTTGAAAACTAATCTACCCTTGGTCAAAACAAAATTTAAAATCTCTCAGCACACCCCTACACAAAGCATAGAGTAAGTCGAGGGTCGAACCACTAGGAATTGGAAATGAATGCTAAAGTCAAAGCTAAGCTATTTCGAAGAAATAAAGTGAGGTGTATGTATCTAAAACAATCAAACAATTAAATTGAAATCAAATTTAACAAGCACTAGGGTTAGGATCCGCATGTACTCGAAATCGACATAGCTAATTGGGTTTGGAGATGACTAAGTCAAGTGTTGCGCGGGAAAATCAACTAAGCAATCAAGAGAGTAAGGTAGGCTAATCTCTTAGAGGTAAAGCTAGCGCCCACTACGAGAGACTCTAACTAGGAACCTTGCAAACCTACTCAATCGACAAAAGCAAGCTACATATCAATTTTCCGTATCAATGCAAGCTTACAATGCATTCTAGTGTAACAAATCAAAGTTAGCTACTCTTCAATTAATCACACACATGCACTTAATCAATCAACCAATTTAATCATAGCATCAACTCCATCAATTTCCCCCAATTAGCATCAATCCATCACTCATACATGCTTCGCCATTCCCCTAGCAAGAGAACTACTCACAATCCATTGAAATTAAGATCAAAACTAAGCTAATCAACAATTTCATCATCATCATATCAATAGAACTAATTCAATCAAAAATTCAATTCAAACTTGAACAATCAACAAAACAATTGAAATGATAAGCTAAAAATTACATTAAATTAAAAGAAATCCTTACAAACTTGCTTCAATTCAATGGAGGAAACGCTAGAATTAACAATCTTCAATCATCAACCAACAATCAAGAACTTTCTCTCTACAATCTAGAGTTTCTGTCTCTAAAATTCTAGCCTAATTTCTATTCAAATTTCTGAAAAATTCAACTCTAATCCCCTCTAAAAATAGAAATAAAATCTATATATAGTAAAACTAACTAAGAGAAGTTAGTTAGATCGTCCCCAAATAAACCCATACAGGCGCGACCAGCCATAAGGGGGAGCGCGATCGCATAAAACTGGGTACGGAACAGGGTCCCAGACAGGCGCGCCCGTGCCCGAGGGAGGCGCGCCCGCGCGGCCGCGCCATAGTCGTGCGCGCCCGTGCTTGGGAGCAGGGGAACCCTCTTCCCTATCATTCCGATGCTCCTCGTGCGTTCCACTTAATGCTCTTGATAAACACGGGACCTTGCAGTTTCTAAACTCCATGTTTGCGGTTTAAAGACTAGAAATCATGCCCCCACGGCTTGAATGCACAACTCAAGGACTTTAGGAACTTGCACTTCTCCATGCTTGAGCTTCAAATGGAGACCACTAGGCATCCTAATCAATGCCAAACTTGGGAAGAGGCCTCGAGAAACTTGGATAATTACCTTAACCTGAAAAAATAAAGAAAAACAAGAAAATAAAAGAGAAAATAACAAAATAAACCAAGAAATGCATAAAGAAAGAAATCTAACTAAGAAAATGCAAACTAAAAGAAATAAAGAGTAAAATTAAGGAAAAGCTAAGTAAAATAGCTATAGAATAACATGAGATTCATCCTAAAAAGAACCAAATAACTACCATAAATGACACTCATCAGTAATTGGTAGCTTAACAGTTCCACACACCGATCTTCTCGAGTTGTCATAGGCCCTAATACTTTATGTTGTTTATTGGAATTTTTTTTATGGATTAAGGCCTATGTATTTTGTAGTTTGTAATGGACATACGTTTACAGCTGACCTATTATCTACCAAAGTAATAGGGATATTGTATCCCTTGCACCCCACAGTTAGGTATAATTCATTGTTGTGGGTAGTGTCTTTTTAAGGCAAATCATCATTAGTGAAAGTGATTGATTTATCGGATTTCTCGCTAGTAAGCAAGCTAACAAGATCATGAGGGGTCGTGTCTGTGCTTACAGACAAAGACGTTAGAGCATTCATAAGAGAATTCCTATGTTCAGTAGCAGTACTTAAGAGTTCCCAAATGCTAACATTTGCCTTGGATTGGCGAAGTTGTTTAACCAATGGATCTTCCACCTTAATCGGAGGTGGTATTGTATTTTACACTTGACCTTGAGTTTGATTTTGTGTGGTCGAAGATCCATTCGGTGGTGGTGGTGGTGCTTAATAAACTCACCCAGAACGAGTTAGATGATCTATCTCGTTTGGATTAGTTGTAGGACTCACAAACCAACTTTCTTCTAGAGGCTTTGGATGTGCCTCCATTTCAAGATGTTCCATGAGTTGTGCTTGATGCCATTGTTCATCCAAGGAGAAATTTGATAAGTCTTGTGACTTCCCCAAGAAATGATCCAAATCAAGCGCTTCATTTGTCTCATTTTGCAAACAATTTGGAGGTGGGACGGCGGCATACTTAGAGACATATAAGTCTTGAAAGTCGTTGTCCCATAGTCCACATACTTCATTAGTTGCCCCTATGAGTATTGTGGCTAGAGGTTTTCCTATAGGTGTGATATAGTCCAAAGGATTGAATGTATCACTTCCCATATGGTCCTCATCAATATGAAACACCCCTTATGGGAATGCATTATTGTTAGGTTTAGGCGTGGGAATTCTCCCATCGTCTACTAAATCTTGTATTTTGTGCTTTAAGACGTAGCAACGTTCCGTATCGTGCCTAACACCTCTATGAAGCACGATAAGCATTACCATCCCTTTGAGGAAACCTTCTTTCTGGTGGAGTGGGTGGTGTCGGACTTGTTGGCGCAAGTAAGCCTTATTCGCTTAATTTTTCTAATAACTCTTTACAGCTTACAAGAAATGGTGTAGATTTTCTTGCTTTTGTCCATCTCCTTCTAGGATCATTATTGTTATATTGATTTGTATTATTGTATTGCGTGGTGGTTGCAAATACATCAATAAAGGATGATGTATTATCATTCCCCTTTTTGTGGTTATTCTTAGGTTGATGATGATAATGGGGTTTATTTGCTTTCTCTTTAGCAAGATCATCATCAATCCTAGTAGCCATAGAATAGACCTTTTGAAAAGTGTCTAAACCAAGGTAGCGTAGTGTAGACACCCATTTGTGTATCCCCAAAACCAAACCCGGTGATAAGTACCTTTCACGTCGAATCATAATCGAATGAAGAGAAAGTGTGGAAAGTTTAGTGTTGCGGATAATTTTAATTTCTTTTCTCATCTCTCTGTTTTTGAAAACTTATTTTAATAAAAAAGCCTATCCAGTTTGGTTGGTCCATGATATGGGTCCAATAATAGTGTAGCTGGATGGGGCTTGACAAGAGCTTTCCAACGATATATTATAAGCCAAATTCCGATGAATATTGAGGAAGTTATGGCCAATTTACTAAACTGGGCCCGGTTTGAACCTTATATGCGGCCCAATGACCTATTATCTACCAAACTGGGCCCGGTTTGAACCTTATATGCGGCCCAATTTCCTAAAACTTGTTGGCGACTCTTTTACTCTATCTTCTTCTCTTTTGGACGCCACCGTACTTTAGTGTATGATCACAGTGGGGTTCATGCATGGGGATTAACGCTTGAAATCTATTCCCCACAGTTTTTGGCGACTCCACTGGGGAGGATTTCTATTTTAATTCCTGAATTTGTTTCGGCAATGATTTAGAATGAGTGGATGAGACTCGAAACGTTCTAAGTATTTCATGTGCGTAATTTTGATTAACAGTATTGTCATATGCATAAAAAAGATCTCATTGGAAAGACTATCCGTAATGAGTTAAAAAAATAGTATTGGTGCCAGCATTTTAATCGTAGCGCGAGACGCTAACATTGGCGCCAGGCGCTACAGTTAAAAGCTGGCGCCAGTCTCTGTTTGCTGGCGCCAATTTCCCCCAATACCGAGCCAGAAATATGCGTTCTAATTTCGATCGGTTTTTCGTATTGTTTGCTCGATCCTACTTCTATTGAATTTTTTCTCCCTAATCTGAAACCCATATGTGTTCTATATATGGACATAACCCCTCTGGGAATCCATGCTCCATCTACCTGATTGAACGCTCCGTGCAACAAAGGGTACATCCGAGATGTTGAATTCACCAAACCATGGAAGCGAGTTTTTTCTAAAACTCGCGGTGTCCCATCCACTCGCGCCAACCCTTCACGGTTAGGCTTCCGCGTGGTGCATCCGGACAATTAACCATGGACCCTCTATTGACTAAACCATATCCCGAACTTTAGAGAACTAGAGCCATGGTTAGGTTGCAAACTCATTGCATCATATTGTGCCTACTTGACTAATTGTGCATTATTTGTTGTGCATACTCTATGTGATTTTTCCTAACAATTTGTTTGACTTGTTTTAAGGCTAAATAAACTGATTAATGACTAAATGACTTTGATTAATTAATAAATTAATTAATTTGAGCTAATAAATAAACATAAAGTCGAGTCATAGCTCCTTTAAGTCAACCCGGATTTTTATTACCGTATACTGCACAAACATCAACCTGTTTTTGTCATAGCCGGAGTTATAGGAAGAACTACGAGTCGTAAAACCTATGGATCTGTAGCCCCGAGTTTTATCTTTAATTTGGCGTTGGTTTCATCCAAACCAGAGTCAAAGATAAAAAGTTATGACTAAAATACCACAGTCTGTCAAGTTTAATGCATATATGTGAAGTCTTCACTTAGTCTTTGCTTGAGTCTAGTCACATAGTATAGCCACATGGTCATGACACGAGTCTTAACGTACCATCTACACTCACTAGTATTAGCACACACTTTGAGTATATGTCACCATGACCATGTCTTAGGTTCATGCATGAGTCAGTCTTTCCGTAATTTGAGTGAGGGGTACATCCTATTCCTAATTCTTCATATCCCTCCATCTACATCATTTTCCTTCACATTCTATTCCATTTTTCTTCACTTCCTCCATCCATTTCATGTTGAATAAAGTTTGAGTCAAATAATTAACAATAAATATCCCCAATTTCCTTTCCACAGTACTTGGTCGAGGAGAGAAGGGCGATTAATCAAGGACAACACCTTTATTCAGGTCTCGCTTTTTGATAAACCGATTCATCAAAAGAGGAAGGCTAAAAAGATAATGTAAACTCAAGAAGAAGTCAATGAGTTTAGGAACCAATTGGTTACCGTGACTAAGACACTGAAGCTACTCACACTCAAGATCAATGATCCCGTGAAGCAACAACAAATGAACCTCATGCAAGAAAGCTTGAGCAAGCTATCTAGTGACTACAAATTACAGGGCATGAGTTCACAAGGGGTCTCGCTGGACAAGGAAATTCTTCCGCATAAGTTCAATGCCACTGACATCCCAAAATTCAAGGCAACAGATAACCCTTATTTTCATCTAAGAGCTTTTGAAACCATAATGAGCATTAAGGGTATCGATAAGAAGGTTTTCCCCTCTTTATTCCCACTATCTCTCGAAACCATTTGTCAACAATGGTTCTTTTCTCCCGAGAAAGAAAAAACCTCTTCTTGGGAGTCGATAACAAACGCTTTTATTGATAGATATAAGTGCAACATCCAAGACGAAACAGACCACAGACAACTTGAGATGTTAAAACAAAAAGAAAACGAAGGTTTCACTTCTTTCTTCAACAAATGGAGGGAAAATTCTGCTAATACGGTCAAGGCTCCTACCAAAAAAGAATCTGTGAGGATGTTTATCAAGAATCTCCAAGGGAAGTATTCAAAACACTTAAAATACCAGCACAACTTGAATACTTTCAAGGCTGTCTATAATATAGGCATTGACATTGAAGATGACCTTCTGAAAGATAATAGTGCGAGAGGAAAGAAGAACGACCATCCTTCTTCTTCCTCTCCCATTAATGAAGTACATGCCACGAACGCCTCTAAACCACGAATCCAAAGATCAAAAAGAGTGTTCACTCCACTTGGTATGAGTTATGAAACTGCCTTTGAGAAGCTACATTACAAAGGACTAGTCATGCCCATAGGGCCCATCAAAGGTCCAGTTCCAGAAGCCAGGCCACCTAAGTGGGACCCTAATAAGCACTGCAAATATCATCAAGGAAAGGGTAACGACACTGAGGAGTGTTGAAAACTTAAAGAAGCTATTCAAGATCTGATCGATAACAATGAAACTTTCGAGATTTTAGCCATCGAAGATGACCAAGCACCCTTCGATCCATCACTTCTTATCACACCTGTAGGAGAGCCCATGATCGAGACACCTTATATGACCTCTCTCGATGAAGTGGCCATGATTGAGGAGGATCAAAGTGTTTTCTTAGATAATATAATGGAAGACTCGTCAAGTCTAAAAGAGGATGTTCGAAAACTACAAGATCGTTGCCATGCTCTTGAATGTGGTAGAAGGATTAGCAAATCGGGTACTAACCATCGAACAAAATTCTCGCCAAGAGTTTAATGAAGAACTCAATGCTCCTAAGCCACAGGAAAAATGGACCATTGAAGAATACACACTAATAGGAATGACTTACAATGAAGCTTTTGACTGTCTTCACGATCAAGGTCTTATCCACCCCATTGGTCACAATCAAGACCCTCAGCCTGAAAAACGGTTTCCCAATTGGGATCTAAATTCTTATTGTCGATACCATAGAGGTCGTGGTCACACCACCGAAGTATGTCTCGCCCTCAAAGATCGTGTTCTAGATCTCATTGATCCAAATCTCCTTCATGTTCCTCCGCGCGACAAGAAGGCCAAGATTAGTAACAATAGTAACAGTGGCTGTAAAGGGAAGAAGAACGACTATCCTTCTTCTTCCGAAAACACCTACTCTAGCAACAGTGTTGGTACTTTCGACCTTAGTGAGATCCTAGCCATGGGTAATCAAAAGCAACTGAGAAAGGATTTCACCCCTATTGGAATTAGCTACGACAATGCTTTTGATCGACTCCATGCCAAAGGACTCATTACTCCTATTGGACCTATTCTAGATCCCCCACTTAAGAAGAGATCGCCTATTTGGAATCCAGACGAACACTGCAAGTACCATCAAGGTAGGGGTCATGCTATTGAGAGCTGTTGGAAGCTAAAGGAGGCTATCCAACATTTGATTGATAATAACAAGCTTCCCATTAACAAGAAGAGCGAACAATGATAAAGCAAACAATACAAGACAAGATGCGAGCTTCAACGACAAGATTTCGTGACCTCTTTTTTATATTTCTTTTTTATTTACCCTTTCCCCAATAAGTCTAGCATAGGCACCTTTTTATTCTCCTTAGATTTATTTTGTAGGATCATTATTTATTTTTCTTTTAATAAAAATGAGCATTTATTTCCTTATATATGGTCATTTCATTATATTGCATTAAAAAAAAAAAAATAAAAAATAAAAAATAAAAATAAAAATAAAAATAAAAATCCATGTCGAGTTAAGCACAAGGTATACCAATGATTTAAGGCACCCCTTGTAGCCACATTATATTACCTTTCACCCTTCAATTATACATCTTTTTTTGGTAAACCACTATGAGCCTCGTCTAACGATAGACCTTTATTTTTTCAACCTACATCTACCTAACCTTGGGATGGGATGGTGTGTAACTTATGCAATTCTAAAAGGCTTGAGTGAATTCCAAAGATTAAAATAGCAAAAATAAGCAAAAATAAATAAAAGTGTACAAAAGGGTAAGTGTTCCAATGTCTTTGATATGAAAATATCTTTGATATGAACACGTCTCAGATTGCGTCTCTTATCGAGTGCTCGCTACCGTGCCTAAGAAACATGAATGCCAAGTGAGTGATAGACCGCATGATCGGGATTGCCCACACTTATGAAAATGAAATAACTGCTAAAACAAAATATAAAAGAGAGCTAAAAAAGAGTAGAAACTCTAGCATAAAAATATAAAGATTCAAAAGTGAGGTTGCACACCTTGGGGGCTTATCTAGGGTCTTGAGCCTTTATCCCCTCCTTCTTCAAACCTTTAGCCTAACCACGTTACAACCCTTAAAAAGACCTTTTTGAGGTATACACACTTGTGCGAGGTTCGGCTAGAGCTACATTCGGCCTGATTCCTAACGGATACGTAGGCAACCTCACATCGAGGTGCGGCCATAAGAAAAGTGCATTCATGATCATATCAAGAGATATCCTATGCTCATCCCTATTCACTTAAAGCTAGACTTCGGGGCTTGATCCCTACATCATTAGCTTACCTAGACTAAGAGTCACCATTATTTGACTCTTTTTAATATATTTTCCCACACACTTAGCTCTTGCTGCCTAGCTTTAGTATCACTTTCACACACTGCACAGATACATGACCAAATAGTCTTTCCCTTAGGAACCCTTTGTCATGAAATCTTAACACAACATTGAAGCATGCCTTGTCATATCAACATCACTCATCATTGCATCACAAAGTAAGAAGTGCTTAGCCTCCGTGCCTAAGTTACCCAAATACTTTCACCGTGGAGTTAACAGTTGAGAAAGCCTAGGATGAATTAATCCTTGCACAACATTTGACTAAGCTCATTCAACATGCATCTTCAAAACTTCTATTCTTTTTCGCGTCTTTCTTTTTTGGAGAAAGTCAGTACCCTCCACAAAAATGTCGGAAAATTTTTGCTTTTTGCATTTTTGAGTCACACGTGTCATTTTACTTCGAGTCGAGTCAACCTCGAGTTAGTCAATCACAGAGAGTCAAGTTTATACCTTGAGTCGTGTCAAGTCGATGAGTCAAGCAATGCTAAACCTTAGGTCAACCCTAAGATAATTGAAAAGAAATTGGCAAAGTTTTATAGTCAAAATAAATACAGGTGCAGCAGAATAGGGAAGACCCTATCACAGTGTTGGGCGACAGAATCAATTCTTGGCGCCAGAGATATTTCCGCAGCGACAGAGCTCAAAGCCTCTCAAAAAGGTGATTTATACCTTATACAGCAATTTCGGGTTCCTTGGTACGCCAGTTAGCCCCTATAAGCAATTTGCATGATTAAGTAGTCAGTTTGATTACAATCACAATAAGTGGTCGACCTGATGAAAGATCGTCTCACTTAGCTTAAAGCGCCTAAGAATTGGCTCATCACGGAAACACCGACATACTGGTTTTAGTGGAAGCAAAGTTCAGGCGAGCTTTAGAGATCGACAAACGTTGGTCTTCGGAATTTTCTTCAGAATATTATCGTAACAAACGTTCAAGTACTAAAGCTCTATTGTTCAGAGACGCGTGAACATCTCCCTCAAAGCTCTTTGCTCCAGAGACGCGTGGGCATATCATCAAAGCTCTTTGTTCAAAGATGCGTGACCATTTCTTCCATCAAAGCTCTTTGCTCCAGAGACGCGTGGGAATATTATTCAAGCTCTTTTGTTCAGAGACGCGTGAACATTTTCATCAAGCTCTTTTGCTCCAGAGACGCGTGGGCATATCATTCAAAAGCTCTTTTGCTCTAGAGACGCGTGGACATATCATCAAAGATCTCCTATTTTCAAGCTCTTTTGCTCAGAGACGCGTGGGCATCCTATTATCAAGCTCTTTGTTCAGAGACGCGTGGACACATCATTCAGAAGATCATATAAAAAAGAAGCTCTTTTGTTCAAAGGCGCGTGAACATATCAAAAAAAAGGAAGCTCTTTGTTCAGAGACGAGTGAACATCAAAACAGCAAGGTGGCGTTCCCTAGATTGTGGAGAGTTGTCACAAACAACTGAGGATTGTTTCAAGAGAAACAATCTTCGATAGTATTCCCTTGGATGTGGAATATTATCAAAGCGGAGGAGGATCGTTTCAGACGAAGCAATCTTCTATATTGGAAGCAGTTACAGGTGTAGCGGTTTTCAAGCGGGATGGCGTTCTCTAGCTTGCAGGAGGTCATCAAAAAAATCGGTTACTTTCAGAGACGTGTGCTCGACGGTGCAAGATACGCGTTTCTTAACTCTTTTATATGTTTAACTAACGCTAGTTTGCAGGTATCAGCGTTACAAGAGTGATTTAGGATCACAGAACGTTCTGAATCATTCTCCGTCCCTATCGATACTTTGACTTTTGTTTCGAAACTCGCGTTTCTCCAAACTCAGTCAAAGTTGGGGCTTCTGTAGACACCCATTTGTGTCTCCCCAAAACCAAACCCGGTGATGAGTACCTTTCACGTCGAATCATAATCGAATGAAGCGAAAATGTGAAAAGTTTAGTGTTGCGGATAGTTTTAATTTCTTTTCTCTTCTCTCTGTTTTTTGAAAACTTATTTTAAGAAAACAGCCTATCAAGTTTGATTAGTCCATGATATGGGTCCAATAATAGTGTAGTTGGATGGGGCTTGATAAGAGCTTTCCAACTATATATTATAAGCCCAATTCCGATGAATATTGAGGAAGTTATGGCCAATTTACTAAACTGGACCCGGTTTGAACCTTATATGCGGCCCAATGATCTAGGGGAGGGCCTAATATGATTTATTATTCCTAATGCAATTAGGAATGGTTTTAGTCTTCTAGATTCTTTTAGAAGGTTCTTTTCATTCCTAATTCAATTAGCATTGATAAATTGACTTTTGTTCACTTTTCAGAGTTTTAACTAAAATTAAAAAGCATTTTCGAGGAAAAGATACAATTTTATCCTCTAGTACGGTAAACTTATCTGATTTTCGAAAACGCGTCAAAAACAGGCCTGGCGCCTGACTCCATGCATTGGCGCCTGAAACCAGGCCAGCCATTGGCGCCAGCTCTGTTTTGCGTGCGCCAGGCTCTGTTTTGATATTTTATCTTTTTGGCTGATTTCTCTATAAATAATGTTTTAAAAACTCCGTTTTCATTCACCTACAATCAGTTTTCATTCGATAATTCTCTCATTCTCTCTAATCATTCACCATCATCTCCCTCTCTCTCCCTTTTCTAAATTAGTCTTTTACATACAAAATTCTACATTCACAAGATCTAGAAACACCTAGCCATATTCGAAGTTTTGTTCGCCCTAGACGTGGAAAGGTTTTAATTTCTGAGGGTTTGGTCCCTAATCTCTATTTCAATTATTTGATTTAATTGTTTTGTTTATTAATTTCCTTGAAGTTACTAACGTGTGTATTTTGTTATTAGAAAGAGGTACGAGGCATCAAAGTAAGTTCTTTAATGGTTTTAATTGATATTATGATGTAGAAATCATGTTTATATTGTTATTATGATATTCCTAGTATCATGTCTAGGGTAATTTTAATATTAAATATGATTTCTGCGATGCCTTTTATTTTCTTCCTAATAGTTGTGATTGTTAGTATCATGTTAGGGTTAAAGATTTGATCTTGATTTCTTAGTGACATGCTAGGGTTTGTTATTAATCTTGTTAGCATCATGCCTAGGATCTTGCTATTTTTATTATGCTTTAACATGAACATGTTTATTTCTATGATTATAATTAATTATGATGATTATAATTTTATGATTGTTATAATTATTATTATGATATTAATTTTAATTATGGTTGTTATGATTATAATTATAATTATTATTATTATGATTATTTATTATGTTCCTTGATATTTATTGTTGTTGCTTGATCACACCTTTTATGCATGTTTAAAGGGAATTTGTACTTGTAATCACGCTTAATAAGATAATTAATAATCTTGTTTAGGGTTAATTTGATTATAATTTCAAGTGATTGCCAATAATAGTTTGTTTGTGCATTAAATTCAACCAACATAGATAAACATGTTTAGGGTTAATCCTATTGATTGTATGTTAATTAAAAAGCGCACATGAGTACGATGTGACTAAAGTAGAGGCCTATTATTAGGGCAGGTTCAATCACTTTTAGGTTGGATTTGTACCTTCATCCCCGAACCCTTATTTGGTTCTAGACCTTATAAAGTTGACGATCTCTTGGATCATTAAGGGGTGTAACCTTCACCCTGTGAACGGTTTATAAGTTCCTAAAACTTGTTGGCGACTCCTTTTCTCTATCTTCTTCTATTTTGGACGCCACCGTACTTTAGTGTATGATCACAGTGGGGTTCAAGCATGAGGATTAACGCTTGAAATCTATTCCCCACACGTAAATGTTTGTTGTACTTTTCATGACAGTTGTCAATAAATTTTTGTACCAACTCGAGTTCAGGTGGCCTTTGGGCCAGGTGGGACGCCTTTTCTCGCCATCTACCATAGAAAGCAAGGAAACCTTCATTGTCGCCTTGCTTATGCATTTAAAGTTCACATAGAGTTGATTTGAACTCTACATTACTCTCATATTGGGTAATGAAAGCCGAAACTACATCTTCCCATGTTGTTTTAAATTTTGGATCTAACCCATAGTACCACTCTCTCGCGGTTGGGTCTAAAGATAAAGGGAAAGTCAAAGCATAAAGCTTAGGATCAACTCCCTTTAATGTCGTTGTGCCAGTAAAACACATTAATTGGTTTTATGGATTATTGGTCACCTTAAATATTGGCAAGTCCGTAGCTACGAACTATTCTAGTAAAGCAAGTCTAGATGGAGGAGCAAACTTTTTGGCGTCGAAGTACTTGTTCCCCATGGTGGAACAAAGAACAAGATTCTCCAACAACTTTTCTTTGACGAATAATTGTTCCATATTTTGTTGCAAGGCTAGAGCCTCGACATTTTTCTTTTCAGCTTTTTCAAGTTTCTTAATTCTTCTTTCCTCGGCCTCTTGAGCTTTTTCTTCTTTCAAGTGAGCAATCTCTTCTTGGATTTGTTTGATGGTTGACATTGTTGTTGGACTAGGACTAGTTGTTGAGGAAAGGTGGTTTGAAAGAGGTGGATTACTTGATGGTAAATGTAGAATACGAGTGCCCGAGATCCTTCGTTCCCAAGCTTGAGAACCGGACCTAAAAGAAGTATGAAAGGAGAAGTAAATCGATACGCTTGTTTAGAAGAAAGGGAAAAAAAAGAAATGACACAAGGTATATTTGAACGGATAACATCACCCTTAAACAATTCTCCAATGAAGATATTGTTTGAACGAGTCAATTTGTTTTTTTTAGAAATCAAATTGACTCATAACAGTGGGCGCGCACAAGTGATTAAGCTCCGCGCGGCTGGCGCATGCATCAGAATCACTTGCGCTGGTAGGGGTCGCGCAAATCATTGAGTTGCGCGCGCCACCTGCTCGTAAGATTTTTTTTAATTTGAGCGCTATTTTTTTGTCATTGTTTTTTATTATTTTTTTCATGTTACCCTTCGACCACGACTCAAACTTACGAAGGGAAATCTTCGTAATTGGGAACCTAGACCAAACTATGTGGAATTTAACACAAGATACTACGTGGAATTGATTAATTAGTCCTTTTAAGGTGATCAAACAACACTAATTAATTAATTAAAGTTCTTTTAAACAAGAAAATAAATATGATTTATCTAAGTGCTAGGGAATTTACCACTTCTCTTTGCTAGATCTCCATTTAGAACACATATGGACACTTTCTTGTTTGGGAACCTCCACCGTAGTAACAAAATATCAAGGGGTGAGTGTTTAGGCAAGAGGGGTTAGGTAGCACAAGTTCACAAGTATTCCGCTAGAGTTTTAGGTTATTTTTCTGTCTCTTTAAGCCTCGGATTAAGCCTCTATTTATAGGGAATGAGTAGGATTAGGGTTTTGAGCATTCTGTCGCAGCAAGTGTCGGGCGCAACTGGATGAGATTCGCGCGGCATCTCAGCGCAAGTAATTTAGTTGCGCTCCTATGGGCAGCGCAATGGATGTCTTGCGTGCGGCCTTATGGTAAGATTTGATTTTATATTTGCGCAAAATTCTGAATCTTCCGCGAGCGCATCTCTAGAGGCTGCGCTGAGTGTCGCGCGCAACTGAATTAGTTGCGCGTGCTTTCCTAGCGCAACTGATTGAGATGCACGCGGCTATTTCTGTGGCAGCATTAAAATTTAACCTAGGCGCTCCTAAATCCGTCATTATTGGGTTTTAAGCATGGGCTTAAGCCTAATTATGATTGGATTTAGTTAATTGGACCTTGTTTAGCTTTGTTCTTTAGTTTGGGCTAGTCTTTTGTGTTTTCTGGCTTAATCAATTATCCATAAGATTCTCCACTTCAATTCAACATGAAGATGGTTTTATTTATCGTCATTGCACTTCCTGTCGGGACAGGAGGCCAAAAGTATATGTCGACAGAAGGGATGAGATGCAATTTACTGAAAAGGATTTGCATAGTGAGGCTGCTAAGCAAAGGAAAATCATATTTAAAGAAGGTGATGCCAAGGAAATGTTTGCATACCTCAAGCGGATGATGGATGATGATTCAAAGTTTTTTCATACATATCATGTGGATGATTTGAGGAGGCTCCAAGATGTATTGTTGGTAGATGGTAGGAGTCGGGCTGCATACAAGGAGTTTGGTGATGTTGTGTGTTTTGATTTGACGTACTTGACTAACGAATATCAGCTCCCCTTTTGTAATTTTGTGGGGGTAAACCATCACGGTTAAACGATATTGTTCGATCTGCATTGGTTTCTCGCGAGACCGTGGAAACATTTGAGTGGGTGTTTTCTAATTGGTTGAGGTGTATGGGTGAAAAGAGACCAATTAGTATCCTAACCGATCAAGATCCGGCGATGAGGAAAGCTTTGAAGGTCACTATGAAAGGCACCATTCATCGATGGTGTATTTGGCACATTACACATAAGTTTGCTAAGAAACTTGGGAAACTTCCTAATTATACCCAAATTCACGACGACCTTGAGCATGTAATCTATGAAAACCTAGATCGCGAAGAGTTTGAGATAAATTGGCGAAAGGTTATCAAGAAGCATGAACTAGAAGACGATGACTGGCTGCAAGGTGTGTGTGATGCTTTTTTTTTTTTTTTTAAATCTATGTTATTGTATGCTTAATACTATGTTATATGTGGTATACCTGGACTTACACCCTGTAGTTTCTTGTTAATTATTGTTTTGTTATAGGGCAGAATTGCCATAAGTAGGGTCATCTTGTTCATAATATGCCTGTAATGTTGCTGTCAGTACATAAGAAACATTAGATGTGTGCATTTGCTGTCCTGGATGTGTGCATTGTTGGTTTCAGTACTTGAACTATGGTGTAAGCTACTCTGGTGGTATTGTTTGTCATTTTTGTTGTTGCTTCCATAGCCATAGCCTACATATCAATGGCCTACATATGTTAACTCTGTTCATATCCTGCATATATTAACTCTTGCTGTTATTTTTGTGCATATTTGCTGCTGGTTCTTGTTTTAATGAGTGCTAGTGGGATACTAAAGCTAAACTAGTTTAGAATTTGCTGAAATTTCACAGATTATATGTAAAGTTAGTTTTTTATCATTTTTTTACACAGTATCATAGCATTGATTAATTGCTCAGACATTTGGTTGATTTTGATTTGTAGGGTTGTGGGTTGAACGTGATATGTGGGTTCATGCATATTTGAAACATCTGTTTTGGGCTCGCATGAAAACAACTTAGTGGGTCGAGAGTATTCACAGGTTCTTTAATGGGTATTTGAGCAAGCACACTCTGTTGTGTGAGTTTGTGGAGAGGTATCACTACTAAAAAATTGGCCAAAGAGACCTCAAGTTAGGGACCATTTAATTAAATAGGTAGTCTCTTAGTTTCAAGAGACCAAATATCCTAAATATGTGGTCTCTTTGATATTTCGAGAGACCACTTATTTGAAATAATAGGTCTCTTGTAGTTTTTCAAAATTTCAATTTAAAACGGCAGAGACCATTTTTCTACATAAGTGGTCTCTTTTTTTAAAATACATATATAATAAATTTTTTTTTGTAAAAAAAAAACAAAGGAGAGACCAGTGGAAAGTCTAATATGGTCTCTACTCTCTACATTATCATCAGTCAAGATGGTCAACACATTCCCAATTCAATTAATTTTCCTTTTTTTTTGTGTTGGAACCCAATTAATTAATTTAATTTTCATTTTCCCCCAAAACGAACCGCCAAAAACACAGTCTAGAGCACGCAGCAGCGCACCGACCTTCAATCCGCCATTATTTCCACCTCCGTTTTCCACCTTTTCCATTTTCATCTTCCTCCATTTTCATTTCCAAACCCATTATATGAAATTTATTACAATCTTTTGAAGATTAGAACCAAATTTCAAACCCTTAAACACAAGCACCGACTCTTGCAATCGCTCTACCACCTAGGGTCGCACGACTAGCCGGAAAACACCGCCTACAGTCGCCTACTGCGCTACTAGCACCACATAGGGTCGCAGGGTAGCAATTGATTGGTTATTTTGGGCATTGAATTCGCAATTTCAATACTACTGCCTAGCTATTCGCACAACTTTGCTAGCCTCCACAAGACCACAAACGACTACTGACGCATTCTACCTCCGGCCAACCACTGCCAACAGGACCAGACAGAAAACCCTAACCAGCCCCATTAGGTTCACCGCAACTAAGCTAGGTATCATATTTATTTTGTTTGTTTTATGTAGATATTATTTTGAATATGAATCGTGTAGTTGTGTTTATTGATTGTTTGCTACAATGTTCTATTGTTATAGTAATCTGCTCATCTTGTTCATATATGAATCCTGTTTTCAGTTATACAGTAGTGAGTTATTGGATTTTGATTTTCCCGCGAAAGTTTGGATTTTTTAAAAGTTGAATAAAATATTTGCTATAATGTATGCCCATTTTTTTTAACACAAAAGGGAAAGTAGCTTATATTATATCAAGATAGAGCTGATCATTGAAATTATCAGAGCAAAAGTGAAAAGAAAAACTAGAATATAACATTATAAAATTCTGAACTTGTACATTTTTTTACTGAACTTGTACATTTTTTTTATAAATAGAATCTAACATTATAAAATTCTGTCACATTATTATTTTAGTTCAAATAAAACCTTCTATTTGTGGCATTTGTGTTCTTATTTCGGGACAAACTAGCCTGTTCCCCCAACTTAAAGGAAGGTAAGACTTGTTACTTTATGAGTAGGGCTGAAATTTAGGCTTTGATTGCTAGGAGTATTTCTTTTCCATTAGTGAATAAAATATTTGCTATAATGTATGCTCATTTGTTTACAACTAATGCCACATTTAAAATTGTTTGATTGGTAGGAGTATTTTTTTTCCATTAGTGATTAGGATTTTATGGTTTGTTTCCGGCAAATAATGCTTAGGGTTCATGTGGATTTAATTAGTTGCCACCAATTGCATACCTTCCTCTGTTTTTATTTGTGATTTGGTCTTTGTGTTATGAATATTCTAAGAATGACTCATGAAAGTAACATGTGTTAATAGATTTTGAGGAGTTTGTGTTTTGTTCTTCGTGCTTAGAAATGGATCGAAGTTGGATAACAACAACAAAGCCAGGTGACCCTGAATATCAACAAGGTGTTAAGGAATTTATTAAATTTGCATTTGAAAATAGTGGAGGTCGCTCCAAGCTACGTTGTCCTTGTTTTATGTGTCATAATTTTTTGCATAAGAGACCGGATGAAATTCTCAATCATTTAAATAAATGGGCATTTGATAGAACATATACCCATTGGATTTGGCATGGGGAACGTAGAGACATGCATGCGGGTGATAGTGGTGAGACTAGGGATAATGTGCGTGTAGTTCATGATGTTGACGAGGGAGATTAGTTAGAGGACATGTTGCATGCGGTTGAGGATCAACTTGATGACAACCCTTCAATGCTTGAGATCTTGTTAAGTGACTCTGAAAAGCCATTGTATGAAGGATGCACCAAGTACACGCGATTATCCGCTATTCTTAAGTTATATAACTTGAAGGCGGGTCATGGTTGGACTGACACTAGTTTCAATATGTTATTGGAGTTAGTGAAAGACATGCTTCCCAAAGATAATGTTCTTCCTGATAGTACATATGAGGCGAAAAAGTCACTAATCCCAATGGGTTTACCTTATGAGAAAATCCATGCATGCCCTAATGATTGTGTATTGTATCGAAATCAATACGAATCATTAGAGAGTTGTCCAATTTGTGAAGCTTCACGGTACAAGAAAAGGGAAGGAGCAGTACCAGCGAAGGTTTTATGGTATTTTCCTATAGTACTAAGGTTCAAACGATGGTTTTCAAAAGCAGAAGATGCAAAGAAGTTGACATGGCATTTCGATAGTCGAGTTGATGATGGAATGCTTAGACATCCAGCTGACTCTCCGTAGTGGAGATTTATTGATGGAAAATTCCCTGACTTTGCCCAAGCAAAGCGTAATTTACGCCTTGCATTGTCTACGGATGGGTTCAATCCATTCGGTTCCTTGAGTAGCACATATAGCACATGGCCAGTTATGCTAGTGACCTACAATTTACCTCCTTCATTGTGCATGAAGAGAAGGTATATGTTCATGTCGTTGTTAATTCAAGGTCCAAAGCAACCGGGCAATGACATCGATGTGTATTTGACTCCACTTATTGATGATTTGATTATGCTTTGGGAAGAAGGTGTTGAAGTGTTTGATGCTTATCACAATGAGAATTTTAATTTGAAAGCAATGCTATTTTGCACTATCCAAGATTTTCCGGCGTATGGCAACCTTTCGGGGTACACTGTGAAGGGGAAAACAGTTTGGCCCATCGGTATGGAAGATTGCAAGGGAGCGTTGTTAAATGCATCTAAAAAGCATGTCTATCCTGTTCATCATCAGTTTTTGCCGCCTAATCATCCATATCGCAGGAGAAAGAATGTGTTCAATGGGAAGCAAGAGTTTAAAGGGCGATCAAAAATCATCTTAGGTGAAGAGATATTCGATAAGGTGAAAAATATTGACATCACATTTGGCAAGAAACATAAATCGGCCCTTTCTACGCAGGGGTTCAAAAAGTGTTCGGTTCTTTGGCGGCTTCCTTATTGGAAACATCTTTTTGTGAGACATTCACTTGATGTTATGCATATTGAGAAGAATGTGTGTGATAGCTAGATCCACTTGGAGCAGAAAATAAAATCAACTCATTCGCTGAAAAGATCATCACTGAGTATGTATAATTGCAATAACTGTGTCAATAACTTCTGATTTTGTTCTTATTGTGTATTTGGAAACTATTACAATTTTCCTATCTTCATATAATTATGTAGAGGAATCAAACAATTTAGCTCGGTCCATCGGAAGGACATCAAGAAAATAAAAAAGAATGCATATATTAGGTGGGAGCAACCACAAGTAAGTTATCATCACTTTTACAGCAGTTGATATTATGCAGTTTAATCCTAAAATCTAATATCTTGTTAATGATTAATTGTTTGCATTATCATAGTTTCCTCGTCAACCAGCATACACCAAGTATTGTGGATACTTTGTTTGTCGATATATGCTAGACATTGTGCAGAAAAGAGTGCTATGGGTTTCTAAGCAGGTATATTATTATAAATATATGTCATTTAAATTGGTATAAACTATCCTCAGCTCTAACCAACTGTCTGCATGTCTGAACCTCTGTCTGAACTGTGAATGTAACTCTGAACTGTGAAACCAACTCTGACCTGTGAAACCAACTATGAATGTAACTCTGAACTGTGAAACCAACTGTCTGAAATGTGAATGTAACTCTCTCTGTCTGTTGCTATAACTAACTGGGACTTGTGAATGTAACTCTGCAGTCTGCATACAGCTTAATCATATTAACCACCAAAAATAACCAGCTTATGCAATCTATAATAGCTATAAGGTTTGTATATTCTGATCTGTAGTTCTGATTGTAGTTCTAATTGTCAAGTCTACTTTTCATTTTAGAATCAGTCTTGAAATTAAGTTAGGAATGAAATTTGACATTGGAGTTCTGATCCTATTTATCAGCATCAGTCAGGTTGGCATATAATTAAGATTATGCTACTCCATGAAAATTAAGACTGTAATTTACAACTTTGATAGCCTATTTATCAGTACCTGGCAATCTGATTCAAGCAGCAAGTCCTGATACCCGAGTCTCCTTGCAAGCTTAATGGCAAATAACAATGCTCTGCCTCTTGCCATTGCTGCAGGCCATTGAGCTCTCACTCGTCTGACAGCGGAGAAGAGAACCTCCCCTCTGTGATCCCTTGCCACCACACCGAGCCCCACCCAACCTTCATTAGCTAGGAAAGCATCCGCATTCACCTTAATTAAACCATTAGAGGGAGCAATCCACTTTGAGGCACTCTTCTTCCTTCGAGGCTGCATTGGTTTATAAATCATACTAGTAAGCAAACTTATTTTGTTTTTTCAGTGTCCATAACCTGTAATCAGGTTGATACACTCAGAAAACTAATCTTTTCCGTGTTGACCTTGTGCTTTGTCCTTTTCTAAGCCTGGTGTATTAGTTCTAGTCTCAGCTTCATCACCCATTTCCTTCACCTTCCTGCCTCACAAACTCTGATGTGCTAGATGTTTTAACATCTAAGTTGTAATAATTTTCCTTTTCTTGTTAAAAAAAAGTGAGCTAAGGTTGTGGATTGAGGATGTTCATCAATGTGCAGTGCTTTGTTATGTCTGTTTTTCGGCATTTGGATAAATATCTCTTTGCTTTCCTTCAAAAATAAATAAATAAATTATACTTATATTTGATGGCATATGTTGTAAGTTGCAGGCCTTTCCCTCGATTTGTACATATTCTTCGGAAGACATTGATGAAATGCGAGATTTGTGGATAAAATATGTTCTTGATCATGAGCCAGATGAAGAAGATTCATGATGGATGAGCTTAATGAAGAATGAGATGAGCTTGAGTATGAAATTAGCTTACTTTTAATCATTATACTTTTACATCTAGCTCCAATTTTGAAATTTTTTTTTTGGAGGAAAAGCTCTACTTTTGACTTTTGTTTTTGAATATTAAAATTAATGTAAATTTTGGGTTCAAATCTGTTGCACATAATTTGTTTTTGTATTAAAGATTTTATATTTATGTATATATATATATATATTATATGGAAAATTTATGTGTATGTATATGTATTGGCGCCAAAATTAATTGCAGCAGGAATATGAATTGCAAAATTGCAGGGAATCAATATAATTCAGATCATACGATCAATTGAATATAATTTTTATCATTATTTTTTTTTTAAAAATGACCATGGAGAGACCACCTATTTTAAATAAGTGGTCTCATTATTCAAAAACCAAAGACCACTCATTTAAAATAGGTGGTCTCAGTTTTTAAATCTAGAGACCACCTATTTAAAACATTTGGTCTCTTGTTCCTCTATATTATTTATTATTAAATTAAAAAGAGAGATCATCTATTTTAGCTAGGTGGTCTCAACTTTTAAACAAGAGACCACTTTTGATGAAGTGGTCTCTTTGGCCAAAGACACCTCTTAGCTAGAGACCACACCTAAAATGGTCTCTTTGACCATTTTGAGATGATCTATTTGGCCAATTTTGTAGTAGTGTATTGTGACGCCTTGGAGGTTAGATGCACAAGTGAGAAAAGGGTCGATGACAATTGCGGAAAGTTTCTGCGTCGGTCATACACCGATTTTCCGACTGAGTAAATATTTCAAAAGATATATATAGATGCCAAATTTAAGGAGGTTTAAAGAGAGTGCAACCGCATAACGTATGTGAGTGGGATTTATAGAATGCATGTAACCGAAACCATAACTGAGCATGTTGTTGAGGACAGAGTGTGGTACAAGCCAAAAGGTTCCAACAAAGAAAAACCTTCTACAGGAAAGCGAAAGTAGAAGCTTCTCTTTGATAGCTCATCCAAGGATGTCACCTGTGACTGTCACATCTTTGAACATCATGGGATTATTTATCGTCACATAATAAAGGTTTTTGAGATGAGCAACTACTAAGAGATGCCAGACAAGTTCATTCTTTGGTGTTGGAGGAAAGATGTTATACAGTAGCACACTAGAGTAATGGTATTATACCATGACCCTAGCAAAACCGAGGAAGTGTGTAGGTATGATAAGGTGATGGTGAAGTTTGGATATTTGTGTTCAAAAGCATCGGGGTATCGGGAAACTGCAGTAGTTGTTATACAAGCTCTTCAGTTACTTGATTAGCAAGTAGAGGAGAAGATTGTTGTGCTTGCAAATGAGGGAGGTCAGGAAGGTGTGGTAGGCACTCCATCTTTATGTGGTGAGAAAGAGTCAACTCCCTCCACTCAAGCACAAGCCAATTGTGAGGGGGGTGAAGGTTCTAATCATGTTAAAGATCCTCTTATACCAAAGAGGCCTGCACATCGGACCACAAACTTGATATTAACCGAATTTGATTGAATATGAATTTTAAGCACTCTGGGAATTAAATACTCAACCCGACCAATAATGGCGATGAAAAGTTGTTCATCATCGGGTTTGGTTTTGGGGAAACATTTTTAGGTGTCTACATCTATATATAGGCTTCCGCATGCATCAGGGCTCCCTGGAGGGTAAAGATTTTCTTGCGGATGAGGTCAAACTTGAAAGTCGACTCATCCTTCAGAACCTTGAAGAAGTCTGTATAGGTTACCTCGTTAGACATCCCTTAAAACTGGATTCTCACTAGATTGAACCGCCTGACGTAGGAGTGCAATCCTTCTATATCTTCCGACTGCACATTGCTCTGATCGGGACTTGTTTTCTTTCCAAGGATATTCATAGAGAAGTTCCAAGTAAACAAGAACTCAAGCGTCTTGAAGCTGTTTATGCATCCAGCTGGCAGGTTTCCGAACCACAGTTGGGCTATGCCCTTTAGAGTAGCTGGGAAGCAGTGACACCAAGCAGCATCATCCTACCCCAGTAAATACATGAGGTGGGGGTATGCCAGAAGGTGATCTTCTAGGTTAGAGGTACCATAATAGGTTCCTACCTACACATTCTTAACCTTAGTTGGCTGTTCGGCCTCAGCTATCTCCTTAGAGAACGTAGAGGGGGTTTTTTCCAAGGTTTTGCAGCCGAAGCTGCTAGTCCATAGGCTAGTAATTGTATGTCGCCTTTCCTGTGAAGAAGGCAGGTTGGATGTAGGACAAAGCAGGCAACCTGTATAATGGATGGGCCACATACTATGCCGAATTGATTACATGGAGACCCGTGTAGACGGAGGGGCCGCCTGAAGGAGTCCCATGTACAGATTATAAATTCCTCACTCAAGTATTCTTGAAGTTATCTAGGTATGTTGACGTGGATGCCGACTCAGACAACTATTGGTTCTTTTTTTGCTCAATGTAATGTCGAGCATCAAAAAAGTTCTTTTTGCTGCCATCCGGATTCGTAAGCCGAATGACCTTTCTCTTTGTCGCTTATGGGAAACGGAGTTTGGAGAGATCAATTAGGGGCCAAGCCTTCTCCATCGTAGCAGGGAAAGGGGTAGGCTATCGATCCTTGACTGACTTTGCTTTAGGGCTTGCTTGTACCCGCTTGGTTAATATTCCGTTCCCGCCTGTCTATGGGACGGATGCGTTTATACATTAGTGATCCGTTAGGGGCCACATAGGTTTCGAATTCATAGTCGTCACTAGAGTCATGGTCTAAATGGACCTCTCCACCAACCGGAGGCCGGTTGGTCTTTGGAAGCGGTACAGGCTCTTGTGAAACCATCTTTGAGGTACTCTCCCCACAGACAGCGCCAAATGTTTCGGGTGTTTTTGTATCCCTTGGGAGAGTTACAACTCAAAGACTGGGTCCAACGAAGCCGCCTTTATATGTAAAACCACGGAGCTCCGGATGTTCGGAGGTCCGGCTCTGAAGGTTAAGTTAGTAAGGATTTGGAGTAAAACGTGCCAAAAGTAAATATCTTTTTGGATTCCGAGATCAGGTGCTCTCTGTTTTTGAGAGTAATAAATGATGTAATGATTAAGACGTGCCCCAATAAATAGGGGAATCTCCCTGTTTATAGGGTCCTAGAAAAGTGTGACATACCCTAGGGATTCGGGCTGCGCCGTTTTGCGGTTACCTCGGGAATTAGGCCTTGAAGGCCGCCAATTCCTGAGGAGATATATGGTTGACACGTGTCGTCCCCTGAGAGGTCCAGTTGGTGGCTTTCTCAGGTGACACGTGGCAAGCTCATATTATGCCAAGTAGCAGGGTAGAAATACACAAAAAAAACCCGTCCTAAAATAGGACTCTACTTTATTCTTCTCATATTCATGTGCGCTTTCCAATTAGCATACAATCAATAGATTAATCCCAAACCTGTTTAATCTATGTGTGAGTGTGTTCCCATCGTAGGGGATCTTTCTCCTTAAATGACCATGGTCCTTTAAAATCCCAAGACTTTACGTTTGTTAGGGTGTATTAGAATTTGAATTTCTGACTGTTTGGGGGACCTTGACTTAGAATTGATCCTATCATCCTTTTTTATAAGAAACAAGTAGGAGTCGCCAATGAGTTTTAGGAAAACTTATAAACATCGTTCATGCCTTTCTCCTAAGTAGAGTTCAAGGGATATTTAGCACGAATCGTAAGTTTACCCATGCCCAAATTGGTCTACATGAACCAGATTTAAGTTCAAGAGCGAGGGTACCAAGATAGCGTTCCCTTTAGAGGGGAATCGCTATCCTAGCCCTAGGCCCCGTCATTAGAGCTTCTCTGCTCTGCTCTGCTCAAATCAAATATGCTCTACTTTGCTCTGCACTTCTCTGCTCTATTTTTAAATAATAATTAATAATAACAACAATAATAATTAATATTCAATAATAATAATAATTAATATTGTATTGATGATATTAATTTATTATTTTGAATAATTATTAATATTAAAAATATTAAAAATAATTTAAATAATTATTAATATTAACAATAATTTTAATAATTATTAATATTAATAATAATTTATTATTAATCATAATAATAGTTAATAATAATAGTTATAATTATTAATATTTAATAATTAAAATTATTAAGAATTAATATTTAATAATATTAGTAATTAGTAATTTCTAATAATTATAATAATTATTTCAAAAAAATAAATAATTAATATAATAACAATTAATAACAGTTTCTTTTATAAACATTTGATATTAGTATCACAATGTGTAGAAATTTTTATGTATGTGGGTATTGATTGTTAGTTCATTGAGTTGAATTATTTTTAAAATCTTTCCATACAATTTAAGAATTAAAAAAAAAGAGGTTGTTTTCAAGTAGTACTTTGTATATCATTATTATTTTTAGGGTTAAAAATATATGATTAAGACAACTTTATAAGTAAAATCATTATTACTCATTAAATCATTTTATTTTAAATTTTTTGTGAAATAAATATAAGTAAACCGTTGTCTTTTATATTTCTACTATTAATATATATTAAATATGGTATACATATATTTATGTTTTCACTCATCTAAATCAATGGTATATGCACCTAATAATATTAAAAGTAATACTAATATTAATAAGATAATAACAACAACATTAATAATAATAAAATTAATACTAGTATTAATAATAATAATATTAGTAGTAGTAGTAGTAGTAGTAGTAGTAGTAGTAGTAGTAGTAATAACAACAACAACAATAACAACAACAACAATAACAACAACAACAACAACAACAACAACAACAACAACAACAACAACAACAACAACAACAACAACAACAACAACAACAACAATAATAATAACATTAATAATAGTAATAATAATAATAATAATAATAATAATAATAATAACAACAACAACAACAACAAAAACAACAACAACAACAACAACAACAACAACAACAACAGTAACAACAACAACAACAACAACAACAACAATTATAACATTAATAATAATGTTGAAATTTGCTCTGCTCGGCTCGGCTCGGCTCTACTCTGTTCTGCTCTGCTATCCTGAAATCTGCTCTATTTTGCTCTGATGTAATTTAATTTGCTCTGCTCTGCTAACCCCTGCTCTGCTCTGCTCTACTCAGAAGCTCAAAAGAACAGGGGCCTAGTACGACCCTTACAAGCTCTTCCTTTTTCACAATTTCATCGCCAAACAATATATGCAATGTGATACATAAAAACTAAGTTAGGTGTTTTTATTTACGCGCGTCAAACATGTAAGAACTACATTGCAAAAGTCGTTATTCTTATTTAATCAATATTCGTGAAAAGAACAAAAATAAACAAGATTTGCCTTGGCTTAAGTGATCAAGCAACAATTAATTATTCAATTCTATTCTTTATTTAATGCAAGATACTATGTGGAACTGATTAATTAAAAGTTTGTTTTAAGTGATCGAACAACACTAACTAATTAATTAAAGTTATTTTAAACAATAATATAACGGTGATTGATATAAGTGCTCGGGAATTTACCACTTCTCTTTCCTAGATCTTTGTTTAGAACACTTATGAACTCCTTCTTGTTTGGGAACCTCCACCGTAGTAACAAGTATTGAGGGGGTAACTGTTTAGGACAAGAGGGTTTGATAGTTTATAAGTTCACAAAGTTTCTGCAAGGGTTTTAGGTTAAATTCTGTCTGTTTAAGCCTCGTATTAAGCCTCTATTTATAGAAATGGGTTTGTTTAGGGTTTTGAGCATTCTGCCGCATCAAGTGTCGCACGCATCATAATGGGTTGTGCGCGACATCCTAGCGCAAGTGTTTAGGATGGGTTGCTATGGGCAGCGCAACTGATGATCTCGCACGCGGTATTATGCTAAGATTTGATTTCATATTTTTATGAAATTCTGAATCTTCCGCAAGTGCATCACAAGCAGTTGCACTTGGTGCTGCGCGCAGCTGAATAAGTTGCGCGCGCCAGACCAGTGTGACTCATTGAGATGCGCACGGATTTCTTTGCGCCAGCATTGATTTTTAACCTAGGCGCTTATAAATCTGTCATGATTAGGTCTTAGCCTCGGGCTTAACCCTAATTGTGATTGGGATTAGTTAATTGGACCTTATTTTATTTGTTTTTGGGTTAGGTTAATCATTTTTGTGTTCTTGTGATTCAATTAGATTTCCATAAGTATTCTTCACGTTGATCCAACACAAAGATGGTTTTATTTATCGTCAGATCACTTCCTGTCGGGACAAGAGGCCAAAAGTAGTTGTCTACACTATGTTGGTTGAATAGTAATGCACAAATAAATATATTATTGGCGATCTTTTGAATTAAATTCATATTTGCCTAAAATCAAATTATTAATTATTTTATTAAGCGTGATTTCAAGTACAAATTCCGGTTAATCCTGCAAGAGAGGGCGTGATCAAGTAATAACAATAATATCAAGCAACATCATATTGTTACAACAAATCATCATTCATAATAATATTCTCATCAAAGCATAATATTATTAGAAAGATCCTAGGCATGATACTAACATGATTAATAAAGAATCCGAGCATGTCACTAAATATTAAAAATCAAAGCTTTAGCCGTAACATGATATTAACAAGATATAGAAATAGGAAGCAACCTAAACATGATACTAGAAAGCATTAAATAACATCCTAACATGATACTAGGAATTAAAATAATATCAACATGCTTTCTAAAGATATAGCAATGAAAGTACTCACTTTGTCTCCTCGTATCTCTTTCTATCAAGACAATACACACTTTAATAACTTCAATGAAAATATTAAATCAAACCATTGATTTAAATAATTGAATTAAAATAGAGATTTGGGATAAAAACCTAAGAAATTATCAACCATTCACGTCTAGGGCGAAGACAACTCTGAGCTTGGCTATGTGTGTCTAAGTCTCATAATGGAAGAATAGTGTTTGAAAAGGCAAGGCTTAGAAAAAGGGGGAAAGAAAAAGCTTCTAGCTTGTAGAGATAAAGAGAAAGAATAGATGATTGTTGATGATTGTTGGTGAGGAAAAAGACCCTATTTATAGAGAAAAAATCGATTGTAAACAATTAGAAAAGAGTTAGAATTTGACTCGAAATAAAACTGGTTCTATCGCGACGCGACAACCTTAATCTTGATATGACAGACTTCATCGCGGTGCGACAGAGTCATCGCGACGAGACATACTTCATCGCGTCGCGGCAGATGTCATCGCGAAACGACAGACGTCATCGCAACGCAACGACGCCATTGTGACGCCGTGGACCATATTATGACACGATGGATACAATACGATAAAATTCGTACGGAGTCCTTCTTCCAATTTAATTTCTCTAAGTAGATTATGTACTTATCTTTTATTAAATCAAATTTAATCGTTAAAACACTTGTTCTATTCCAAAAAAAAATTCTTTATCTTTTCAAAATTAAATTAAAATATAATTAATAATCCTAATCCCATTAGAACTTAAAGGAACCTTCTATATTATTCTAGAAGATTAAAGTAAATCCTAATGACTTTAGGAAAAGTAATTAATGGACCCTCATTTGATCATTGGGTCGCCCATAAAATACATTTAAGATCCAATTTTAGTATTTGGGCCATAAGTTCCTCATTATTCATCGGAATTGGCTTATAATATATCATTAGAAAGCTCTTTTCGAGCCCCATCCAACTACACAGTTATTCGACCCATATCATGGACCAAACTAAATGGGATTTGGCGTTTTTCATAAATAAGGTACGAAAATAAATATTTTCAAAAACATAAGGAACCATTTTTATTAAAAACCAAGGAATCACGAGACTCTTTCACATTTCACTTTGTTTGATAATAAATGACGTGAAAAGTATTTATCACTAGGTTTGGTTTTTGGGGAGACACAATTTGGTGTCTATAGGAACTGAAAAAGAATCAGATCCAGTAAATAAGGAACTAGTTAAAGTAGAATGTCTTAAAACAGAACCATGAACTAAATTATGGTCAGAATGGTGCATATTATCCGAAGAAGAAGAACTTTCAGCACAAGAAGTTTGAAAGACTGGAATAGTAGGCTAAAGAAAAATAGCAAGACTTACCATGCCACCAGAAAGAACAAAAGTGTCATCTTGTTTAGGAACCAACTAATTAGTTCTATAAGGAAAAATATGTTCCATAAAAGTGACATATTTGATCAAGATTACCTTCTTGTCAACCAGATCACATAGCTTATAACCTTTTTTACCATATGGATATCCCAAGAAAATACACTTCTTTGCCCTAGAAGTAAACTTGTCAGAGGTCTTAACAGCAGCATAGCATACACATCCAATAATTCTAAAATGATCATAATTTGGGGAAGTGTTTATCAAACACTCATAAGGAGTTTTCTAGTTTGAGACAAAACTAGGCATAAGATTCATCAAATAAGTTGCAGCCAACAAAAAATCACCCAAAAACCTTATTGGCGAACCAGCATGGAACCTAATAACCCGAGCCTTCTCCAGGAGATGCTTATGCTTCCTCTCAACTCTCCCATTTTGTTGAGGACAACCAAGAATAATTCTCTGTTGTAATATCCCTTTCTCAGAAAAGAAAATAGAACAACAGTCTTGAAAGAATTCTATTCCATTATCTCTTATGAAAATCCTTACAAAAGTGTGAAACTAATTCTCAACATAAGCAACAAAGTTTCTAATCAAACCAGGAACTTGAGTCTTTGAATGAACCAAATGAGTCCCAAGTGACCCTTGAACAATAATCAAGTATTGTACGAAAATAATGAGCACCAGTTAAGATGGATTGCATATAAGGTCCCAGAGGTCTACATGCACTTACTTAAAAGGAATGGAAGCATGAGAGTTTGATATAGGAAAGTTAGATATATGTGCTTTAGCAAAAATACAAGATTCATAACAAAAATCAACTGATTTTATTATGATCAAAAGGAACAGTCATCTTAGACATGTTCTGTACAGAAATATGACCGAGCCTAGCATAAAATAGACTAAGCCTATGAAGAGAAGTATAGGTTGTAATGAAAGTACATTGGAGCATTTATTTAAAATATGAAAAGAAGAAGAACAACAAAACTTGTATAATCCAACTTGTTTGCTACCAACAACCTTAACTTAGTTTGCTTAGTTATAGAGTCCTGAAAAACATATGAATCATGCTTAAAAATGGTAATCAGGTTATTATTTTGTTATACCAGTTTACTAAAAGAAAGTAGGTTGTGTTTAAAGTCAGGGATAAGCAGAACATGTTTAAGAGATATTTCGGGAGATAAGACAACAGTTCCTATATCAGTAACATTCTTTGTATGACCATCTAGTAACCCTACTGTTTTGGGGTAAAAATACCTATCCATGTGGACCAATCAGAGAGGGCCATGTGTCCAGCCTAGGCAGGTCCATTTGGGCCAATTTCCAACTGACACGAATTATCCTCAGATGCCTTTTAGAATTGCGGTCTTCAAGGCCCAATTCCTAAGAACGCCACAAAACGGCGCAGCCCGCCAAATCTATGTCAAGTGACCTAAGAGTGGGCACTTTTTCCAAACGACCCTATAAAAAGGGAGACATCCCCCATTTTTAGGACACATTCAATCATTTATTACACTTACAATTTATTACAGCATACCCTACATTCTCATACATTAGACAAACACTTGATCTCAAAATCCGAGAAGACCCTCTTTACTTTCCGGATCTTTTTCACATTCTCTTATGCCTTATAATTTGATCGTCGGAGGCGGAGCTCCAACAACCCAGAGTCTCTGTTGTTTTGCAAGTATAGGCGCAGCTAGATCATTCTTTGAGCTGTAACTCTCCCGAGGGACAAAAACACCCTAAACATTTGGTGCCCACCTGTGGGGAGAGTACCTCAAAGATGGTTTAAGAGTTTATAATGCCTCCTAACCCTAAGGGTCATCAACCCGAGGTCTTTACGGATCAGGAGGATAATGGTCCTCAAGTCGAAACATATATGGCCAAAGATGGCTCATTCCTTTCTAGGCACATCCGTCCTAGAGATACTCTGGAACAAGGTGATAGCCAGGCAGGTACCTGCAAGCCCCTTGGTTAGTAGGAAGGGGAAACCCAGTAAGCAAGAGGTTAGGCTCCAATCACTAGAGACGAGCTCATGAAATTCGTGACAAGTTTCAAGGGTGAAATTAAGGACCTGATAAAAAAAATAACGGTTAGCTCTAGAAAGGGTGAGCCAGCCATAAAGTCTCCTCAAACTGCTAAGAAGAAGTAAGTCAAGGACATGCAGCTTACTTCACATTCTAAGGAGAAGACTGCTCATGTCATTGACTGGACAAAGATCCTTATACCCCGTACGGGCACAAGAAAAGTCATCCGTGCTATCGAGCCGGATGACACCAAGAATACTTACACCGACGCTCGACATGTCATCGAGCGAAATCGCAAACAGCAGCTGTCTGAGTCAGACTCTACCTCAAGCTTTCCAGATAGTTTTAAAAATACATATGTAAGGAATACTCAATCCTTGCATGAGAGCCATACAGGCGGTAATACCGTCCATTCTGGCCCTCAAATGATTGGAAATGCACCGTATGTACCCCTTATGGTCTACGGTCCGTATTCTCCTCATTTCATGTAGCCGACCCTCTTTTTAGGTCAGGCGACATACAATGTCCAACCTTAGGACTGGCAGCTCCATCTACTTAAAATTGGTGAAAAAACGTTTGCGTTCACCAAGGAGAAAACTCTAACGGCAAAGCCGGCCAAGGTTAAAAATGTGTTGGTTGGCGCCTATGATGGTACCTCTAACCCGGAGAACCACCTCATGGCCTACTCCAACCTTATGCATATCTCGGGCTTTGAGGACGCCATGTGGTGTCGATGTTTTTCGGCTACCTTTAAGGGCATAGACCAACAGTGGTTCGGCAACTTTCCAACCGAGTGCGTTGGCAGCTTTAGGAAGCTTGCCTTCCTATTTGTCTTTAATTTCTCAATGAACATCCCTGCCAAGAAAATCATTCTTGACTTGAGCACCATCTGGCAGGGAGAGAGAGAAGGACTTTGCTCCTTTGTCAAGCGGTTCAACTTGGTAAGAATCCAAATCCAAGGGTTGTTTGATGAGGTAGCCTATACAAAATTCTTCAAGAGTCTAAAGGATGGGTCGACCTTTAAGTTCGACCTTGTCCGAAAGAGGGTATTCACACTTTAAGAGGCGTTGATAGAGGAGAAGTTCTTTATTCAAGCCACCGACCTCTACTCGTCTAGCCATAAGTCGCACTCTAAGAAGACCAACAAGAAAAAAGGGAGTCAGTCTGCTCAGCCGGCTCGAAAAGATAAAGAGACCAAATAAAGAAATGAAGTTTGGGCGGTTGAAGAGCCTATTAAGCTATCCAAAAAGAAAAATAAAGAATTCAAACCGTACGTCTCATGGTATGAATTCAGTAAAGACTGTTACACCATCTTCACAAAGGTGAAGGATCGACTTACTATTGAGAAGCCGAATTCTATGAAAAGTTTTGTTAAGTTGCAAAACAAGAATAAATTCTTTAACTTCCATGAAGGGAGTAGGCCATGACATCAACGACTGTTATAGCCTCGAGCAGACGTTGGACCGTCTGGCTGACTATGGCTTGCTGAAGTCTTATGTCTTGAAGTCCAAGGTGGATTCTAAGATGAATCCTGGACAGTCATCTAAGATTTCCCGGCCTACGAGTAGCTTGAGCACCAACAAGGATCCAATCTACACAATAGTAGGCGGATTCGTAAGCGGTGGCCCAATCATTCGGGGCGCCAAGGATCATCTGAAGAAGATGATCCACTCAGTTGATGATGCACAAGCGTCTACAATTGGAACACTCACAAACGTCCTCATCACTAAGAAGGATCGGGGCAAAGTCCGTCGACCGCATGATGACCCATTTGTCATTGCATGTAAGGTCGCCAACCAACTAGTTGGCCGAATTCTTATAGACACGGGTAGCTCCTCTGATCTCATCAGCTACAAGTGTCTATCCAAGCTTAGCTACAAGCTGGACAAACAACGCGATGTCCCCTATCCATTAGTTTGAGGTGGTGGAGGGCTCATGCACCCAGTCGGACTAATTGATCTACCCACCCGGTCGGGGTAGAAGGGAAAAGGGCGACATATTATCGTCCGATTCCTGGTGCTTAAAGAGCAGACTGCCTACAACAATATTCTTGGCCGGCCCTCTCTGAACGAGTGCAAGGTCGTCATCATCCCAGCTCATATGCTTCTCAAGTATGAAAAGGATGATGGCTCTGTTGTTTCCCTCAACGGGGATCAGAAGACCGCAAGGGAGTGTAACCTCTCAGACTTCAAACGAATGGCTGCTACAACCGGTAAGCTGAAGGAGCCAATAGAACTTAATGATGTCAAGGACCCTGATTCACCCCCTCCAATAGCCGTAAAGAAAAGAGAATTTGATCAGTTGGTGGAGGTGAAGAAGAAGTTAGCCAGGCATTCCTTGATAAGTTTTATGGATGCCTACTGTGGCTTCCACCAAATACCCCTGTGGAAAAAAGATCAAGAGAAGACAGTCTTTGTCATAGATAAGGGGTTATTATGTTATACGATGATGCCGTTTGGCTTTAAGAATACGCCGGCTACTTTTCGGCAGATTATTATTGCAGTTTTCTGTTATCAAATTGGGAATATTGTAGAGGCGTATACTGATGACATGATAGTCAAATCCAAGATACAGACAAATCACCTTTCTGATCTTCGAGAAACATTCACCACACTCAGGCGGCATAAGGTCATGTTAAATAGAAAAAAAATGTGATTTTGGTGTTGATTTTGGGAAGTTTCTCGGATTCCTGATTGATCAAAGGGGGATAGAGGCTAACCCTGAGAAGATACAGGCGGTGATTGACATGAAGAAACGCAACACTATCAAGAAAGCTTAGAGGCTTACCGGTTGTTTGGCTTCTCTTGGGAGATTCTTCGGTCATTCAGGTGACAAATCCCTTTACTTTTTCTAAGCAATCAGGAAGAATACTAGATTTTAATGGGGAGATGATGCTAAGGTGGCCTTTCAGAAATTGAAATAAAATTTACACACCTCTTCAAGGCTTGTTAGCCCTCTACCAAAGGAGACATTTTATATGTACCCAGTTGTCTCAGATCATGCCCTTAGCGCCATTCTCCTTGCTGAGAGAGACGACATTCAGCTCCTGGTCTATTTCATTAGTCATGTTCTCAGGAATGCTGAAATCCGGTACCCTATGGTTGAAAATTTTGGCCTTTCTCTTTACATGGCTGTTAAGAAGTTGAAGCCTTACTTCTTAGCACATCCCGTGGTGATCTATACAGATCAACCCCTCAAGCGGCCAATGACAACCCTAGAGTCATCCGGCAGAATGCTCAAATGGGCTATTGAAATGCAAAGTCTTGTAATCACCTATGAACCAAGAAAGGCAGTGAAGCTCAGGCGTTTGCCAACTTCATCGTCGAAATGACAAGGCCGGTTGCTCCGGACAACCTTGATCAGGTTTGGAAGGTGTATGTTGACGGGAGCTCTACTATGAACAGCTGTGGTGCAGGCAAAATTTGTCAATCTCCGGAAGGGGATAAATATGAATGTGCATTACGGTTGAAGTTCCAGCAAGCCTTAAACAATGAGGCGGAATATGAAGCCCTGCTAGCTTTAAGGAGGGTGTTCTCATCGTAACGAAATCCTTCCTTAGATGCCCATTGGCCCTTTAAAAGCCAAGGACTTTACACTTGTTAAGGTTTAGTAGGATTTGAATTCCTGACTGTTTATGGGACCTTGAATTAGAATTGATCTTGTCATCACGCTTTTTTTGTTATAAGAAACAAGTAGGGAGTCGCCAATGAGTTTTAGGAAAACTCATAAACCTTGTTCATGCCTTTCTCCCATGTGGAGTTCATGGGATAATTAGCACGAATCGTAAATTTACCCATGCCCAAATTGGTCTACATAAACAAGAAATGAGTTCGGGAGCGAGAGTACTAAAATAACGTTCCTTTGAGATGGGAATCGCTATTCTAGCCCTAGTGCGGCCTCTACTAACTCTTCCTTTTTCACAATTTCATCACCAAACAATATATGCAATGTGATACCTAAAGAATAAGTTAGTTGATTTTATTTATACGCATTAATTATGTAGGAATTACATTGCAAAAGTCGTTACTCTTATTTAATCAATATTCGTGAAAGAACAATAAATAAACAATATTTGCCTTGTCTTAAGTGATAAAAAAACAATTATTTATTCAAATTCTAGTCTTGATTAACGAAAGAGTACTATGTGAATTAATTAATTAAATTTTTTGTTTAAAGTGATCAAACAACACTATTTATTCAATTAAAGTTATCTAAACAATACAGGAAAAGTGATTTATCTAAGTGCTCTGGAAACTAACCGTTCTTCTTTTATGTTAAATCTCCGTTTAATATGTTTATGGACTTTCTTTCTTCTTTGTACCTCAAAGGACTTCAATGGATTCAATTAGGGTTGGAAAGTATTTGGGAAGATAGAATAAAAAGTAGTATGATAGTAAGAGAAGTTGAGAGATTAGGGTTTTGAGAACACTAGGGTTTTAATTCTGAATTTTTCGGTCCCTGTAATGCTGAACGAAGACCCCTATTTTATAGGCGTAGGGATCTAGGTTTAGGGTTTTAAAGCCGCACCTCCAGGTGGCGCTCAACTCTTTGAGTCGCGCTGGGTGCTGTGCGCATCTTAATGAGTCGCGCGCGCCAGGCGCGCGCAACTGATTGAGTTGGGCTGGTTTGCGGTTTGCCGTATACGAAAACGCATTTTTAAAACTTCCATAACTTTTGATTGTGGAGTCGGATTAAGGTGTATGAGATATCATTGGAAAGATATGAATGTATACTTTCCAATTCAATTATAATTAGGTTAAAATATGTTATGTATCAAAAGTTATGGCCGTTAGAGTGCAAGGGTGTCGGTTGTAGGGCTCGGTTTAGTGTTTTGATCATAACTTCTTCGTTTTGGCCTCGGAATTGGGATTATACTATACCGCTAGAAAGATCTTTGAAAGGGCTATCTATATGTATAGGATTTCGTGGTAATTTGATGTTTGGTTCATCTGTTTGGATTGGTTTTTCAATAATGTAGGTTTCATTGTATCCAATCATTGCATTTGACGCATTTGGGTCCGTTATTAATCAAGTTTAAACACCTATTAACATGTTTTAGGCCTAATTAGTAATCGGATGGGGCTCTAAGATAAATTGATCTCAAATATGGGTTTTAAATTGCTTCATAATTCTTTTCATAGTCCATAAACATTTCAACTTTGATCTACACATGAAGAACGGATTTTTGTAACATCTTCGCACTTTCTTTCGGGACAAGAGGCCAATTGTAGGTGTCTACACTAGCTGGCATCCGCATGTGCAAGGCGACAGGGGCAACAAAAATTGATACCTACTCAGACTCTCAATTGGTCGTTAGCCAACACCACGGTGAGTATGAAGCCACCCATCTAGCTATGGTCATTTCTTGTAGGCGGTCAAAGATGAGGCTGGGACACTTGAAGAATTTAATCTAAGTTAAGTGCCTAGTTTTGAAAACAAATAGGTGAATGTTCTGTCAAAGTTGGCATCCTCCACCTCTTGTGATACGCCTCGGTCAGTATTTTTGGAAGTTATGGAAAAAGGGAGTATCTGATGAAGAGCCTATTGGAGTACTTAATCGAAGCTCTACCTTTATGGATGGCATCCGGGTATATCTGATAGAAGGCACACTTCCTGATTCACCCCAACAGGCGGCCGTATTGAAGAAGCGTGTTTTAAACTTCAAGATGAGGAAAGGAGAACTCTTCAAAGCGGGGTTTTAGAAGCCTCTACTGAAGTGGGTCGCCCAAGAAAAGGGGAAAGAAGTTCTCGAAGAATTGCATGCGGGATACTGCGCCTCTCATGTAGGCGGCATATCTCTGGCCGTCAGAGTCAGGAGGCCAGTCACTATTTCTTGACCACTCTTGAGTCAGACACCATGGAGTTTGTTAAAAAATTGATAAGTGTCAAAGATTTGGCAAGCTAATCAATCGTCCGGCTACTGACCTGACGGTCATCCATAACCCAGTCCCATTTGCTAAATGCGGCATTAACATTTTAGGTCCTTATACGCTTGCACCAGGCAGAAAGTGAAAGGAATGGTGCCCTTCGAACAAGTGTATTATTCTGATAGTGGGTTCAGAATTATTAGAAAGCTTATATATTTCGTAAGGTCAAGTGATCGGAATGCCTAGGTGGAGGCCGCTTCCGATCAGTAATATTAATGTATAATTAATATTACAGCTTAATCTTAACTAAACCCTTTGGGTCACACCCAAGCAATTAACAAACCAACTCGATGAATTAATTCAAAAGAAATTAATGAGTTGCCTGAGTATTAAATATTTAGATGTCAGAAATTCGATCTTAGAGCGTCGAAACCGAGCGTCGGAAGTCGAGTAAAAAATAGTAAATGACGAGACGCGCAAATAATAATAAATTGATAATATTTCCCAAAATACCCTTAGCGTCGGAATGCCCCCAGCATTCGAGTGCCAGGGGATAATGTACTAGGTGGCTAACATGTGCACCAAACTGAGCCTAGGCTGGCTGGTGCATGCTAGCGCACCAATGTTAGCAGCCATGGGCAGCCACGGCCGCAAGTAGTAGCAGCCCGCACAAGCGTTCATGGCTTGCTGGCCGCAAGCAGCAGCAGCCCGCACAAGCGTGCATGGCTTTTTGGCCGCAAGCAGCAGCCCGCACAAGCGTGCATGGCTTGCTAGCTGCGAGCAGTAGCAACCCGCATCACCTAGGTGCGGGTGGGTGGGCCATGAGTTAAAGGGGAAGCAAGTAAAGGGAAGGTTTAAATGTGAGGGACATGTGGCACAAGAAGAGTATGGAGTGGGGAGCAAGGATGGTCCCCTACTCTACAAGTGGTCCTCACTTCCCTTTAAATGTATTAGTGACACTTGTAAGTTTATTATTAGTTTGCTTATTTATTTTAATTTTGCTTTAAAATAAATTGTGGAATTTCATGCTCCCATATTGATGGGATAGAAATTCCCACTCTCACTCCTTCCTATAAATACCCACCTTGGGTTTTTAGGGAGAGTGCTTGAGTAGGAGTTTAATAGAGCATTGCATTAGCAACAACTCTTAAACTCACATAATACTCGGGTTTTGGTCGGACCTCGCTAACCTCGAGGTAACGAACCTAAAAGTTGGTAGTTGTTTTTGCGAGTGGATCTCTGTCGGAGGCTCTCGTATTTTAGGGGCTAAGGTTCTCAAGTAAGAGCCTTATTTGTGGGGCGAAGCACGCGACAAAGGTAAATTTCTTATTTTACCCTTTTGTGTTTATTTATGCATTAGTGATATTATTTATTGCGTGCGTGATCCTTGGCTTGGGTTTTTTCCGCGGGAAGTAGGACTCACCAAACCCCAATAGCGGTATCGGATCCGCACTCGTTTATTTTTAATTATCATTTTTTTTCAAGGTATTTTATGGCTTAATTTGTTTGGTTTTAAGTTGCTAATTAGATTAGTAGGTCATATTATCCATTTTAACCTCGTATTAGAGCTGACTTCAGCTCCAGAAACCAGATTTTGACCCTAATATAGTGAATTTTTTGTGGAAGAGGTGTTCAGAAAATGGTTTTACCCTTTTAGGACTCGGTTTTTAGCCAAAAAACGACCAGAAATGCTTTTTTCGAGGGGTTTTTCATTTTCACGAAAATTAAGTCTTTCTAACCTTGAAAATTAATTGCAAATTTATGGTGGTTATGTAATTGGTTCAATACATATTTTATATGCAATTTTAAACCTCTTTAGGCATGATTACTTGGTGGTAATTTGTGTTTGAAAGCTTGGTTTTATTTTTCACATAATTGCTAAATAATTGCATTAAGTGTGAAATTTTTTGTTTTAAGGCTTCTAAAGTGCTAAAGATTCAATATTTAATTATGTTAAGTGATTGAAACTTTAAAAGCTACTAAATTCCATGAATTTTATGTTTAACTTTGTTATTTTAATCATTTTTGGTTGATTGGAAACAAAAAGTTTCAAACTTTGTGATAGAAATTTGTTTATCTTCATATTAGAAGAAATAATTTTTCAAGGATTCACAAATGTTAGTAGTTGGATTTTTTTTTTCATTTAAATATTAAAGTTCATATTTTTCCAACTCCCTCTTACTTTGTCAAAATCTCAGGATTAATTTAAATTGATTAAATTAATAATGAGAAATTGCCTTATTTATTTTGTTGCACCAAGTTAAACCAATTTAAATAAATATTGGTTCTTGGGAATTATTTTGGTTGAATGCACCTTGATAAATATTTTTTCAAGTTAGACTTGTTTAAATTTTCAAGTTTTGCTCATTAAATTAGTTCTAAAATCAATTTAGAATTAATAATATGTCAAGCAAAATTGGGATCAAAATCACGAGGCTATTGCACGCAAAATGAGGAAAACCCCCCTTTGGCTAGCCAGGCTGCATAGCAGCCCGCATGTGGCTGCCAAGAGGGGTGCTTGTGTGTGCGTGCAGCCATGGGCGTGGCTAGTTCACCCAACGGCAGCATCACATGGTTGTCTGTGTGTGTGCGTGCACAGCAGCAGCACAAGGCTGTGTGCGTGCGTACGTGCGTGCGTGTGTGCGTGCGTGCGTGCGTGTGTGCGTGCACAACAACAACACATAGATGTGTGCATGCGTGCGTGTGTGTGTGTGTGCGTAGCGCAACACATATCAGCTATGGTATGGCTATGGTGCGGCAGTGGTGCACGAGCATTTGGTGCGATGAGGCAAGCAGCCTTAGTGCGTGTGCCTCGCACCAGGCAACTCGTAGCAACAGTACTAGGTGTAAGCCTAGTTAGTGCTACGGAGGGTGGTCGAGACACATGCACCAAGCCGCATTGTCCGAGTTACTAGATGACTTTGGTTTTCATATGGCATGCACCCCTTGAGTGCGGTTGGCTTTGTGCTTTCTTGTTTGCCGTTTTATTTATTTTAATTTAATTTTGTTTACTTTCATTAAATTTTGTTTTTAAGGCTAGGCCTCGGTTTTGAGCGGCATTGGAAAAATTTATTTTGACAAATTTAGGGTTCTACCGGCTTAATTAATTGGATTAATTAAGATGGATGTGGATTTTAGTGGGAGCTTCCATTATTAGTTACGTCAATTACATAATCGGTTAAACAACTTTGACTAGTTTTAATTATGCGTGTTAATCGGATTAACCACCTAGATTAGTTACTAGTGCGCGTGTGTGTTTAATGCATTATTACTTGTTTTTTGTTGTAAAATACATGGGCCATTCACATATAGTGAATGAATGAATGGAATGAATATTCTCTCACAGGTTTATAAAAATGGCAACTAGTGGGACCCGATTAGGATAGAAAATATGGATTGCATGCCGTGATGTATTTTTGTAAATCTAAATACGGTCTGCGTACCGTTGAGTATTTTTGTACCTTAATATTTAGATTAGTCCTAATGGTAGTTACTAATATTGCATAATTATGGTCAAGTCTTGAAGATGGAGGTTCTTGGAAGACAAAACTATGAAGTTGCAAAAGAAGACCTTTTGAAGACTTGAAGAATTCAAGGGGTCATGTTAGTTGCCAATATGCATCAAAATCCTTTTTGCTTTACATATTCCTGATTATTTATATATGAATCCTATGTTAGGCATGTTTAAGGATTTCAAATGTTATGATGATTAATTAAGTTCACTTAAATCAACCAACATAGAAACCCTAGGTCTTAAAATATTAAGTAAAATTGTCATTCCAAAACAACACTTATTGACCTATTGAGAGTAGTGATGGGCTACGCCAAAGCGAGGCATCACTACCACTCCCTAGACTCATAAGGCATACTGGGTATGCAAGTTGGTTTTGGTTGTACTCAACGATATGAGTGATAGAGTCCTAACATATCGTGGCAAAGTGAATAAATTGTTAAGAGAGCATTAGATGTAACGATTTATTCAACCAAGAGTGGCTTAGAGCAATTAGCAAAGTGTTGCTTACCTTGGGAGATTGAGTGCTAAGACAGGCCAAAGCATGCTTAGCCACTCATTGTTTCCTTGGATCTTGAAATCGCCTTATTTCCACAAAATGGGGACAATTTTATGTGTAAATAAGACGTTTAATAAGTATTGAAGTATGCATGAATTAAATTCAATCTTATTTAAAGTATTATAAATGGTTTTTCATTTTAAAATTCTTTCAATTGTAGAATCATGTCTTCAAGTATCGACAACAATCTAATATTCCCATAACTTCCCGAGAAGTTATCATTTAGCTTGAATTTGGTAAACTTCAAGGAATGGGAAGAGGAACTCCGTTTGGCCCTCCGCAATTACTACCTAGAGCATATCTGGGATACGCCCATCCCGAGTTTCTACTCAAAAGGGATTATGAGCGATGTGGCTCAAGAGGAGAGGAGTTATGATTGCAAGGGAGTCTCTCGACTCATGGAAAACTCCATTCCGGAACAGTGGAAGAAGAAATTCTCCAACTACCTGTACTTCTTAAGGCTCTAGAAGATGTGGTCAATTTGAGGGTAACAAAAAGCGATAAGGGAAACTATGATGGACTCGTGGAAGAAGTGACTAGGTCATTGTCTAACATGAGGATCAAGCCACCGCAAGATGGGTGTCTTAGTAAAGAGAGGCAAGAAGTATGGGCTAGGGTCTATAGTGCAAGACTTAGACTCGGGATGACACTTCAAGCCCATGTGCAAAAGATGACAAGGTATTCAACCATCTGGAACTGATTGGTAAACCGGTGGAGGATGAGCAAGCGGCTCATATGCTTTTAAGCTCACTCAACTTTGGGTACGTTGTAATTAAGATGCAACTTACCAACAATCGGAACAATCTATCCTACTAGGAAGTCGTCCAAGAGCTCCATAAAACCTATTCTTGCAAGGCGGCTAAGTTTGCTCCAAGGCTCAAGAAGAAAGAGTTCAAAAACAAGGCCAAGATGCGCTGCTTTGATTGTAGTAAGCAAGGCCACTACAAAAGAGAATGTAGTAAGTATCTGCAAGATGTGGCAAGAGGAAAGAAAGCCTCAATCTCAGGTATCATCTTGACACTTGAAAATAAGCAATTTATAAGGTATTAGATACCGAAAAATTGACTCACTTTATGCTCCTATTTCAGGAACTAAATGAGCGGTGCTTTTCAAATGGTCATGAGTGCACAAGTGGAAGATGAAGAAAATCTATCCAAATAAAACTTGTAATCTCATGTATTTGTCTAAATTCTAAAACTTGCTAAGTTTTATCTACCATACTTTGATCTTGCGATGTTGGGCGTCATTTTAACCTTGATCACAAGACTTTTTGTTTCATGTCTTGTTTATATTTATGGAAATGGAACCTTTTGTGTGTTTAGATAAAATTGTTTATGATGATACTAAAAGATCTAAGTCCAATGAATCATATCAAACTTACTTGTGGAATTATTGTCTTGGCCACATTAACATCAAACGCATCAAGAAACTTCTTCAAGAAGGCGTTCTTGACTCTTTCGATTTAGAATATTTTGAGAATTGCGAAAGATGTTTACAAGGCAAGATGATAAAGCAGCCATTCTCCAAGTTGGGAGAAAGAGCAGGTGACTTATTAGGTCTAATACATACTGATGTATGTTGATCAATGAGCTCCGCCACAAGAAACGGACATCGATATTTCATTACCTTCACAGACGACTATAGTAGATATGACTATGTCTACCTAATGTCGCACAAATCTGAATCGTTTAACAAGTTCAAAGAATTTCAGAGTCAGGTGGAAAATCAGCTTGGCAAGAAAATCAAAGTTCTTCGATCAGATCGAGGAGGTGAATACTTTAGCCAAGAATTCGATGACCATCTGAAAGATCATGGCATACTTTCAGAACTGACACCTCCAGGAACCCCACAATGGAATGGAGTATCCGAATAGAGAAATCAAACCTTGTTAGACATAGTACGATCAACCATGGGTCTTAGTGATCTTCCAATATCTTTCTGGGGACATGCACTTTTAACTGTGGAACTTACACTGAATCGTGCTCCATCAAAATCCGTAGAAAAGACTTCATACGTTATGGAAGAACAAACCTCCTAGGATGAATTTTTTAAAGATATGGGGATGCGAAGCATATGTCAAGAAATTGATTTCGACAAGCTTTATCCCAAATCTGATAAGGTTTACTTTGTGGGCTACCCAAAAGAAACCAAAGGATATTACTTCTACAACAAATCGGAGAACAAAGTGTTTGTTGCTCGCGATGGTGTCTTTTTGGAGAAGGAGCACCTTTCTAAAATGTTAAGTGGGAGGAAAATCGAACTTGACGAAGTTCGTGAGGATGAGGAACAAAATCAAAATGGCAGTCAAAGTGCTCAAGTAGCATCTGTTGACGAAGGTCAAAATATGCAAAGTCGAATCGACAATGAAAATGCTCAGTCCATTACCTTACGTAGGCCTCAGAGGCCGAGAACTCAACCTGATAGATATCTCGGATTATTTTTAACCGAGAGTCAGGAC